>NC_086285.1:87780094-88447375 GCF_963924245.1 Chroicocephalus ridibundus | reverse complement strand
AGTTAACAGTAAATTGGAGGGAAAGGTCTCTGAGATTACTGTGCATTTATGATGTCTCTTTGCCTGCCTTGATTTTTTTTTTCTTTTTTTTTTCTCAAATCACAAATATTTTAATTGCTAATGTAGTTTCTGTAATTTAGGCTATTCTGCCATCTGATCTCTGTTGTTAAAAGCTTAATTTCTGGAAGTGCCTCTTAGTGGTCTGGCATGTTTTCTATTCCATCACAGCAACATGGGAATCTTTGCTCTTGCTAGCACATGTTCCCCAGGCTGTTCCGAGGCACTTCTTTCACATGTCATTAAACTACATCATCAAATATTTAATGACTAGATTACACTGCCTTTGTTCTTAAAATGAAGGATTAAAACCACTTTGTTCATCTGGTTTTAGAAACAGTTGTCCCCATGACTAAAGAACTTGTATGCTTAAAGAAAGTTGTTAAATGAAAAGTTACATTGGTTGTTACAGGGCTTTTAACTGTTTTTTCTGTATGCCAGTTAAGATATATTTAATATTAAATATGAAAAGAACAGGTTTTTTCCCACTGTCGTTGGCCCTTGTTTAAAATACAGAAGACACAAAGTATATAGTAGAACTCTTAACTGGAGTCATTGCATATAGCATAGTTTAACTGCAGGACTGACCATGGAAATCTTGAACGGAAAACGTGGAGGTCTTAGTCCTCATTCATCTAAGATCCAGTGATCAACAGATGTACAGATCTTTCTTAGGGCCACACGTTATTTTAGGTTTAGTCTGGAGCTTGCCCACTGAAATTCCCTTGTTTCGTTCCATTGGAGCGAAGCACTGCACTGTGCGCAGGTCGTTGATTACATTTGATCCAGTCAGTGAGTGCTACTAATCTGGCTGGGTCTGAAATTTGTTTGAAATGCCTGGTCTCCTGAAACACACCTGAAGCTGGTGGGAACTACAGAGGAGAGGGAAACTGGGAGCAGAGATTTACTCCTCTCGCATACTTATGTTCTGTATCAACAGCGCCACACCTCTACAAGGCTGGGACAGCCCCTGGGACGTGTCTGTAGATACCAGCATCAAAAACTGTATGGCTTAGGCAGCAGGGCACCCAAATGCAGTAAAACCTTTTAATCAGCTTTTACTTTGATTTTTTTTTATTTTTTTTTGCAACTCGGTAGTAGCACCAAGAAAAGAACAGCACCTCATTTGCTTTAATGCTTCAGGTTTTGCCTGTCTGTCAGCCGAGTTAGGGATCCAGCTGAAAATCTTCCATCTTGTTCCAGCTGGCCAGCTTCTGCCTGGAGCAGAACCGCAGGTTTGTCAATTGACTGATTTCGGAAACTATTGATTCTCCGGGGGCTGTAGGAGACAACTGCTTAATGATTTTAAAGGATTTTGGATGTGCTTTTCTTTGCAAAAGGCCCAGTTGTTTAACCTCTAGAACCCAGTCAGACATATTTCAGCTTCTGATAATGCACAGACGCACAGTGTAAGTGTGAATAGACGCACTGAGATGAGTAGCAATACTTACTGCTGCTGCTTAATGAGACGTGAGGCCTCCCTGTCCTGGCAGGGAGCAAACCATGTATTCCTCTACCGTGCTGCTCTCGCTGATAGGCCCGTTCTCGGCCAGAGAACGCCGCTCCCTTTGAAGTCAAGGTGCGGCACAAGATGCTGGTGCTGCTCCACCTCTCATTTGAAGGAAATGAAAATAAGTTTCTAACAACACCGTATCTGCCTCCCACGAAACAGTTTTTGTTTTGAAAGATCTTTATGGCTTTTGTTGTTCTATGTTCTAATACATTATCAAAATCAGAATTAAGCCTATAAAAAAACCTCTTCAGACACCTTTCTTTAGAGACTATTTTTACGTTTTCTTCAAATATGAAACAAAGCTAAAGTTTAAACTCTTAAAAACTTGTCTTTGTTTTACCACATATTTTTCAGAGACACTGAGTTTCTGTATTTTACAGTATTTTAAAAGTCAGTGGGATTAAAAAATTAGCAACATTATATCTTCAAAGTGTAGGTGTTTATGCCTGGCTTCTAAGGAAAATCTAGGTATACATATATATGAAGTAAATTCTGACTCATCACCCAGGCTTTTGATAGTGTAATGCTAGACAAGCCATTTAAATGACAAGCCAAGTTACAAAGTGGGCTTTGTCAGATCTGGGATTAGAATTAATGTTTCTAGCTTTTTGCTGATTATACCATCAAAGTAAATTCTGAAGCCTTTGACCTTGGTTAATAATTTTCTTATGTCAGTAATTCTTAATGTAGCAGTCTGTTGGGCAATAATAGGGAAACATCTATTGTGCTGACCATATTTTTGGTTTTCATGGCACAATGGTTTTTTTCTCACATGGCTCAACAATATCACATACTGTCTCACATTTTGGCATGTTTAAGTGCTGTGCTAAAGGAACAGTCTAGGTTTTAACAGCATGTATATTTTTATATTACGAGCTGCAATGCATATGTCTTAATGTCATGAATCAGGCAGTGTTGTTTTTTCTTTTTTCTTGCTCCTTTGTAAAACTCTTACATCATTCTGAAAGTGGTCAATTAAAGAACTGCTCTCCCTCTTGCAAACAGGCTTGTGCTGTACAGATTTGTTTGATACAGAACACAGCTTTTGGAGATATTAGACATATAATCAGCAGGGATACGTTTCCCCCAGCTCTTTCCTGAGCAGAAAGTTACCAGATTATTTAATGAACTTTTTTTTTTTTTAGTTTGTATTCTTCAAACTGCCCATTGGATTCTGGATAGGTGAAGTAATTTCCACATACAGATGGTTCATGCCTTCATACGTGGGACTACTTTTCCCTTCTGGATTCCTACAATTAAATTACCAAATGAAGCTGTAAGCCAGTAACTAGACAGCAGTACGCTCAGCCTCCCTGGTCTCTTCCAGGCTCTTCCTGCTTTGCTCTGTTGGTGGCGTTGGGCTGTGCTCCACGTTGTGCTGGCAGGGAGCTGGCTTTGCAGGGCTCCTTCTGGCTTTGCACGATGTCGGTGGAGTCTTCTTTTAGCTTTTATAACTGTGCATGTCTTCCAAGACAGCCAGGCCTCGCCGAGTGATGGTATCCTTTCATGTAGTTAAGTAAAGAAGCTCCCGAGATTGGAAAAGGGTGCCAAGCTGGGTACTTTCCCCAAGCATCAGAACAAATGCAGATAACAGATACATCTGGGCAGTCTCATCGGCATGGTTCCTGCCCTGGGTGGGCGCTGAGTCTTGGCGGAAGGTGGCGGGAGCCTGCAGCCTGTCTGAGCACGCACAGGCAGCAAAGCAGAGCTTTCGTCATCTTCACTTGTCTTCCCCGTGCTCCTTTCTGTTATAAATAGAGTTGAAAATTTTCATTGGGTTAGCTTGATGTCTTGGGTACTGTTATTGATAAATTTGTTGCTGTAAAGGAAGTCCACTGATTAGATGTCGTGGACCTTTGCAGGGCTCAGTCAGGGGTAACGTCTTTCTTTCGCTCTGTGAACACAGACGGCTCTCTAGCGTGTTGGTCACCTCTCTGATTTTTGCCGGTATATTCTGTTAAGACCTAATGAGAGACTGATGAGGTACTGTATGAGAACAGCTTCATTTCCGTGGTTGTTAGCCACAGGGGCGGGAGTTTCTGCATTTGCTCTGAGATTTATTTTCCCAATGAGCTTGAAACAGGTTTCAGCTGTTGATAATTAGTGCCTCTGAGCCATCTATTATACCTGTGAGTATAACGCTCAGCAATTTCCCCTCTGGTGAGGACATATTTGAGGCAGGGAGCACTTGTGGTGTGCCAAGGGGCTGAGGGAGGCCGACACTGGCTGTGGCAGTGGGCAGCCTCTCAGGAGCCACTGGCTCCTAGCTGGCCAGTCCCTAGGCATGTCTTTTGGCAGCAGCATGGTTGCCCTCGCCTCTAGAGGCCATGGTGAGGTGGCTCATGTGCCGCACACATGTGGCATCTCAGGCCGTGGAGGAGGGAGGCTCACTGAAGGAGAAGATCAAACTAAAAGAGAAGACTCCTTTTCTGTGGGTTAGTCACCAGATGGTGACGTTGCATGGCACTGGGTGAGCACAGGGTACGTGAGCAGCCAAAGTTCTTCCGATACTCCAGAGTAGCAACTTTGCACTCACAGAGGGGAAGGCAGCGCTTTGCAAGAGCAGATGAGAGGATGCACGCCGGCTGCAGAGCATCTGTGTTGGGGATGTTTTGATTCCTGGAATTGAAGGCTCCAGATATTACTGAACTGTAATGTAAATTAAATGTCACTCATTCCTTTTTTTGAAAAGTTAGCAGATTAAATGATTTAATGATATGGGAGATGCCCTACTTGTATACTAGCTCCTTGCATCAGGCAGTTCAATAATAAGGTAACATACTGATTTTTCTTTTCTCCCCTCTCTCCCTTATTCCTCTTTTATTTTTTGTAGTTACTCGGGGATATTGTTTAAGTGGTTGCAAAGATGGTGGCAGAATAATTTTTCTTAAAAAGCTGAAACCAAATTCCAGCATAATGGTAATTATTTCCAGACCTAACTGGTGGTGATTCTACAAGAAGAATAATCTCTTTGAAGATGTTGCAAAATATCTTTCAATTTTCTATGGATTTAGTCATTTCTCACATCAGAAGGGACTGTCATGAGTGCATTTTACCTCTTGCATGGACAGGAGCCACAGACCTTTCCTTCCTGATATGACAGTATGTCTTTTTTAGAACTCTAAAAAAAAATGGGTAGAGGGAATCCATCTCATAAGTTATTCCAGAGCTCCATTGGACTTGATGTTTAAAAAAAAAGAAAAAAAAGAAAAAAAAAATTTATTTCCAATAAGAATGTCTACTGCAATTTCCAAACGTTATACATTATTAGATGTTTTATAGCCAAAGCTGAGTGGTCCTCTATCAAATCTGTGTTTTCCTACTGGCACTTACAAACAGTTATCCTGGACCTTCTCTGTAAGATAAATATCTTGAGCTGCTTGAATTTCCTAGTCTGATGGAATATGTTTTAGTCATTCTTGCGGCTCTTATTGATCTCTCTCCAATTTTTCCATACTATTTGTGTTGTGGACGGCAGAACAGTGTGGTATGCTAGTAGAGGTTATGTTAGTGCCAATAGAGACAGTGTTATCTTCCTACTTGGTATTTCCTTATCCACATACCAAACCACAACTCTGTTGTGGTTGCTCATGGAAGATGATAATATTGGATTATATGCTTTTTCCTCAGAACAGCGGGATAAAAATCTAGTACCTTTGCAATTGCCTTCTGTTTGAACAGCAGATCCCCTGAATTGGAGTCTGTAAAAGACATTTATCTTGTATGTATCATGTAAGGAAGGGATATTTGTAGGGCTTTGTTACTAGGTTGTATTCCATGGGCATCCCAAGAAGGGCACTAGGATATATGAGAGGCAATGTAACTTGAATCTTTCTGACGACCACTTGCAACAGCTGCTGCCTTGGCTGATGACAGAGACTGGGAACTTTCAGAATTAAAATCAGTAATTTTTTCTGCACTGAAGAGATGGACTGAGATGAGCGGCGGAGGCTCTCTGTGGAGGTGAGGGGGTGCGTGCAGGGAAATGTAGAGAGTTTAAAAACAAACAAAAAAACAATCCCCCCCCCCCCCCCCCAAAAAAAAAAAAAAACCAAGAAAACCCCAACCAAACAACACAACAATGAAAAAGAAAATGGATTGCATCCCATCTTGCATGTCAGAGAGTATGCCGGTATGTGTGATGCTTCCATTTCTCAGCTGAACATCTGAAGGCAACTTCAGGCAGCACTAAATTCCCCTTATGCCTTTAAGAAATGTTGTTGGTTTTGATCAACGGGAACAGACAGTGTCTTGGCATTCACTTGTATCTGTACTTAAGGACTCCAGAACAGAGGTGAACCTGACAGCAGGGCAAAGATGCCTGAGCTGGATCAGTGGCAGCACCATGGTAATATCTCACTTGGGCCCAGAGAACCTGCAGCACCTGAGAAATGGTCTGTATTGGCTTTGCCAGGTGAGAACTGCCTCGCTTGCTGCCACAGTACAATCCACCCTCTTCTGGGGTATGTGGATACTACCTCAGTGCAGAGGCATCTATAAAAGCAGAAATTCTGAACTTAATTGTTAACAAGTGAAATAGACACTTGGAGCACAATAGACCAAGGAAATAGATGAATGAGGGAGAAAGAATTGGCAGAATACGTCAATTTTTCTTTCTTTAAACCACCAAATTGGTTTTTTAAAAGGTTAAATGAAACCAAGCAACCACATAATACATTTTTAAAAAATAAAAGTAAAATAATATTTATTACATTTTTTGGATAAGTCGCATCTCACTAAGGGATTTAAAATCTTTCTTACCACAGACTTATTTGTCAGTTCAGTCACAGTTTGGCCACAGTCTCATCAGTATGGTTAGCCAAGAGCATCACCAGCCTGGAGGACGTTGTTGATATTTGATGCCTTAATAAACAGTCTGGGGGCTGTGAAAGGAAATATAAACAATAGAGAAGTTTTTACTGTAAATACGAGCACAGAAAATAACCCACATTCTTTAAAGACCTTGTGCAGGATGAATCATTAGTATTGCTTAAGTAACTTATATGGAGTTGAGGAGGGCCTGCCTGGGAACATTAAGTAGTTATGGATGGAAAACAATTAGAAATGCCTGCTAGGAGATGAAGGTAAGGATGCTGCTGGCTTGGAGGGCAACACTGAGCTGTGTCTTCCTGATGCAGCTTTGGCAGCGCCCCACTTTGCCGTGGGCAGTGTGCTTTGAGTTTCACACGCGGGATTTGTGAGCAGAGGTAATTTATTTTTTGGACCAAATAATAAAATATTAATGGGTGGGGGGAATACAAGTTTTTGGACGCACAAGCTGTTCTGTAGATCCAAAATAGCTGCAGCAGTCTTCACAGCTCGTTAACAGTTTAACAACTGTTTGGAGTGTAGTTAGACAGCGTTGGTCCAGCCACCTGACAGCAGAAGCGACGGGTGACTATAAAGCACGATGAAAGGTGGACAAATGCTGGGCTCTTATGGAAAACAACATGATCTGAAACTCATACTGCCTGTGGATTGTGGAGAGGCTGTCTGGGAGGAGGGAAGGGGGCTGGAAATACCTTAAGACCAGTATTCCTGTTGAGTCTGTAATTTTGTTTATTTTATGTTTTGGTGTCCAGTAGAACCTATATGAATTTTTGTTTCCAGATTCTCTTCCGAAGGGATCTTATACATTTCTTTAAAGGATCCAGACTGAGCAAACACAGGGTTGTTGGCTTTTTTTTCGTCTGGTAACTTGATATTTCTGGCCTTTATCAACTATGAGTTCATTCAGGCATCCACTGGCTGCAGTTCTTACCCGCACAGTTTCCCTGAGGGCATTTTGTCCACCAGATGACATGTATTCCTTATTGAGAGGCACAAGCCTCTGCTCCCATCATGTTGCTGATTGTGTTGTAAGGGGGATTTACTGCCACGGTTGTGGACATGTGTTGGAAAAACATGTTAGCCCAAGCATGGTTTAGTTCCTTTTGGCACATATAAATTAAAATCATTAATTCATTTCTGATATTGTATGAATTTAGCAAATTGAAGGCTTGTTTAAAAGTGTAATTGGAGATGGGGAAAGGTTTCTAGGGCAACCTTTCTTTGAGGCCAGTATGGGTTGTGGTTGCAGTTCAACTTAGCTGAAGCAAACTGGCGGTACAGCACCACTTTACCAGTCAGGGGTGAAACGTTCAGTCTGCTTCTTCTCAGCCATTGCCTCCTTTGAGTTATCCAGCAGACCGTGCAGGGACTGTACCTGTACTTTGGCAAGCAAAATGTTTAAACTCTATCCTTATTCCCTCATGTTACATCCATGTGAATATGACCAGAACCTTGTCCCTGTGTTAATTTCTTTTTTTTTCCTAAAGTGAGCTCCAAACATTTGTCTTACAGTCTTCCATCTCCCCTTGTTGGTTAAGTCTTTGTTTTCTTAAGACATAAATGGGTGTCTTGTGAACTAACTTGACTGATATAATGGTGTCGTGCTGTGAAGCTGAAAAACAAATCCAGGGACCCCACCCCTGTGCTATAAACAGAATATTATTATTCTGTTGTAAACTGGATTATTGAATTATGTTATCTGGCAAATTATGTTTTCTCCTATATTCTATTCAGTTCTGTGTAGGTTAATTATGGAGGGGCTTTATTTAGCCACTGCCAACTGAGGAATTCCCCACTATGATAGATTTTACTCATCTGGGTGTTGATTGCCATTTCAGCCAGTGACTACAGAAGTGTCAATGTGAAATGTACGAGAAGCAGAAGTCAGCAGTGTGAGAGTTGTGTGACGCCTCTGCATAATGCTACACAAATGGCTGTGCCCTGACACCACCTGGGAAAAACAGCAACAATTACTTGAGCATTTCCTATTACCACAGAACTACAGTGGAGATTACACTTGAAGTATTTCTCTGTCAGAAGGAAATAAATATGCATCAACGTTTTGAAAAGTTTTTTGTTTTAAGTGTTCAGGAAGGTGAAATGTGAAATGTCTGTAGGTACCTGATTCAGCAACATTTATCTTCTAACTAGAACAAGTGTGACTGAGGCACAGACCACAGCCCCCAAATTAAACTAAGTAGGCAATTAAAATTAGCACGTGCTACATAGTCCCTTTTCTTTTCTTCCTTCTTTTGGGGTACAGGAAGGTAATTATCACTATTTGTGCAAGCTAGCACCTTTGTTTTATGAAGTATATTTTCAGATATCCCCTAAAGGGGATCAGGCACGACTTACCTCTTGTAAAGAACAGAAGCTAGTGTGGCCTAGGTGGGTTGTACCTTGCACTGTACTCTAGAGAGAAAAGTAATAGAGCAGGGTTGTACGACAGGGTTATAACCCCCAGATATGCACAGGAGTAGGTCACTTGTTTGATGGAGTTGAGGGTGGCACATCCACTTTTTGCCGCCTCCTTTTTGGCCGGGTTGTGCTGTACATCAAATCAGTTGGTTGTATTGACCGAAAGAAATTTTGTGAGGAGAACGGATGCAACAGAGCCTTCTTCACAGCCTCGAATAAGAAAGCATAACTGCTTAGAATGGGTGCTGCTTTATTCTATAGCATCTTTAAGAAAGGCTGGTGAGATGCCGAGTCAGTAGCAGGATAAAATGTGATTTGGTGTCTTAAAGCCCTCTCAGAGTTTTAAGAGTCAGTGATGAGATGTAATTTGGTACATCCTGTGCCTTAGGTGCTGGGAGCCTTCAGGGCTAGTTTCCCAGGAGTCCCAACTCTTTGCCCCATTTTCTCATTACGTTGACCAAGGTGTTTGGCAATCCTTGATCTTGGGGTAAGTTTTGTACTGGATATGTGTCTGGTTTCAGTTACAGCGTTTATATGTGCCTGTGTTATCTGCTTCTGTATCCAATCCAAAAAGTTCATACAATGGACTCATTTGTAGGGCAATAAAGATTATTTGGAAATAAAGCAAAGCTTCATTCTGGGACCCATCCAGCAGTGTAGAACATGGGCTTGCTAAATAGGACTGGATTTAAGCATTTTGTGCTTAGCTTCTTATGCACGCTTTCTCTTTTAATTCTACTGAAGCAACTGTTTTTTTATATAACATGTTTCAAGAAACAGAATTAAAAAATTATGAATAGGATTTGAATTCTGTCGTAAACCATGTCATGTTCTTTGCAGTCACGTTCATCATGGGAGGGCATTTTGTACTAAAATGAGAAATAGGCATGAGGGGAGAAGGCTTTATAAAGATTTTTTTTAAAAGGCAGCAGAAATGGTTGCTTCAAACAGTCATCTAAACTCACTAAACAATTGAATTCATCTGTGAGTAACAAGGATAGTGTCTGGAGTTGTTATACAGCAACAGCATGAGTACTTAGGCAATTCTCCCTATTGATAGTTTGCAATGGTTCTATACTATTCATTTAAAAGACATTTGCTTGGGAACAAAAGTATATTATTTCATATATCTTACAAGCCTGCAGAGGCTGAGAGTGGTTCAGAACCTACGCCTTCATCTCTTTCCCAATGTCTGGATATTCTGTTTTTGAAAGCAAAGGTTAAGCACTGGAAATCCTTTGCCAGATGTCTGTAAGTACCTTCAAGTTACAGTTTCATTGTCATGAAGTTAGCTTTCCATAGGTCTCTTCATTTAGTTGATTTGTGGGTCTGGTCTTGTATCCTTCTTCATTTTTGCTGCATATATCCCAATTGCAACACACCTCACTAGTGTTGAAGGCACAGTGGCTGTCATATCTTGCTTGAGCTCATGACAACAATTGTAGATAGATCATGTCTCCGCAGCAAACCTGGGGTTTCTTTGTGGCCCCTAGTAGAAAACTCCCCAGTACGTGAGATGATGGGGAGCATTACATCTATTGACACTTCAAAGGGCTGCTTTTGGCCTCTTAAAACTGGCCTCATTTTGGCTGCAGCACAGCACGTCCCACCTGGGGTTCACTGATCCATTTCTTCTGGCATGCGAGAGAAGAGACTGTGGTGCTGCCTTCCCAAAACGCGAGCTAGAGCCAAACTTCTGAGCGGTGGGACTCAGCTGTGCGAGTCATGCAGCGCTGTGGCACAATAGGATGCTCTTACAACTAGAGCATTTCAGCAATCCCGTGAATGATGCAGCTCCACGTGGAGTCACAACAACCTGGTTGACAGGGTGGAACCTCCTGCGTCTGGCTTGGCACTGAAGAAAAGACATCTTGTAACCCTGTCCTCTGACGTGACAGGTTTGCAATATCCAGAAGAGCAGCAACAAGCTGTTAATCAAGGACAGCTGCTGTTTTGGTCCTGAAACTAAGAAAGCGTTCTGCGAATAGTGAGAAATCCCCCCGAACATTTCACCTTGTATGTCCCTCAGAGCTTGCGTTAAATTCTGCAGAGTTGCATTCTGTAAGAATAATTGCTTTCTGTTCCTTAATGTTCCTGATGTTTGAGAGCCTTTCTGTCCCCATGTGTGCCAAAGTAATGCTGCTGTAACTCCTTCAGCTTGGCATATAGCTTCTCTAGTCTGAGTAATCTTAAGAGAATGCAGAAACCTGTGAGCCTGTTAAATTATTGCAAGCACTGGAAACGTATGCCCAAGTCATCCAGAACCTCAGGTAATGGAGTGGAGGAATTTCTCAAGAACTGGTCATGTTTTTCTTTCCAGAGAGCATGAAAGGGTTGGTTTGTGCCCATGGATGATGTAGTATACTTCAGAGATAAGCCCATCAATATGTTACTTTTTGTGCAAGTTTTGACTGCTTTTACTACTACAGTAGCTTTTAGAGAAGGAGGATGCAGCTGTTTTGCATTTTTTCCCCTTTAGAGGTACAATATTCATTATGAGTAATTTAAAAATTTTCCAATAGCTGCCATAGCTGGCTGAAATGCATGTGAAAGGATAATTTTATGACATTACAAAAATGTACATATTTTATAGCCACCATACATCTTTGCAAATAAATTGAGTTAGAATTTTCATAGGATATGTACTGAATTTAGGGCAGAGTCTTGGGTGTAACTACACCAATGTCAGTCTGTAGGACTCTTTTTCAACATTATCAGAACTGGTGGTGAGACAAAAGTGCAGAAGATTCAGTAATAACACAGTTATGTTCCCAGGAAGTTTCTTGCCCTTCATTATTTCATGACAATCCGTAGGACTGCAAAGATTAAACTTGCATATGACAGCTTTTACCTCCCAGCAAATATTTTTGTATTTTGGCAAAATCTTAACCGTACAGAATCCAAGAATCTCTTTCCTTGTGCTGTATATGCAGTGCTTATGTTCAGCCTGGACCCTGCAGGGGTGGGGGTGTTCTTGTTGCTTGTATGGTAAAGTTGGCTCTAAACTGCACTTGTGGACCACAAATTGCACTTTTTCTTGACACTCTTCAGCCACACAGAATTGAAGTTGAAAGTCAAGATTATTTTCTTTCATGTTCTGGTGGAAGTACTACAATGTTATGCTTGCATCTTGCATCTTCTTTCTCTTTCCTGTGCCCCATTGCAGAAGCTCAAGCAACTGTTTAATGGCAAGTCTGGGTGTAGTCAGTCAAAGTGAGCATTCAGAACTGGTGGCTCCCAAAAACCTGAGTGCTTACACTAAGTATGGAAAGCTTGGCTCCACGAAGAATTTCCAAATGGGCAAGAGCTCTTCCATGTGTTCTTGGGAAAAAGATGTAAATAGCATCCCTGAAAAAATTAATGATGCGCTAACCTAGCATATAAAGTTTGTGGAGTTGCCTTTAAATATGCTAAAGACATTATGGCTTGAGAAAGAAATTAGTGTCTGGCAAATTATAGGTTTGCATGTAAAGAACAATAGTGTCTTAAAACAGAAAGTAGACTTATGGGAAAATCCCGGCTGTGCACATTTGTGTGCTGCAAATGCTGTGATGAGGGCAGACTGAAAATGCCCTAGAGCATTTCTGGAAACTTCAAATGGAAAGATTAGCAGTAAGTGCAGAGGATGATAGTGCGTAGGAGGTACAGTATAGACCATTGTGGAGACTTAAACTGAACAAGCAAATATAGAGACCTATGATCAACTTGTATAGCAATTATTTTGTTGTTGTCATTAGACAGAATTTGGACCAAATTATCACAGTGGAGTAGTGTGACTCTGAAATTGCTACTGACCCAAGTTTCAGAATGACTTTCTGAACAAATTCTAGTCTTTCACCTCTTATGTTAGTATCTCTGCTTCTCAGATATGGAATCTTGCAGTAACCAAAGAGGAATGCTTTTCTTGGTCAAGAAAAATTTTCCTGGAACCGAGGAGAGTGAAGGCATCAGTCCAGTTTCCAGCAGAATCTGACACTTTCATTGGCATTTTTTATCTTATTTAGAGCATGAAATATTCCAAGAAGCAATTGGACAAACTGATTAAAATTTGAAAATGAAACACCTGATTTTGGTGCTAGGATCTGATTAAGAGTTATTGGTCTTATAATAAAGTTTACTATTTGAGAGACGCTATTAAAGGTAAAATTGAATTTTCACCGTAAAGTTTATATGATCATGTTTATTAACGTTGCTTTCCCTAGAGTCGCTTACATTTTGTTAAAGTAAGATACATAAAAAGTTAAATACTGGTCTGGCTGAGTTAAGGTGGTTATATGTTAGGGTCCTTTCCTTTCCTCATTACATTTTTATGAAGATCAAAAGTTTCTGTATTGGAGTGAAGGCCTACATTCAGGAAAACTTTGTAGTCACATCAAATCAGAGTGAAAATGGAATAGCTTTGCCACTCTTTAATACAAGCAATGCTTTCGGAATGCTCTGCAGTATAAATATAAACTTCAGAAATTTGGAAGAAGTTGCAAGTATAAATATTGAGATCCAGATTAAAACATGTTTTACATTGGCATTGAGTGGGTCTTGTGCAAATATATAAAATAAAAACCGCACTTGTTAAATATTTCTAAGTAATTCCAGCCTATCACATAAAGACTGAGTCTGAATTCTTTGAAAAAAATCACATAAACCATCACAATAATGTCTAAATTTTGAGCTGTTGATAAGTTTGTGAGCTGCTCCTAAGTCCCAGATTTTTGTGTTTAGAAAAAATAAAGGGAACACATTCAGCGTTAAATTCTTTGCTCTCCTCAGCCTTAAACTCTTGATTCTTTTATATTTACGGTTTTTAATATAATATTACTTGTTAAATAAAACATCTTTCATTTTTCTTTTCCTGTAGACAGGATCAAATGCACTTTCTTTGACATTGCATTGCTCTTTCCCTCCCGCTACACAGAAGAGGCTTGCGTGCAACGAATGCTTAACTTCAGTAGGCAAGGTGAAACTTTTGATGCTGAAAACTAAAACTCTGAGCATGTCTCTTTAAAGACATATTTTATTAAAAAGTGTGCTGACTAAAACTGCTGTACAACACTGCCTCTTCCTGCTAAGAGGCAGCCGGGAGAGTCAAACTCCAAGAGCTTGCATGGCGTTGTGTGGAGTGTTTTGGTTAGATGCAGCTATTTGTCTTTGAATGTCGCACTCTAGACCGCACACCTTTTGGCTTGGTTTTCCTTCTCTTTGTTTCTGACAAGGAAAAGGTTTTCCAGGCTGAGGGTGTTTTAGGGGGGCTTCTTTTTTTTTTTTTTTTCTTTTCTTTTAAAACTAGTTCATAATTCGACTCAACCTGTTACAAGGTTTGTGGAGCTGTTAACAATGTTTACTGCATAAAGCTGGGGTAGCGTCTGCTTTTTTCTTTAGTAATTTTTTTTCTCCAATCAGTTCTGTACGGATTTCCTTCCTGAATGTGCAAAGGTGATGGAGGCTATAAAAAGCCTATTAGAGTGTAAAGAAGTGGGAATATAAAACAGCAATACAAATCTCCTTTGGAGCTTTGTTACTTGAGGGTTTTCTAAGGTGCAGAGTAGCAAGTTTCCCTTAAGCTGTAAATTGGTTAGTCTCTATGAACTAGACCTGGCTTCAGAGAACTGAAGTTATAAATGCTGAAAAGAGGACAGGATTTTGCATGAGCTAGGAGAAATTACTGAGGGAACGCATGAGAGAAGCTTGTTGACCTGCCTGCTGCACAAGTGAGAAGACAAAGAGTCCCTGGGTGAGACGGCGCTCCTCTTTCGTGCTAGAAAGTCAGCTGGGTAGAGAGCAACTGCAAAAGGGCTGTGGGCTTTAGGGAGCGTAGAGCAGTAGGTAACACACATACAGGTCTTCATCCCTTGTTTTGGGTGACTTATACTATTTGAAGACATGAATTTAGGAGGGGGAGGGTTGAGGAGGTCACTGGCTACTAGGTGTACTCCAAGGCCATTTGGGTCTGCTGAGGATCACGGAGGCTGTCCTGCGGTGTGTAAACTAAATCTTGGGCTAGAAAGTCAAATGGCAAGATCCTGTGCCACAAAAAGGCACGCTTCTGATGGTAGAGGTACACTTGGAAAGAATGAGAGATGTGTCAGTGATGAGGCCAGTGCAGAAGCACCAGTATTTATTATCTATAACTCTTTTAAGAGATTAGGCAGTGCTATGCTCTATTTCACAATCCATTCACAATAGGGAACTAAAAGTTATGATAAGTCTAAGCATATGCATGTACATATTCTGAAGCAGAGGCCTTAGTTGGTGCTATGAAAAATGACGAATATTGTAAAAAACACTGCAGAAGATTATGGCAATATGCAAGAATTTCTTAAGGTGAGATCTTTCAAAATGTTTACTGGTCATGGAGAAGAGGGGATGGAAATCAAATGATGAGTCTGAGCAGAGTTTTATTAGTAAGCATACCATTAGAGTAGTCTCTTGCATAAACATTTAAGCTGGATCGTCAAGTGGACACTAAACAATATGACCTCAGTCGTTCAAAAAGAAATACCAGAAGGAGTATCATGAAGCTCAGGTGAAGCTAGTCAAATGAAGCAGGCTGAGATAAACACACTAAATAGGAAACTATTTTTAAATAACCATGCAAAATAAAGACGACCGTTGCCTTAAACTGTAGAGGTGAGGCACAAGGTGAGTGGTGACTCAGAGGTGAAAGGGAACTTGTCAGTATTGATTTTTTTTTTTTTAATGCAATTAAGTAATGTCAGATAAACTTGTAAAATTCATCTCTGAAGTACGCTATGTGCCTTTGTGCTTATACTTTGGGTGTGTTGGCAGCAATCTGTCTCAGCTGTTGTGTGTGGGTTATGCGCATGGGTTATAGTTACCCTTGTCAAGTGAGCAGGGTTAACCTCCAGGCTGGGGCTGGCCAGGTTCCGCCTGCTCCACCAGCTGAAGGCCTTCAGTGGCTGGTCGCCACAGGTCCTAAAAACACAGTGGTGAGGCTTGTCTTCTGAAGGTTTGCATGAGAAAAGATGAGGATTCAAGAAATCTACAGTTATTTTTTCTGCAGAAAAGTCAACTAATAATATTTTGATGCTCAATATAACTTTCCTGACAGCAGTATAAGTTTTTTCTCAATTTACAGCTGGCTTTTGTGTGTTGATAATACTGCAGTTGCCAGCCCAACCATGGTGATTTGCCTCACTGATAATGTATCATATAAATCATTGAAGGGAGTGGGTTTTTTCATATCATGGCAATGTGCCTTTTTACCACAGACACTGTATTTCTAGTGATTCAGACTGAGCATCGAAATGTATTTGTAATTCCTTTTCGGATGCTAAGTTATGAATGTCTTTGTTCCTGCCCAGTTCACTTCCCTTTCTCTTGATGCTCTTAGTGTTCCCTACAGGTGTTTAATATACTGTAAAAGCTGTAATAAAGTTGTCAGATGATACCTGTTCCTTTTCAAATAGCCTAAAGGGAACTTAGGTCTTAGCTCTTTTATTTATTTATTTATAGAATTATAGAATCACAGAATGGTTTGGGTTGGACGGGACCTTAAAGATCATCTAGTTCCAACCCCCCAGCCATGGGCAGGGACACCTCCCACTAGACCAGGCTGCTCAAAGCCTCATCCAGCCTGGCCGTGAACACTCCCAGGGATGGGGCATCCACAGCTTCCCTGGGCAACCTGTTCCAGTGCCTCACCACCCTCACAGTAAAGAATTTCTTCCAGATATCTCATCTAAATCTCCCTTCTTTCAGTTTGAAACCGTTACCCCTCGTCCTGTCACTACACTCCCTGATAAAGAGCCCCTCCCCATCTTTCCTGTAGGCCCCCGTTAGGTACTGGAAGGCTGCTATAAGGTCTCTCTGGAGCCTTCTCTTCTCCAGGTTGAAAACACCCAACTCTCTCAGCCTGTCTTCATAGCAGAGGTGCTCCAGCCCTCTGATCATCTTCATGGCCCTCCGCTGGACCCATTCCAACAGGTCCATCTCCTTCTTGTGTTGGGGACTCCAGAGCTGGACGCAGTACTCCAGGTGGGATCTCACCAGAGCAGAGTGGCTCTTCATTGTTGCTGGAGTACATTTCATAAACAGCAAAAGTGTTGAAAAAATGTATAAAACATATGAAAACTGAACTCCAGTGAACTCTATGCATTATGTGCTTTGTTTTGCTACTTTTTCATTAAGTTGCTTTCTTACCTTCTTCCTCTAACCAAACCCTTTAAAAACACCCTGGTGGAGTTTCCTTGTTTTATCAATTACAGACCCACTGTGTTCTCAGCACTACTGTTAAAATAATGTTTTCGATAGAGTTGCTCGTTATTGCAAAAATGACCTTTCTGCACTGGTAAAATTAGAGCAGTCTCGAAGGTCAGCAGGAACAATTCACTGAAGCAGCTTCACTGCAAGTTGACGTCTCCCTTCCTGGGATTAAACCGCTGGACAGGCGTGCGCTGCCCTGGCTCTCAGCACACCCTCTGCCTCTTATGCTGCTTTGGCAACAATCCGGCTCTGCTCCAAAGCAGTACTCGCAGCTGTAAGGCAGCAAGAACCGCTTGCTGCTGTGCTTGGGCACTGCGTAGGGCCGCTTGATGTTGTAACTACACACAACTAAGAGGAAGCCATAACCATAACATAACTACACTCAGGGAAGATTAATCACGCTTTGGCTGGGCAGTATTTGGTGCGTGAGACACAGATACCTACACGCCACGATACTGCCTGGGAGCCCTTCTGTAGTATTCAGGGCCCTGGGAGGGTGTCTCTAATTACTGCAGAAGCTCAGGTGGGTGCGTGAGCGGAGAGATGCTGAAGGGGGAAAAATATATTCAGGGAAAACACCACTGCACAGTTATTCTGTAAATTTTGCAGAAACACCGCAACTGTTGCTTAGGTTGCCTGATAACTTTGTCTGCAGTCCTGGACCAGATGTGGTAACTTAACTAGACGATTGTTCTTCCTTCCCATGCCAGTGCCCTTTTCCCTTTCCTCAGGTGACAACAGCAGCTTTTGCTTCTCCATTCACTGGAAATGAATTGCTTTTTCCACATCAGGCATTCCCAGGTTGGGGCTTCTGTGTGTGAGCTGCTTGTGTTAGCCTGTTCCTCAGCTTCTGTTGCCTCCCATGCCCTGAAGAGGGGAGCTGTTTCTTCCGTGTTACTTTTTTTTCTCTGACAATAACGAGCAATAACTTTTAGATCCCGTTACTATTAAACCTTGTCTTTCCTTGCCACATACCTACTACAGTTCTATTTAATCATCTTGAGATTTGGATAGCTGGGAGAATATTCTCCTTTCTTCCTTGACTAGATTTTATAAAAGTAGTGTCAAATACCAACCGTTTTCTGGATGTTTTTGTCTCGTAGGACCTTGTGGGGAAATAAAATTTCTCTTGTTTCCACCAGAGTTCTTGTGTAACACTGCAGGTAGTCAGACATGGATCACAAATCTCCTGTATGATTCTTACAGATGGTCTTTGGCTGAAATTTAAAAAATCTGATGAGAAAACTCTGTAAATTTTGCAAAACTCAAAATTCATTTGGAGTAATGCTAGCTTGAGCCATTGGCCAGTACTGGTAAGGTTATTTCCAAGGATTAGTCCAAGAATTATTCTCCCGGTTCTCTGAATTTCAGGAAGACCCTAACCCAGTTTTAGTACTAGCAAGTAGAGGATTTAGTGTGTAGCTTACCCACTACGCATGCACCAGTCCTCTGAGTTAAATCACTATTTCCTTGCGTGTTACCTAGGTCTACCTTACCTTTGTGCTGTTGTCAGAAAATGCCCATCTCCTGCTGTGTTTTTTCTTTCCCTTACCTTCAGACGTGTTTATTAGGAAGCCTAATATTTACCCACTTAAGCAATTGACTGCACATTAATTTCTTTAGTCCTAAATGCCAGATTGCCTGTTTATAACTTAACCTTTTCTTGACCCAATTCACAGCTTACTTTCTTGACTTATGGCCCTCACCAGTTTTTCACCACCATTTGGCTCCAGCTGTTCTTATAAAATGAGACATTTAATTGCACCTTCCAGTCAGCCTTAGGGCTTGAGAACACTCATCAGTTTTAATCATGTTTGCAATACTCTACATAAGAGACAGCAGCTCTTAACACTTTGCAGTATAATGTGTTTTCAGTCCTATATTTACTGGAAGTGCTTATATGGCATTCTTACAGGATTTTAAAAACCACATGGGAGAGGAAGGAGTGAGATTTAAAACAGTGGTGGAGCTGAGCAAGAAGCATAAGCATTATAAATAGGATAGAAGGAGAGGTGATAGGTCTTGTTGTGCAAATGCTGCCATCCTCCAGCAATAAATCATTACCATCTCGCATCCATTTGTTTTGAGCCTGTCGATGGTTAGTTTGATTCGTCTCCTCTGTTACCTAGTGTAAGAGAATAAGTGGGGTATAGCTTTTTAGTGACCCTTGTGACTGTAAAGATCTTCATCATATTATTTTTTAATTGTCTCTTTTTCCGACTGAGGAACATTTAGTTCTTTTTCATGGAGAAGCAGTTCTTTATTTTTGCTTGTCCTCAGAGTCCTCCTCTGAATTGCTTCTGCTTATACTAAAGTGTTCTGAGAGGAAAGGACCAGGACTGCATGTAGTACTTGAGTTGTATTTTTGCTCTGTGATGATGATTGCTTTTTCCTGTTCTTTATTCCCTTGTGTGAGTTTTCCTTTTGCTTTTTGTTTGGGTTTTGTGTTTTGTTTTGGGGGTTTTTTTGTTGTTTTTGTTTGGGATGATATTTAATTGGAACTACGGTGTGTAAATGTCTGTTGCAATCCCAAGATCTCACTCCTCAATAGTAATGGTCAGCTCAAACTCATTCACTTTGTATGAAAAATTGTCTATTTCTGTGTGCATGCCTGAAAGTTTATTCAAATGAGTTTCATTCATATCTACATTAAATTATTTGACAATATAATGTCCAATAACAGAGTGCGATTAAGACTTTTCTGCAGTTCTTCAAAGTAAGCCCTCATCTCCTTGAACAGTTGAATGTATCAACAATCATTTTCATTCTTTTCCTATTAATCACATTTTCTGGATTACTTATGAGCATTACTTACGTCCAGATCCTTCCTTTAATCACAAGAAACAACTCATAACTCTTACTTTGTTTCCTGCTCTCATAAATAAAGAGCTAATCTTTGAGATCTTCCCACTTCTCCTTTTGGCTGCCCAGTTTCTTTCAGGACCTTCCAGGTAGACGTTAACTGAGCATCTTCTGGAAACTCAAGTGGACTATATCCACAGATCTTTCTCTGTCCTTTTAGTACCTTTTTTTGGTTGAGGCTGCTGCCTGCAGAGGTTTTGTTTGCCATCTTACAAGTAACCGTAGATTTTCCATATTTTGTCTCTCTGTATTCAGAGCTCTCTAAGCCCTCGATGCTGAGCTGTGTGGTAGGGGTGAGAGGCTTTCTGACCAAAAGGCCAGTTTATACAGCTCGGTAATCAGGCAGTTTCTCTTCTTTGTCTGTACCTGGTGGAACTTGGGTAAATTCTCTCCAGTTGGATGGCTTAAAACCTGCAGAAGGAGATGCTGGTATCCGCACTCTGCAGTCCAGCAGGATTGTTTAAAGCAGTATCAGTGGGAACGGTTCCAGGATAGTCTCTGCAGCACAAAAGACCTACTGTGAGCCAGATCTGTGTCCAAGATGTATTCACATTATGCAAGTATTTCCTGTTCAAGATGACTATTAATCAAACCAGACAACTCTTTTACAGCGAAAGCTTTCTATAAAATTCATATTTAGGACATGGCGTAAAGTTACTCCATAAAAACAGTTGTTGATGGTTTAAAAAAATTAAAAAAAAAAAAAAAATGATTGGGAAGTAAAACAACTGCTTCTGGAAAGTAGAATGGCATTTAGCTTTTGTATGATCTCATCTTCATGCTTTTCGTGATTAATACTATATATTTCTACCAAAAGATGACTGTATTCATTTAACCTTGACAGCAGATTCTACAAGAAGGGGAACTTGTGATTTTATTTCAAAGGTGCCTTGTTCAGAGTGTAATGCATCCTGCGTCATGAAAGATAAGCTCCTTTATTATAACTTGACAACTTGTCATGAAGTCCCATTACAAGATCTCTGCTAATTATATTTGGACATGGAAACTGTATTAGGGAGTGTTAGTGATAGCCTTATAAAGAGCAAAATGTACTTTCAGCCTGCAAGTGGCTTGTCCTTTCCTCTTTCTGCATTGAAACACTGAATTTCAGTGAAGAAAAGACACCTAGATGATGTGCGACTCCTACGCGGAGAGCAAAACAACCACTGATCTTTAGTCAAAGGCCCTGTCATGTAATTAAGAACTCCCTAATTTAGAAAATGCATTTCACTTCTGAAGTATCTTCTCATCAGGCTTTGTTGAACAAAACAACTGCCACTTTCCTGGAAGGCTTTTTCCATGCTGTGTTTCTGTTCTATGCTCCAGTGGCTGTTGGTTGTGCAATGACTTTTCCCACCAAGCCGCTTTCCTTGCATCCGCCAGCCCTGTGTTCCCTTCCGTTGACATAGTTTGCAGCACCTATTTTAAGAATCTCTCTTTTTTTCCCCCAAGATGAAGGTCAGCTACTCTAGATCCGTCCCATCTTCCTCTCTCAGAAAGACCTCTATGGAGTTTCACACTGGAAAGTGTGATGGAGGGTTTCCCCTACCCAGGGCATCCCATACGAAAGCACAGTTTCAATCATTAATGACAGTGAGGAGGTGTGTGGCTGAGGAATGGGGGAGCTACATCACCTTTCCGATTCCTTTCCCTACTGCTGCTGTGGCTTTCCAGGCAACTCAGCTTTCTTTTCCATTAAGTAGATGATTTCAAAGGCTGAATCTGGGTGTTGCCTTGTGTAGCAGAGGGCATGTGATGCAAATTCTGGAGAGGAAGGAAGAACAGTGGTCCTCAGGGTAAATAGCCCATTGGCTGCAGGCCACAGGGCTGTTCAGGTCTTAAAGTCGTGTTGGAGCTACAGGAGTGACAGAGCTGATATGTAGGATCATTTCTCTGAAACCGTTAAAAGCAATCCATCTATGTTCAGTGCTTGACAACTCGCTGGGAAGCACAGTCCGACAGCCAAGTACATTCCCTTGCAGATCTCAAATGTGTTTTATGCTGGCAGTATTAATTCTGAATAGAGCAGTGTTACAAATATATATTTTATTCTTTTGGAAGTTATGGTTTAATCCATTCTCTAGGGATAGCACAGTCTTTTTAAACCCCCAGCAGTGAGTATTTACTTTCCATCTCATCTGAACAGACTACAGAAAGGCCAGTCAAATGTTCAAACCCTACCTTGCCCTAGTGCACACTGACATGTGACATACTTATTAACTGATGTGTACTATGATTTTAAATTTTTTTTTAAAGCAAAACCAGCCCAACTTTATAATGAATTTTATAGAATTATAAAAGCAAAAACTTTATCTATTCCTCAAAACAATTCCCTTGCCCGGCTTTCATTCGAACTGGGGCAAGGCTTGATCTCTTCCTCCCTCCCCACCACCCCCCATCCAATGGTTATAGCAGAGATTTCCTCTCATTAAGTGAACTTCAGATGGAGCCCACCCTCAAATAAAAATCCAAACATTTTGCTTTGTTTTGGGCAAAGGAGGCAGGGAGGCATTTGAAAGGCAGGAGAAAGACAAATAGCCTTTCTAAACAAACAAAGGATAATTGCTCTCATAAATGTGGGTCCTCATAATTTAAGAGCAATAGTTTATATACTTGGTAAGCCTTATAAACAGAGAGGGGAGACAAGGGCCAGAGTTGTGTTCAATAAAAGGTCCAACTCAACAAGGCCCTTGATTGTTAAGCTGTGTATTTTGTGAGCCTCCGCCAAGTTTACTTGCTAGCAGCGCTGTGCTGGCTGTGCTGATAGAGGCACAAAGGAGCAGGCTCTGGGAGTTTCTCTGCGGAGTTGCAGGAGTAGAAGTTAGAGGCTCAAACAAACTGTCCTGTGGATGGCAAATCTCTGTTGTGGTGTGCAACGTGATATTTTGGGGTTTGCAGGTGGAAGGCAAAAGCTTAGATCTAGTATGTGTTTATAGTACAGTATATAGAAAACTAAAATGTGTCCTGTGTTGGCCAGATGGTAGAAATCAGTGGTAAAAGCTTTAACTTCACCCTCGCTATAGGCCTCTGACAGTAGGTAACTCCATGTTTTAGGGGAGGCTGGTTAATTTACCTGTTTTGATTTCTCTCTTTTTTTTTTTCTTTTTAAAGTGACATCAAGTCTTTCTTCATAAGATTTTAAAACAGTTAATGAGTGAATGTTAACCAGTCTTCCTCTTGAATCACTTTGTTGTGATTATTGATTTACTAGTAGAATCCTCATAGCATGTCTCAGCTTGGATATGTTCTGTCATACAGGTAAACAAAACTCGAACTGAAAACTGAAACTATTTCAAATAATGAACCTTAGGGCTGCCAGGTTTTTCAGAGCTGCTCGCAGGATGCTGGTGATTTAAACTGCGTAGTACAGTGGTGTGTCCAGAGAGTTGTATTTCAAGTCTGCTAACATCACTAACTTGAGATATTTGAAAAGTTTGTGTTGTATTAGGTTCTTTCTCATCCACCTGCAATCTGCTTGCTTTTTCTTTTTCATTTTTTTTCCCTTTTTTTTTTTTTTTCCTTTAAACTAGAACACTTTGTATCTGCATATTCAGATTTTGTCTGCTGCAACCTACTCCCTGTTGTGATTGTGACTGTGGACAGATTACGTCTGGCTTTGGCTGCATGGTTTTTACTACCAGTGCTGGGAAAAAACAGATTGCATTTCAGGAGCCATATCTGAATGCTAAGAGTAGTAGAGGGACCTCAGGACAGAGAAAGATGCATGGCAGGGTGAGCACAACTATTAGATGCGCTGCTTACCATGGTTTCCAGTATGTCATATTCTGCATCATCTTAATGGGATTCTAACACAGTCAGGTTTGTGGCACCACATATTGATGCCAGCTTATAATATTCCAGAGGAAAGAAATCTTTCTGTGGCTCTGTGAACCTCACTTGACTTTAATGCTCTGGTATCAGAATGTGTAATTGCAAGGAAACAGACCTCTTCTGTGACCAGGCTGTGCTTGCTGTCTGAGAGCGGCTTCTCAGGCTGCTAAATGATTATTGGTGACTAATTAGATGTGATAGGAGTAAGCTGCCAACGCTGTGGTGGGCAATGCAGGGGGCAGTTAATCCTGTGGCATGCTCGCAGATGACTGATGTACTTTAGGTGCCTGTCAGCTGTTTTGAGAGCACGAGTGTGTCAAAGTGCCCTGGGGCTCCTTCGTTCCTTCCGTGTTACCAGGAACACGTAAGTGCCAGCTGCAGAGGCGGCCACTCAGCCCTGCTGCGTGCCGTGGCTGGCTGCGTGCTGAAGCTGGAAGGTGCCAATGTAAGTGTACCGATGGGGACTATGAAGCCAAGTGGCCAAGATGTCCTGCTCAGCTGTCAAAAGAAGGCAGGCAACTTATTCTCTCCATCGGTGAATCTGTCAGATGCAGCAGCATCAGGACTGTTGCTTAAGCTTCTCAACCACCCTGACTGCTAAAATTTGCCTAGATGTCAAAGCACATTCTGGGGAAAGTCTTAACAATCCATTTGATGCAGTGTTTCTTTTGGATACAGCCTTTTGAAAGAAGCAGAATATGAATTTACATCAAGGTTGCCAAGACATCCAACAGCATCTGAATTCCTTATAGGTTAGGGAAATAGTTACAACAGCTTATTTTAAAGTATACAATTAAGTATAAACTGAATTTCCTAATCCAGTTTATATTGGTTAAAACATAAGAATAAACGTCTGGCTTCATCCTCTGGCTCCACTCATCATTATCTGTACAACATTTTTGACATCATATTGTGCAGCGGAGTCGTGGGTTTTAACAGAGAGCACGCAAAAGGGAAATGAGTGAAATGGCAGCACTTTTACACCATCACACTGAAGCCAGCTCAATCCACACGGTATCCTCTGAAACCACAGTGCTTCCCATAATTTGGGAACGTGTCCTGTTTCTGCAGCGTGTCTCTCACAGCTGCGGCTGCCCCCGGCTCTGGGCTGCGCTCTGCAGTTCCCACAGTTGGGAGTTCAGGTCCTGCGTTGGTGCTTCCCCAGGCTGCATCTCCCCACTGGCTGCATCTCCCCACTGGCTGCACTGCAGCTCACCTGAGGACCAGATACAACCCAAAATCATTCTCAGGGTTTACTGTGTCTATGCTTGTGCCACTCTGCTGAAAGGGGAGACGTGTTTAATAAGGGAGAATACAGTTGAAATGTGGGTAGGAGCCTGGAAAAGACTATAGTGTAGTTGTGCCTCTCATAGATGGGTATTACTCCAAGTCGCATTACTCCCAGGAAAGTGAGAAGGGCCATTGCTTGGCTGAGTTACAAGAATGCACTGGACACACAATGGAAGCTGTTTTCCTTGGGGTGTAAATTTATAGTTACAATATTTCGGTAGCTTGGAATCTATTGAAGGTTTACGGCTCATCATAGCTATCTGTTTTCTGAGCAGTGCTATCAGAAAGTGTCTCAGTTTTAAATATAGCAGATGAAACCTGTGTAAGTGCCCCTTATTGTAAAGGTACATAAACTACTTGTCAGAAAAAATATTCTGTGCCTTAACTAAATAATTTTTAATTAATTTTAGCATAATAAGTTAAATTTAACTCAGCTTAAAAATAGTCATTACCGGTGTGCCTGTAGTTCTTTATATGTGTGTGTGTGTGTGTATATACATATATAAAATTCTGCAAAGAAACTCCTCTATTGTAGCACACGAATTCCTGATCTTAAATATTTTAACTCAAAAAATAAGAAAAGAGAGAAAGTTAATAGGGTAAAATCCTTCTGTTTTAATTGTGTGATTGTAATAGTCTCATAAGGAATTTGACACCTTTCCTCAGAAAAAAGTTTTAAATAATTTATCTAATTGTCTTTAATTTGGTTTCCTAATGATACTAGGTGTATATTATTAAGTTTTCCGTGGCATACACTTTTATAAATGAAAGGTAAGCTTTTCATTCAATTATAGCACTTCTGTGGTTTCCAGTACTTTCCATACTTAGTAAGAAAATTCAGAGCTCTGCTTCATTTCTGGCCGTCTGTAATTACAGTAATCTGCCTATAGATATAGCCAAATATAGCTATATATGGAAATAATACACGTATATGTATGGAGAGATAATTAGATTATACCAAGGTTGTGATTCCCTGCTGGAGAACCTGAGTCTGAATCGGCTGCAGTCCTTGCCAAGGCAGAACATGATCCCTCAGTGCAGGTGTTCAGCATCTCCCTGTTGCTCCACTACGCAGCGCTACCGGTGCTCCACAAATCCACGGTGGGATCTAGGTTGCTTTTGGAGTTTGTCCACAGCTTTTCTAAGCGATGGCTTGTTGCAGCTGATTAAACAACACTCTTTAATCCCTAGCTTTATTTTGAAGCTCTTGTCGACACCTGCTTTAAGTCAGTTTTCTCATCCTTAAGAATACGTCAGAAACAAACAGCAGTGAGTGATGAATCACAGCCATGTGCTGCAGTGGAGTACTATTCAGTTCGCGTAGTTTAAACCAAAATTAGGATCAAAGCAGTTTAATATTGACATGAAATTAATCAGTAGTCAATGAACTGCATATTTGGGATCACTACCAGTAATGTCCCAGATAAATGAAAACACTGAACACTGAATAAATGTTAATAAACACCTACGGATAAACAACTTCAATCCCCCAAAGTTCTAGTCTCTCTTTCACAGGTACACACACACACACACTCTACCAGCACGTGTGGATTACAGTCCCTGCCTGTCCCGTTTGGGGGTGAACCCATGCCCTGCAGGAGATGTGGGTGCTCCTACCTCGTGGGGCCTTGCAGCTGGTGAGGCAGCACCCACGAGCTCACATGCACACCATGAGGTGTGGGTCTCTGCCTGCAGCAGCCTGCCTGAAAGCGGCAGCTCATGGCATCTGACTGGGACGTTGTTCTACCTGGCTGATGATTTTCTTCCTCTTTAAGGTGACTGGATGGAGGACGATGATTTTCTTCCCTTTTAACTTGATCAGTTTTGGGAAGCACACTCTGGTTTTATGCATTTTTTACACATGCACACCACAAATGGTTCACTCACATTCCTGTGCTAAAAGATGGTGTTACCCAGACCATTTGCCAAGGTTGACCCATGCGATCATCATGTGTTCCTAGACAGCATTTTGCTATCAGCAGCAACTTCGTGCTGCACGGGCAGAACGTAGGAGCACACCCTCCATCCGTACCTTTGTGTACAGCAAGGCTGCTGAATGCAGCTCCAGTGTGATGAGATTGCTTCGTGTTCTTGACATTTTGGAGTTTTTCTGTAAACAAAAATACAAATTCCCTTCAAGGATCAAATAGCTGTTCACAGAAAGGCTGAATGTACTGCAGGCAGTTGAGGCTTTGTTGTGTTACAAGGACTTAAGCGATTTGCCAAAGGAGCGGGCTCTCCCAGCTGTAGTCTCGGCTAAAATAACTTATTCTGCCTGAATTGTTCCCCTGATATGGCTGCACTTGCATGAAACTCATTATACGCAGTAAATAAGACTCAGTAGCTTTACTGGTGAGCTCTGCAGATACAGAAAGTAATGAAGAGAAGTGACCGATTGGCTGGGGTGTGCAGGAACCATGGCTCGGTCCCAAGGCAGGCATCCCCCCTTTGTTTCAGAGGAAGGAAAAACTGATGTTGATGCCTAATGATCAGCCCTCGTGGGTGGAGGCACTGTGCGTCTCTCTGAAGCCTCTTCTTACCGTGTGTTTTTTTAAAAGGCTTCTGGCTGTTTCATAACATAGCAGATCACTTGGGAATATAGGCTTGTCTCCTTCCAGAGTTTATGAAATAGAGATTTCTAAATCAACAGAGGCCATTCAACATAAAAGCCTCGCGAGTCAAATATCACTTCGGCAAGGTATGTATGTTATCTCATTTCAGTAAAGTCAAAGCCTTATGAGGTGTTTTCCTTAAAACGGTAAGGTGGTCAAAACCAGGGTTTTTTCAACAAGGGGTAACGCTCCATGTGAACTGTGCAGTCTGTCCATCAACCTCACGCTCTGCTAATGCAGGCTCTGGGAACAGCCATCTTTCTGTAAGGTATAAGCTACTTTCGTGCTAGGGTTTTTTGCATTTAAATCACAGTCTGATGCTGCAGTGGCAGAATTCAAATACTGCAAAAGCCACATGCAAAGAAGCTTGGTGGAGAGACAGATCATTGGCAGCTTGTTTTCCATCCAGGTTGATGTACAGACATCCCATTTCAGCAGGTAGTGAACAAAAGACCCAATTCATGTGGTGTAGAGATGCCCCTAGGGAGAATTTAACTCCCGAGATTCAAATGGAAGGATTTCAGTGCTTTAGTACTAAAGAGACCACAAGCTGCTACAGCACACTCCTGTCATTGAAAATGTCCCGCTTCAGAGGGAGCAATGCTTTTGTCACCTTTGTTTCCTTCCATGTCCCATGTCAAAACAGAACAAGAGTCTGTGCCTTGTGACACAGACACCTATTCTCACAAATTGAAGGGTGATCAGAAATTGGCAACAGATTTCACTGTCTTCCAAACTGGATAAGGTATTAAATTGTGAAAGCTTCAACGTTGTGTACTAGTTCTTGAATCGCCCTCAGGGCTACAAAAGTATTTTTCTGAATTGTGAGTAATACCAGTACTATCACTGCCTTGCACATGGCTCACATGTTCTGTAAATGGAATTAAAATGAAGGAACAAGTAAATGTCACTGTAACTGCACTATAGTATAGTAGTTTAGTGGCCTAATGTTTGCAATCTCATCTCCCTTCTTAATTCAGCATTTCTCATACTGACACTTTCGCAGTGTCATGTTAATGTACGTGCTACATGCTATAAATAGTCACGAATCCAGCATGAGTGGAGTGTAGCTCAGTATAATGAAATGAAGGGAACACTTTCCAGGCAATTACTGATGTCAGAAAAGTCTCTTTGCCAGAAATAGAACAGAGAGTGAACCAACCCATCAGTGTTTCAAATTTAGCGTGGGGTGAGGGGAGTTGTGATCCTGCGACATGCTGACTGTTCTGAACTTACTGGTATGTACTTACTGGATGTGCTACTGGTACTCCGCACATCCCAGGAAGTACTTGGCATCCAGATACTGCAGCATCAGCCTCTTTGCTTGCAAATCCAGTGAGCTGGAAAATGTGAAGTCACTGCGGGTCTCTAAAACATGTCCGAATAGAAATTCTTTTTACCTCCTTATTAGAAGTTTTAAAATGGGACTTTGTGATCTCTCTTTATTGGCTGTGTTCCATGTTTCCAAATTATACTGAAAAATGCTAGAAATACATTTTTATAAATTTCTTCTTTTGTGTTAGTCTTTTGCTTGAAGTCTTGTGCAATTAAGAAGGAGAAGATGAAGTCATTACTATAATTTGTCCGCCTGAAACTTCAGTACCTAGTGGAACTGTAGCACAGTGTTAAATGCCTTTTCTAGAGCCTGAGGCTCATTACACATACCTTAATTTACATCACACAACCCGTGAACACAACCTTGTCATCACTTTGCTGCTTAAATATAATAGTAGTACACCAGTTGGACACTGCTCTGCTTTCTCTGCAGCTTAACAGAGCGTAGCTTTCACCTGTGCTTTGTGTCAACCAGTCTAACTTCTGAAGTTGGTCTTACAAGGAAAAGTGTCAGTTGAACTGAAGGTAGGTCTGAGTGTGAAGTCACTAGGACTTCAGTGCCATTTTAGTCTGTAGCCTCAACTCTGCAGAGGCGAAAGCATGCTACTTTTTCTGCACCAAGGAGGAAGACTAGCAATGGAGTATGCTGCTCAGGAGTCTCCGAACTGAGGCCAGCGAATGCTGCCTTTCAAACTCAAGTTATAAATAACAAGGATTTTCAGTATATTCATTGTATTATAGGAAAAAAAAGAGAGAATCTTGAGGAATTTTCAGTGAAGGACAGCAGTCTTATCAGCCCATGTGAGCAGGGTTTAATATGCTTCTGTGGATCATGTACATTGCAGTGAACCTCATTCTCTTTTCTCCCAAACTGCAGAACTGTCTGCATATTATGAATCGAATCAGGAGTACAAAATGTGTAAAAGTGTGCACTGAAACGACCTTGAAAAAGTTATAGCAAGGGCATTGCTTCTCAGGACAAACTGTCTCGCTGTTCCAACCTGATGGAAGAGTGACACAGTTCTGTTCTTCATTTTTCATGCACCCTGACAAATTCTTTCAGTAAGAGTTTTACTTCTCCCTTTTAGAAAGGCAAGGATGGCTGACAAATCAGGGCTGGCTGATGATAAAGGGTGGAAAAGTTCTTCAGTCATCTTGCCTAAACAGCAGCTTAACGCAGAATTTTCTTCATAGATGAATTCCTCTATCATTGTGTTTTGTTTTTTTAATCTCACTGCCTCCTAGAAAGCAAGCTCTAGATGTCAGTCCCAACTCACCCTCTCGGCAGCCTATGCCTTGACCTAATTGTGTACTCTATGATAATTTTTAACCCTCAACAACAATGTTTTCTCTTAGTCTCAATCTTTGCTACTGACCCTTCTTACATACCTTCTCGAGTGTGGTAATCTGTCCATCTCTGTCTTCTATCTACATACATTGGAGGTAATGGTACATACTAGCATATCCTTTTTGATCTTCAGCTACACAGGTCAAGATTACTTAACGTCTTCACTCAGAGTTTGTGAATGAACACATTTATTATGACATTTTCATGAGGGTTTGATTTGCTTTAATTAGGCAATTTGTTCTTCTATGCAAGGCCTCAAAGAGAAGAGGCTTGATGAGTTCAGTTGAATTGGTGTCACAGAATAGCTGAGTTTAGAAGGAACCTCTGGAGATTGTCCAACCTCTGGCTCAAAGCGGGGCCAAATACAACATGTTGCCCAGGACACTGTCTTCAAGAACGGAGACTCCACACCTGTCTGGGAAACCTGATCACATCCTTGACCACTCTCACAATGAAACATTTCCCAGCTTTAGGGAATTCTCTGGACAGGGGGCAAACACCACAGGATAAGTATCCTTTAAGCCAGCTCTCACTAATGGCCATGTTACCATCTGACAATATTTGCCTGCTTCAGGTTTAACATTTAATGATGAGGGTGATCATTTATCGCTTCAGTCACAAAAGGTGTTTTTGAACAAGAGGATCAGACACAAGTTGAGATGGAGCTTGAGCTGGTGTAATGAAGAAAACAAACTCTACAAGACCCCCATGATGGGAGACCAGAATTGAAGAACGTGGAACCATAGTGCAAAGGTTCATACAGCGCCTATTTGAAAGTAGGACTTAAACTTCATGTGCACTTTGTAGGAGATGTATTAGAGTTATTTCATAGAATCACAGAATGGTTGAGGTTGGCAGAGACCTCTGGAGGTCATCTGGTCCAAACCTCCTGCTTAAGCAGGGCCACCTAGAGCCAGTTAACCACGACCACGTCCAGACAGCTTTTGAATATCTCCAAGGAGAGAGAGTCCACAGCCTCTCTGGGACACCTCCGCCAAAGCTCAGTCACCCTCACAGTAAGAAGTGTTTCCTGATGATGTTCCGAGGGAACCTCCTGCATTTCAATTTGTCCCTATTGCCTCTGGTCCTGTCACTGATCACCACTGAAAAGAACCTGGTTCCGTCTCCTGTACACCCTCCCATCAGGTAGTTATATATATTGATGAGATCACCCTGTCAGGTTCACTTTTCTCTTACGCTTTGTAAAGAAAAGAACCTTTCTCTTTTGTCAAGATGCCGAATATTTCTTGATTCCAAATGCTGCTGTTACTTCTGTCCTGATTTTAAGTCTGCTCCCTAAGATATCACCATAAGCTGGTGATACTAAATCTGAGGATAAATGTGAAATTGCATATAGAGCTAGAAATCAGTGATGGTGTTTCATATAATTAGCTTAGGCTAATATGAAAAATAAGAGGCTGAAGGATTTAGTAATACTAGAGTTCTTGCTTTGAATAATAACTCATCCAGCAATTGTGTAGATGTAAACATCACATTTTCTTTTTCTGCATATTGATTTAGATTTAATGAAATCAAAATGGCATAAAAAAGAATCAGTGAATAATTTTGTTTATCTCATTTCAGTAAATTGAAATCACAATGACTTGAAAAGGAATAATTACAGTCAGTTAATATTTTATGCACAATGAGGAAATTATTTATCATGGCTTTCAGTAGACTGGGAAGTTACTGAAGTTGCCATAAATACAGAGTGCTGAATTCTTGATTTACTTGCATGTACTTGATTTACTTGCATCTGATACTCCTCAAATATCAGAGTACCATATGCTATTGCATATAAATAGCAATCTGCAATTTATACATCACAAGTCACAGACACAGCAAGTGGGACCTCAGACGGCAGGTCTGGATTTCAGAAGATGCTAATGCACTGCTTTTGGAGTTTTTAAGTACCATCTGTTTTGACAGAGTCTGGAACTGCTTCACACTGGTGGTCAGGAATCCACGTAACTTACAGCACTTGGGCGTGAGCCAGTTACATTTTCTAGTAGAAGCAAGCTGCCAGTGGCCATGTCTCTTTCCCAGCTTAACTCCTGAATTCCCCATAAACAAAATTTTAATCCCTGTGGCTCTGAATAAGCACTATGTGCTTGCTCAGTGCATCATTGTATGAATATTGTGTGTGTTTGTAACAGAGGAGGGGACTGTTGACTGTCACTCCAGGACTCTTAGAATTGTTGAGGTTGGAAGGGACCTTTAAGATCATCGAGTCCAACCTTTAGCCTACCCTGACAAGAGCCACTTCTAAACCATGTCCCTCAGTGCCCCATCTACCCTTTTTTTAAACACCTCCAGGGATGGTGAATCCACCACCTCCCTGGGCAGCCTATTCCAATGTTTAATAACCCTTTCAGTGAAAAAATGTTTCCTAATATCCAATCTAAACCTCCCCTGACATAACTTGAACCTGTTTCCCCTCGTCCTATCACTTGTCACCAGGGAGAAGAGGTCAGCCCCCATCTCTCTACAACCTCCTTTCAGGTAGTTGTAGAGGGTGATAAGGTCTCCCCTCAGCCTCCTCTTCTCCAGGCTAAACAACCCCAGCTCCCTCAGTCGTTCTTCATAAGGTTTGTCCTCCAGACCCCTCACCAGCTTTGTAGCCCTTCTCTGGACACGCTCCAACACCTCAATGTCCCTCTTGTAGCGAGGGGCCCAAAACTGAACACAGTAACGTGAAGTGTTTATTATGAAATTTTCACGTTTCTTATAACGTGAAGTGTTTATTATGAAAAATCTTTGGTTTATGTATCTTTTTTAGAGAGGTGTTGGATAAGTTAGACTGTGCTGGTGTTCTGGGTTTCTGCTTTGGAGACCTATGTTTCTTTTCTTTCATCCCCTCTAGAGGGTTCCTCTCACCCAGGTCCCAAAGGTGATTCATTGAGAAACTGTCTTTGGCCAACTCTTTGCGTATTTTATTACTTTTTTCTGTAAGCATAGTGGTAGCATTGTGGATTTGTAAGAAACATAAAAATGTGGATTAAGTGAATTTTCTACCATTCCTTCAAAAAGCCCTGAAGACCAGCTTTGCTTCTTCAGTTTGGCCATGTGTCAAAAGGGAGGAGGGATGCAACCTTAGAAATGAGGTATTTGCCTGCAAAACAAGAGAATGCTTGCCAGGATGCTAGCAGGTGCTTTTGAAGGAATCTCATTCCTAGAAAAGAAAATAAACTTTGGAAAATGAAGTGTAAATGGATCTGAGCTAATCGGGAGCAGGTGTTGCAGGTCAGCCTTCAGTTACGCTTTGCACAATTCTGCTGATTTTCTGTAATGGGTGGCCATCCTACAGAGCCAGACATGGCTCTTGATGAAGTCCCTCCTGGTCTGCAAAAGCATTAGCCTGGGAACAAACACTTCTACTGATTTGTAAAGTGGGGAAAACTACCACCTTGGGGTAATTCTCCCATAGGATTGAAAAGAGCTCACTCACCTCAGTCACCCTGGAGTGAGCAATGACATGGTAACTAATTGAGCAGTTTTTACAGAAGAGGGTTCTGTTCTTTCTTCTATTGGTAGCATTTTTTGTTGTGGCTTTATTATCACTCCCTTACTGATAAATTAGCTGGTGGAGGGATATGTCACCTGCTTTGGCGTACGACTCCTCAGGTGGGACACGGGATGGGCACTTGCAGGTATCTCACAGGATAATCCAGAAGAAGCTGGGCTGAGTTGGGATTGGCTTTACTTTGTCATTTGGTTTTGGGTGCGTTTTTTTGTTTTTTTTTAATCTAGAGGCCTCTTCTTGTGCCGCGTACAACTCTGTCCCATAATTTGGAGGGTTGTTTCTTCCCAGATTATCAGCAAAGCCTATGTTTACAAAGCTTGACTTTATTTTAGGAAGGATATTTGGACTCTTTTACTGAGTTAATGAGTCTTTAGTATCTAAACTTGTGTTAAGAGCGGTGCGCAGCTCCATGGTTTTAAATCTCTTGCTACTGTTCCGACTTCTGTTCAGCCTGTTGCTTACCGTTTATTTCTCCAATATTGAAGGTCAAATCCTGGATCCCCTGTGAATTTGAAAGTCAATAATTTCTGAGAGTTGTGTGCTTTTAAAATGCCAGTATTTGATTGTGAAAAACAATGTTCTTTTTCACAAATAACTCACTATTGGTGAATATGCTGGAAACAGTCATTCTTGGGGGAATTATTTGTCTGCTGTAGAGTTTGCTACCAACTGGATGCAAGTCATCTTGATTACACAACAAAGTGATTATATTGTCAGCTTTCCCCAGAGGCAAGCATTCCTCTGCTCTGTATATTATTTTCCACTTAGAGCAACGCACATCTATCAGAACCACATTTCAGGGTTCTGTAGGTCCTCTTTGTTTTGATCCATGTGAACAACTGGGGATTTTGAAAATGTTTCCGTCCCACAAATTTATGTCCAGCAACTTATCTTCAAGTTTTATTATAATGTAAGCTGATTTGTCTTTTATTCCAAATTCTTCCATTTTTGAGAGATGAAATAGTGGAACAGCTACCCCTGACTGGAGCAGCTGACAGGGTTTCTGCATTTTGAAGTTGGGAGCCATTAGGCGTTTGTTCCAGTTTTCTATACAAATTGCAAAGATAAGATACATTTGCATCAACACAAACTTCATGTCAGCATATCATTTGAAGACAGAGTAGGATCTGTTTGCCCCAGCTCAGTGTCACTCTAAGCGACTGGTTCTGGCCACGTATTTATGGCTTAAGAGACAGTATTAAGCAACGTGTACTCATTTTACCTGTATTTATGTAAAGTGGGTTTTAAATGAAAAATTAAGATCAATACATAAAAAAGTGGAACACAGGAATGTAAATGTTGCCTAGTCAGGCAGGGAAATGGTTTACCTGACAAAATTTTGACCCTGAAGTAAATCAGAGTAACTCAAAGAAAGGGCAGAACATAGTTGTAACCCTGTTTCATCGACCCAAGTTGTTCTCTGGATGAATTGAGAAGGTGTTTTGTATTCACCAGGATGGAGTTCCTGTAAGACTTTCTAACAGCTCGTCAGGTGGAGAGAGAGAGAGAGATGATGGGAGGCTTTTTAGTATGACTTTGAAATTAAGCAAGCTTGCTATCTTTTTGTTCTCTTATTTATCTTAAACCTTTATACAGAAGTATATAGAAGACACATATATAAGCATTTTGTAAATGCTTATTTTCATTTTAACCACAGGTGGTTTGCAGATTTCAAAGCAATGCATTGAACAGCAAAGGACTGGATCCCCTGAGGTGGGATAATCCTGAAAATGGGGGACAATGAAATGCAATGTGTCCATTTCATTGATAATCCAGTCCTGAGAACCCAGCAGGGCACAGGATGCCCCTCCTCTACATGGTTACAGGTTGGTTGGGAGGTGGCAACTCAGGGTTTAAAGGAGGTGGACAGGGGGTTCCTCACTGACCAGTGGGTTCATCTACACTAGCATTTTTGTTGAGGTCTGAAGCTCACTTTTGAAATGACTCTCCCCTAATTCCTTGCTTACCATTCTTTCGTAACCACCACAAGGTGTATGAACGCAATTACTTTCAGGTGAAACTGTATGTTCTGGCAGGACACCTAAAGCACCAGAGGCAACCCCTAGTGAGCATTCAGGTTTCGGGATGAAATTAGATGTTGTCCGAAAGCTAACATCCATTTCCCAGGCCTGTGGATGTCAGCTTCTCAGCAGTAACAGTTTTGGTCCACAGATCTCTTTCTGGGCTGCTAATACAGACATAAACTAGCTTAGCTGGAGGAGCTCCCTGTCATACCGCAAGGAGTTGGGAGAGCGTCTGACCTGAAGGGGTTTAAGAAGAGCTTGTACTTAAGCATGTATGGAATTCATTTTGGGGTTAGATATTTACTGAACATGGAAAAAATGCACCATCCCATCTATCTCTATGTAATTTCCCAGCAATGATGCATTGGCAAACCCTTTTCTGAGCACTGACGTGCTAGTATCATTAGTGGTACTGAAGGCAAAATTAAGATGCTCTGACTTCATAAATTAATAGGTTGATTACTTTTTTCTTTTTTTCCCCTCAGTCTTTTTATTTTTATCTCTGTTCAAAAATACGGGGATAAAAATTAATTCTTGCCAAGTGGCAGGGGACAAAGTCAGTAGGGGGAAAATTAGTTCCAGCTTTTGACAAATACATTGTAAGGAAGAATTATTTGCTTAATAAAACTATAATAATTACTTCACTTGCAGTGCTGTTTGACTATAAGCATCTAGTGTGACTATGCCAGGAATGCAAGATCAGGTCTCCAAATGTATGTGGAGGAGTTTATAGACTAAAGAAAAGTGGAGCTCAACATCACAGGGAAGTTACACCAGTATAATCCAAGGTGTAAAATGTCACACAGAAACTACTATGAAATGGCTTCAGATTTAAGTTAACATAGCCCTCTTCCACATGGTCTTGTAACAAAGTCTCTAGTCTTGTACAACAGGTACAGTTTCTTATTACATTCTATGGGAGGTTTTTAAAAACTATAAAAGGTTATTTTAAGTTCTGTGGAACCGTTCCTTCCAAGAGCATGTGGGTGTGATTACTTCATGAGCTCTGAGGCTGCTCATTCTTAGACTGAAAAATTGAGCTTTGTCACAGGTCTTTGCTCTCAAAAAGAGAGTTGAACAACCTACAAGATCTCACAGGCTAAGAAATGTTTTCATCTTTGCAGAAGTGTTTTTGTTCCCTTGACCTTACTCTTCTTAAGTTTTCAATCTGATTTTCTGTGTTGATAAGAATAAATTGTCTGGTGAGAGGGAAAGAGTAGCTGTAACCTATTTTAGGTTTATTTAGACTTTTGCATGTCTGTGTTGGAAACAAGCTGGTGAAATACAGACTAAATGAAATCATCATAAGGCAGCCACTGATGAGTATAGTATATTGCATAGTTACCACTGGATATTTGTCAATTATGATGGTGCTTCAAGAAGGGCCCTTTAGCAATCTGCCCTGCTGTACCGTACGGTATTTGTTATCAGGTTGCTAAATGTTTGCATCCTTCTGCAGAAGCTGTCTGTTTGAATTGAACAGAGACATAAAACTACCAATATACAGAGGAATGGGCTAAAATTTATGATACCGGACCTGCAGTATATTTGGAAAACTGAAAATGAGGGCAATTTGAGAAGGTTGCTCAGTACTCAAAATGCTCTTGAAAAAGTAGAAGATTAAGGAGAGAGAAAACGTACTACTCTCTAAGGAGACAGGTGTGGGGAAGATGAATAGATATATAAACATGGATGAAGAAAATAAATGACTAGGCAGCTGTATGGCACGTGGGAATCTGGGCAATATGCTGAATCACATACTGAATGCATCATCCTTCTGAGACTGTTGAAATCTGGAAGGTTGGCAATGGAGTTCCCATGAAATATAGGTGGGAAGGACTCCACTGTAGCCACTGCTGGTGAGGCGGGGTAGTGTGCAGTGCTTAGTTTGGGGTGTAGTGCTTTAAGAGAAATACATGCAGGTTGGAGAAAATCTATAGGAGAAACTAGGAGAAACTGTGAATATTAGTAATGTGACTTGGAAGAAAGGGCTGAAGTTTGAGCAAATGCATGTGAGAAATCCTTGCAGGAAGAGTGGAGACCTCTCATTCTTCACAATCACTAGGAGAGGGGCAAGAAACAGCTTCTTGTATGAATTGGGTAAAAGGAAAAACTTAGAAACTTGATATGGTGACAACACTGGAACAGGCACCTCACTGAGCTGAGTAATAGCTGTCCCTGGAAATTAAGAACAGGGCAGACATGCACATCGGAGATGGTTTAAGTGTACTTGGTGTACTTGGAGAGAGACGAGAGAGCTCATCCAACTCCATTTCTCATTCTGTACATTCTTGGTTGTAAAAGGCTGCAAAATCACATAGGTATCTCTGCCGAGCAACCCTTTCCCTCTGGCATACTTGACTGCTGCTGCCCCGCACAAGTTAGCACGATGAGTTCTGTTCCAGTTGCCTCTTCTTTGTCACGGGCTCTCTGACTCCTCCCAGCCTTCTGGAGCTGGGAGGAACCAAGGTCAGTTGAGTAACAGCAAGAGCAAAACGCCTGAGGATGTCTGCGATGTGGAGGACGCTCTTTTGTAGGTATCACTTCTTCTGGAACTTTGTCCATGCCCAGGTCCTCAGAAAGCAAATGGCCCTGCCTGCTGTCCTAGCTAACTGCTCTTCCTAATGTCCTCTAAGGGCACACAGCCATATTTGACGTCTGTCCGTCAAATTTACAAGTCTCTCCTTGAATCAGCCCACAATGTTCCCCCTGTAGAAGAAGCCTGTCAGCTGCTTCTGTTCCCCTTTGCACCATAGACTGTAGCTGCTACAACCATTAAGCTCCCACTTTCCACAGCCTCTGTAAAAGCAGTACTTCCTTGGCATGCACGAAGTTGATTGTATCGTGCTAAAAATGTGAATTCTATACCCACATTGCACTTAGAAAATATGTAATATCTATGTAACACTGTTATTGATGAAGAGATGCTAAGTGAGGTTTCTGTACTATGTGTAAATGCTTCTTGCACACAGTATTTTGCATCTGCTGTTTCGACAAGAATGCCAGTTTCTTTTTATTTTTCTCAGCTGTACAGACTTTCCAGAGCCTGGTTTCAGTGCTCGTTTAATTCTTGCCTTAATTCTGCTAAAAACCTCGGTGGTGACAGCGGATCAACACGAAGGATCCTGTTCAGTTGTCAGATAAGAATCTGAAGTTTGACTGATATTTACCAAAATTTTTATTTTAATTTTGTTAACTTGAGGAGCTTGGTACAGGATTCACTTTAAAAAGGGGATGCCCACAATACCATAGTGGAAGGTGTGGTTGAATGGAGTCGCGCTTTAAGCATGGAAAATGGTTCAGTCTTAAAAAGTCCACGCTGGGATCTGGACATGAAGTATCTCGTGTTAGAGTGCGTTGCTGGACTAATGAAAATACAAGATTCTTCTCTCTCTCTGGTTCTGAAATCGGAGACTGCATGTTGTTGTCAATGCCAGAAGGAACAGACACTAGATCTTGATTTAAATCATATATATTTAAAGGCTCTTTTTCCCCAGATGTATGTATTAATTGGGAAACAAGCAGGAAGGGGGGGGAAGGGGGGAATCCTTTGAAATAAACCAGATTCCTAATGGAATAAGAAAACTCCCTCCAGTGCATTTTCTCCCTCTGTGTCAGCTTTTATGGTTCTGTTTCTGGCACGCATCTTTTGAGATTTCTTTAAAGATTGTTAAGAAATATTCTCTTACATCAACAAACAATTTTCAGAGCCCAAGCGAAGCTTTAATAAAAAGCATCTTTCACAGAAGATTGGTGACTGGGGAGGGAGAGGGGCAAAAGAGGTTGTGGGGAGGGAAGCACAGGGCTGCTTTGTACTTTGTTTTTTACTTACTAAGGTCACCAAAACGTTAAGCTGCATTTCGGGCTTGTAAACAATTAGGTTTTTTCAGGAAAATAAACCCTTGTATAGGGCACATGTGTGGAAAGATGTGTATTGAGAACTGCAATCAGTAAGTTCATTTGCACGTGCAGGGCTGCATTTATTAATGTCACACTGTCATTAAGTTTCCCTGTCTCAGACTGACTCAGACTGTTGTCTAGCACTCAGTAAATGGTGAAGAGCAAAATCTGAAGGAAGCCCTTAGAGGTTCAGATAGTGCTATAGGAAGCCCCTCCCAACAATACTTGAAAAGTCTGGAAAATGTACAGTAGACCAAGTGTTTTGCTGAAGCTTTAAATGCTAGCAAAAAGCTTTCCAAGTTTTTACTGGCAAAAAGCTCCTGGACTCACCTGCTATTTTTTTCTTTCCCCCTTAGGGGTGTACAACGAACAGTAAGCAGGAATACCTCTGTACAGAGTTCAGCTCAGCTACCAGCAAAATTCCTGTCTCTGAGCATATTGCATTATGGGCTTAGCAGACCAACAATGCTCTCTCGACCCTCTTGTTGAAACTTAATGACAACACTACAGTCTTTTTCCAAAATACTTTGCGGTGGGGAGACGGGGTGCACGCGTATGTATGTGTATGCGTCTGTCTGGAAGTCCATGCCCCGAAGGTGGAGGGAGCAAGTTTCACATGACGCACCTTCAGGATGGAAGGTAAAGGAAATATAGCATGCACATCTGGAACTGCTATACTAACGAGAGAATTAAGAGAGCACGAAGCAAGCACGGAGCATACCCATAAAACAGAAGGTCAAACCTTTTTTAGCTCCAGGTCTAAGTTAAAAAACACCTTTTGGTAATTCATTACGCATGCAGAATGTCTAAGGTATTGGTTATTCACAGTGTGCCCAGGAGTGATGAAGGAATGCCATTTTTGATCCAAAAGGAGTGGAGATTAGCCATATTAGCTTGGTGTTTTGATCACCAGGGAAGGGGGGAGAGAATTAAACCCTTTCCGTACTTACACAGGAATGGAGAGTAGAGAAGGATGCAGACATTTTTAGGTGTTTTCAACGATAACTGACAAAAAAATCTGTGTTTTCAAAATATGCTGGGAGACTGTTTTATAAGAGATAAGCACTCACACAGTACTAAAAATTGTTTATAGCAGATGTTAAAAAACAAAGCCGTTTGCTTTTGATTTTAGTTCCATCTATTTTGTGGTGTAGAAACAAGTGTTTGTGCTGTGGGTTTTATTTATATCATTTTGTTTTCCCTTTTTGTGCTGGTTTGTGTAGAAAAACAAACAAACAACAACTACCAACCAAACAAAAAGCCCAAAGCAAATGAAAAAGCAAAAGGAACGGAGAGGAATTCACAGTGCCAAATACATGTAGTAGTGAAAGATACACCCAACACTTGAAAAAATGTGTGTTCTTTTATATTAGAGGCATCGTCTTAAAATCTCAAGAAAAGAGCAAAAAGTAAAGGCTCCAAGTCTGACACATCTTCTGCACATGTTTAACTTCAGGCATTGTCATTGGTTTTGGTGGTAATGTGAGGGAGGTCAAACATATGGTAAATCCTTGCGAAAATTAATCTAGGGGACTGTTGCCTAAGTGGTCTGCAGAGTCAGTGCTTGTCTGCAGGAGCCTGGCTGCTGCTGGTGTTTTGGTTTATTTCTCTCCAGCTGTAAATCTCATTTTTTTTAAAATACTGGAGTATATCAGACGCTTTCCAAATAACACTCCTCGATGCAATTATTTGCAATAGCTGCCAGGGGGGGATTGGGAGGTCTCGAAGGGGAGCAGAGTGTCTGCAAAACCCACTCTGCATTAAGATATGGTTCTTGCTCAAAAATCCACAAATCCTTGGGTTAGATCCACGTAGCCATGGCATAGACTTAGTAGTCTTGAAGAAAGTGTTTTCCCTGCAAATGTTTTTCACTCGCTGAAATACTGAGCTTCTGTGAAAGTAAAAGAAGATAGAGAAAGAAAGCGGGAAAGAGCTGGGTAGCGTAGATTTTTCCTTCACAGCGTGAAATGATGATTTTGATCTCTTTTCAACTGAACTAGGTGATCTTGGACAAGTTGCTGGACTTTGTGTCTTGGGTTCTTCAGCTAAATAGTTGTGCCTCTCTCCCTTGCAGACAGGCTGTGAAAATGGAGGCCTGCGGTTGCTACTGTTGTAGCTAGTGAGATCAGAGCGTGTCCGTGCTGGGCTGAGTAAAAGCTTGATGGGGAAATTCACATGTAATACACTGACCAAATTCATCTGAAATTTAATTTAAATGAATTTAAAATTAATTTAAAATCTCTGCCTAAACCCAGATTTATTGAATGCATTTCCAACTGTACCTTGCTTAGTCTGTATCTATGCTGTCACAGTCACAGAGCTGTAGAGTCAGTGTTACTTAAGGAGATGGCTTTGCACCTTCCCTGAAATGTCTGAACCCTGAAGTGATAGCAGAAAGTGTGACATGGAGGAAAGCTTGGTTCTCTACAACCACTGTTCTTACTCCATTTGTGATATTTGTTATTCTACTGGGCACTAAATTGTGGTTCTTGTATTCATCTTTTGATGATACTTTCCTTCATAAAGAATTTCTGTTGAGATCGGTACTGAGAGGTCGGAGACGGAAAGAGTGTGCTCAGCGGTAACATTCATCTCTCATACATTGATTGCATCTTGTGAAACGTACTGCTGAAATATCTCAGGGTCTCCAAATGTATTGCCCATGGCATTTGCTTGTCTATCAAAATTATATCCTAGTTGTCTTCCAGTCTTTTACTTGATTTGATTGGAGAGCTGGGAGCAGGAGTGGAAATGACTAGCTAGCAATGTCAGTACAGAGGGAAAACAGTTGAAATAATCTTACAGTAAAGGCAACCTTTCTTAGTAGCAGAGGCCCTCTATTTTTGTGCCTGGTTTTTGCCAGTAATGTGAAATAAAGAAGGTAAAGAAGCAGCAAATTGGTTTGTGGGGGTTTTTTTTAGGTTGACTGCTTCTAGTGTGACAACACTAGCAAAAAGATTGTGTAAATGTTGTGCAACAGCTCTGTAACCAGTTTCCAGGCATGCTGTTTCTTCACCACTTGCTTTTCTGTGCCTGTTTTTTCAAATCAAACTGAAGTTCACTTTAGTCCATTGGAAAGGAGCGCTTTCTACGTGTGCATGATGGGGACAGCCAAACCCCCTTCAAGAACTAGTCACTGGGCTCTTGGTTAAACTGTTGAGTTCCAGTTTGCATGAATGAAAAATCAACTTTTTTAATGACACAATGAAAATAAGTGTATGGGGTTGTGCTTTTCCATCTGCCCAGGTCCAGTGAATGAAGTGGTGTTTGCCTTGTGATCTCTTCTTTGGCCTCCCACTGAACAGCTGAAGGATTTGAGAGGCAAAGGACCACAGTATTGCTCCCCTAACAGCTCGCAGCTGCATAGGTAGTGCCAAAGTTATTGGCGGTTACTCTCTGTTGAAAAAGCCTCTAACTCAAATGTACTCATTTCTTGCAGTATTTAGTCAAGACTATAAAGAATTAAAATCCCTGGACTTCCACTGCTGTCTCCTCTTCATTACAGGGCTCAGACCCATAATCCCTCCTTTGCTAGCATAGATGAACAGAGTATAATCTAAGATAGGTTTTAGAATATGTGTTTCCTCAGTCTCACTGGTAAAAATGACTGCTTAACCTGCCCCAAACCCTGAAGCTTATTGTGCTATAGGGCTAGTAGGGTGCTGTGCTGCTGAGAGAGCTTTGTATCCACCCACCACTTACTGAAATTGTGCATTTTGTTTTCCAGACTCCGACCTGAGCATGCGGACGCTCAGCACGCCCAGTCCAGCATTAATATTTCCACCGAATTCCCCTGGCTTCCAGAATGGCAGAGGGTCGTCGACGTCTTCATCCTCAGTCACTGGGGAAACTGTTGCCATGGTCCATTCGCCACCTCCAACCCGTCTCACTCATCCTCTCATCCGGCTGGCGTCCAAGCACCAGAAGGAACAGGCCAACATAGACCGGCTGCCTGACCACTCCATGATCCAGATATTCTCCTTCCTGCCCACCAACCAGCTGTGCCGCTGCGCCCGTGTATGCCGCCGCTGGTATAACCTTGCCTGGGACCCCCGACTTTGGAGGACTATTCGCCTGACTGGCGAGACAATCAACGTAGACAGGGCTCTTAAAGTGCTGACCCGAAGGCTTTGTCAGGATACACCCAACGTATGTCTCATGTTGGAGACGGTAATTGTTAGTGGCTGCAGGCGGCTCACAGACAGAGGACTCTACACCATTGCCCAGTGCTGTCCAGAACTGAGGAGGCTGGAGGTGTCTGGCTGTTACAATATCTCCAATGAGGCGGTCTTTGATGTCGTGTCACTGTGCCCAAACCTGGAACACCTGGATGTGTCAGGTAACAGGAAATATTTAAATATGGGTGTCTCTGAGTCTAGAAGCCTCATGCTTGTCAGACTCCTGGTCCCTGTCATGGTTTAACCCCAGCCAGCAACTAAGCACCACACAGCTGCTTGCTCCCTCCCCCACAGCGAGGAAGAGAATCAGAAGTGTAAAAGTGAGAAAACTCATGGGTTGAGATAAAGACAATTTAATAGGTAAAGTAAAAGCCACACACGCAAGCAAAGCAAAACAAGGATTTAATCACTACTTCCCATGGGCAGGTAGATGTTCAGCCATCTTCAGGAAAGCAGGGCTCCATGACACGTAACGGTTACTTGGGAAAACAAATGCCATAACTCTGAATGTCCCCCCTTTCTCCTTCTTCCCTCAGCATTTTTATTGCTGAGCATGACGTCACGTGGTATGTAATATCCCTTTGGTCAGTTGGGGTCAGCTGTCCCAGCTGTGTACCCTCCCAATGTCTTCTGCACCCCCAACCTACTCACTAGTGGGGTGGTGCGAGAAGCAGAGAAAGCCTTGACTCTGTGTCAGCACTGCTCAGCAATAATGAAAACAGCCCTGTATTATCAACACTGTTTTCAGTACAAATCCAAAAAATAGCCCCATACTAGCTACTATGAAGAAAATTAACTCTAGTCCAGCCAAAACTAGCACATTCTCCACCCCTTATTTCATACTATTTACGTCATGCTCAGGTCTACCCTATCCACTACATCTGCATTAACCTCTACCCCCCTTCCCATCCTTTGATATAATACACAGATATCGTTCCCTTAGTCTATGGACAACCCTTGTAAAATGTCCACAAAATATCCAGAAATGCTCACAAAATCTCAATTGAGTTAATTTAGTCCATGACTTCGGGCTCCTTCTTTATGGCGGTCACTCAAGAGAGGAGAGGTGGTGTGTTGCGTGGAGTTACTGGTCACCAAAGCCAGCTCAGGTCGGGTCACTGCTGCACTGCACTGCTTCTTGTAAGGCTTGTCCTCCATTGGTTCAGGTGGTTCCTGCTATAATAATTCCTATAACATTCAACTCAAACCAGGGCTACAACAATTTAAAGGTGTTTCCATTACAATCTCCACCCCTGGTCCCTTTGGACCAGGCCATAGGGTTTAACATTGCGATGAACTCCTCCCCTTGCCCCTGCTCTGGCTTGAACTTATCCACGGACTGCAGTCCCTTAGGGGTGTAGCTGCTCCAAGTGGAGCCTTATCTATGAGAGATAGTCTCATCAGGGGTAGGGTATACCTGCTGTGGCATAGACTCATCCATAGCCATAATCGCTTTAAGGTGTATCTGTTCCAGCATGGCCTTTTCCATGGGTCACAATGCCTTCAGAGATATGCCTCCTCCAGCATGGCCTTACCCACAGCCACAGTCCCTTGCTCCAATGTGGCCTTACCCTTGGCTGCAGTCCCTCCAGGGGGGGAGGTGATTTCCCTTTTTGTGTTGTCTTTTGAAGTAGGAATGCCAGTCTCCTAACACAGTACTGGTTAGACAGGCACTGCTAGAATCTCAATGCCCCAAATGCCAGCAGCACCTCTTGAGCAGCCAGGCCTCTTCTGATGGAGGCAAGCTAGCAGAGATGGCCCATTCAAATAGCACAAGGACTAGTTAGATATTTTTGCATAAAGCACCCTTACAAGGGACCACGTTGCAGTCAGTGGTATATCATATAGTGAAGGTTAGTTACTAGAGCAAAAATTTTTTTATCTTTTATATATATATATATCTATCTCATTTATAAGTAGATGATATATATATATGTATATATATATGTGTATATATATTTCTGTAATCTTATGAGTGACTTGAGGAGGAGCTCAGAATCAGGCTAGGCTTTTGTCTGGGTATAAATATCAACTATTTCCGTTGCTATTTTAACCAGACTTAGCTAGCTTGGACTTTTTTTTTTCTTTTTTTCTTTTTTTTTCTTTTTTTTTCTTTTTCTTTTTTTTTATAATAGTGTATGTATTTGCTTAGTGGCTTTCTGATTTTCATTTCACCCGGTTGCAATGTGTCACTGCAGCTGTTTAGATGAGCAAAATTGTTTTAGACAATTTTTCTCAGACCTGCTCATTACCCAAGATCAGCCACACAGAATTTCCTCTCTGCAAACAGGTTGGCGCTTAATTAAAAGGATGCAGCCAAGTAAAGCACTGAAGTAAATTTGATGTTGAATACTTATTTTGTGATCTCACCTTGTTATTAGTCTAATGCTGATATTAATCAGCTGGACCAGGTTGGCCATTGCAGAGGCACTGATGGCTACACAACAAGCAGGACAAAGTGGGGAGAGGACGCAATACTGTTGAGTCACTGGTACCTAGATAAACTGATTTTTCCAAGGCTGCCTATCTGGTGTACATTGATTTGGTTTCTTTTTCTTGCCTTTTATTTTTTTAACTGTTTTATCCAATCTTTAACCTAGTATTTCTTAGTATGGCAGAAAGTCATGGATGGCATCAAAACCAATAGCAACAAATCAACATTATTCACTTTTTGTGATTACGGTCTGAAACCATGAGGTGATAAGGTTTCTCCATGGGAGTCCTGTCCCATGGAGTCTATTCACAAAGACCTTGCACATGAATTTCTTATTGTCAGTACATGCTGACATTAGCTCTGTATTGCTAACCACACATTCGGGTTGAAGCATCTCCAACACCAGGAGAAAATGTATATGCCTGTGGGATTTGGACCTAGAGCTATGTAACACTTTGAAGGCTGCCTGTATCCCAGGTGTATTTATGCTTTTCTTACTACATCCTCTAGGATGGTATGAAGAGTTGAGTGGCTCGAGTATCCTGGGCCTGGAGAAACGGGAGAAGTAAAATCACTGAGCTGAGCGTGAACTGCCTTGGCACACCAGTGTGTTAGCTGACACACCGAGTGTACTTGGGGACTTTCCTTGTATGTGGCTTTGGTCCTTTTCATGCTTTGGTCTACAGCTTCTACTGATACAGACGAAAGGTGACTTTTCAAAAGCAGGGAAAATGAAAAGATGACACCGGGTCTGGAAATATGTCCTTTTCAGGTCTGTCTTCATTTATGGTTTTCCCAAGCTTGTTACTTTCAAACCTAGAAGCTGGTGTCTGTCCCTAAGAGCTCATCTGTTTTGTTTTTAATCGCACATTTTTTGAAGTTATCCTTTCTTTTTGGAGCAGGCAAGGGAAAATCCTGGTTTTGAACATTCACAGAAGTCAGGGTGTTTTGGTTCAGACTTGGCCTTTGCTGCATGTGCCTGCATATGTATTGAGGATAATTGATCTCTCGGGTCTTGTTTTGAGCACACTTTTTTAGTTCTGACATGGGTAGTTTTGGAGGATGTTTCAGAAGCAGGATTCCATTTTACCCTCCTTCTGTCTGGCTGAAATAAAATATATTAAAATGTTTTTTACTTCATTTTTTTGGACCCTGTTTTTTTTGAAGGGTTGCTGTGCAGTTTGTCAGGGTGTGTAATGATCACCTCTGAGTAACTTTATTCATGTATTTCACACACCATGCTGTACTTGGTGGCATGTGCGGAAGGAGGGGAAACGAATCCACCTAAGCAAATTGAATGCTAACTGCTAATCTGGTAAGTAAATTGAACGCTAGGGCTAGAAGCTACCTCAATTGTAGCAATGCCCACAGTGCTGAATACAGCACAGCAAAGACCTCAAACGAAGACTGAGTCTGATCCACCTTCGTAGTATGTGTGCCAAGGATTGCATTCACCTCACATGATTTGGCTCCTATGGAGGCTGCTGTTTGTGTAGTGCAGACCTCATCCTTTAAAAGAACTCTATTATCCACAGGAACTAGTTTAATCCTGCCAGTTATGTCCCATTCATTTCTTCCTTGCTGGGAGGGCAGGACACCCCCTCTGTAAACACATCAGTCTTCAGTGAAGAACCGTTTCTCTTGGAGTCTTACCCAAGAGGCATCTCCACTTAGTACCAAATTCCAGAATTAGCAGGGAAGGGGCATCTTACAGCACCAGGAAAATGTACTTCCAGCAAGTATTCTTCCAGCAAGTGAAAAGAGGAAATAGATTTAGGGCAAAGTATAATTGATTCGGCGGACAACAGCTCAAGGACTGGAACAAGAGAAAGCCTTGGTTGCGCAAATGTTGGGCAGGTTCAAATTGTTTCTTAAAGCATCCCCTTGTTCCTTTTCTGTGGATGTTTCCTGTAGAAGTGGATTTTCTTGCTCTCATGCTTTCTTTCCTCTCTCCATTTTCTCAAACAGAAGGGGTGATTCCCGGACTTACAAACTAAACAGGAAAAGCAGTCCATACATCCGTAGCTGTAAGTCTTCCTCTTCAAAGGGCAGGGGCACAGATTTTCACCAGTCTGCACTGTGGTACAAAGGCAAATGCTGGAAGTATATGCTGAGCCCTGGCTCAGACTGTGCCACGAGTACTTACGCAGCCCTCTCTTATTGCCCTTTGGGTACTGGGTGTTTAAATAGAAGGTAAGACAGAGGAGTCCAGGAATTAAAAAACCCCCACAACTTATTTTCATATCTGAATGTCTTATGAAAAAAAATCCAGGAATAAGGTTTCAATCAGCAATTTTGATTGCTGTACAGACTCTCCCTGGACTTGTCTGAAATGAGGCTGCGCTCTAGATCCTTGGACAAATTCTGGGCTAAGTTCTTACACGAGAAGATCTTTTCTGTAATCAAGTCCAAGAAGTAGTTAGGAGGACAAGGCTTGCACCTACATCCACAAGCAATTCACAGGACTGAAGTGGTTCACTGGTTTGGTTTTATACTGAGCAAGAAAAGTTGGGTACATGTGCTGGAGGCTAACGCTATACTTGTAGCTAGTTAATTAAAACCCAGTTCACAGTTGTACATCTAGTTGAATCCCTCTCCCTCTTGGATGGCTACTTGGCAGCAATAACATAGCAAAACCTTTAATGTCAAAACCAGACATTCATATTAACTTTCAGAGTTTTCCACAATGTAAGTTCTGTCACTCTCAGCATCCACTTTGTGGGCAGATCTGAGATATCTCTAGAAGTTGGTTGAGCTTGACTGCAAGTTATTATCTAACATGCTAGCCAACTTTTTTTTTTTTTAATCTGTTTGGAAGTTTCTCCTCTCTTTTAAAAATCAGTTATACTTACTTTATGGAAAATCCTGCTACAAGAGCTTTGTTTTTACATTTTTTATTATTTAGGACAGCAAAATTGTTACAGACCCAGGAACCTGTCATTTTGCCTAAAAATCAGTCAGTTCTATATCAACGTGAGCTTTTTTTCTGGTGAGACCATTTTAAATACCCTTCCCATGAAATATTTTACAGTGCAGCCAAAGTAACTAGACAAGACGATGCTTAGGTTGTCAAAACAGTGATCACACACTGATGTACAATGACTCCAACTCTGCTGTGAGACTTCTGACCCATTCACTTTCTAATTGCGGTCATTGAAGCATTCCCCCTTCGTGGATGCTCAGCAGACCGAACATTTTCCTCGGCCTTGTTGACTCTTCATTCTCACTTAGACAGATTTTAAAATTGAATTCTGGTCAGCATGTAAAATATCCAGACTGATTCTTTAATCCAGCAACCTTCTCAGACAAATGCAATAGCCAGAGCTACGTCAGGCACAGCAGAATGCTGCCTAGGTGCCAGCTTCTTCTGGGAAAGCCCAGCTCAAGGATGGGGACTTCTATGATGCATTTTGTGTCACCTACTTCAAGGAACGTATTAGAGGTGAAATTTTTACACCATTAGCATTGTACTGCTTCCCTTTAGAAAAATCATTTTGCATTATTGAGCGTGTATGTAGTATTTATTTGAAGGCAAACGTATTTCCAAAGATTGCACCATAACAAAGCCGGATCTGCAATGCAGTCTGAAGAGGAGATAGCAGCATTCAGTTTTAAGAAGGTGTTGTTTGTTGAACGAAGTGCTTTGCTTCAAGGGCCCAGAGCTTCTGCATAACCTGTGGACAATTTGCTCATTTCATTGTGTGAGGCCTGTGGTAAAAATTGCATCTGTTCAAATAAATTTGAAGCTTAAATTAAAAATCTAGCTGCAGATTCAAATGATGACTGTAGAAATCTAATTTCAGGTGGCAAACTGTTTCAAGTCCATATCCCGTGCTCCTTGTAGCATTTGCATAAAACCATTGGATTATCTCAAGGGTTTTCCTTTTGGTTTTTAAGAACTGGAGCATATTCATACCTTCCACTAAGCCTCTGAATGAGAACCTGTTGTATGAAGCGGTATGGGTTTGGGTCATTCAAGTTTTCTCCTGCTCTTTACTTCCAGATTACAGGATTTGGGCAGCATTTCTGATACACAGAGCTCTAAGGTCATCAGCCTAAGTTTTCTGGCTTTTCGTGGGTCTCCTCGTCTCCCCTTGCCAGTGTTTCAGCAATACAGAAAAGCTCCTTTTATCACTACCTGAGGGGAGGTCTTTAGGCATAAGCTGCAGGATTTGTCTGAGTAGACATTTACGGCTAAAACTGTTGAGCCTTGATAACTAACAGGTAGACCCTGCCTTCTTCCTTCCAGCTGTTTCTAGCTATGCTAATGCAATGTGCCCAGCTGAACTTGGCACAGATAAGAATTTCCCTTCAGGAGCCTGAGACTGCCAGTTTGCAGTGCAGCAGAAACACCACTTTCCAAAAAAAGCTTTCATTCATCACCAGGCAGAGAGTGGAGGTGAAAAATGGGGGAAGTGCGTGAGCGTGTTTTTCCCTTTAATCTAGCTCTTTATCTTTCCTTGCAAGGTCTGGTGTTTCTCTTCTAACCTAGTTACCTCCATTCATGGCCAGACTTTTCTCGCTTGAAGCAGTCCTTTTCTGCGTTTGTCCATGTCCTCTCGTGCCCTTACCAGTCTGTTGGCTCCTGCTGACTCTCCCCATTCTCCCTACGATGCCCGAATCTCCACCCTTCTGCAAGCACTTAGTCTTGCCATAGTTTCACATGCTTCCCACATTGTAGGCTTGGGGCTGGATTCACATCTGTTCCTCAAATGCTTTTTGGAGGGAGGGTGGGGTTTGTCTTTTTTATAATGGGGTTGGATGGTGAAAGAGCCTCTGATGTTGCTTTACAAACTCAGCCAGTCAGCAATGAGACTGCCTCTGATCAAAAAGCTGTGTTGGTTGTCATGTAGTATCATTTTTTCAAATTGTTGCTGGGTTTATGTTGCAGTAACAGATCATAGACTGTCCCTAGGTAAACCTAGGACCATCGTTTTACATTCGGGATGTGAACAAAATTGGTCCGTCGCTTTGCTGGTGCTCAAAATCCCAAAGCAAACTCACTATGAAATAACAGATTTTGTTATTTCCTCTGGTGTGGAGACACATCGCAGAAAACCCAGGCTAGTTAGGATGATTCTGCTCTTGCAACGTGAAGATATCTTCATGACATCCAGCATGCAATTTCATGCCCACCTTCCTGGTCTTGCCATGTGATCTGTTTTTACTGCTTGCTTAAATTTGCTGTGTTTTTCCACTTAGGCTGCTCCAAAGTAACATGCATCAGTTTGACTCGCGAAGCCTCCATCAAGCTGTCTCCCTTACACGGGAAACAAATCTCCATTCGCTACTTGGACATGACAGACTGCTTCGTCCTGGAGGATGAAGGACTGCACACCATCGCCGCTCACTGCACTCAACTGACCCACCTGTACCTGCGCCGCTGCGTCCGCATCACCGACGAGGGTCTCCGCTACCTGATGATTTACTGCACGTCCATTAAGGAACTGAGCGTGAGCGACTGTCGGTTTGTCAGTGACTTCGGCATGCGGGAGATTGCCAAACTGGAGTCGCGCCTCCGATACCTTAGCATCGCTCACTGCGGCCGGATCACAGACGTGGGCATCCGTTACATTGCCAAATACTGCAGCAAGCTGCGCTACCTCAACGCGCGGGGCTGCGAGGGCATCACGGACCACGGTGTGGAGTACCTCGCCAAAAATTGCACAAAACTCAAATCGCTAGATATTGGCAAGTGCCCTCTGGTCTCAGACACCGGCCTGGAGTTTCTAGCCCTCAACTGCTTCAACCTGAAGCGCCTGAGCCTGAAATCATGTGAGAGCATCACTGGGCAGGGCCTGCAGATTGTAGCTGCCAACTGTTTTGACCTGCAGATGTTGAATGTGCAGGACTGCGATGTCTCTGTGGATGCTCTGCGATTTGTTAAACGACATTGCAAGCGCTGTATTATAGAGCACACCAACCCTGCCTTCTTCTGAAAGGACACCCCCACCTGTCGTTACAATGCAGTATTAAAAACACTGTTGTATAAACACACACTCCCATATTCAGTAATGCTGTCTTTTCTATAGCTCACGGGAGTCAGCTTTTCTTGTATGTTGTGGGTGAGGGGGGAGGTTCTAGAGGACTATTTTGTTTGCTTTTTGTATGATCACTTTTTAAGGTGCGGTGGGTCTCCATGGAGAGGCTGCCTTAATGCAAAAGCAATGAGTGCTCAGCATCCCTAGTGGGACGCCATTTCCCTAACAGCCGTGATCTTGTCCCAGGCTACAGTAGCTACCTCCAAAGGAAATAGCACATAATCCCTCCTTTGGAAACGCTACTAAGCTGTGTCAAATACATCTGAATTCCAGCTGTGCTCATGAAGCTGACTATGCAATATGTGTCTGTGTTCCCCAACTTCTTCCAAGACGGCTGATAAAGCATCCCCTTGTCTCCAAGTAGTTTCTCTTTGGTAGTCGTCCATTATAATCCCTCAGGAAATACTGGGTAATGTCCTTAAACATACTTGATTGATGCAGAACAAGATCTGCTGGCCATTGCCACGCACTCTGCTGAGTGAATCTGGAGATTGTGCCCATGCATGGATTCTCCTGGAAAGCCCACCTCCGGGTCACTCGTGCATCATCACTACTTGCCTTCATTTCTAAATGTGCTCTCTCCTGCATGTGTTGTACCACTCTCTGGTAGCAGATAGGGACTTCTGGGTCTGATAAGCAGTGACGTATTCACCCGAGTGAAGGAAAACAGGTGAGATATCGGTGGCCTGGCAAAGGGAAAAGCCAACAAATCAGCCTGAGAAGCTGCTGTAATTCTGCAACAAGCTGACATAGCACTGTAGTACACCAGGGACTCTCTCAAGCATTGTGGAGCAGCTTGCGCAGGGCAGTCCCAAATGCTGTGCTGCGCTGCTGTCACCAGAAAGTCTGTCTTTGTTCCTTCACTGTATGTCTTCAGCAGCCGTGTCACCATTGCAGTTGACACTCCCTGAGCAAACCAGGCACGTGCATTGAGGTAAATCCAATATGTGCCTTAATACACGTAGAAACCAAACCCTTCTCTGTGGCCTTCCAGTTCAAAGGGTAGACGGCTGATCTTGAGACTTCAAAGATGTTAGCCTGATGTTAGATAACACCCCTGGGAACAGAGGGGTTTAGAGTGTTATTCACATTAGGTTTAGGTTTTGTGAAACCTTGTCTGTGTGTGTTCCCTTTGGCTGGAGAAACAGCTGCTGTTCAACAAGGAATTAAAACGCCAGTGTTGCCCTGCGACACCGGGAGCCCCTTGTACTCTCATGGTCACTCTTGGTCATGCAAGAGCAAGAGTGGTTTGGTGGTTCCCCCATCTCATTGCCTCCTTCCCCAGAGCGTGTGGTCATTCCATGGTTACTCTCTTCACAGTTTTCTGGCAGCCGTTTCTCTGCGTTTTCACATGTAATGCTCAGATCTGAAAGCCAGACACATTAGGGGCGATGATATTTTCAGGCAGCCCCCCTGCGCCTGACTGACAGGTGAATTCATACATTCAGCTCAAACGCTATAAATGTCTCGGTAGAGAACATAAGGGAAGCACCGTGTCTGGTTTTCATAAGCAGTAGTTCCATCATCTCCAGACAACACTAATAAAATCATTGATATGAAGTGAAAATCCATACGCTCGAGAAAAATACATAACTGCTGAGGAAATACTTTTAGCAGTGCTCTCTCAAATTACAAAAAAGCAATGGTTTGGGCATGTCCCTGCAGAGGGAACTTGTCCTGCTGCTGCAAAAAGTCCTGTAACTTATGTATGTTCCTCTTAACATACAGGATGTCATCAGCTCTGATTTATAAATCAGATTGTACTAAAGCAAAGAGGGACATGGAAAATTAATTTGTCATTGCTACTATTACTGGTCAGTGACTAATAGGGGGTGGTACCATCCTTTGGCCAGTTAATATCGCTTTGGTTTTCCTTTCTGTAGTTTTAAAATTAGAGATTTCTTCTCCAACAAGTAGTACAGTATATTTTACCCAAGCCAGCTATACTCTCTGTTTATCCTTTATCTCAAAATGGCCCAGAGGATGTTAAGCCCGTTCCTGAGGATGGTGGGATTTTGAGCCATTTGCACTCATGAAATATAAGGCCTCATTAGTAACGTTTAACTGTTTATTAAAAAAAAAAAAAAAGCTACTTTTCTGGCTATGCTAAATTGAGTGAATAGTGCTACATGGTTTTTAAGGTTTCTAATGTTTAAATTGGCCTGTACTGTACAAATCTCACTATAAAGCCTTAATTTGCTACCAAGAAATAAAGCAGTATATTGGTAACTGATAAGCGTGCATCGTCATTTGCACTAGTGGATTAACGTCTGGTGAAAAAGAAAAGATTAAATACTTGTAAAGCTTCCTTTGAAAGGTAGGTAGGTGAACGAGCACATCAGGTAGGTGGATGACTATATTAAAAAAGGAAAAAAAAATATTTGTTATAGATTATGACCTTGCCTATCTGTCTCTTTAAAATTTGATTTTCCTCATGTGGTTCTTCTTGACCCTGAAACATAATAGTAACTGGAAGTGTAAGTAAAGCTAAAAATAGTATATAAAAAGCACATGTATAAAAAGTTCAGGAGGGCCTCTGCATTGGTTTAAAGGCAAGTTAACATATTTGATGTGAAAAGTAAAATGGAATGACTGAGAGGGTAGAGCATTTACTAGTGCAGCATTGCCTTCTAAATGCTCTAAAAAACCCACTCTGGGGGGCACTAGTGGAAAATGAATAAAGGTAATTTTTCTAAGCCAAACATTTTTAAGCGTATAGTCTTACACGATCTGAGTTGTCACTCTGAGACTGCTACTTATTTCAAGAAAATTTGAATTTAACTTACTGATACAGCTTGCCTGCTTTGACTTTTAACCTTTTTCCTATGTCTACTTGCAAAATGGCATGACCAGAAGAGAAACTGAAATGGTGTGTGTGGAGCTGAGTTTGCTGGAAAGGTTGCAGCACGTAAGTGTTGTTTTTTCATTCAAGTTTGGGGTTGCAAAGGCTTTAAATTTCCTGAGTGAAAACATTCTTGATTCTTGAACTATAGAATTCAGGCTCAGGCACTGAGGCTTCTTCTGCTCTGCAATAGCATGTGGTGATCTCATCAAAGCAAGCAGCGATAAATCGCATCAGTCAGGCTGGCATGTTGTTTATGCTTTGGAATAACTTCTGTCCTGTAGAGAGAGGTCTCTCAGAAAAGGCGCCTCTCAACTACCATGCGCTGTGATTACAGCCAAAAGCTCTGTATCTAGGTACTCATCCTTCTTATTCCCTTGGCTTTCGTAAAAAGGGAACTGTATTTCTCCTGTTAGCAGCACGAGATCGATGGGAAGTGCAACGCTTCCTGCCTTTTTGAGCTGTGCTCGTCTGGCTTCCTACAAAATGCGAAACAGCTTCTGGTGGATGTCTTGGACTCAGAACCGTGGTCCGGACTGTAACCTTCAGTAGTGGCTTACGTGGTTTCTGAAAACTTCTAGCCTTTGAACTGGAAAATTAAAAAGCTAGCAAAAGACCTAATTTTAGCACTAGGCTTGAAGCAGGTCCAAACCCTCGTTAAAAAGAAATATAGTGACCATTTGGACTGCAGACTGGCTGCCCCACGGCTGCCAGTGTTAGTTTAAAGGGGAAAAGTTCTCTGACGGAGTTGGTACGTGGCTCCTCTTCCCCCGGCGTTCCCCAGGAAAGTAACCCGCCCTCGGATTTTTATAATTTTGTCAGTTTAGCTATTCATGCTGAAACTTCCCATGCTGGGCTTTGAAAATGTTAGTTGAAATGGTTCATCTGGTTCTGTAAATAAAGCTAGGAGGAAATGTCATTTTGCTCATGTTAAACTCCTGGTGACCTTTCCTTTGAAAACGGTTCATTGCTCTCCATCTCCTCTAAGGCCTTCAGAGTGAAAGCGTGAGCCTTGCCAGGAGGTCAGCTTTGGGACAAGGATGTGTCTTACTGATGTCCCTGTTAAAAATTCACCCAAATTTAGCTGCGTTACATGTCTTTGAACATCTCCAACTCCATGACTAGGGAGAAGGGGGACACACTCAGATCTTTTGGAGCTTGCAGTCTGGCGAGGCTGAGTTTTGGCAAAGCTAAGAGGCGTTTATCACTCTGGCAGTGTGAAGGAGGAAATGACCTGAATTATATGGAAGCTGCCTGGAAAGTCAGGGCAGGGTTGAAAGATGGGGTTTTGAAAACGGGGACGAGAAGAAGGATGAAGGAAATTTCCTGGGCAAGGGGGGCTGGGATTGGGATGAGAAGAAAAGAGATTGAATGATTTTCAGCAAAAAATCTGGGGTTGGGGTTAAGAGAGGTAGGTTTGTATAGCTTGTTGAACAGGGAGAGTCAGGCCAGAGAAAGTGTAAGTGCTGAGGAATGAAGTTTGGGGCAGGAGCAGAAATATGAAGAAAATGGCCTGAAGACCATGTAAACACCACGTACAGTACACCCCCTCCCCCAGGAAAGGCTCCGAGAAAGGCTGACAAACTGTTTCTGTGAGGATATCTCAAATTTGAAACAGCCTTTCAAAAATGAAATAGTTACTTTGCATGTAAAGCATCCAATATCTACCCTTTTTTTAATATATTTTGCAAAGACAGAAAAGCTTTACAGGCAGACTTTTTCCCGTTCCCAGCAAATGCGTACTGGGGCCTGAGGCACTGTCAAACCCCAGTGACTTTTTCCTGCCTTTCCACCTTTGCGCGAGGGATTCTACTGAGAAGAACAAGGGGAGGCGGGTTTGTAACATCTGTTCTTCCTTTGGCGTTGTAGTTCAACAGCCACACCAACTGGTCAGCTTTGCTACGGTGCCGGCATCAGTGTGGAGCCAAATCGGTGCCCTTTTTGATGGCTGTGAAGGGGCATAATAATAACGATAATAGGTTGGAGTTACTGCCAGGCAGTAGACATCAGAATTCAAACTTAGCTTAACGAAAATACGTTTAACTGAACGGCATTACTGCATGCTATTAAACAGATTAAACCAGTTTTCTCCATAAAACAGCTGAGGGATGTTTGTTTTCATGCACCCCTGCTGTACAGCTGTATGCTTCAGAGAAGGTTTTTTTTCCTCTATTTTTGTCTTTTGTGAAAACTGGACAGAAAAGCCAGGTCATTTTCCCCTTGTCCTCTGGATGATCACAGAGGCGCATCTGAGATTTAAACTGGTTAACGGAAATCTTTTCCAAGTAGGCTCTGCTAATACAAATTTAAAAAAAAAATATTATGAGTGCAACAATCCAGTTGGCCGTAGATATGTCAAATTAAGCCATTATAAATACAAAAGTTACTAAACAGGCATCAGAGAGAGAACCAGAGGGACCAAAAGGAGGGATCTTTTTAAAAAATGAAAAAAACCCGAGCTTTTATAAATGACCTTGATACTTTTAATGAAGAACAGAAATCTTAACCATTCCTTCTAGCACTAAAGATACCGTGTTCTTTGGGTTAGAATGGATTAGTTTTCCTCTGTTTTTTAAAGAAACTTTGCGTGCTATAGCCTCAAGCTCACATAAATGGTAGAGATGGAAAAAGTCATCTTAAAAAGGTGAGAGAGAATGCAAGGAAGGGATTTGTGCCAAAAGGAATGAGTATTTTTAACAGTTTCGTGTTGCATTGTCTATCTTTGATGGCTCCTAAAATATTTTTTTAAGTCATGTAAATGACCGTTCTTGAGAAATTTCCATTACTTCTTGAATATATCCCATTCACAAGATTGCCTCAGCAGATACACAGAGATTTAGAAAAACTGAATTTCTATCTATAAAAAATAAGTGTAACGAATTTATTGTTTATAATTTGCTTAGCAAGTGTTTTCACATCTTTTATCACTTGTCATATAACGGATATATCCCAAGCCTTTATCAGGACAACTGAAAAAATATTTCTATATATTTATTAGTAACAAATTTTATTTTTCTGACACCCAAATTTTGCTCTAGCTGTCTGTTCCCTCTCTATTGTATGCTGTGAAAATCCTTTGAAGAACAGAGCGTATTTCTGGGCTTGAATTCCACTGTATTTGATTACTCTATGGTCACGTATCTCATGTGGCATTATGATTATTGATGTATCTTTTGTGACGTGACACTGCAGAGTGGCTACCTGCATTTCAGCATGGAAATAGGACTGCCTAATGCGGCATATGTGACACGTAAGAGTTGTCAGAGCTCAGATCTCCTGTGCTGCTGGGGGTGTGAAAATGCCCGCCCAACAGTGGTGTCAGTACTTCTGCAGTGATTCGTTCCTTAACCGCATGAAGCATCTTCTGTCTTATTTGGCATCGATCACAGGAGCAAACTCTAGCTTCAATGCCTGCTTTGGTGAAGGCAGTAGAGCTGCGACTTTTTCTCCGTACTGCCCTTTTCTGCCCTCAGAGAGTTACCCAAGCTCCTGCGAGGGTCTGAGGAATTCCGCCTACGTAGTCATGGAAAATACATGTGATGAATGGCTCGGCATTAAAATAGCTCGGCTTATCTTCAGATCAGAGGGGTGTCTGATTGCTGAACATTGTTTTACTTTTTTTGTAAGGCAAATTGATGAAGGCAAATTGATGAAGGCACAAGAGGGCCTTGCAGCCTGAACTTTGGAGTACATAAAGCTCTGGCAGGTTAAATTCGAGGGCATGATACAGCAGCCTTACCTTCCCCTGCCAAAAAAATAAGAAAAAGCAAGGGGAAATTTCATCAAAACACCGAATAAAGAGAGTAAAGGAACTCCGGGCTGAAAGCTGAACTGCAAATGGTAATGTGGAATCTCTTGCTTAAAAGATGCTTTCTCCCTTAGGAGTTAAATATGGTCCTGCAAAGCTGGAAGGTAAACTGAAAGCTATCGTAAAGATTACATATAGTGAGCACACGGATAAAGGCGGCAGTAGGGAAGAATCAACACAGCTTTTGTACAAGAAATCCTCCTATGGGGTCAACAAATTCATGTGGGGACCTGTCAGGCCAGGGTGCTGGAGGCACCAGAAAAGGTTCAAGGATGGCTTCTGTGTCTGGCGTCACAGGGCTAGGATGCTTCATCGGGAGATGCGATAACTAAGGGGGAATATGATGGGTATGAGAAAGGTCACTGAATCATGGATGGCTTAAGGAGTGAAGGGACTGAATGTCTACCATGACTACCAGTTAAATTTAAAAAAAAAAAAGTGAGAGGGCATCAAATGAAGCTAGCAGGTAATGGATCCATAGCCAATTAAAGCAGTTCTTTGTTTGCCATGTGAGAAGGCCTTGGACTCTTGCCACAGGGTGCTGCGGATCCTAAATGTTCACATCGGTTAAGAGGAGACTGGACAAGTTTGTGGAGGAGAAGTCTGTGTGCAGCTATTAAATACAACAGACAACCTCTGGCTCGGGAAAGGCCTGAGGCACAAAGTGTTGGAGGCTGGCAGGCTGCGCTGGGAAAATGCGCTTGCTCTATTCCTGTGCCTCTCTCTAGGCATCTGGTTTTTGGCTACTGTCAGACAGACTGCTCAGCTACACAGACCTTTTGTCAGCAGCTGTTTTCATATTTTGATATTTGTCTCAGCCGATCCCTGACGCAGAGCACACGCTCGCTTCTTCCTTGCGATGCCGTTCGTCAGAGTTGTTCAAGGCCCTCCAAATTAAATATTTTTTGGCACTCTCTTTTCAAAAATCCTTATGCTCCGGAGTGCAAAACCCAATCTTGTCGGGAGCTAACATCCTCATCTGGTGACTTTCATGGGCGTAGGCACTTGAAGTGTTGCTGGGGGCTTGGTACTCTGCGTATTTAGGCCCCATTGCTGTAGGTCTGGGGCAAAAAGCGCCTCTGTATTCGGGAGAAGGACCAGGGGCAGCATTTTGTGCTCCCTCAAACTCCTGCAAGTCAGGAAGCTGGTCGTGGAGACACAGTGCTTTTTTAGGTCTCTCTCTCACTCCTCTTGTCTACAGGGAGAATTTGGGAAATCAAGAAACCTCTTATTTCTTTAAGACAGCTGTGCCGCATCTTTGTAATCGACACCAGAATTTGCCTGTAGCTTCTGCTCAGCCAAATAATTTTAGGCATCCCTGCTTCCCTTTATTCATTTTTAAAGGGGCTTGTCAGTTGTTCTGGTAATTTCAGACGCAAGAGACTGTATAAGGGCAGTTCACTGCTCAGTCAGGTACTCAAACAACTGGCTCTGATGCTTGACATCAAAATTTCACCTCCTTTAGATGCCTGGAAGCCAGAGCACGACCAGTGAACACAGACTCGGTACAAACTGTGCAGTGACTAAGCGGCAGCTCGTGGGGATGTGATTCCCAGGCTCGTCTGGAGGAGGCAGAAACGCTGCCCAAATCGGCAACGCAAAGTCCCTTCTCTGCTTCTTCAAACCCTTCGCCTACTTCTGGCCCCGCGCCCACACAAATACCCAAACACAGCGAGGAATATAAACTCGCAAGGGTCTCAGCTTTCATAATATGACTAAGTTGTTTTGATTTAAGAGTGCTCGTCTTGCCAAGATTGGAAAAAATGAGTCCATTCTCTTCACGGCTGGATGTCAAAGTACACCCAGGTTTTGAGACAAATGCCCCAAATGCTCTCACTTAAATGAAAGACTGGACCAAGACGTGAGTGTTGGAGAACTTAACTCTTTCTTTAATATTGTTTTTTAGGGAAACCTGGAGAAAAATAGGAAAAGCAAGGCTATTATTAACCTAAGTTAAAAATAGAGGCAAGAAGATGGGGAATCGTGTCTTTGAGGCCAGCAGACACATTTGGTTATTCAGGGTGCTGTTCTGTAGGGCACAGAGCATCAGCAACGCCTGGAAGCAAAGAGGGAGGAGGGAACGATGGCACTATGAGAGGGACGAATCCTTGCTCTGCATGTCTGAAGTCACCTCTGTTAAAACAAAAAAAAAAAAAAAAAAGGAAAAGGAAAAAAAAATATGCATACAGAATTACTGTGCTGACCTTAGAGTACTGAGACACTATTTGAAATGCTCCAGGACTTCACTTGACTTTCTCCACAGAATTTGCCTGCGGTGCTGCAACACTTCATGTGTTTAACAGCTTTGCTCAATTCGCCCCTTAATGCACAAGGCATGGATAAAAGGTAGAAACAACACTGCTGACGTTTAAACATATTCTGGGTCTTCTCTAGGGTCATCAGTAGCTACTCCTTGCTGCGTAATCTCAGCCTGCCTTTTAAAAAAAATTTTTAATAAGATATTCTTCCTGTAATACCCTTACAGCTTAATATAAACGTAGACTCATATTGGGGAAAATCACGGCGGTATAGAGCAGCAATTTGCAGGGAGACCAGTCACTGCGAAGGAATCCACACATTTGTGAATTCCTGGCACATTTGCAGGCCTACATTTATTCCTTATTAGAGCCAGAGATTCAGGAAAAGCGTTAGACCAAAAGCCTCAATTTAGTTGTCAAAACACAGGTATTGGATGCCATTAGAGATGGACAAAGTTATCTGAGACATCCACAGAGGGCTGGCAGGGATGAGATGGTCCCCGAGGAAGACTTGTGCCCTTTTGCATCCGCAGAGGGAGGCCGGGCAGATGCCATCAGGCATCCCAAATGCCTTGAGCTCTCCTTACTTAGGAAAACATGCTTCCGAAAGTTATAGGGAAGATGTTTGTGGTGAAGGTCAGACAGGCTGTTCACTGGGCCACAAGCACACAAAAATACACCACAAATGATTGACTGTGCAGGCAAGTACAGAAATGACTGTCATGTGAGGGTATGATCATTCCGTAATGCTGGCTGCCGCAATTTTTAGGCAAATATTTATTCTTAGAGAAAGGACCGTTTGGTCTTCCTTTTCAAAACCGAAATGTTTCTGATGTTTTAAAAAAAAAAAAAGAAAGGAAAAAAAATCAGACATCTTAGCTCCTACTGCCCAGGCTTTGCTGAAGGTCTCTAGTTCCCTCTCTAGGATTCGAGGGAAGAAGTCGTCTCACCCCGCAGCACTGGTTCCATCCCCGGCTGAAGGGGAAGGGAAGTTGAGTCACAGTCTCGGAATCGCTGAGGACACCCTAATGCCTAAAACAGCTGCAAGGATCCAGCCCAGCTCTGCTTTTGCTGCTCCCGTTTAGCTGCTGAAGAAACAGCACCTTGGCTTGGGCCGGGGGGGGTCACGGGAAGAGACGTGAAGGTGGTTCCACTTTGTGGTCACATTTGGGTGGACGGTGCACAGCTTACCCGGCCGTGCCCTGCTGTGCTGTGGGGCATCAAGCAGGACGTTGCAGGGCTTGTCTGACTTCTGGCCCTGAACCCCGGAGCCCAGGGTGAGAGAGTCCTAACTCAGGCCCTAGACAGGGACCTCCGCGTGGGGGCTCCAGGAGGGCTCAGTGTCCTCTTCTTCCTCCCCTTCCCATCCCAGGCGTGAGCAGAAGCAGGGAGGGATGGAGACCTGCAGCCCAGATGAGTTTCTGCAGCGGGGGCCTTTGCTGCACAACATCTGCTTGGAGCAACCCTGGACGCTTCAAGGTGTCGTGAGTGTTGTCCTGGGTTTCTTTTCCTGCGTTACGTTCTACAAGGCAATGACAATTCGCTCTGCTGCCCGTTTTTCGGCACTAAATAATTTGCTGTTAAATAGTCTGTTTGTTCTGTCTGTTTGTTTGTTCTCTAGGTATTTTTGCTTTGGATCCCCCCCACCATCTTCCCTTCTTCTGCAGTGGCTTTCACACCCTACCTGCTTGGTTTTGATTTAAAATCAGCGTATTTTTCTCTCCACCTAGCAGATGCCCTGAAGGTCTATCAGAAATCCTTTTTTTTTTTATTTTATTTTTCTCTCAGAAGGCCAAACTCAGAAGATTTTACCATAAATGCTTAACTGCATCTATAAAAGAGGAGCTAGACCCTTGCTTTCCATGATTTCAGACTATTTCATGCTGAAAGCTATCTTCCAAGTGTTTTGGGTCTTTTTTTTCCGGTAGCTACAACAGTTGATAGATCCTTTGCACGTAAAGGCTGGTTTGCGTGTAAAATTTTGGTGGCTGATGACAGCATGAAATTAATTTACTTTTGGGTTGCGCACAAATGTTTTCCTGTAAAACAGTCATCCTGGATCATTACCCAAGGTGAATGATTCATGTGAAAATGATAAATGTTTGTGCTGAATCGTGGTGTTTGTGACACTCATTGAAGGCAGTATCAGCTCTTGTTGCTAAGCGATGCTGCCTATTTAAATAAAAAGGTAGGGGTGCCTTTTCTATCCTCACAACCTGTAGAAAGATTATCCGGGTTTATTTCGTTAGAAGGAGGTGTTAATGGGTTTATTCTACAATCACAGTTTCCCATCCCTCCTTCTTCATTCTTTCTAATAAGATTAAATTCTCTTAATGAACAAGGTGATCACATTTCTATTTTACTTAAGCAGTAGAAGTTACCCTAAATAAAGCCACATATTGTCACAACAGTGTTAGAGTAAAAGCCATGGTTCCTTTAACATTCCATTCTCATACTGGGAAGTTTACTTCAGTAGGAAAAATCATGTCACCCATGACAAGATACTTTACATTTGAAATACCAAATTATACGAGTGCCAAATAGCAAATAGATACAAGAAGTATTCTGGTTGCATGGCTCCTAAGTTTTCATGTCAATTTTGAAAATTAGACTCTACCGTTTCTATTTCTTTTGTCTTGCAAACTTGGTCTGGGAGACTTCTGCTGCCTGTCTTCTGCCGACACCTCTGAGAGCAAGGGAGGCCTCTTCCAAAGACCTGCTCTCTGGAGACAGTGGTCCTTGAGCGGATCCCTGCAGTCTGAACAACCTTTCCTCCGCTGCAGGTGTGTTGGCATGCAGTGCTTCGTTTGAATTCTTCGTTTCTTGAAGAAAAGGAGCACGTGGGTTTTGTCAGATTCACTCAAGACAAGGTTCAAGTGAGAACCTGGGAGATTCAGTTCCAAACTGATGAAGAACAGTTCCAAACTGTATCATAAATAACTGAATATCTTTGTAGTATCACGCAAAGTTTCACAATTGTGGGGCTCGAGCTTCATTGCTCACCCAGTGTGAAAGCAGTATATTCAGTACATGCATTTTTTCTTCATCGTATTTTCTGAGCAGTGATATTAGTTAATGTCACAGCCCTTGCTTTTCCTGGAATGCTGTTGTGTTTCCTCATAGCCTGACCAGATTCAAAATGCAGAGGACTCTCTCATACTGAGACATGTAGTTATTTCTTGGCCTGCTATTATTGATAACATCTGTCTCAGTATTATAATCTAGTTCTCTGCTGCACTGGCAGCCAAGAAATGTGGTGCTTCGGGATCAAAAATATAACTGGTTTTGTTCTTGCAAAAAGATTTTTTTTAGATGAAACTATTTAATTCCCCGTGAATTGTGAAATGAGATCGGTTTCACTGACACAGAACAAAAATATTTTCAAAACAATTTTAAAACTTTTTTTTTTAAATGCTGGGCTTTTCATTTTGGGTTGGATAAAACCTGGGTTACATTCCCGTCCTTCCAAGTCTGACCTGCCTCCTGACCAACCTGACCAGCCTCCCTCCAAAAATGTCTCCCTTCACTGTTCGAACAAGAACACTTAAAAACAATTCAATGCAACGATAGCGACTTCCAAATAAAACATTTGGAGTTCATCAACATGTATCATTTTACTGGGTTTAGCATGATTCATTTGGATGTATAGCACTGCTCTGCAAACACTTTTAAAATTGTTTTCTCCTAGTTCGGGATAAAACAAAATTTGAAACCTGCAGCGTTTCAGGGGAAAATGGCATTTGCAGATTTGTGTTGGCTCTTTCCAGGAGACGTGGCTTGCCGCGCTCAATCACTCACCGTTCCTCGTGTACGGATGGCGGACTGTAACGCCCACCTCACCTGTGCGAGCACAGAGTGATGCGTAAATGCATCTTACAGAAAGGTCAACCAGTGATCACAAGCAACGGTAGGAGATGGGATCAAAATGCCATCGGGTTTTACGTGTTCCTGCAGAATGGGATCTTTTTTCAGATAAAAACCAAACAAACAAAAAGAAAAACAAAAAAAAAAAACCCACCATGGTTACTTGACAACTTTGCTTGCATACTTTTAATATATTTTCAAGTCCCTCCATGACTTGTTTAGTCACGTTTAGGCCAGCAGCGAGCTGCTGGTCCTGCTCCACACTTCGCCACCATCCTGGCTTCTCCTGCAATTTTGCTGATAAAACCGGCTCGTTTAATAAAAAGTAAATGATAAAGCAAAACAAAACAAAACCAAACCCAAAACCAACCCAAAAATGTCACAATGTGATAAGCCCGAGAGAACGAGCAGCTGAAGCCCGGCGGCAGCAGCCCGGCTCCCGGCTCCCGCCGCTGCCGCTGGCTTGAGCAAGGGCTCCCCCTGCGGGAACGGGACCGGCAGCCTTGCCCAGGAGCGGCTGCGGCCTCGGGAGAAGAGAAGGAAATCCTCCGGCTTTCTGCTTCTCCTAATGCATTCTGAACTGCTAAAACGCATTGCCTGCAAAACCCACCCCCGAAAAAATGAACTCTCTGAACCCGTGTTCCAGTAGGGAGCAAAGCAAGCCGCGCGCTGCTGAAGCGGTGATGCTGACGGGTAAGGGTTTGCTCTCTCCGATGCTGTTACTACATCGTTAGGGCTTGCCTGGAGCCAGTACAGGTTGCCTGAGCTTTTCATGCGTGCGAGCAAACCGGGAACACTCCCCTCAGTGTCTCTGTGTGCGCACGTACACGCTGCTCCCTCTCCGTCTGCATCCCCGCTCTCTTTATTCATTTTTTCATTTTGCGGTTGCTAGCCGTGCAAAGTGTGGGTATTTGGCATTGTACCTGTCAGAAGGAACGAGTCTTCTGTACATGTCCCCTTGCTGTGGCCGAGCCTGTTCACTGTCACTCGGTGACAGCTGGGGTTCCTGGGTAGTTTTACGGCGGGAGAGCAGCTGAATGTTGATGCTCCTGGAAATGCCCGGCAGGGTGAACATTTTCTCACAGCTCTTGTTCATGACAATCCGGCAGGCAGTTCCCTATTACTTTTTTTATTACCTCATGTAATTTGTCTGCGAGCTGTCATCTTCTGAGTTTATATACGGCTAAGTGCAATCCCTCTCTTCAGCGAGTGAGAAACGCGGCTCCCTGATAGCTGGGGTCTCTTCTGCTGCTGTGAAAATGATGGTGTTTTGTTTCGGAGGCCAGAGACCTCCACTCTATAGCTGTCATCTGTTATTTCTGTCATCAGCTAGTGCAGGGTCCCATGCTTTACCACGCTGGATGGTCTTAATGGGATTTATGTGGTTTTTTTCTTTAGGAGGTCCAAGCTCAGTTGCTTGTTGATAAAAGAGAGAGGAGGTTTTGTTCAAGGTCCCCCCACACAGACCTGCATTTTGCAGTCTGGGCTTTGCAGGATACCCATCTGGCTTGTGAAAATGATTCCTTTGGGCCTTAGAGGCTTTGAATCCCTATCAGTGATATCTTAACATGAGAATCTTCCTATAGCTTGGCAAATGACTTTGCATCAGCCCAAGGTCCAGTGAGTCTGGGTGAAACATGAAACACTGCTCTAAATTTGCTCTGTCTCAGGCCCGTGTACTTTCTGTGCAGAAAAACAACAAACAAGCAAGTCAACGTCCTTATACCCACAGGCAGCAAAATCCAGAGCTAGCACGACTGAACACAGGCAGGGTGTTCAATTTTCAAAGCACCCCCCCTCTCCTACCTAGGGCTGTGCCACCTGAGTGGAGCCAGCTGCTAAAAGCCCAGGTGCAAACCCTTTTCTAGGAGTCTCTGCTGCTCCTCTTCCTCATTCAGCTCTTCACCGGCTGGTCTGGTGATGCTACGGTGGCCTCCTGCCAGCCGTGGTGAGTCAGGGAGAGGGTCCTGCCTGTCCGTGGAGGGGCCGAGCCAGTGCTTGTCTCTGGGGTGGGCAGGACGGGCTGCAGCACGTGTTGCGTTTCCATCCAGGTATTTCTCCGAGTGTATCAGTGACTTGCCCAGGAGGTGGATATTGAACCGAGGCTTCCCAGGCCTTCGTTTCAAGAAGATTTTTCTTCCTTTAAGTAAACGGTGTATTTCTACCCCAAAACGAAAACGAAAATCTGGTAAGTAGCCGTGGTTAAGGTGTAGCTTTTTACCTGAAGTATTAGCTGGAAGCTCTTGTGCTTTAACAGCAATCCTTTTAACTCTGTGGATTATTACAGCTGGCCATAAGCAATTCCCTCTGACTTTAATAGGAAAAGGTCTTTCCTTGCTGCAGTAGGTCAGTTTCTGAATTATACTGTGTATTCTTTTCTGCTTTAAGTTTTCTTATGAGACTCCTCACAGAAGAGGTAGGAAATGCTTTCACACCGTCCCTCTGTATAGATAGCCGCTTGCTTACCTTGTAAAAGACCAAGGCTATAACCATTAGCAGCGTCACTGCACCTTTTCCCCCCTAGTGTTACCGAAGTAAATATTTCCATAATAGGTAACACAAAAGCTCCCTGGGGAAGAAAAGTATGTATTGTAATGCGGGAAGGTTTCCTTTGCTTGCTTTCAGCACTGTTAACACCGTGTCCTTGCCGGGCTCTGATTAATTGCCCTGCTTTTATCGTGATTAGCACATTTACCATTAGGCTGGCCAGCTGTCAAGCTGAATTCAATCATAGTCGACAAGTGCAAACTGCCTTTGGGATTTTACATTTCTAACTGATCATCCCAAGAAGATATAAGGCCCAAATCTCCCAGTCCTGCTTATTCCAGGCAGAAAAAAAGCTCCTTCCTGCGCAACTAATGGTGCTGGCTTAATTAACCTAACTCGAACAGGGCATTGCATAACAGCAGAATTGAATCCTTTTTTTTTTTTTTTTTTTTAAGAACAAATTGTATGGAAATTAGATAGTGGAATTGCTTAGGCATCCAATATTCAATTACATCGGGCTCTAGAGGAGAAAACACTTATCGGACAAATTGGATATCGTTTTTTGCCCGCTTCTGAAATGCGCACAGGGGTATCGATGCGCGACAGGAAGCCGGGATGCAGGGGGGAGGGATGGGGAGCTGGTTTTCTTACAGCTCTTCTCATCACTACTTATCACTGCTCTCTTACAAGGGAGAGACCAGACACAACCGTCGTCCAGAAGTGTCATTTGAAAAACAAGCAAAAAAACCCAACCAAACCTCCCCCTCTATTTTTTTGGTGGTGGGGAATGAATTCTGTGTCTTGAGCGAGATAATGCTGCTGCAATTTGAGAAAGTCTCAATCCACAAGGTCAGGTTCCAGCCCCTGCGTTATGCAGCAGCTCGGCACCCACAGGCTTTCTTTTACTTTGTGGACCATCTCACCTGATGCTGCTTTGCTATGTTGCTTCTGTGATTTTTGTCACTGCCGCTAGGGATCTAATTCTTCTTTTCAGGCAAAGTGACTGGGGAATGCATAGGATGTTGTGGTTTATTGAAGTTAGACATTTTTCAGATTTCAGGGATAAAGAGATGCGTGGAGCCCACTCTGGATTTCATGAGGAACCCCTTGGTCATCAAGTAACCCGATCTGCGTGCAGATTGCAAAGCCTGAACTCCAGTTTAGAAATAATACCAGTGAAGGGAGATCCTTTGTGGAAAATTACCCATTCCTCTATCACCTGTAGCAAAGCTCATATTTACACTACCTAGCGTTCAAATGTCTATTTAAAATAGCTGGTTTATGGAGGCAGGGGAGGAAGGCTGCGGCACATCTACTCTTAGGACATTGTTCTCTCTTGCTGTCTACTAGTTCCTCTCTTCCTCTGCTGAAACTCAAGCTTGGTAGGGACAAATCGGCCTCTGAGCACTGAGCATGAAAGGACAATAGACTTTCAATGCCAGAACAGCAATTACAGTTTAGGTCTAATAAATTTGATTTCTAGAGAATTACTGTAAGTAGCCTAAAAAGTATAGTATAGTTGATGTAGCACAGGTATTTCACTGTCCCAAAGTAGCTGGTATACAGGTGGCTGGATTTTTACAATTGTTGCTTGGTAAAAGTCATTAAGGCCTGAGCTCATCGCCACAGGGGCAGCTGGTGCCCTCTCTGATGCTTAGAGATGACTGACGGGGTTTTTACCAAATAAGCCAGACAGGAGCATTTTCTGGGTTAAATAAACCAGAGCTGTACCCTGCATAGCAAACTTCTGCTCTGTGGGTTGTAGCATTCTCAGTGCTCTGGGTTAAAATAACGCTATTGCCTGCTTTTGTACAACAGCAGCATCCTCAGCTTTAGCTCTGCAGAGGAAACATCTCCATCACTGCCAGTGCTGAGATGGTAAATACCCTGTAAGTCTAAGACTTGTAGCCGAGAGCAAGCGTGACTGTAGAGAAACAATGTACTAAAGCAGAGGAGGAAAGGTTGCATGGAAGAGCTGAAGTGCTAATGTTTCTATGATTAATAATCACCTACTCCCTGTTCCACTTTACCAAATGCTACTGTAAAGAACGGTGTACCTTCAGCATAACGAATTTCCCCCAGCTCATCTGAAAATCTCTTTATCTGGGTATTTTGGCTTTCCTCCATTTTGGCTGAGTAGAACTGTTTCGTCACTGTGAAACCACTTGAGAATTTCAGTTGAACAGGACAAAAGGAAAAAACAAAAATCTGAAAGAGCAAATGGCAGCTCAGTTTGAAAGAGACTTCATGTAAGCAGAGAGGCCCAGGCCGGCAAAAGCTAAAACGTGACAGGGTCTTAAGTTTCTTTGTACAGTCTGGATGACCATTTTTTCAGAAATATGCCTTTTCTTTTGTAAAGGAAAGCTCTATAAAAATGTTGAGGGCTTTCTGCTTACCTAATCTGGCCTCGAAATCTTACTCACTGGCTTTATTATTTTCTTTTTAAAACTTTGTATAGAGCCAGGGTTTATATAGCAGGGAAATATATTCAAACCTAAAACCATACTAAGATGAGTTAAGGTTTTGGGTTGACTCTAGTGGTCTGTAAACTTGTGATTCTAGCCAAAGCTCCATCCTCACCTCATCCTACTCTGCTCAAGCACCTGACTTGTTTGGTTTTGCCCTGCCATTTTTCTCCGCCTTCGTTCCCAAGAGACATAGGAGAGAGATCGTGGGCTGTCACGCAGGTCTGAGCTCTTGCACCGTGCCTGGCCAAGCTCTGGTGGGCACTGGGACCGCACTGGTGGTGGGCTGCCTGGCTGGCAGCTTTGGTACACGCACACACACCCCTACAATTTTCCCCCTCCATCACAGTGATGGTGTTTGAATGCATGCAGTAGAACCAGAGTTTTGGTACTCCCATGTGTTTCTGTAAATGTTTTCCTAGAAACAGTAAGTCTGTGTTCCTGAATCTGCATATGTTTTTCTACACTCTGTCTTTACTTATCAAATCAATTGAATTCAAGCCAGCATCAAATACTGGATTCATATTTAGTACAGATTTAATATTATCGTGGAAATTTAGAGTGAGGATACTGTTATATTATAAAAGGCCCTGTGGAGAGCAGAGGCTCCTTGTGATCTGCTGTGCATGATATACAGCAAGGAAGCTGTATATTAAAATAAAAAAATCTAAGAAACTAAAATCTAATCTATCTACATAAAGGGTGAGGGGGATCCAGGCACGGAGAAGTAAAGCAAGTAAAAATCCATCAGCAGAACTGGGTTGAAAACCTAGGACCCTGTTTGCCAGTGTCCCTTTCCATCAGTAACTTTTCTTGTCCCGTACTACCTTGGCCACTTACCAACAGAAGAGTCTTTGGGCTTTATTTGTGATTTTTTTCAACGAGTTAATGATTCACACCGTCAACGTGCTTGAGTTCTTTTGGTAAATACGCAAATACCAACCTTACTGAAAAGTTAACGATGGAATGATTTTATTTTTTTTTTTAAGAGTAATCAGATGATGAGCATCAAATTACTTTCAGATACAAATGGAAGTACATCCTAAAGGAACTGCAGCCAAAAAGAATGAAACCCAGAAAAGGCATTCTTGTATTTTTTCAAGGAAAGACTGGCACTGATAAAAATCCATCACCGAGTAATTTTCTGTTTTCTTTCATCTGATTCAGATTTAGGGTGAAGGAAGTTTCTGAGTTCTGGTGAGGATAACCAAGAAGATAGACCTTATCGTCCCTCTTGTAAGTGGGGGAGATTTTTGCATGGGTAGAACATAGCATCCTGTACACTTGGGACTTAAGAGTTTTCACATGCCTTCTTGCATCATATCCAGAAGGTATTGGATAAGCTCTATTATGGAACATGGTGAAAACTGTGCACGTGGCAACATGAAGTTGTTGGTTATAAATGAATGCAAAAATGACAGAGGGATATTGCCTCTAAAAACTGCCCCGGTTTTATATGTACTGAAGTATTCAAGAAGATACACCATAGTAGGCTTAAATATTAATATTTCACTTCACCATAAATACATTTTCTAAAACTGTGTGCTCCTCATCCCAGGTGTCTATTTTAAATTGTGTACTGTCAATGTATTTTTCACTCAGGTTCTACTTTTGGAAGTGGTTTCCAGCTCTGTGGTGTTGAGATCTGCGAACCTTTATAACAATACCTATAAATACAGGAAATCGATAATGTCGTTCTTCTGGGTAATGTTCTTACCTAGAAAGATGTGTAGGGAGTATTACTCACCATGCAGTTAGTACGTGTTTCTCAGCTGCAAACACAATCGGGGTAAAGAGATCATCAGCAACAAAAACTAAGTTACAACTGGACCTGAAGATGGATCACCCTGTCTTCCAAAGGATTAATTTTATCATACATGAAGAGGAAACAAAGAAAATGGGAAAGGGAAAAAAAACCATCAATACAGAAATATAAAAAGTAAATATAAAAGGACTAGGAATCTCACAACTTTGGCCTGCCTTATACCCCACTCAAAAAAAAGGGCGTTCGGTGGATATGAAAAACTGCGTCTTTCAGGTAGCTCTGTGTATATACTACACATTGGAGGGCTAGGGCCACACAACAAATCAGGTTTGTAGCCTGCTAGTTCATGGAAAACCCTATTTCAAAATAAATTTTCCTGGGTGTGATTTGGTAGCTTGCATCTGTTTCCCATGGAAAAATCTTTTTATAATGGAATACCTAACAAAGCTTCATTTCCTTGCTGAGAGCATACTCAAAACTACACAAGGAATTGTTTCTTACAGTGTTAAGGTAGCAATGAATTGGGGAATCCATAGAAGAAAATTCCTTACATATCTGGATTAGTTTCACAATAAATAGTTGTTCAAAAGATCTGTCACGACATTGGGGGTTTCTTGTGGCTGAATACTGGGATGGGTGCACGAGTTGCACGCATCCTTTTCATGGCCTTAGCACCTCCGGGGCAAAGAAGGACAGCTTTGCGGCATGTTGTCATGGAGCTGCTGTCTCCGAGAGGTGATGCAAAAGGACATAAAAGGGTGTTTGCGGAGGTGGGAGGGGAAAAGCTCATCCCCAGCTGCCCGCCAGGTTGCCCAGGGAAGCGGTTGAGGCACCATCCCTGGAGGTAATTAAAAGATGGGTAGACACAGTGCCTAGAGATATGCTTTAGTGATGTTTTTTGTCAGAGTTAGGTTGATGGTTGGACTCGATGATCTGAAAGGTCCCTTCCAACACAGGCAGTTCTATGTTCAAGACTTCTCAGCGAAAGAAGGAATTGAATCCCAGCCTCCTGTGGCGCGGAGTTGTCAGCTAACGACGGAGCTGCTGGCTATCTCACCCTTTCCTGGGTTTTCCATCATGCTTAATCTGGCAGAGAGACTTTGAGAGTATTTACTTCACTCGGCCCTGCATGTGAGGGAGGGAGAAGAACAGCGACCTGCAGTCTGTGGTGGGAATTATGGATAAGCTTTTGCTGTCTTGCTGCTGTTATGTGATGCGATTTGGGCAGCTCGCAGTGTGTAAAGGGACCTCCCTGGAACCGACCAAGGTGGCTCATGACCCTCCTATGGTGGCTGAACAGAGACATTTTAGACTTGTATTAAAACAACAGTAAGGACTTACCTACCCACTGCGACAGTATTTAGGCACCTGAGATAATTAGTAGATTCTCTCAAAGCTCATTATGAGCAAATCAGGTTACCTTCACCGTGGATGAGGCTCAAGATTTAGCACTAAGACCAAGGACTCTCCTACAAACCCGAACACCACAACAGGCAAACTCTTCGCTGTGGGGGTGCACTGTCCCTCGGGCCAGGCAGCCACCAAATCTGGGATGAATCTGAAAAATTGAAAGGTTCTTGTAAGTGGAAGAGAGACATGAGGAAAGTAGGCTTGTGCTGGCTGTTAGGAAGTTGCATGTGAGCAGTAATGGAGAAAACAGAAGAGGAGATGATACATAAGAACAATATACTAGGTAGAGAAAAAGAAACCGTTATAAAAGATAACATGACGTAGCAAATGCAATGTACACAGCTAGAAAGCCAAAATAGGTTCTTAGGATCAAAACCGCTGTCTCAGACCACGTCCATTTCCCACCTATGTAGGGTTCATTTACTATGGCCCACCCAAACAGACCCTGTTAAAGTGTTGGCTGCTCTGTATACAGAGGACAATGAATGGTCAGGAATGGTCTGGCTTGATCCTGATTCTCCCAGTTCTCCTCATGGTGATGATTCAGATGATCCAGGACATCGGGAGGCCACTGTGATGACCACGTGCATGGGCCACCCCTGGGAGGCTCCATAGACTCGATGCCTCTGCTCTTGTCCTTGGTGTAAAGGCAATCGCTACCTGTAGGGTCAGGAAGGAAATTTCCCCAAGTCACAGTGGGTGGGACAAGGCAGACTTTTTCCACCATCTTTTGCAGCACGGAGCACCAACTGCCTGCCACCATCATTTGTGTCCATCTTCATCCAGTGACCTCTCACGTAGGTGGTCTCCTTGTGCCCTGCTCCCATCTTGCCTCTCCACACCTCCCACATCTGCCTGGGAAGAGACTTTTCTCTTTTTTATATCATAGTTTTTATCTCAATAAAAATAGTTTTAAATTTGATTTGAACTGTATCAGTTAAGAGTTTTTACATTCTAGGAGGTTTGCACTGTCAATATAAAACAGTGTCAGAGCTTAGACATAAGAATGCGGCTGGTAGTGCCAAAATGTCATATGTCCTTGCAAGCATTACCACCGGGGGTGGAGGGAGCTGCTGAAGCTTTCCCTCGCTTAAGGGAAGAGCTACCACGAATGTCAGGAGAATTAATTTCTTGCCCTCTGATGCCAGAGGAGAAGGGTGGGAGCACCATAAACCCGTGCGCCATAAGGGTAGCGGCGTGGAGCTCCTCAGGAGAGCCTCTGCCATCTCACTGCAGGTAGGGAGGGGGTTGAGCCCAAGGTTAGGAGGTTGGGTGTCAAGTAGGACTGTCTGCTAGGTTCATCAGGGCCCACCTCATTCAGCCCTTTTCCTGGCAATCAGGAGGCTTCAAACAATGGGAGAATTCATGTCGTCCCATGGGTCGCTGGCAGAGGCTTGTTCCCGCTTCCTTACACATTTTCCTTTCAATAAAGGAATGGAAGATAAATCAAGTTTTCCAGTTTGGACAGCTGGAGGATGTCTTTTCCAGGAAGCAATCCTGTATTTGAGAACACCTTGCACACAGCAATGCCTTTTGCTCTTGCCAGGATTATCTCCATGGGATAAAAGTTCCCTTGAACTTGAGGAGGGAAATGGTCAGTGAACAGCAAAAGATCCTAGCGCTATGGCTATGCTGAGTACCCAAAGGTCTCCATCTGATGACTGGCAGCTCCGCGTGCTTCAGCATTTTTGAGCCCTCAGAGCTGGCATTGGGAGGGAGAAAGAAAATATAACAGGGGTTAGCAGGACAGCGTTGGGGACAGACAGTGTCTGCGCAGTGAGCTGTAGCTTAGAGGTGATGCCAGGCCTATGTTCCCACATTACACTGAACACACGGTTCATCCTATGCTGGATGCTGGACGGTGCTTTCCCCACCCAGAAGTGAAGGAAAGGGCAGGCAGCACCCGAGACCCACCAGCGAAGGCGCTGGGGAGATGGTTGTGACGCTTTGCAAACAGCTTCGAAGAGAATAGCTGATCAATGCCGTTTCACCGCCTGTTTCCACTCGGGACTAATCCCAATCTACTGCATGCAGCCTTGTCTGAAGCGGCTTCTGCTGGGATTACTTCATGTCCCTCCTGCTGTCCTCCTGCCTCTGCCTGACCAGACGTGGCCTCTCCTTCTCTGCACACGGACTCATTTCCAGGTAGGAGTTTGGGAAGTGACACCTGTGTTTCCTGGAAAGCTGCACTAGAAGAAGAGGGCGAAGCTCTTTCCCGTCCTGTTGGAGAAAGCCACCGGGCTCAGCCGATTGCCGTGCCCCAGAGCAGGGCAGCAAGGTGTGAGGAGGTCCCTGGCACCAGGGGGAAGGCCAGCAGCAGAGGAGCTGGCCTGTGTGGGGAGGGACCAAGGGAATATTTGGGCATCCTCAAGCTTGGAGTCTGTAACAAGGTTAAGAAGCAGTCTGTCCGCTGCCAGGGAGCTCAGTTTGTCCTTCCTGGCAGGACATGCCTGGCTCCAGCTGGTGGTGGTGGTGCAATCAGATCCAGCGATGTGCCAAGGGCTGGGCTTTAGATGCAGCCCCTTTCCTGAGGAGCATCATCCTCACAGGCGGGTTTTCTGAGTGCAGCAGTAAAAGGATGCTAAGGCGCAGTGTCTCATGAAGAGCCAGGACAGGGGAGGGAACAACCTCAACCTCCAGAAAATCTGGTTACAAGTAACTTCCCTTTTTCCTTCTAGCGAGCCTACTGCATTTTTCCACCCATGGGGCAAGACGAACAAGGTGTATCGATGAGAAGAGAAAGGCAGAACGGGGAGACTTAGCAAAAGGCCAGAGGCCTGTTCAGCTGAGTTGTGCAGCGGCCGGTCATGTTTTCCGTGCACGTAACGGGAGAGCTGCTGGCCTCCGGTGGTGTTCACAGGGCACAGTGTGTCTCGGCTCTTGAGGTCGCTGTGGCATGAGCAGAGCCCGTGTCAGCTGGGAAAACAGGGGCAAATGCTGACATGCAGCTCCTTGACGACAGCATTTATCCCATCTGGGTGATGTTTGGGAAGAGGCTGACTGACCTCTCCCCCTTCCACCAACAGGGGGAAGGCGCAAGAGCTGAATGCTAGTTTGACCTCAGCGATGAGTTTAAAGCTGTCCTACCATGCGGAGCAAACACCTGTCAGTGTGCGAGGCATGGTGTGTCTGGGGCTTTTCTTGAGTGATGGGTTAGAAACTGACACAAAACCCCATGAGAATTTGGGAAGAGGACAGGAAAATCAATTTATCTTTATGAATTACTGGAAATAGTGGATTGGTCATTAGGGGTTGTTACTTACCATGAGATTGTGTTTGAATTTTTTAAAAAGTGTTTTAATTAATAAACAACATGAAGCACACTTTTCTCTACTGCAGTAAATGGGTGTTTTATTAAATATGTAAAACGCAAATTAATGTCTTATGAACATGATAAACACTCGATGTGAGGGTAAATGTTGAACGGGTCTCTTAGAAACCCTTGTTTCGTGGACAAATGCCAAATTGTCATTAGCTGCGAAGTGGGATGCGGATAAATTACCGTAATGTCCGGGTGTGAATGATAGCCCAGATGTGTTTAGTGGGAACGAACAAACGCCCCACCCCACCCGTGTGTGCTGAATGTGAGGCACGTAGCAATACATTGAAATGTATTGCCAATATCTGCCCGTGTACAGAAAAGTTTCCATTTCAAATTGCGAACGCTTATATAGATTCTTTTCTGAAGTTCATTCCTACAAGCTGAACCTGCATGGAACAAGACACAGTAAAGTCTAACAAGAAACACCACCCGGATGGAGCCAATTTGTGCCTGGATTATAGATTTCCTTGTCTTGTTAGATCAGTAGATCAGGGACCCACTGCATGGTTTGAGAAGCCAAGGGGACAGAACATGTTCTATTAAAATCGTTTGGGCCTTTCATGGATTTAATTGCTTTCTTTATAAGAGAGATGAAAGAGTTATATTCAGGGATGCTCTCTGATAGGAGAAATGCAGCTGCCACTGAATTTCCATCCCTAGACCAGATTTTTTTCAAAACTGGCAGGGCAAAAGTTGCAAACAAGGGACGGGAGAAGTACTCTTTCCTTGAGACTTAGTGGTGGTTAGGCCTAGAAAACAGGACCTGTGGACTCATTATTCAACATAATTTTTCCTTTCACAAGTTTGACTGTTCCTCTTTCAGCCTCGTCTGTAGGACATAGTGAGGTTTGGGGCCAGGAAGGAACTGTGGGAGCTGGAGGAAGTTCTCCAGGTCACCAAGCCACCGCTGGCCAAGCCTCTTTCATTCATCTTAACTCTTGTACTTGGGGTGAACTCAGCAGCATTTCTGGTCTCTGCCTGTGGCTGATCCTGAATTCTGGCACTCGGACAGACTCGCCATCATGGACCTGGTTGAACACGATTTGCTCGGACTGGTGTTAAAACAAGTTCTGTGGTTGGCTCCAGCCAGCTGCTTCATGCTGAAAAAGTCATTTCATGAGGCTTTTACAAATTTTCTACCAGCTGATATGTCTTTTATCCTTTAGAAGACAGCCCTCAAGCCTGCTGCTAAGGTCTCCTAAACTAAGGGAGCAAAGTGTGACGAGTCAGGGTCAAATTCAGCTGGAGTTAGTACATGTGGAGACTCCAGGGGAAAGAATTGTTTCAGGCTGTCAGGCGAGAACTCATTAAGCAGGAGGATGATCATGGGTTTCCACATGCCTGCAGGATAGTTGACCAGCCACAGCAGGAGAAAATTATGCTACTGATTGCTATTCTTCTATTATCTGCGGGTGATCTTTGAAAAGTGTTTATGCTTCTCAGGAGCCCACCTCCTAGTGCTTCCCTTTTATTTTTTTCCATGCGATTGGTTTTAATGTACGCGTCACCTTTAATTCAGGCTGTGGTTGCAACTCTGCGATGCATTATAAATATCTCTCCTTAAATGCAGGAGAAATGTCAGTATCCACCTGACAGATTTCTGAATTTAGAAAGATCTGAAACCCCATTTCTGGTTTTAATAAAATGAAATACAAGTATTAGTAGTTTTTAAAGATTTCTCCGGTGTCCTCTCTCAGTCCTGAACGCTGCTTTATCTCCTCTCATGCAACAGCTAAGAGCTGATTCTGGGAACTGGTAACTCACTAGGGGTTTTTTTGAAATTGTTATGAGGTTTATGAAAATGAATTCTGTCACGTAAGGCAAACAAGAAAGATGAAATATTTTAAAGAGCATCTTCATTTCTCTTCAGCAAACCTGTGAAAAGTTCCTATTTTTCAAGCACTAGAAAATGTTCATGTTTATTAGTAGATAATTATTGGAGTCACAGTTCTGACAGATAGTAAGAAACTATTTTCAAATTTAGTCCACTAGAAATCTTCAGTTCTCTTTAAAACACCTGTTAAGGCTTCAGAGGTAGAAGTATGCTGCTCAGTATAGTGGGCCCTGCTTCTGCTGTCCTGTGCTGCCATAGGTAGATTTGAGGTAGACTTCAATATTGGTAATCATTCCTTGGATATGTCGTTTACACAATAATGATGCAATAAACTGAGATATTCTGTAGTTAAAAAAACCCAAAGCATTATCAAGCAACAAGTATGAAATGTCACCAACCAAATCACATACATCCTTTCCTCAAAGTCTGAGTAGCTCCTGAGTAGCTCACACCAGTTCGCTTTGCAGTCATGATGGGTTCAGTGGTACCTTATAGAGTCAAAAAAATCCTGTGAAACTGTTGTGGTTGGTCTAGCGTGCAATCAGACTGGCAGAGCTCAGTAAGCGTGCTGCCTATTTCATCGCCGGGCTGCCAGAGCAGGCTAATATTGACGATATGCAATTTCAAGAGTAGAGTATGTGAAAAGGGTTGCTTTAACTATTGCATGACTTGTTTTAACAATAAGTTGAATTTTAAAAATAATTCCAAAAGAAAGAAATGAGAATCCAGGGAGCTATTCTGTAGAGCTCTCATCAGATTAGTCTTCTGTGGTCAAGAAATTATGAAGCAGCTTTATCTTACATAATTATTTCTATATTTTTAAAGTAAAAATGGGTTTCTATTGGTTTTCTTATTGATATTAAAAAAGGTTCATATTGATATTCAAAAGCCCCATCCAGCCTGGCCTTGAACACTTACAGGGATGGGGCATCCACAACTTCCCTGGGCAACCTGTTCCAGTGCCTCACCACCCTCACAGTAAAGAATTTCTTCCTGATATCTCATCTAAATCTCCCCTCTTTCAGCTTGAAACCGTTACCCCGTGTCCTATCATTACACTCTGTGACAAAGAGTCCCTCCCCATCCTTCCTGTAGGCCCCCTTTAGGCACTGGCAGGCTGCTGTAAGGTCTCCCTGGAGCCTTCTCTTCTCCAGGCTGAACAGCCCCAACGCTCTCAGCCTGTCCTCAGGTGCTCCAGCCCTCTGATCATCTTTGTGGCCCTCCGCTGGACCCGTTCCAACAGGTCCATGTCCTTCTTGTGCTGAGGACTCCAGAGCTGGACGCAGTACTCCAGGTGGGGTCTCACCAGAGCGGAGCAGAGGGGCAGAATCACCTCCCTTGACTTGCTGGCCACACTTCTTTTGATGCAGCTCAGGATATGGTTGGCTTTCTGGGCTGCAAGCACACATTGCTGGCTCATGTTGAGCTTCTTGTCCACCAACACCCCCAAATCCTTCTCCTCAGGGCTGCTCTCAAGCCATTCTCGGCCCAACCTGTATTTGTATTATAAAGCTGGATCTTTTTACTTAAAAAATTTTGAAACCTTCTATGCCAACAGGCATAAGTGGGAACAAGAGAAGAGGGAGGATAGAAGGAAATACTTTTTCACCCTGGGGACAGTCAAGAACCGGAGCTGGTTGCCCAGAGAGGTTATATGATTTCCATCCTTGGAGAATTTTAAGACCTGACTGCTTAAAGCCCTGAGCAACTTGTTCTGCCCTTGCAGCGGACCCTGATGTCCTTCCACGGGCCCTTCCAACTTGAATTGTCGTCTGTGATTCATTATATAAATATTTTAAAACTACCTTGAACTTCCAGCTAAATTTATTTGTGATCTATTTGTGTCCTTGAGTTCTTTTGCTTCTTAGGCTTGTTCTTTGCCTAAAATAAATTTTATTCTGCAAGGTGTTAAGTGAGAACAATAGCATTTGCTCTCAACTTTTGTTAAGCAGAACAAGCCATGCTCTTTTAATTTCCTCATGTGAAACCGAGTCCTTACTCCTTTTTCATCCTAATATCCCCTCTCTGCACCTGTTCTGATTGGAATTCATCCATCTTGCATGTAGGTGATCACAGCACTGCAGTAACGCACAAATCCAAATACAAGGTCAACAGAGAAATATTCATATCCTGCACTAGCCGCTGAAAACATTCCACAGCACAATGCAGCCATAGATCTGAATTAATATTTTTTTTCACAACTGCACCCTGCCCATACTAATCCTGTCACTGTTCATCATTTCCTAATCTTGCTTTATATATATAGAAATACATAAATGCAGACATATGCAAAATGATTATGCCATAGAAATGATTAATGATGACAAATCCTGCTTATAAAAAGGTTTTTCTGATATTTGCCCTGAACAATTCTTTCACTACTGATTATTTTTCCCTCAGAAGCTGTTAAGTGTTCTAGACCCAGGTGTCTTTCAAATATTTGCACACAGAAATCTTGTCCTCTTTTAAATTACATCTGTTGATCTTTTCTGGCGAGTCATTTTTTTCCGTCACCCTAATTATTTGTATGTGAATGAAAAAAGATTTCTTTACAAAAAAATGCTTTCATACAGTTCTCAATTTCGTTTTTAGGATGCTGTAAAAAGATCCCTGAAATATTCTTTAAATCTCAGAGATCCCAAGTACCTAAAAGGTGTGAGACAGAACCTTTTAAGTGTATTGATCACAGAATGCCTTATTCTCCTTGTATTACAAGTGCTTTTGAGATACTAACTCTGATTCCAATTTGGTCATGTGGAATTGTGGTCCTTCTGGGAAAGTGGGCTTTATTTAAGTAGTAATTAACATCAAGAAATTCCCAGCGATATAGCACATTTCTCCAGTCATAATTTCTCTTATCTTCAGTTTCTCCACAAATTCCTCCTTTGGGAAATTGTTTAAAGCTAATCTGGAAGTGAATTCTCATAGTTCCTCAATGAGATTGCCAGTCATATGTTGGTAATTTGCCACACAAGAAATAAATTGGCTTTTTTTGAGATAGCATTTTGTTGTTCATGGCTTACGTACTGCTTTTTCACATTAACTGTTTCAAGAGCAGTAAGTGATCTGTAGATTTAGTAAGTGTAAATTTCAGCTTGTGAAACAGTAATGCAGAATGCTGGGCCCTGTGTAGAGTTCATTGGCTAAATGCTTATGAATATGTAAAGAGCTCTTAGCTGCAATGCTTAAATTATTTCTATCTATCTCCCTTCCAAGTGCAGACGCAGAAGCCTCTGGTGTCTGGTCGTGGCACAAGAGGTTTTCATAAAGGGAAGGCACGCGCTGATTCCAGCACCATCCTGTTGATCCCCGAGAGGGAATTGTCCAGCCGCAGCATTACAGCTACTCCACAGAACAACTCTAAAATGTCTCAGCCATTGCTTACAAACTTACTTTGAAACAGAAAAATGTTTAACTGTGTACTGGGTGCAGGTGCCCAGGCAGGGGTGTGAGCTGTAGAAGCAGCCTGTGTGAGGAGAGGCTGGGGCTGCCCTGTGCAGGACACAGCTGGTCCCAAGCAGAGATTCCCCTGTAGCCCCTGGAGAGACCACGGTGGAGCAGGTATCTCCTTCAGCCCACGGAGAGGACCACGCTGGAGCAGATGATATTCCCACTGCAGCCCCTGAGGACTCCACACCCCAGCAGGTGGACATGCCCTGAAGGAACTGTGGCCAGTGGAAAGCCCATGCTGGAGCAGATTTGTCCTGAAGGACTGCAGCCCCTGGGAAGGGCCCGGGCTGGAGCAGGGAAAAGTGTGAGGAGGCAGGAGCGGCAGAGGGGAGCTGCCGTGGGCTGACCGCAGACCCCCGTTCCCCATTCCCTGCGCTGCTCGGGGTGGGGGGAGGTAGAGGATTTGGGGGTGAAGGGGTGAAGGTGAGCCTGGGGCGAAGGGTGGAATTAAGATGGTTTAGGTTTTGTCTTTGTTTCTCACCATGCAACTCCATTTTAATTGGCGATAAATTTAATTAATTTTCCCCGTGTTGTCTCTTTTTTGCTCATGACGGTAATTGATAAGCGATGCCCTTGTCTTTGTCTCAACCCACAAGCTTTTTCATCTTATTTTCTCCCTTTGTCCTGTTGAGGAGGGGGAGAGAGCAGCTGGGTGGGGATCTGACAGCCAGACACCTTCAACCCATCACAAACTGGTTTAAGTAATCTAGAACGCTCAGAGTCAATTCAGCCCTACTTTTTCATCTTGATCTTCAATGGCCTTAATTATTAACTTGGAAATTACTTCCTTTTCCATTTGATTACATGATGTTAGAATTTTTGCCATGAGACAAAAACAGAGAAGCAAACTTCACAGCATTGATTAGCTATCATGATAAAGATGAATATTGGCTCATTTTTAATATGATGATTCATTACCTGGCAAAATTAAGGCTCTGCATTATTTCTATTTCAGTTTCCATTAGGATTTATTATTATTTGAGAACTTGTAATATACATTTCTTCTTTTTTTTTTAAAAAAAAATGGAATGTCAATGTGCTATAGTTAGAATGGTACGAGAAATTCAAAGGCTGCTAAATTGAGCACCACTGCGTGGAAGGTAAAGTCCTTTCTGTGCACAGGCACAGCCCCAGCACCCCGCAGATCTTAAGAGACTCGAGAGAAAGTGCAAGACTCTTCCCCTGCCTCTGTCATACTTGTGTCTGACATCTTGCATGTCCATGTGGGAGAGCTAAAAGAAGAGCTGGCATCTTCCCTCGTGTTCTGTAGAACACCAAAGGGACTTCTGCTTAAAGGCAAAGGACAGTATGTCCTTTACTTAAATTCATACACCTGAACTGAGCTACAAACAACAACAACAAAATAAAGACAGAAAAGGAAGAATACTTCACTTGTGTCAACATTGTTTTTCTTTTTGGAAGAAGGTTGTTCAGTTTAATCCTCATGAAAGTGGGAAAAATAACAGTAGTGGATTAAAGCCAGAGTTTAAGAAAATACATTTAAATATATTTTTGTACTTAAAAATGAGATTCCTCATCATTCAAAGACCTAAGAGTTAAACTATATTGTATACACCTCAGGTACAAATTGACAAAAGATCTAATAAACCAGACTATATAAAAAGCAAGAGACTTTTTTTTTCCAGAAAAATGTATTTGTGTTTTAGCTGATCATATAAAAAGCATTAAATTTTTAAAAAATTTGTATATATTTTTCAAGTGTTAATGGTTTCACCATTCATTGTAACTACATTCCAAAGTCCTGTAACATCAGGGCACATTATCCTTATCTGTGTAGCACAGTGAGCATAATCTTTACACTGAGGTGACTCTCATCACTACTTCCCCAGAGCCATTATCTTCTGAGGAATCTTCCTGAGGTCTCATGCGGTTGAACAGATGTAACAACACATAGCCACACTGGAATCTTGGTGAGGTTAACTGTGTTGGATGAACTAAACTTCTGTTTCTAAATGCAGTCAGTGGTAACCACAATGTCCTTCCTGCTGAGGGTTCTCCTCGATTGCTCTCTTCTATGTCTGTGGCTTTATCGTAATTTAACACATCCCAGTGCAGATTCACAGCCCTCCAGCGCTTAAACACTCGATAAACAGACGCACCTTCATGTACTATCAGTCCTGAAATTAAGGAAAAAAAAATTAGTTTGTACAAAATGTCACTGGATACCACTTTGACAGCAAATACAGATGTAACACATTGTGATGAATCGGGCAATTGCCAGTGCCTATTAAATTACTTGTAACTCTGGTAATTCAAATAAATTGTACATATGCAATATAACTGTTTATTCATGTGTTTAAGATTGTGAGGCAGGAACATGTTGAGGAAATAAAATTGTTCTGAATGAAAGCACAACATAAGCAATACTGTAATAATCTAAGCATGCCTAACTAAATAAAGTATTTAGGTTTAAGTAAACCATAAAAAAGAACCTTACTGGCAGATTTGTAAATTGACAGTTTATGCTAGTATTATCCTTGTTCATGGTAAGAACTATTTACTGAAATTTGTACTGGTGTAAGTAGATCTTTAAGTAAGTTAGACCTTTGAACAAGATGTTCTTAAATTTTTTTAAGAGTGTTTTGTAGAATTCAGTACAGATACAAGCAAATCCAACTATTTCACATTCTTAGTTCAACTTGGGAGCACAGAAGATTTATGAAAACTTGAAACAGCTGTAAGCATAATGACTTTCCTGTCTTGCTTCAGCAGAGCAAGAAGAAACTAAATGTTAATATTAACTATGATGAGCATGGAAAGGGTGATAGGCCATGCTCATTCTCTTCAAAGTTCAGTAGACAAAAGTTGAGAAACATCTTTTTTGTTGAGACCCAGGAAATGTTTTAAAAGGTACTTCAAAGAAAATATAGAAGTATTTGGAGTCCTCAACAGACCAATCTGCTGATGAGCTTCCATGTAGTTAACATTTATGCTTATTGTATGCATGCAATTTTTTTACTTAAATTAAACTCTTCATTTTTCATATGTATATATGTATATGTATTTATACACACGCTCTTTATGTATAAGTATTTCAAATATGGGTTTACTGGGGAGAGACATGGGACTTCAGCCTTCTTATTAGGTTTTTCCTCTGTTTCCCAACCAGCCTGGTAACATATGATTCTGAGCAATGTCACATTTTCAGTCTGACTCCCTGCTTTGGGAGGAGAGCAATCTGCCTAGCCAAAAACATTTATAAATTTTTTGTCCAGTGTGTCTCTTGACTAAAATTTTCCTATACATGGCCACATGTACAATGCGACCTGTGGAGTCACAGGCTACAGTGCTTTATTGTTCTTACACAATGAAATTGTTATTTAAGTGTCTGAGGTCTCTTAGTGTGGTTAACTGATACCAGAAAGGAGACATTCAAAGAAAGATGACACAAGCAGAAAGGATGATAGAAACATTTATATGAACGGCAAACCTCAGCTTCAAGTGCAATGATTTGCAGATAGCAATGCCTACTCTAACACATTTTTAAAGATCATTATACTGAAAGATGGAGAAACAACAAGATTGCTTTCAGAAGGACATGATAGTAAATGCAGCACCTCTGTAAGGCTTTCAAGTTGCCTAGAATTCATTGAAGCATCTGATACAGCAAAACTAATACAAAATAAACTTAATTAAATGCTAAATACTCTAAATGTATTTCGTATCAGCATAGCATTTTAGTGAAAAATTTTCATGATTGCAAGATGTATATCTTCATCTTCTCAGATATGTCCTAAAAATTTAGCAGCCATGTTAATACATAAATGCACCTGCAAGACTGGCTGTATTGTCTTAAAAAGAATAAATGTGTTTGATCACATACAAAATCCACAAACCAAATAAGCCATGGTTTTATTGCTGTGACAAAGATTGCGCCTTTTTTTGTTCCGTTGGATTTCCTATAGAATGATAATGGAGATGAGCGTAATTTTCCCTCTGCTTGTCACTGGATTGTAATATTCTTTGGCTCAATTTCCCTCAAGACGGTGATGAAGCAAAATTGAGAGAACCTGTTTACCCCAATGTAAAGATTTTCGATACCTGCCTGCGCTCCATTGGAACCTGAACAGCATAAGGAAGCAGTTGAGAAGGGATCATTTAGGTACACGAAGTACATTTAAACAGTCAAAAGTATCCTCTCAAAATTATGACAGAAAAAGTCATACAACTTCTTCTTTTAGGAAGCTCTTTTTTGCTTTTTCTGAGCTTTCAGGATTTACTGAAATTATGTTTTCAAAGTTTTTTCAACAATAGCAAGGAAGAGATCTTTTTTCTTTAAAATGGAAGCTGTTATTCACAGATGGTCCAAAAGAGTTAACAAACAAAGCATCAAATATTGCAAGGCTTGAAATAAAATTGTCAGACTTGGAGAAAAGGAGCACTTCCGTAGTTCCTCCCATAAAAAGCTTTATTTCCCATCTGACAAAACTACAGATTGAAAAAGACCTATGTAGAAGAGGCAAAAGAATTCCAATAGATCTTTTGTCTCTTTGAAAGATATTTTCCACAGAGTGGGGGAAAAAAAGGCTCCCAGCATTAACAGTTCCAAGACCACAAACAAGGGGAAATCTGGGTAAGGTTTAAACGCTGGATATTTTCTAGTTCCAGAGGGCCTTTGATGCTGAAAATATAAGTAGTTAGTCACTAAAGTAAAGCTGTAAGAAAGTGGTAAAGAATCTCCTTTTTCTTAAAAGTTTCACAGCAATGAATGAGGGTATGAGAGCGAAAACAAGGATAAATCCATGAATAATACTGACTTGTTCCAAATACCACAGAGGACATAGGTACACAGTCCTCGGGATAAAAAATTACTTGTTTACCCAGATGATCCCAAGAGGAAGTGTTAGAATTCTCCACTGTTGTCTGTTCTGATATTCTGTCCAATTAATAGCTACAAGGAACAAAGTTTTGGGGTGACAGACCTGGCAAAATGTCCTAAGGCTCTAAGAAGACTTTACCTTCAGGATTTATTTCTGAGATGTAGGGATTGTCATGGGATCCAGACAATAGGATTATAGAGAGATCATAATTTTCTTTTCTTTTATCGCCAAGTACTATGAGATTCTTTCACTCTATCCAAAGGATTTCTTACCCCGACTCACAAGACCACTTGAAATTTTTCATACTGAATGTCTTTACAGGCAGGCAACTCATCTTAGTTCATTAGGATTCGGTGGTATTAGGTTCCAAAGTTGTCTTATTTATCACACCAATCTTACTCATTTAGGAATGGTCCTCCCAGAAACATCACAAACTTTTACCAGGGAATAAAAAACCCTTTTCAGAAACAGACTTTACCACTGGACAAAATGCCATCTCTTAGTTCTATTCTAGGGACCACAGATATAAAAAAATGCAGTAAATTGCTCAAAGCACTAAAGTGAAACATGTCCACTCTAAAAATAGCTCTCTCTATATAACTCTTTCTAAACTATTTAGAATTAGATTAATGTGGAAAAAACCTACTTTCTGAGTAGAGGAGTATTAAGTGCAGCTAGATGCGCTCATTATAAGTAGCTTCAGCCTGTACATTTCTAAAACTAAGGAGTTATATGAATGTCGTTAGGCATCAAGTTCCTCAGCAGGGAAGAAAGGCTTTCAGAGGGCTATTCACACCTCACATTGGCTCCCATCTCTTACTCCCTTGCTGCAGTGCTGATGGCACCACTCATGTTTCTAGTGCAATGTTACAATTGCTTTTCACACTCTAAAGGAGCTGCACTGTTGTTCTGGGATTGCAAGTGAGCTGCTATCATTTGTGAGAAATTTTGTTCATGTTAGAACCATCTATGACTAGTAGTTATGATTATGTGAAAATATATAAGATTACATGACTTCACTGTCATGAGAAATGATTGCTAGGTCTACAAAGTAGAATGGCAGAGGCTTGGTGTACCCTCCTTCAGTGGTTAAATAAGGGATTTATATTATTTATTCCTTTCATATTAGCTCATGAATTTACTTCCTTTGGTAATCCCTGCATGGATGGTCTGATCCTAGCGCTACCACTGCCGTAGCTCTGGGTTTCACAGGCAGTAGGTCTACTTGATTCAAATGTTCAAGGTTTGCCTTAGGAAAACTTCTACCATCAGCGAGAAACAAAAGAACAGCTTTATGACCAGCTTAGATGCAGAAATGTACAAACTACTGACTTGTACAGTTGAAACTAACACTGATAATTAAAATGATCCTGTTAGGAAGAATTCTGGAAAAATTTAGAGTAGAACAAGAAGAAAAATGGGTATCAATAAAATATGTACACTGGAATGAACAGAACTTATTATATTGGTGATCTGTAATCTTTGGGATCTTTTTTTTGGTGAAAAGCAAAAGACCAAGAATTAAAATACAAGTTACGTGTATTTTAATTGAGAAGAAGGTGGGTGGTATGCTACGTATGGTATATAAATCAATCATTGGGAAAACAAATTAATATGCGCAAGTTTTCAAAGATGTCATATAAATTTGACAGTACCTTTAGGCAAACTGCTTTGCTTTTAAAAAAATACAGATATTTACACTCCACAAATGACCAAAAATATTCATATTGTTTATGCAAAGCTATAGGCAGGCATAACCAAAGGCAGTTGGAGTAAGTCTTGGTCATATCACCAGTAACTCAAGCACTTGTCTTTAAATATGTGCTGCACATGAAAACCCGTATGTCTGCATAGATTTTTCACCGAAATAAAGACAGATTCCAGTGGGAGTACAGGTATTCACTCACTGTAAATCCATCTGAAAACTATGAGAATGCCATGGATGACTAAACACAAGTAAGAGGAAAGGGGATACTAAGTAAGAACTGTGGCTGGCTGTAAGCATTACAAGCTTTATGATATAAGAGATTATATATAATATGCTATGGTAAAATCATATGTTAATGCCTTTGGGAAGTCATCAGCATAATGGAGAGTGTTGGGGTTTTTTTTAAATCATTCATGAGTAATAATTACATCTATCTATTAGAGAAATTCATTGCAACATTTTAAATTAAGACTATCAATCTAAAATCCCTCACTTTATCATGAAAGAAAAAAGATAAAATTGAATAAAGTTGAATGTATTAATAAAGATTTTCAAGTGTTACAAGAACTCCCAGTCTTACAAGCGTACAGAATTCAGATTACTTGAAGTTATATACAGAATAAGTGGGCTGAATGAATCTGGATCGTTGGGATTCTACAATTACCAAACCTCCTTAATACCGCATCTGCATCTCCAGATACAGTTTAGTAAACTGCTAAGTCATATCTGTACTGAACTTTGTAATTACAAAACAGTATCCAAATGTTTAATTATAGTCAGTTTTACATAAAGATTTCCACATACTACTTGTAATGGGACTATAAAATATGCATTTATGTAATTACGGGCAAGGCAGTTTATCTGGTGGGTGAAGACAGCCGCACGTCCACTTTGCTCCTACATGGTGCCAGTTAGGCTAGAAGCTCCACAGCCACATGAGGTACATGTTCCGTAGCTTCTAGTCCAGAGGTGGCTTGAGCCTGGCTGGCTTAAAAGGCAGCTACATAACTGCATGTGCCAATCTATTGAATAGTTTACTTCTACAGATAAATACACTAATATTTCTGATCACCCACAGATGTTCTCAATTGATTTGGACATTAATGTGGTGATTAGGTATTTTAACAGTCGAACAAATGGAAAGAAATGGAAATAATTCGAAATAAGTGGTGATTCCAACCAGCTGATGCATACCAAAGTAAAGTTTTTACAATTGTAATCTTTGTGAAAAAACACAATTCCATATAAATGAAAAGTTTAGAATACCTGAAGTACATTTTGTCTTCACTTAGTGTTTTTTTAAAAAAAAGCAAAGACCTCAATATTGAGTGTTAAGCTTGAAAAAGTGGTACTCGGGAATCAGCATGTAAGAGGATATGTAGATGAGCCTTTTTTTCATTTAGAAGCTGAACACTTGTCCAGAGTACTAGAGACCTAGGCTTTGCTCATTTTTCTGTCTGAGAAGATCTGGGTTCACAGAAGAAAGCCTGTGTTCTAAAATATTCCAGAGTGGGCTTCTCAGAAAAAATCACAGAATAAACAGAACTGCTGATCCAGCTGAAATAGAAATGCTCTTGCAGTAATGGGATGGTTTCAATAAAAGATGACATGGCTTTATGGTTGGAGCAAGAGCCTAGATATTAGGAATCACTCTCTTTTTTTGCACCTTATTGAACAGAATTCAGCACTGTCCTGAATTCCCATATATGAGATGGGGATAACATCAACATTTATCACTCAGCAGTCTCAAAGAAAACATCAGAGAGCATTTGACTTCTGGATTTTCTTGGAATTGCAATTATAAGAATGTGGTGTAATGTTTACTGCAATTACTAAATTTTCTCTGCAAATAATCGTAGCTATGCTAACAATCCATTCAAGGTAGCTTTATCAAATACTAAAGGGATTTCTAATTAATATTTCTGGGTCCAGTACATTTTGAGAAATTCCAAAACTGTCCGAAATAGCTTTGCAGTAAATTGCATTTTCTTTTATAAGATTTCATCTAGAGTTAAATGACTTGAAACTTTTTAATATTAATGTAAGTTATTATAGTTAGCACTACTAGAGTGTTTCATAACAGTTTATGATGTACAAGGAACTCACGCCTATCTTCTGTGTTCTTTTCTGTTACTAGCACAGTAACATATATTAAGCCTGTGCAACTTAATTTTGGACATGTAGTTCAATGACATCCTCAAGGGCTTCTTCTGCGCTTCATGATTGTACAATCTAATGCAAAGTGGCATCAGTAGAAAACTTGACAGCTTGTAATTTTACTAATTATTTTAATGTCTTTGTTTTCCAGCCATCTATTTTTTCAAGAAATCAAAACTGATTTTATTCTCACCACTAAGATCTTGGGGAGACACTTGATGAATCTGAGAGCAAAGTTTCTTTGGTTCTTTTCTCTTTGCAGTATTTTTAACACTGTAAAAAGCAATATTTGCCGAAGGTACCACCTGAGAATAAATCTGCAAAGAACTGGAGTGATCAATTAGAGTGACCAATTAGAAAAATAGATATAGTCACAGTCTTAAACCACAGTCTGTGCTGTTTAAAGATTTTGAGCTTACCTATGCATACTAGATCCATAAAACCATACATTCCATAGCAGATTTGAAAAAGGATGTCCTTTCTTTGCCATACTGCATAAGGGCTGAAGGCTGACCATAGAAGCCAAGTCACACTTGCTACTAAGAACAGAGATCCTAGGATTACAGCAACCATCTGCACTTTCTCAACCAGTGTTATAGTAATGCTTTGCCACTAAAAGAGAAACAGAGTTGTATAAGATAAAAATGTTATTTTCTGTGATTGTACATTCAACTCCACTTTTTTCCTGAAATCAAAATTATTTTAATATTTGTACATATCTTCATAAATCTTTACTAATATCCTTGATACTGGCATTTTATATAAACTTTTTTACCTATTTCACTTTTAGTTAAAGTGAAACTTATAGCTGCTTCCCCCGCCCCTCCAGCATCACTATCACCACCATCTAGCTGTGAACTTCAGAAGAGTTAATAGTTTTATTTCTGGTTTGAATACATAGGCAAAAAAAGATTTAGTCATAGGAATGGAACTCAACCTTTCATATTTGTAGGCTAATTAAGAGAATAAAAAAATGTTGGGAGGACAAACTTCAGTAGGTGTGACAAGTTGAAAGTGACAACTTTCCTTTCCATCCTGGCCCCCTCAAGTCTGAAGCCATTTTCCACTTTCCTGCTGCTCATCAAAGAAGTTCCAGGCTATCTCCAGACATACCAAAGGAGTTGGGTTAACCAGTGATAAAATTACCATGAGACACCTGCAGCTAGGATAGAAGCAACCTGAAGACTCAGGAGGAGCCCTGAATATAGGTACCATGAATATTTCTTTTCAGTGCACCTGAACTAGGTCCGCCTTTCCAAGGAAGGCTGTATTCTCTGTATGTGAGGTGATTCTTATTTATGGTATGACAAGATTTAAATATAGAAGAGCACGCTTACTGAATTCTGTCAAGATAAGGATAGAAATAAAATTTTGTCAAAACAAATAGTTGCAAAAGCAAAACACAGCATAAGGAAAAAACCATTCTAGATTACTCTTTACATATATGGTATACAGTTTTTCTTGGCCATAATTGTCTAAATTAGTTTGGCAGACTCCCCAGTCTAGCCCCATCACCTATTCCAGAGCTAGAATGCAGACTTCGTAGACTACCATCTTTCCTGTTCCTAACTTTGAACATACCTGCCCCTTTATATGGTTGCAATAGAGAAAAAGTGGAGAAAGAGCTACTGAAGTAGAGGCTCTATTACCTCTTTTCCCATCTGGCAATAATTTTTCCTTTTTGCTGTTACTTTATGAAAGCTTTCTCTTTTTACCCAGTACTGTATGATCATAGGATGCTAGAATAATTCAGGTGGTAAGGGGCTGTGGGAGGTCTCTAGTTCAACTTCGTGCTCAAAACAGGATCAGCGATGACATCAGACCAGGCTGCTCAGGGCTTTATTCAGTAACACCTTGAAAACCTCCAAGCACGGTGACTGGTCAGCCTCTCTGGGCATCCTTTTCCACTTTTGACTGTCCTCAGGTTGAAAAATGTTTTCCTTGAAAAATGTTTTTCTTATATCTGGGCTGGTCCTCTTTTGTTCCAATTTATGTTCTTTTCCTCCATCAAGTGCCACTGTGAAGAGCCTGAGTGAGCAACGAGGTCCTCTGGCCCTTTCTTCTCTTTACAGTTTTTTCCATTAACTTTTCTACTGTTGCCTGCCTAATTTGCACATCTGGTGCTGCATGCCTTCTTGTTGCAGCCTTCTGAATATAATAGTACAAAAAGATAGCTGGGTAACAATTTGTAAAATGTCTACCTTGAAATATTATCCCTTTACAATGAACTTACAAAACTCACGCTAGCTATTCCATTGAACTTCAGAGTTTGGAATAGGGCTATTCATATTAAATAATACCTTTTCTATGGTAAAGAAACTATGGTTATTCATTTCCTTTGTTACAATTTTTTTTATAGAGTCAAGGAAGGTCATTAACAAGTGATGTATGACAGAATGGTGTGAGCATCTCATGACTCAACTATTACTTGTATACAGGATTTAAATGTCAGGACTGAAATTCATAGAACTCTCATTAGACTCTATAGGGATATGTTCAACAAGATTATTTTTCATTTCGCAGCTGAAGCCACATAGTGCTACTTGGCAGAAAACTGTCAAAAATGCTATTGGTTATGTATCTCTTGCTATCTTCTTTCATTATCAGTGTGAGACAGACCTGTAATAAATTTGTTTGGAATGCCTGAAATCAAAGTACATTTGCATGAAGTAAAGCTTTAACTGTCACAAAATATTAAACTGTCAAATTCATGGAAGAAGCTGGCAATAAACCGAAAAAAACCTGTTATATCACTGAAATAAACAGCAGATCTTTCACATTGCAATTTCAACAATTCAGAAGTTCCTAAACTCACTTCAGTTTATTTTGATATTCTTTTTTAAAAAAAACCCTTAGATTACTCATAAGTATTCTGCAAGATAGCACTGAACAGAAGGAAAAGTAGTCCAAACATTTGGGCTAAGTAATGTAGCATGCAGCCTAGATAGAAAGCCTATCCTATATTCTGGTGTTGTCTGACAACCAATTTCTATTCCTATCTCCCAATCCCAACCAGAATAACCACTCCTACCATCTTTTTCCATCTCATAAGGGCTTTCATTGGCATACCCAAACTACTTCTTTCTAGAAAAACTTGACCTTGAAAAGTCCTAAGAAACAGAGATATGATCCTCACCTCTTCCTCACATCTTCTCAAGAATGTGTTCTAGTTATTTTGCTGTTCTCCTGATCAGATGAATTGTCTGTCAAGAATGCAAGCAATTTAATCTCTCAATCTCAATCAATTCAGTAATTCCAAAGATTCAGCATATCAGCATGCTACCAACCAGGAAGAAGAGGTACGCCAGCTACTGAGAAAATACTTAAGCATTCCACAGGTTGTAGTTCCTAACTCCTTTGCCTTTAAAAATCAAAGAACACTTATAAAACAAAACAAAACAACCAAGAACCCCAAAAGGGGGTTGAATGTTTTCTTCTATTGCTCATCTACTTTGGCCTTTGTGTTATTCACTAACTTCTACAAATGAAGCTGTAGTCCTCTGCCTTCCTCAAGATAAAGGTCAGCAATAACCAAGCAATTTAAACATGTTAGGAAAGTTACCTCCCTATTAGCGTAATCTGTAAATTAAACTAATTGATGAGATCCCACAGTAGATAGAAGAGGAAGAACTGCGTAAAATGGAAGGCATTCAAGAGGCCTGGAAGGTTTTACGCAAAACTGATAACTTGCCTCCCAGTGCTAGGCAGTCTGCAGGAAGAATCCAACACCATAAGAGTGACAGGGTGGGATGGATTGGGATTAGCATTAACATGTGATCAGTTTTGGGACCTTGGTTTCTGTGTATTTCTCTTCTTAGAGCTAATGGTAGGAAGACTGTGGATATTCCTGATGGCTAACCTACCTCAACTGACATTTCCTCCTCCTTGTCCTCCTCCAATCAGTTTAGATTCAGAACAGTTTCAGATCGCCTCTTGGGAAATGAATGTCTTGATTTTTTACCCATAAATTTTACTGAGTCTGGGTACAAATCATAAAAGGCGAACAGATCTTACTGAGACAGGCATATTTTTCACATAATGAAGAAGGTAGTTATGACATTATTTGCATGTAAATAAGTTTGGAAGATTCAGTCATGGACACTATTAGCCATTAGGCAACAAGAGGAACTACATAGGACAGTATCGTTTGGTGGCATCGCATTTCACAACAAGGCTTGCAAAGACGAACTGGACTTGTGGTCACACTATTTTCTTCTACCTGAAGTCTTACTCACAGTGTAGCTAATATGTGAGTACACACTATGACAGACACCCAGGAAGAGAATAATCTAAGAGTAAGATTCTTTTTATAGTACCAAAGGCCAGTTAAACTTTACTTGTTTTCTCACAACCATTTACCTTATAGCATGCCCTGTCGCGTGTTGTTATAATTGCTTCACCTTTTAATGTCAAATTAATGGCTTAAAATAAAGAGTCACAAAAATAATGTAGTAAAATAATTCAGTGATCGTTAATGTTGAGAAGTTGCATTTAGAATTTAACAGACTGAATTATTTAACATTCCAAAATGAATGATCTCATTATTAGTGTGTCATAATTTAAATCCTTTATTTCAAAAAAAGTTTCTCATTTTCTTCATATTACTTGTCTCACAACTTGTAATTGCTCCTGATTATAAACTGACTTCCTAATTTGTTTTTGTCATTTGTTGGCTATACATTCCATCAGCAGTAACAGCTCTTTCAGCTAAGTATTTTGCCAAGTTAGAAAAGATCTATTCAGCCTTTTAGTGTCAGCTTCTGTAAAGTACATGACCTTAAAAAATAAATATTATGAGAAAGATTACCATTTTTGCTTAAAAACTAGAAATTGAAATAAAATTTTAAATATTGTGTATCTAGATAACTATAATAATACTCTGAGCAATTTTTCAGATTCATTAAAAAATTTTCATTTACATTTCTATGAAACAGGACTCTATTTCATATCCCTTCCCATCATATCTGTAGTGTTATGATGTACCATGCCGTCCCTGTTGCCCACGAAAAGAACACATTTTACTTTAATATACAATGATGATGAAATCTTCCTTTGAAAATGGTGCCTTCATAAACAAAACATAATTCATGTTTCTGATTTTAATGTAATACTGTCTGTCCCTTGATAACTTCCTACACTTTTACTTCTACTGACACTTCATTATGTTTGGCTCTTTTAATCTTTTATTTACCACTGGTCTTCCTTTCATGAATCCTTTGGGAGTCTAATACATTAATGGTACTTTATAGTTCTAATGTTGACCCCAGAAATATTGTTCCTCTTTTCTTCTAAGGGCTCTGTCAAGCATAAATACCGCATAATTTCCTTTTTTTTTGAGGTTGAGACTTTCAGAATTTAAAAGAAACATACTGCTTTGATGGACTGTTAAAGAATAAAATTAATACAGTTATATGCATGTTCTTACTAACATAAGGATGAATATAATATTCAAAGATCTGTCATCTTTGAGATACATCATTATTAACTTGGCTTTTTTTTAATGGTGCCTTGCAAAACCCCACTGATTATTGTAAAATACATGGCAGAAAAATGATCTAAAAAGTACTGACTGAGACTGTGCTTGTACTTAGAATACATTACATCAAAAAAGTCTGCAATGAAACTACAGGTTTTTGGTTTTTCCTACATCCTTAATAAAGAACATAGGAAATTTCCTTATGGCTCCCCAAATGTGTACCTGTTTCAACTATCACAGTTTGTAATCCACCAAAATTCCTTAAACCAAAGAGCTGTTGGGCATTACCCCTCTCTTTTCTCTCAGAAACACAGCTTCTTATGGACACTGCTGACTGAAGCCTCTCACTCCCTCTAGTCATTCTGGAACGCATATTTTATATAAAAGTAACTAAAAATAGCTGGCAGTGACCTATTACAACGTAACATAATTAACCTGAAGACATATCAATTATATGACTTCAAAAAGTTTTTGTTAGATTGCTCTAATTGCTCGAATCAGACAGCTCGGACAAGAAGTTCTTTCCCACTGTCATTCATTATGCATAGTAGGATTTGCAATCCACGTACATATGAACAAAGCTCCTACAGAAGCAAAAGAACACCATGATTTAGGTCCAACAACATTTTTGAGATGTCTGTTCCTTAACTTTATCTTGTTAGTAGTTGAGATGATTAGATAATTAAGTTTTCTAACAAGTTTTGCCGTAAGCACACATTGACTGCATGATTTAATATGGAGTGATATTGTTAACTTATTGACCAACCTGGATAGAAAATGTAAAGTTTTGAGCGCACACACACACACACATATTTGAGATGTCATTTTTGGCTATAGGCTTCTATTACTATGCCTTTTTTTAAAAAAGAATCAATACCACAAAAATTGCAGCTCACCATTAATGCTTACCTATTTTGATAAATTATTAACACATAGAGTGCCTGTAGTCATAATGCCCATTATCTTTTCATTTATTAGAGACCTCATGAATACAGATAGTTTGGCTTGTATGTAACTTATCAGTCTGCTTGGAAGGCTGTACCAATATTTTCCTTGCGACATTCTGAAAGGATAACATTTACTGTGGAGATACTGTCCATCTGTGCACCACACAAGCTATTTAGTTGGGACTGAGCAGAACATCTACACCTACAGTGGATGCATCTCAGACTTCTGAGTGCCCAGAAGCCTGAACATCCTGATCAATGTACAAAATCCACATTCCATTACATTCACCTTTCAAAATCTTACTATTTATTAAGCAGAATAGTTCAACGTTCTATCTTATGATTTTTTAAATGATGTTAGAATCAAGATCTGAGAACACAAGCAGAGCTGTGATGAAAACTGTATTAGTCTCACATTATTTTTTAATCTGAGAAATTATTAGTAGTTATCTTATGCTGCTGCCCAAAAAAATAAAAGGAATGAGGCAGGACTGCAGGACTGTGTGACCGTTTTCACTCTCTTAGAGACAGAAAGTGAATATTTAGCTTTAACAGCATATGGAGGTGAACTACGTCTCCACTTGATGAGGCATTCAGAGTTTCTGGAAACATCAATTCCTATTGATTAAAATAAGGTTATTAATCCTGTGTGTTAATCCTCCTGTTATTAAAGTAAGGATTGTAATTTTATCCAGTCTCAAAAGAAAGGCTGGCCCTTCACTAATGAGCATGCCTGAACCAGGAATCACTCCACACTAACTAATATAGTATTCTCAACACCCAAAAGCATAGGAAACAAAAATATGAAACCTGCTAAATGTCCTATTTGTACCAAGTAGTATTTTTTTTTCTAATTCCTGATTTCCGCTTTTAATTTAGAATTGCCTGTCAATCTACCAGGATGAAATTCTGCCCAAAACAGATACCACAGAATACTTAAAAGTCACGGTGTCTTGTAGAGATGTATCTGTGAGAAATATGTAAGGTGAAAGTGAGCTTTCCTCAAGGCAGCTTTTAACTCATATAAGACTCCAACCAATTAAGTTTAGCTTAGTGGCTTGTTTCATCAGTATTTTGAACATTCCATGGACATGTGTAAATTTGGTGAAAGCCAGTGAATGAAAATTACCACTCTAAGTGAACAAATACTATTCCTACTGTAAAGTACGAACTGTTCAATTTCTGTTGCAGCTTTATTGGAAATACTGAGTTTCATTGCAACCTAGCTGTGCTCTAAATAGCATTACCTGAAATTTAAATATGAATGCATGGAGGAAATGAAAGCCTGCCATGGTTGTTGCATTCTCTGCAACTTAAGGATGATCTGCAAAATTAAACTGAAAACTTAGCTCAAGCATAGACTGTCATGTTATGGATAGATCCACATTCCTGGAATAACACTGAGAAAAAGATAGTTATTCTGATTACTCAGAGGAAGTAAGTCTCAGCAAGATTAGAAACCAGCTGCGGGAAGGAGGTATTAACAGTTTTCATGCCGTGTAGTCACTTAACCATGTTTTGCCTATACAACTCTGCACTTCTCTTGGGACACAAACAGAAGGTATCAAAAAGGGTTCTGGAGTTGCTTTTTCCTTCTCTTCTGGGAAAGGAACTGTTTGTAAATTCTAGCTAAAACTGTTGAAAAAAAAAAAGAAAATTTTTTTCATTACATGAAAAAAATGCTGAGCATGACGCTAAGATTGTGCAGCTCATTATGATATTAATGAACTCACCAAAGATGTGCAAAAAATTGCTCAGCATGGAGGGACAGAACAAGCCTTTTCCACAAAAATGCCCTAGCCACCAGTCAGTATATAGAGACATCATCTGTTCTTGACTGTTTTTGTTGATGTCTTCTGGTCTATCTTATTGAAAGTATTCAAGTATTAATTCCAGCTCATTTACTGAAACTCACACTTCATCTGCTAGCTGGACTTTGCGAAAGTGCTGGCTACTCTTTCTCTGTCTTCTTGACTCTGTGAATAATTAAATAATTTTTTACAACACATACAAGAGGAAACACAGGGGGTTTATCTGAGAATATTCTACAGCCTAACGGTTGATGCATTCCCTTGTGAGAGACCTTGACTCAAACCTATTGTTCACCTGAGTTAAAGCAAAGTTTTAAACTTCCATCTCTAAAATACTATTTTAATAATTGACATTTACATAATATTCAGGATATTCAATAGTAGAACTCCTTCCAAGTAATTTATTGGAACACTTCCAGTTCCCATACAATACATAGATGTTCACTGAACCAAAGAGAAAGCAAATGAAATTGATTCCTCTATTCACATCACCTCCATAGGGAAGAATAGGGAGATGATTTTAGTACGGTACAAAGCATCAGGAACTATTTCTGACACTGGCCTATTTCAGTGGGTTCTGGATGCTGAAACAGAGGCCATGGAAAGGCCTTTCCTGGAAAAGAACCATATAAATGATGCGAAGGTGGAAGAAATGCCATATAATTGGAATTTTACAGTTCAAAGTTCCCAGTTCACTGAAAGAGGAGTCCTGTAAAGCATTTAAGTACTGTAAAAGGGGTAGAAAATGCTAAGTTTTGATGTGTTTTTCCATTCCAGGCACAATACAAAATGATGGTTAGGTCATGGAGCCAAAGAATGTAGATGTACAAACAAATTCAACTAGATAAGCACAGTTAAGAAGTTCTAAAGCATCAATTACCAACATTTTGTTTAAAGTACGCAGTATTTACCGCTTTCCACTATCTGCTTCTAGGCAGTCTATGAATCCAAAGACATGAAATCAAGTAGTGCCTCACCGTCTACTGTCACTAGATTCACCTGCATCCTGCAGCAACATTATTCACAGCTGAGAATCAGGGACTTCACCATAGTTCTGGCACAAAACAACTCTGTACCCTTGGTTAGGCACAGGATCTGAAGACGCACCTTCACTGTCTTGTCTTCTTCCTATTGCTATATGGCAATGATGTGTTTCAGCAGTTAAGTCACAACCTCACCAGAAAACAACTGAGTACCAATATTGGCCTCTGGCCTTTTTGGCCCTGAACAAAAGCTAATTCACAGAATGGGATGAGAATTTCCATGTGAAAATCTGGAAGATGCACAACATGGGGGAAGAGACAACCCTGATTTCACATGCTTCTTCATAAGATATAAAACAAAGGAAACTTCAGATTTTGAGGGCAATAAAAAGACTAAAGAAACATATCCTGAGTTCAGAGGTAAGGTTGTTGCTTTATCTAATCCCTAAGAAAGATTATGGATATCTTGGGCAAAGGTTAAAAGGCAGGATAATACCAAGGTATTGTCTACTAGCACTACTAGCACGCAATCATGAAGAAGACAATCCTGGGTTCTGGCTTGTACAAAATCTGGCAGAGCCTGCTCTAAAAGTCAATTAGAATGCAATTTATTAGATTAGCAAATCAATTAGATTGATTCTGTAATCAATTAAATGAGCAATAAATCTTCACTTGAAGACAATTTAGTCATAATTATAAAATTTTAGACTGTACAAATGAATACGGTAAATCACATATTGCTTGAAAATTTGGCTTAATGGAAGAATTAACTTATTTATTTATTATAATTGTTTTATATATTACATATTATGTATAATATATATAATTAAAACTTGATAGAAAAAGAGGCACAATACAAGTAGAAGAATTAATATAACCTATGCTTACTGAAATTATTAGTCACTATTATTTTAATTATTAAGTTATTAATTAAAAAAACCTAATAAACAGCAAAATTTTAAAAGTCAATTGCCATAGTTTTTTCAGGTACTGCTGCATAATCACAACCGCAAACTATGTTTGAATCATTAATCAAATTTTTACTAATAGTTTGGGGTAGCTATGGTTTTGATCACCCAGTTACTTATAAGAATCATTTTTAAGATCTGAAAACATATAAGATGTAGTGCTTAATTACAGAAAATGGCAATTTAGATACTAAGTATCATCAAATATGATAGGTCTATCTGTAAAAAAATAAAATAGTTGCCTTTATAGTATACACTACATCAGAAACTCTATATTTCTCTCTAACCATATCATGAATATGTCTGAAATCCTTTAAAGTAATTACATTATATTGCACAATATAAATGATGTTTTTGAACACTGAAAGTACCTGGCTTTCTGACTTGTTATATTGTGCATCGCAATTCATAGTACTGCAAGAAGCAATGGCTGTAATATCCAAAACTGTAATATCCATTCATATCATTGTGTTTGAAAGTCCCTAAACTATAAATTGTTCTTGGCTTAATGGTGCTTATATGACTTACACATAACCCACGTACCATCTCTTGCAGTATAAATACAGACATAAAACCAAAAATAGCCTCAGTTTCTCTCAAATAGAAGAAGTACCTAAGAGAATGAAAGGTAAGTACACACCTAGCAAAGAACCACTTACTCTTCTGCAAATTGTCGCTTTTCAAGTTCACGTCTATAAACATAGTCACATTTTGTTCCGTCTACAAAATAGTCCCCTCTTTACATTTTCTAATTATGTATGACAGAGGTATTGGTCTTCCTTTCAGAAGAGCAGCTCTCAGATTGCTCTGCCCTACAGTCAGCACTATTTCTGGATTCCTTAACAATATTAACAATAACACTTGGGCGCCGATGAAACTTGTTTAGGGCACGCTTGGAAAAACACCCTAGTGATACTATAGGATAGAAGTCCCGAAACAACTCATTACCCACTTGGAAATTTTTTTGCACATAGAATGCTGCTCTTTTGACTTCTCTGGGATGGATAGAAACAGAAAAGTAGATCTTCAACTGGCCCTGGTTCTGCCACTGTCTGACTTCTGCCTTACTACAAGACAAAAATTTCTTGATATCCAAAGTTTGTGAGCAAATTATCCTTATGAGGACGATGCCTAATGAAGAAAGCAGGGAAGGTTTCTCCATCTTAGATTGAATTCTCTCTCACTCACTAGACTCTGAGAAATATCAAGACCATAAGCTGAGAAAACAGAGCATCTAAGACAGGTGACTGCAAACAGAGATAACGGAAATAGCTAGTATAAGATCTCATGGCTCAAAGCACACAGAGAAATAACTGGCTCAGACATGTGGTAAGGGGAGGACCTAATACTCTTTTTTGGGTAGGTTTGCCCAGTAGACCTGACTGACTGTCAGTAACTCACCCAGCATCCAACTCTGAAGTACAGAATATCAACTGTGGCTCAATACCCTAAAAATCTGTATGAAAAAAAAAATAATCAGGAAAATCGCCAGTATTCTGACACTGACACCAGACAGCTTTTGCTATGCTGCAGTGAAGAGAACCATTTCTGCCATATTGGCCTAGGGGATTCTATATAGAGGATAATAGAGAATTCTAAGGGAGAAGAGAGATTGAAGAAAGGAATGCATCATTTCTCCAGTCTGGTAACTGGGAATGAGTGGGCAGCCTCCGTGCTGAAGGAGAAAGGTTGGTATTTTTTTGTGACTATGAAAACAAGCCTCGGCAACTTTCCAATAGAAGAACAGCTTTTAGAATGTCACTTTTGAATGCCTGCTCATGGTCCACCAAAGTGAAGCAGCTCAGGCTCTCAGCCAACACATTAACCAAGTCCAGTGGTGGAATCTCCAGCAGACAGCTAAAAAGCTGCTACTTTGCGCCCAGAACACCCTGCAGAGATGCTGAGTGCCACAGATAGACTGAGCAGTAGGATTGCGGCCTTCCAACACGTATAGAAATTTTCAGAAAGTGCTTTTCAGAAATTGTTCAAGACCAGGCTGGAGAGGGTCTTGAGCATCCTGGTCTAGTGGGAGGTGTCCCTGCCCGTGGCAGGGGGTTGGAACTAGGTGATCTTTAAGGTCCCTTCCAACCCGAACCATTCTATGATTCTGTGATCCTATGATTCCCCTAAAGTGAATGGAATTAGGCCTTGATTACCAGAAGGCAAAAAAAAAAGATAGTGTAACTCCTGCTGAAGCAGGTCTTCATCCCAAGAATCTTCCTGACTTCTGTCACAATACTGGGACAGGATTAGACAGCATAGTTACTGAGGGGAGTAGAGAAATAGTCACAAATTTAATGTCATAACCAAGAGTCACATCCTTAGGGATTCATATGTCAGAGACAACAATGGTTCAGTACTTAGATAACCCAGCCAATTCATCAGCTAAGTTAGGGAAAGATTAAAAAGGAGAGAGTGACACTGGGACAAAGACATGGCTTCTTATTCACACTTCAGATATGCTAATTCGGGCTCAGAGGACATAGCACTGTGGAAATGCTAAGTGATTTTTAAGTAAACAGACTTGAAGCCTGTACCTCTGAACCCAAACAAGGAAGAAAAGAACCTTTTGGAGGTTATCATGAGGACTTGATGCATGAGAGTTGTACAATGAAGACAAAGATTCACTTGTGTCATGTGATAAACACCAATACATCTGAGAGTCTCTTTGAATTACTGAAACTACCCTCTCTTCTGAAACAGCCTAGACTAGAAGACCGAAGTCCTTAGATCTTGTAGATCCTAATTGCTGTGGCTAGGTTCACAGCAATTATATCAGCGAGATCTACAAAAGCATGAGGGAAAGGCCCAGAGGAAAGACAAGATTCTAAAATCCCCACAACCACAAACTCTTCCCAGCGAATGCACAGCAGATTTTACACAAATTTCTAAACACACTCAAGTACATAGTAACCATATCAACTATCAGTGCAGAAACTCTAAGTAGACACATTTCCCTAGAATAACCAGCAATGCCACATATTTTCTAGATCTTTTACCCAAGGGTATAGGAAGGAAAGGACAGGCTTAAGTAAAGGATTTTGAAATCCCCAACATGCATTTCATGGTCCCTCTCCTTATACCAAGTAGTGGATGATATGAAGATCTTTCCCTTAAATTTGACAGATATTAGAAGGCATCAGTAATTAATTGAATTACTATTTGGTGCAACCATCCAGAAAGCAATGAGATGATAGGCAATACTCTGTAAATGCTGCCTGAGGAGGAAGCGACCCTCTTTACTAAGCCTCAGGAGGTTTTTAAGTCATCATTGTACATCTAAACGCAGGCAAAGTGTCCTTTTTGGAAGATGACATTGAATGATTCTTGTGGTCGCTAAAGAAGGAGGTTATGTGGAGGACGGTGTTGCAAATGCAGGGAAAGTCTGCGAGTGTAAGACTCTTGTATTCTATTTGTGTTATTCTAATGTGAGCCAGTGAGCTCACATCAGCTGTTATGCTGATTCCTTCAAGTAAAATATGTCACATTGCTTGCCTCCTATGAAACAGCAGCCCTGAAACTGAGATGCAGAATTTAGTCACCCAGGGAAGAACACAATGTGCTGGGAGTAACCACAGGTTATAGTAGATTGTAAATTCCAGATTGCTCAGATAATAGCAATGAAAGATACATAAAGAAGAGGACTCTGTCTGTTCTTGCCCGATCTGCAGAGAGAGCTTCCTTAGCATGAAAGCAGAGAAGGCATACAGAAGTTTACTCTCATTTTCTCCAGATACAGTTTCCTGGATGCCAATTTTATGGAATTTGCCTTTTTCGAGACCCTTGTAGTGCTTGGAATAATTTTCTTCCAGTGTCAGCAGAGTAGCTGAATACACATGAAGCTGGCAAGTATTTCATCTTGGTGGTTTGGTTCATGACTTTCTGAAACTACTAAGGAATTTTTTTTTCCAATTATATCTGTTGTTTGGGCATAAACGACCCACAAAAATGAGCCTTAGCTCAGGAAATGGCCTCATCCGATAATATAGTTTGTGTGGATATCGATACAGTGTATTCCTGTACTGGGAATATGCTTGTGACAGAAATGGCAAAGTTTAATGCTGCCATGGAGGGAAGACACTGCCAGAAAAATATGCAAAAATATAGGAGGAAAAAATAATAAAGGGAAAGGCAACAGCATGTGGCTAAAACTGGAATACTCATTCTCCATCGGCTTCACTGAAATGTAAACAAAAGTAGCAGGAAAAAGGAATGCAGAAATAAAGAAAATAAAAAGGAAAGATGAAATAAATTAAAACAAAAAACAAAGAACCCTATGGGAAGAGTCGTGCAGGCAAAACTCACGATGCAAAGAGACTGTTCTGACTCAGACAAGTACTTCAAAAGAAGTGAGGCCAAATTGTTCTTTCGCTGTTGCACTACTGGCATGAAAGGAGGCAGAGGCCGTCCTTTGCACATTGCTGAAGCAATAGGAAAGAGTCTTCAGTCTGAATACAAAGCATACATTTTGGGATACATACGTACGTCCCATACATATGTATGGGACAAAAATGAAAAAAATGTAAGCGCAATACATTGAAAAGCTGTCTCCCCAGTTGAACAACTTAGGAAAGAAGTCAGCATGACTGCCAGTCATGTGCATGAAGCACTGAAGACTGCAGTGCAAACTGAACAACATTCAAAAGCAAGGAGCATTAAAGCGAAGTTTCAAAATCAATTCAATAAAGCCAACTTTCTTTGACAAATTTCAGTTGTGGAAAAAACTACAGTGGCACTTCACAGTTGACACAGCATAACTGGTAGAGAAGCCAGGAGATTAGGACGGTATTTGGTGCCCAGGGCAGGCTACTTACATTGCCAAATAAGCATGAGCTAAGGAATTATAGACAAGAGGTATAAAAGGAGTACACTATAATTTATTAACAAGTTTTCATATTGAGAAATAGAAGAAGCCTGCTGAAACAATCAGTACTTGGTTGCAATGTTTTTCACTAATCTGTGTTGATAGGAATTAAAATCTAAATCATCAGGATTTTTGACATAAGACAAAAAGACAAAAATTTGTGTTTGAAAAACTCACAAATCTTTCATCGCTAAATAAATTTCATCAATTTTAAGCTAGAAGGTTAAGACACTGGGAAAATATCCAATCAAACAGGAAAAAAAAATGACAAAATTAGTAGCTCAAAGGTTCTTGAATGTGGGCTCCACACTATATTTTCAGCCTTGCATTGTTTACTTAGATATCCTAAGCATTTAAAATCGTAGTAACTACATATATGTAGCAACTTTGATTCCCATTCACATTTCTCTTAACTTTTGGATTTATTTTTCTTATGGAATCTGTTGCAAGTATGTAATTTATGCTTATAATCCTAGTAATAACTTTTATTCAAGATATTTCATCTGAAAAACAACCTGGTGCAGTGTCTCATGCTAGCCAAATCTTTGGCTCAAAGGAATCCATTTTTTTTTTCTGAAGTATTTAGCCCACTATTTAATACACCAAGATAATGACACTCTTTAAATCTTTCTATCTATATCTATATTTCTTACCACTAGATCAGGACAACACCTGTAATTAAAACTTTATTTCCAAGTACAGTTCACAGTTGTGCTAACTGTTGTTTCACACCATTCAAGCAATCAAACTGCCCTGAGCACAATTTGCACATTTCACAAATGAAACAAAGAAACAATTGCTTTTTTAATAAGCTACAGGAAATAAAAGAGTAATGTATGCGGGGCACACACCTACGTATTTTTGATGCTTTTTTTAAAAACAGGCTCTGTTTTATTCATTGTATGTAGATACTTGATTACTCAGTATACACTTTGGAAGTCCAACAGAACTGCCTAAGTGAACACAAGCAAACTAGTTTAAAATCCATATGTTAGTACCTATCCATATGCTAGTACAAAATTGTTCTCCACGCTATAATCACCATTTCTTTGCCTAATCTATTTTTTACTGAAAATCCCCTATCTTAAATAGACAGATGTGAGCACCAGAGTGGCTTGTCTAGCTCCCTGCATGCTGTAGCTGATGCTCTGATGAGAATAACAGATTTCCTGACTTCTATCAGTTGACATGCCAACTTTGACCAAATGTTCCATCTAGCAAAGCATGAACACATAGAGAATCAGGAAAGGAGATCTCAGGTGTTTGCCGGTGACACTCCAACCGCTGTAGCAAAATCACAAATACTATGTACACCTTCTAGATCACCTCTTCACTCTTCATCCATTCCAACCAGTGAGAAAGCTTAATATTTGCCATACAATGTTTAAATCCTCACTAGACTAGGAATATCCAAGTTTCTGAACTGAATCATAGGTTTGAAACATTTGGTTTCCAATTTTTGTCAGTTCTGACGTAAATCTCCCCCCCCTCCTCACTCTCAGTTCTTTCACAGGACTCTCTAAAACAAAATCAGTCTCCTTCCCCTCTTTCCAGCGTCTATGTTCTGTGCATTTAACCCCTTTCTACTTGATCCGCCCAATTTCAATTCTTAACTCTCTTTATAATCTCCCATGTTCTTTCCTGATGGATTCAGCTCCCATGTTGATGACCACTCTGATCTCTTAGATGAATATCATCTCTCCTCATTGGACTTAGAAATATGGTTCAGTGTTCATAGTCAACAAAACAGCCATTCATTGCTTTGATTAGCTTTTCACCTAGGTCTATATCTAGTCTTTCATTATTAGTTCTTCTTTATCCCTACCGAACTATCACTGTGATAACACTGTGATAGGATCAGTTCATTTGTTCACATATTATTCTTCATTATTTCGTGACTTTCAGATCATTGTTACTAATGATTCTTCTGTCCCCTGTTGCCTCTTACCTGTCATTAGCTACCAATTCTCTACACCATTCTACAGTTTCTACAGGTTTTTTCCTCCTTTCCACTGTAATATCCACCTGGCACTCCTTCAGCTCTGTATGCTAACAGCCACATATTTTGCTCCTAGGATACTAGTACTGTACCAGTGGCCTGCTCCCTTGTTCCATAACAAATTTGTTCTCTCATTTGAATGGCTAACCAAATGCTGCCTTTATTTTCCAACTCTCTACTCCTTTTTTCTACAAGTCCCTCTGTATTAATTGCAAAAAAACAGACAAAAGATAACACAACATGAAATTCATTATCCCCTTAGCATTTTTTCTCTGTTGCTTTCTATATTTGCAATTCCGTCCTTTCCATCAGTGGTAAAATGTTTACTGTCCTCTCTTCTTCTATAACCTCTCTACTTTGCATCAGTGACTTCATTTTGCCCTTCCTCCTGATCCACTCACCCCAATTCTCTTTTTCAGTCTCTCATTCAGAGACTTCCCTCTTCAGATCTTTCCCAGAAAGTACACAGGAAATGTATTTTGCCTTTTCCAACACAGAAAAGAACTACAGCTTTGACACCACTGGCCTCTCCAACAGCGTCGCTATCCTTCTCTTTCTAAACTCATTAGGCACGCTACATAGAACTCTGATCGTAATCACCAGCTTCCACCCAGGCATGTCACTGAAATGACTCAGAGTGTACCAAATCAAAAGGTCTATCTAGTCTAGTAACTTGTCCCTAGAAGAGGCGAAAAGTAGATGCTTAGGAAACGAAAAACCTATGCTAATGACTGATAGATCTACTTTTCTGTTTCAGACTTCTCTCTCCTGTCAAAACTAAAACATTAATCTGTTTCCACCACTTTTTGTATGGATCTTACCATATATCTAAGTTCATTAAAATCTCTGGGATTTTCATGTCCCAGCCTTCCTCAAGCAGTATGGATTCACCCTCTAATCCACAAATCTGTTCTGTAACCCAGGAATTATCTTAAATTTAAATATTTGTTTGGATCTTCCTGTTCACAATATTTCTAAAACTTGGGGGTGTTTTCTATGTAGCATATCTAAGACTATTCATATATAAAAATATAATATCTCATCACTTTCATCTTATGTCTCCATTACTGTAACACAGCTTTTAAGTTCATGACAAAAGTAATTTTCTCAGTGACCACAAGACTGCTTCAAATGCAATTTTTTTTTAGTCCACTACTTCAGCCATGTTACCGCCCTTCTTTCTCCACTATCCTGGTTCCTCTCTTCCCCAGCACATCAAATAATAAAGACTTGACTTGATTTTTAAAGTCCTTCCAGGCTTTTACTGACACATTAATTACCCTTTAATGACGACTCAGACATTGAATCTCATCTCTGTTCAGTTCATGATACCTATCTCAGCCAAGTATTTTATTTTCTAACAGCCCTTCCATACTTCCTTCACATTCAAAGGGTGCCTGCAAAGCTTCATTATTTTCAAGAGGCATCTTAAACTCATTTGAGATGCCAAAACCTCAGTGATAGTTACAAATGGTTACTGTACAGAGACCACTGGTTGTCCAAGATTGGGACAATCCTTTCTGTTGTTTGTGTGTTAACATAGTGAATAGCACAATGCATCCTCCTGGATCTTCATTACAGGCAGTGTAACGGCAGCAAGGTCAGTTGACTGTTGTTAGTACATAGTATAGTTTTAAAAGAGCAATTGGAGATTTGAGCCTTCTCCCTTTCCCCTTCTTAGTTATGCCTACAAAAAGTAAATGCTTTCATCCAGCTGAGCGTAGTAATTAGCAATAACTTTCACTAAACATTTACTACACATTTTTTCTGGACACTGGCCTCCATACTGAAGTATCTGAAGAACTTGACTTTTGCACTTTTTAATATAATATGCACATACATACATGCAGTCTGCTATAAAGTCTTGCTTATACTTATCTTACTGATGCCAGTGAGATTACTCAAATGAGTGAGGAGCACTCACATTAACAAGACTTCAACCTGTATTCAACAAATTCAACCTGTAATTCATGAAAACTGTTGAACATATAGTAATTTTTATGATGAATATTTCAAATGTTTAGAATCACAGTTTGGGCCACTGAAAACCACTGAACTCATGAACCACGCTTCACCTCCAGTAACTACATACTTGCTTAAATAATACTAAGTACAACCTTAATTTTTTCTTCTATATTAAGAAATCAGACCTAACAATTAAGAATTCACTTTTTTAAGTAACTGTTTTGTGATTTTCCTGATGTCAGAAAACACGTTGAATTGCCATGCAATAAGCTTTTAAATTAGCACACCAATCTACTGTATCACTTTTGGAATAGGTCCAGTTCACCTAAAGTACCAGAATATAATGTTTTAATGAACAGAAGCACAGGGTATATTAAACATCTAACATAATACTATTTTATGAGAGAGTATAGTAACAGTCTAGAAAAGGCTATTCTCTAATTATATTTATTGCTCACTTTTACAGAAATTATGGGGTTTAGCACCAAAATCTATTTTCTCATCCCTTGCATGACTATATTCCACTTTTTAACATAATTTCTGAATCTTACAAGAGAATTGACCTTCTCCAATATATATTCATATTTAACTGCAAGTCTAGCAAGCTAATTTGCTAACAGCTTAGTAGTTAAATAGCACCAACAAAAAATAAAGCACTCTGTTTATATTTCCTTCAGGAAGGAAATCTGTACAAATTATAAAGCTTAACAAACCAATATAAAAAAAAAAAATCTGTTTGTGTTTTTTTTCCTCTTTGTTAATCTGAAATATAATTCTAAAGGGTTCAATCTCCAGGTCAGACATTTCAAGTTTCTCCCTCCTTTTTAATTTGTTTCAAAAGCCTTCCAAAACTCCCTGCCCAAGCCAGTATTTGTTCCATCGCCTCTCATTATAACTTGGGGTTTTTTCTAGTTATTAACAAAACCTTGCCTATTATTGGATCTAATTTCACCCCACTATAAGGAGCAAGTCCAGCAACGTGAGTATGTACTTTCATTAATGGACTAGTGAAAGGTTAAATGTCTTTGTGATTTGTTGCTGAGAAAGATACTGAAAAAAACCCCAAATTTGCATTTCTCTGTGAAACATCCTGTCAAAGATCATCAAGGTGTTTGTGTGCTCATCTTCTACTGTTAGTGCATCGGTTAATTTGTTATTTTTTATGTTTTAAAATCTATTCTTATATTAAAAGTCTACATGTTTCCAGAATTGTGAATTAAGTAGTAGTTGCTGAAATATACAAAGTGACACTGGAAAAATTGCTATTGGAATAGTCACTTACCATAGCAAATTTTGTTCCTTGAATGTATTGCCTCCAAAGAGGCCCCCCTTTGGGATTACTTTCCCTGCCATGAAGCAACAGAAACCATAGAATATGTTAGATATTAAATGGAATATTCACATCTATTCCAATGTTCTGGAAGAAAACGCAGAAAAATCTACTTCTTAACTCCCTAACCATTGTTACATTCCATAAATACCTGAAGTAAAAGTAAACCTGAGGAGCTGCTGTACATCTGCGTAGACAAATCACTGGAGAAAAAGTTATTTTGGTAAATAGTATCCTTTTTGTCTCTTATGACACTGCCTACACAGATCTAATAAGTAAAAGACTGGTAGAGGCAATTCTGAGAACATGGACTGAGGCAGACTACTAGTTGTAGAGAGAGCAAACTACTTCTGTCCAAATATTCTATCTAACGTAATGCAAAAAGTCTTGCTTGCTTGGGAACTTTTAACTACATTAGCTACCTCAACGAATGTGTTGTAAACTACTTCCATACTGAAATGGTCTAACTCTTAGCTTTTTATCAAACCTGACCAAAAAGCTACCTTAAAAAAGGCTTTTGTGTAGTCAAACAAACGATTCAGAACCTATCCAAAAGCTTAAACCAAGACAGCTGTTAAAAATGGACAATACTATTATAGTCAAGAATACGGGAGAGGAGTGAGGGCATTTTAAGACTTATCACCCTTACAAAAATACACAGACAAGTGCAGTTTTGAGAGTTCCTTTTAGATTCTGTAACTACAAGAGGAATATTCAGTGTAGGAGAATGAGAAAGGTACCACTGAGTCCCTCCAAAGAGATGCATGACCCTTTGAGTGTCGAGAGTTTGACCCTAGGAACGTATGGCTAACTTATTACTTGAGCATGCAACTCCATGAAATCTTTTTTTATCCTATTTTGTCAAGAATAAAAAAGGACAGACAAATAATTTACATTAAAAATGAAAGATGGAGTTAAGAATAAAACAAGGGTTTTTTTAAGAAACATGAATCTAGTTCTGCCCTTCCCCCAAAAATGTGCCATAAGTCATGAAGAGAATGGCATTTAACTTTTGACTCTTCAGTTTTTTTCTACTTGACTTGTAGCTTCACCAAACATTTTCTACTGTCACCTACTGACACTTTCTTTCTTCTTTGCTTCTGTTTTCCACAGAAATTGAATAGTTGTTCTTCAAACTGGGGCTTGATTCTGTTGTCCACAGATAGGTGCCTAATCACATTTCCAATGTCCTTTAATATCCCACTTGGCCTCCAGCTGCAGTTCCAAAGTCTCTCGTAAGTTGTGTCATATCTGCTATCCTGTGTAGATATTTTTGGCTACCTTGGGACATCTCAAATAGTACTAGATGCCTCTTTGCAGGCCACTGTGTCATGCCCTTGCTGTCAAATGACTATTTTCAGAGACTATCATTGTAGACTGTTGATAATGATATAACCTTTGTTAGGAAAAGGATGAGATTGCTGTGGACATACAGGAAATAAAGATTTTTAAAAGGTTCAAAAAGCAAAAAGGATCAAACAGAATCCCATGCCAAACTGCCAGGTAAAGTCTATGTAGAAACAGAATCTACCACCTTCATTTTTTGGAGCGTTTTACAAATCCATTACTTTTTTACATCATAAAGGTTCTATCCAGGAAAGCTTATAAGAAAAATTCCTTTGTGGATTCATAAAGAAAAAAATTGAAGTCGCAATTGGCTCTGAAAGTACTTGCACCTAATCTGAACAGCTGTAAGCAAATACTCCAGATATCCTACATCCAAGGAATGCTTATCACGTTCACACGACTGCTGTTACCATCCAAGCATGTCTTTTCTATAAAACTTCCGTCAAACTCAGGCACAGAAAAATGACCCGAGTGCTTTGGCCTTTGAGAGCTCCATCATCTCTGAGCTCATATGATCAAAACTAAAAAAAAGATACAATTATCTTACTAAATGTGTTCTTCAGATGTATGAAATACAATTTCTAGGATGGAATTTTAAGCCTCTAAAGAATTCTGATATGCAAAGTGGTATTAAGGCTTCCCTAACAGATCTGCTAAAGCTCTACATTTCCCCTCCCCTCTCCCTGAACATGCTACCACTATAATATTCTAAGTTCCAGCTGCATGTTGTGATGCTGTTAAAAGGGAGCTGGGAAAAATGTTACTGCACATTTCCGCTTCTGAAACAGCTCTTGGTGGACAAAACTTAAAGAGCGTTTTGCTACTCTGGATTGTACCGAGACTGAAAAGTCACCTCCTTTTACATTTTTACAGTAGGTGAATACACAGGCAACAGAAGCTTTTTTTGCCCCTCTTCTCTGGACCCCATGCTTGAAGAATGAATGAGATCAACCTTTGACTGAGGCTTTAACAAAATATAAAGACATGTTTAAAGTTTAGCAAGTGAATCAGGAAGATCCAAGTTCTGTCATGTCTCAGTATGACTTATCTAATTACACAATTTAACAGTCTCTGAAGACCATTTCTATGGCAAGCCAAAAGCTAGAAGAACATAACAGAATCAAATGACTGCACGTTTTAATCTGTAACTGTTCTTAAAAACAAACTTCAAGTGGGTGCAAGTGCTACTGGTAAAGCATATAGGCTCTTCCACTGTATTTTCCCAAAACCTTGAAATAAACTTAAGTACCATTTTGTTTTTAAAAATTACTGGAAAGACATATTTTTTTAAACAAACAAACAAACAAACAAACAAACAAATTACCTGGCATGGCGTCTTCATTTTAATTGCTATAACATGGTATCTGTAACAGCAGAGTTCACAGGTCCATGACCCTCTTTCACTTATCCACTTTAACAGGCAAAGCTGATGCGTGTATCGTACTGACCCATCACAGCGGCAAGGATTTAACAATTCCCCCTGAAAAGGCAATACGGGAATGTTAATTTTAAAGGTACCTTTTATGTACATGTATGCTCAGTACCAAAATATTTACAGGTTTGTAACAATGAACTGGTCTCAATTTCAATATGTGAAAGAGCATGTATTTTTGGCTATAAAAATACTCAAATATTAAACTGTCTTAAAAACATCTATGTGCTTCTAATGAGAGACAAAGACAGACAACTGTCTATGCATGTATATGCACATATGTGAAACAAGTGAAAGATCACCATGCATCAAACAACAGTAGTATTAACCCTTTCAAATATCTCAAATGGTACCTAAAGTGGTTCGATGCATTTCTCCAACAGTTATTTGCAGTCATCTCTAGGAAAGAAATGGGTGACGTCACAGAAAATCGTGCTCTTGGAGCAGGGTTCTGCGCTGTTCAGCTTGCCAGCTGTCAGGCAGGACCTCAAATACCGTCTGAAAACTTCTCCCGGTAGCTCACATATTTCTGTATTATACATCGGCATTCTCTTCTTTCTTTGAAAAGATTTCTTTTAGCTAAACTACAAGACAAGCTATAAAATGCTGGTTATGGATCCATTACTAATACTGTGTCCAGTAATGTAATGACAGAGAAGATCCTTGGAGGTCTTCTCAACATTACCTGTAAGCTAACACTCTCATTTTGAAGTCTAATAGAAACCCGAGAAATTCGTATCGTTTAAAGTCCCTGAGGGGAGAGCCATCGAGTTTGATGGCAAGATGATGTACATACAGTGTGCAAGCCACCCATGGCAAATCTCTGATTTCCCCTAAAGCTCCACGCCCACTCGGAATTGCCCCAAGCGTTTGTCACAACGACCTGGCACAGCAGCCGAAGCTCGCTAACACCCCTCTGGCCGCCGACAAACAGAGGAGGGCTGTTCCCGCCGGCGGGCAGGTCTGCGAGGGGACGCCGGGCCTCCCCGGGCGAGCGGGCAGCAGCGCTCGGCCCCTTTCTCCGCCGGGCAGCCGGGGCGGCGGCGGGGGCCGGGCAGGCGGTGCCGAGCCCTGTCCCTGGTGCTGATCGCTCCCCGCCGCCGGCGCGCCCGGCCCCCGCCGCCTCCGGGAGCCGGGTGGTTGGGGGTGTGTGTGTGGGGGGGGTCAATCCGCCCGCCCGCCCCTCTCTCCTCACCTGCTCGGGCCCCTGGAAGCAGATCTTGCAGATGGGGCCGGCCCCGCCGGGGTGGCTGCCGCTGCCGCTCTCGCTGCTGCACACCGAGCGGGTCTCCGTCTTGTCGCCGCCGGCGGCCCCCGCCTCCGAGCCGCCCCTCTGGCCCTCGCCGGCGCTGGGGCCGCCGCTCTCTCCCTCCTCCGGGGCGTCCCCGCTCGCCTCCCCCGCTGCAGTCGGCAGCTCCAGCGGGGCGGCGGGGTCCCGCTGCGGCTCCCCGGCGGGGACGACGACGACGCTCCCCGCGGCGCAGCTCATGCCCGCGCCGGCCCGGGGCACCCGCTCACCCGGGGCGGGGACGGCCCGAAGGGAAGGATGGCGGCGGGGCGTTGGGAGAGAGCGGGGAGGGCGCCCCTTCTCGCTGCCGGCGGCCGGGGGGAAGGTGACCCGGCGCGGCCGCCGCCTCCCTCCGCCGCGCTCCGCCAGCCGCCCCGGCGGCGTGTGCCCGTGAGGCGGCGGGAGGCTGTGCGTGGGGGAAGCGCCTGGGCGTGGGTCTGGCGGGGCGGGGCGGGGCGGGGCAGGGCCGGCACACGCGCCGGGTGGGCTCCAGCCGCCAACGGCCGCCCCCGGGAGAGCGCGAGCCGGTGGACCGTTACTCGGCGGCGGTTGGCAGCGGGGGGGACGAGAGTCCGTTACCGCAACCGCCGCGGGCCTCCCGCAGCCGCCCAGGCGCCCGCCCCGCCTCCCTCCACTTCCTTTCCACCCCAGTGCGGCGGGGAAGCGGCCGCCCCTGCCTGCACCCCGGGCGGGATGAAAATCCTTCCCCTCCCCTGGGCGGCAGGGTCGCCCCTGCCCTCCCGCCGCTCTCTCCCCTCAGCCCCCCCCCCCCCCCCAGCCCCAACGGCTGTGGCCCCCAGCCCGCCGCCACCACCCCCTGCCCTCACGGGTAGGGCCTGGCGGTGGGCACCGTCCGTCCCTTCATGGCCACCCCCTTGATCCCGGGTCTGGCCCCGGCCGTGCGCAGCGGCAGGGTGTTTTCCTCTCCTCGGCCGGGCAGAAACCCCGCATTCCCGCTGCCGGGTCACGGCCCCCCGGGGCTGAGAGGGCTCCTCAGCCCTGGAACCCCAGCGGAGGACCCAGCCCCCTTACAGTTCTTTTCACTTTATTGGGTTATTCGTTGCAAAAGATCGCACCTGTAAAAGCTCAACAGAACCAACATTCAACAGTTGTTCTTTGAGTGTGAAACATTAGTCCTCCCAGTCTTCCGTGGCTAGCTTTTTTTTTTCTTTTTCCAAATCCATTACATCACCTCATTTTCAAAATTAAACCTGCTAAAAGCATCATGATCAAATATCTTCTAAAAACAAACCCCACAGTGGTTAGAAATTCTTTAAAGTTTGGCTGGGGCTGCCAAAGGAAAGTATGTGTGAATTTCAGCATCAAGTATAACACCAGTGCACATTTCATCTCGTGAAAATGACAGCAACTGCCTGTGCGGGGAAAGAGAAAGGAAAAAAAAAAAAAACAACCACCCTCAAAAAACAATTGTGAAGCCATATGCTCTTCCACAGCCACATTTATAGTCAAAGCGTGATGAAATCACCCGTCATCTTCGCCGGCTGGTTCATACATAGTCTCAAGGTGAGGGTGTACCTGGATGAGCTCAGCCACTGCCTTCACCAGCCGTGTCACTGCCTTCACCAGCCGTGTTTTGATAGCAGTGGCTTTCTTAGTGTGGATATTTTATTAGAAGACGGAAGAAGTACAGAGAACCAAAGCACCGCTCCTCGGTCCACGATCGAGCTCTCTGGAGAGGCTTGCTGAGTATACACCAAACACCTCGTCTGACCTTTCGGCCTGGCTGGAGACCAGCTCAGGCACCACGCTATCTGCAGAAACGCCGCAGCCCCATGTTGCAGGAGAGTTACATTCCAGCTAACTGGGGGCAAGGCACAGTTAAAGCCCTTTTGGTCCTCCTACAGCCTGCATCTATTATGGAGGCCATGCGGTAGGTACATTAAGGACAAAGAACAACACTGCAGTTTACAGCATTGCTCTAAGAAAAGTGCATATTCCGAGGTTGTCTTCCTGTAGTGGAGTAAGACATATGTATCATTATACCTTTTCTCATGGTCCACTAGTGCCCATTCTCATGAAAATCTTTGTTCTGAGAGCTCTGTATTAGCTAAGCCAGTGCTGGCCATTTAGCTTGGTGTTAGATGCTCCAACCCTAAAATTAGTTTTGTTCACGGGGTGGTTGTTAAGTAGGTAACTAACATGGATTTGTCTAGGTTTAGGAATGTAAAACAAAAAATGTCACATTGACAGTGACATTTTGATGAACTACAGATGCTGTGGAGTTACTAAATTCTTCTACATATAATTTTTTCACAGCAAAGTAATACCTGAAGGGGTTGCCAGAGAGACTAAACAGAAATAGAGACAGAGTTAATCAAGTAGACTAATTATAAGGAAAGAAGGGGCAATCGCAGACAATGAAAAAACAGGAAATGTCAGAACAAACAGATGAGTCCAAAATACTGGGTAAAAGAGAACTAATGCAGAACCAGAAGGAAAAGACAGTGGAACTAAAGCAGTGGATTGAGAAATGAATGCTAAAAAGTTACTCATCTGCATCAGAGGAATACAGCATGCCCTTGCCATTTGCCGTATGCAGGGTTTTATGCCATTTTTCTTACTCATCCTTTTGTTTGTCAGCAAAAATTCAATAAATAACATAGCTTTTGGAAAGGAAATAAAGAGAAGGTAAAAATGTCAACACAGAAATGGAACAACTTCTTAATGTCAGGAAAAGAATGAAAGATGTGACTATAGAGAATAATAGAGTGTGTTAAGAAGGTCATTCTTTTTGACTTAATCTTGCCCAAAATAAACGGGTAACGTGACTCTTAAAAGGGAACATGTCTAATGCAAATTGGAAGCTTTTTTCACACATACGTAATTTGGAGCGCTGATTGCGAGTGGATATTTCATAGACATGAGTTTTTTAATACATCACCTGTTTGCATGTCTACCAACAGCTACTGGCATGCTAGCTAAAATGAAATTGCAAAGGCTATCGATCCCTGCGTTTCCGAGTGCATTAGCCTTGTTCGGCACGCTGGGGGTGGGAGGAGATGGCAACAAAAGAGCAGAAGGGGTGGAGAGCATTATATGACACAGCCCCCAGCCGAGGTAGCGTTCAGCCGTCTGCCGAGGGAGAGGGGGACAGGAGCCAAAACCAAAGATCGATACAGAAAGAAGAAAAATTTAAAGCAGGAAAGGATATTCTGCTTCGTAACAGCAGTAGTGTAGGTGGTTGGGAGAAGGAAAAAGGAGAAGCCGAAAACAGGAAGAATTAATTTGTGATTAAGACAGTGAACTGGAGCTCAGGGATTTATGTTCAAGCACAGCCTTGCTTAGTGCTCCTTGAACAACCTTAACCAAGGGATCTCAAGCGAGCTGAACCCAGGCACCTGGTTACCTACACACAGGCAGGTAGCCATACTCCCAGCCGGGTGTCCAACAGCCTCTGGAGGACTTGTGGCTGTCACTTCTGCCATCTCTTTTGGGAACAGTGGGACACCCAAACTGGCACGAGACCCCCAGATGCAGGCACATCTCCCTTAGTCTGTCTCTGTCTTGTTTTCTACATAAAACTGAAACAATAATATTCGCTTTCTCTGTTCTTGTTCCTCCCTTTTGCATTAGAATTTGCAATATTTTACTGGCAGATTGAGGCCATATTTGTACAGTCTTGATCTTGGCTAAGGTATCCAGGCATTATAACAAGACAAATAATAAGGAACAGTGATACTGATAAAAATAACACCGAGGTAATAAGACTGTGGGACAGTGAAAGGAATTGCATTTTCAGCAGGCAATGGAAAAGGCAGGAGAAGTACAGCTCCTGAGGGAATGGAAGTTGTCTCTCCTCTATTTTCCTCTCATTTCTGCTCCAGGTACATCCTTTTTCCCACTACGCCAGCTCAGCACTGCGCAATTCTTTCCTCCAAATAAACTAATGGAAACTCAAGCACAGTTTTTTACCTGAGGATGATCAGCTGTAGGTGGAACATGCCAGGAAGAAAAAACAGAGGAGGGCACGTGAACGTAAGGGAAATGTTCAGGGAATGGACAGAAAAGGTTGGGTTTTTTTTTTAAATTATTATTTATAAGGATAAACACTATATGTGAAATTTTACGTACGGGAGAGGTTGCACAGGAATAATGTATGCAGGTAACAACCTACTCTGGGGATATTATAAGAACGGAAGCACTGTGTTACTGCACATTTAGAAACCAACTCCTGCTCTTTCTTTTTTCAAAAAGTTTCCATAATGCATCAGCCTGTACCATAAATACAGTAACAGAACAGCACAGTGATGGGTTTGTTCCATTCTGCTGCTTCCTGTATCTCTGAGGAAAACAAGATGATATAGTTTTAAAATATTAATAAAGGAGTAAAGAGAGTAATTGCCAGTGTATTACATTCAAAACAAAATACTAATGAGAGAGTAGAAAGTGAAATCTTCTTAAATAATAATACAGGTGCATTATTATCCTATTTACTGAATAGCATGTATATGTCCCTTTCAGAACAAAACTGATGGAGATCACCTGTAAACAAAAATAAGGCATTTTGGCTGTAAGCAAATGCTTCTGTTTAATTTGAAATGCGCTTTACATGTTTAATGCAACATAAAATGTGCTTCTGAGTAATATCCCCATCTGTTAAATTTCCATGTTCAACTTTATTACACTAAAAGATCTGTGCAGATGGTTAATAGCCATGCTAGTGACTGTGTGTTATTTGCTGGTTCACTGAACGTGCCCGATTTTTGTTATGAACACACAGTCGTCCTGCAGTCAAAGCTTTTACAGTTATGTCAACCAGTTAAAATCTCATGCAGACAGAAACCGATTGTCTAATGAACAGTCTTTGTTTTCACATTGTTCTCTTGCTTTTTTGGAAACGTGTACCTAGGTTCCTATCCAACGCAGTACTGCTCGACTCTGATGCATCTGTACGTAGCAAAAGCACCAGTCTTAGCAGCTACCGGCGTTTTGTCCTCAAACCTTCACAGGCATTTCCCGTCCGTGTTGGGGCCCTGACTGCATCCCCCCTCCCAGAGGGCTGGCTCCCGGGGCTCAGGGCTAGCTCAGGGACAGGGCAGCTGCAGGCTGTCCCTGTCCCTCCTTACATGACTGGGGGTGGCAGGGGAGCCACAGCCAGAGACAGCCCCTACCCGTGGGAGCTGCTCTTAACCTGAGCCTCTGCCTTTTGGCCCCAGCTTGAGCTACAGCTCCTACTGTGTTGTAGGCCATGGCCACACCAATACGGGCCCACCCATGAGACCACATCCCATCCTGGCCTCATCCCCGTCCCCAGGGAGGTGCCCGATGCATGGGGCTGGGGCTGCCCCGGTGCCCCCGGCTGCCAGGCCCTGCCATCACCCACCCAGAGGCCACCTGGCATTCCTGGCACAGGAGCCCACGGTGCCCAAAGAGTTCTCTGTAGCGCCTTTTCTCCTGTGTTGTCCAAGAAATGGCGATTGGCATCCTTTTCCTTTTACAGGAGAGTTATGAAAACATGCATTGCATCCATTATTTTAATGTGCTTTCAGATGCTTTCATGGATGATGATATAAAAGTTTCAAATTTTTGTTTTAATACAATTTTTCTTCTTGGAATATTATCATGCCATTCATAATTACTATGTTTTACTTACTGAATTCCTGTCTTATTTGCCAGCAGGCTGCTTTAATTCAGAGCTGCTAATTTAGTTTTAAAAAATTTGAAACTACCTATGATTAATTCTTCTCCACCGTGAAACATAGCTTTCTGTGAAATTCAGTCTCCCTTTCCATCTTTAAGTATTTTTTTTACATTTTTCCTTGTACCAGTTGTTGAGGGGGAAAAAAAGGCTTAGCATGGCTTCCAGAATGAGGTAATCTTTGTTTGCAAATAAATTTAGTTCCTTGGTTTATTTTGGAAACAGATCAGCTGTCACAGATTCTAGAGGGCGGCATCACTGAGTTCAGCTTATTGAAACTGAAATGACAGAATGTCAATTAGCTTTTCCATTACATGTGGTATGAACAAAAGCTACTGTGCAAGGCCAAAGTGAATTTATTTTAGTATCAGCTGTACAGATCCCTTTTTATCTGTTTACAAAGAAAAGAAAAATAAACCCTTTATTTTTTTTAATAAGCATTTTCCTTGGATTTCCTGATCTATAAGGAATGTCTATAAGAAATGTCTGCAATATGCAGTACAGGCGATCTCAAACCTCAAAAGGTAGTGGTGAGGCATCAAAAATAATGTAACAGCTTCCCAAATCCCTACCCACTGGCTTTTGGTCCGTTCCGTATGCCTCCAGTATGTGTCTAACAACTTAAAAAATTGCAAACTGTCCAACATTGGTAGCAAGGAAAGTGAAATGTGGCTTCTACTACTGAAACGCCTTCTGGGGATACCACCACGATCTGAAGCCTGGTGTGGTCAGCACTTCAGTACACACAAGGCAGGAAAGAGAACTTCCCCTAAGCAGCTGCAAGCAAGAAGGAACCGCTACAGTGAGTTTGTGGTGGTGGGAACTGGAGGTCATGAGACTTACATCATGGTATCAAAACTCACATCAGATACCCGATAAATGAGAATGGATGTTTTTCTTGATAAACCAAACCACAAAGGGCAACGAAGTATGTATTTTGCTGAAGTATTTTATTGCTATTTATGTGGTGAAAGGAAAAGAGCATGTGTCTAGACCTGAGATGTTCATTCCTGGCTTAGCAAGCAGTGGTCTGGTTGTTTCTCACACCATAGGCAGTTCTTGACTGTTTTGTCTCCGGGGGCTCAATCTCATTCTGGAAATAAAAATGTGAGCCCCTGTTATTTGAACTAAAGACCAGATCTTCCACCCTTGATGCAGCAACAGTTGTAAACCTCTCTGTGTGGTCTAAGCCACAGAAGGTGTCACAGCTATGATGACTCAGTGTTAATTTACAGGATTACCTAATTTAGTAAGTGTTTTCTGAGAAACTGCCAAAAACGCAAACTGCCAGGTTTGCCTCTGGTTGGACTGAGAGTTTTGCAGCTCTACCAGAAGTGACCTGTGGAAGTTATCAGTTATCTGTTATACAGCTGCTAAAAAAGAGACCAGCTCCTGCAGATATGAAACTTTGCTTCCTAAGAGGTTTCAAAACATTAATGTGAATCGATAGAAAAGATGGAGATAGAATTTATAATTTCAAGGTTGCAGCTTGAGTGTGCTTTTCTGTGAAATAATCTCTTGTTCTCTTTATCTTGCTACCCACCAGCTGTCTCAAAAAGAAAAAAAAAGAAAAAAAGAAAATACTATCTCATGAGATTTCCCATGTGTATTGGGAGCCAAAATTCTGCTTCTTGTGATAAATTTGTAAGAAAAATATATAATAGTCACCACGGGCCGTGCTGGATTAGATTAGGAAGGTATTACATCACTGAAGAAGGTCTTCTAGTTCTTACAAAATCCACTGTATTTGCCAGTCAAATAATCTTGTTGCAGAAAGACAGTTATATAAACCAGAAGTGACATCTTTTATACTTCTTAAAGGGGAAACAGTAAATACTCCATTCTCACTGATCCCACAGTCCTGCCACATGACTACCTTGTCGAACTGAGATGTTAGCTAAATCTGTTATTTTAGCTTTTTTGTCATCATTTTCTTTCTCTGCAGATATTTGCAGAAAACGTGAGGTAATGCAGGAGCATATCATCTGGTGTGGGAAAGGAAAAGGAAATGGTTGGTTTTGGTGGAAGCTCACGAGTGTTTAATCAAGGTCTGTGGCCTGAAATCTATAGTAAAGGAAATGTAGGATTTCCTTTAGTGATCACTTTTGGAGGTGAGTGTTGAATAGAGGTTTATGCAGAGAAGGGAAGGAGAGGTTTTTAGGAAGGATTCTTTATTTATGGCACTGTGATACTTTGCAAGCAAGGTAGGACAGGGCAAGGACAGAAAAGGGAACCATGGACATGCCTACAGTGCAATAACACCCAGAGCTGATGTGTGGCAAGACTTACTCTCTTTCATCGAACTTCTTTCACGCATATACTCCCAACACACAAAGTACACAAAGGGCAGAGCACAAATCTGTTGGATACCTGCTTCCCTCACCACACACTTCGTTTTCACTACAGGAAGGCATGCTAGGGACAAGTGTTCTCGCTAGCAGATGTAGCTTCACACTGAGAGTCTGCGAGGTTACTGAGGTTACTGCAAAGAGAAATTGGACAAAATATGCTAAAGAGCTGCAGAACTGGTGGCTCATTAACTGCCCCTCCCTGGTGAGCTGTGTATTGTCCAACCTGAATCTGAACACTGAACTGAATGAAATCTCCTGCAGAGATCAAAGCATGTGTTAACTACGTACGTGACCCTTTTGAAGCACAGCTGTAGGAAGAGGATAGACTGCAGGTAAGTCAACCAGTTTGAACATTCCTTGCCTGCTAAAACTGCAAAATGAAACATGCTGGTGTGATACTGGACATTGTGGAGGCACTGGGACAGGGGTGGCTTCAGACACTGCCAGACACTTCAGTGAAAATTTTAAGTGTGCTCGTCTGAAATCAGGGCCCTTTGGATGCAAGCTGTCATTGCATTCCTCTGAGACGTTCACACAGAGCTTGCAGATACACCATAGGACCTATAAGAAACCTGTGCTCTGCTGGGGCAGCATCTGGAGGTCTGGAGATCAAGCAGAACACTTAAGGGCATTCAAAATGGCACCAAATACCTGTGTGCATGCAGCTCATTAAAAAGTGAATCAGTCTTTTCTAGAGAAATGGGAGTGGGGCAAATTCAGGCTGCACTGAAGTGCATCTCAACCTCTCACTGTTTCTCTGGACTTCTTGAGAACAAAAGCATCACCACTCCCACCTCTGTTTTGGCACAGTTCCTTTTCTCTCTGTCATTTGCGGTGGCGATGGTAGAGAAAGAGGTATGTGGGCAATGCTAAACTGGATGAACAGATCCTGGATACAACTTTAAAATGTTCCTAGATTGAGCCTATTGCTAATCATGAATCTCCAATTAGTGAACTCGACCCTTGTTCTCCTGGTTACAAACACTTCGTTCTGGAACAATTGCTTGAAACAGCAAGCAATTACCTCTTTCTGTACATTTGATTACTAATTTCTTACCAGAACAATAAAAAAAAACCAAGTCACTTCTCTTCCAGTCCTCATATTATAATTTCATTTCTGCTGCCAAAGCATGCCTGGCTTCTGCTTTGTATATTTGATGTGCAGCTGTGGTAGGAAGCCACAAATAGCAGCACAGCGTCTTTAAGAGCTGTGCTGCCAAGGGTAAAAGGACCCTGCAGGGCAGCTATTCTGAGGGAGCCATCCTAACTGTTTGGAAAGCAGCGACTCATGTTGTGATGAGAAAGGTGCAGAACTAACTAGAAAAGCGTTCTTTTTCCAACTTTTCCCAGTGCAGGAAAGCAAGTGGCTTTTGGCCAGCATACACCAAAAAAAAAAAAAAAAAATCAGTACCCTTTCTTGCTAGTTTGAAAGGCAGCCATAGGCTGCTCTAGCTGCGCTATATATTTATGGAGGCATGACGCAGTATGGAAGTATTATACCATATATTGCTGTTTATTTTTTTTACCCGCTGTACTTACAAAGCGATCAATCTGTAGGATGCCTTAGGATTAACTAAAAGGGTTTTTTACATCATTTACAATAAGGAAGGACACGTGCCCTTTGTTTAACTGAAGAACCTTATACACTCAAGAGACAAAGGGAAGTGTTCTTGAGCTGTGCATACTAGAAACTAATTGCTCTCCCTTATTGAATTAGAATGCATGAATATGCATGGGCAGCCACGTCTGTCTTCATGTGAGATAGGGCAGCCTTTATAAAGCTTACATGACTGACTGTGAGCTTTTCAAATTCTGCATGTCCCAGAGCCTCCTGTCTCTTTTTAGCCAAGTGCTTGAAGCATAGCACTACTTAAAAGATAAGTTTGGATGTTTAATTAAAATCTGAAGAAAGATGTTTGAATATGTTACCTTAAATTTCAGCTCTGTATCTATTTTCTTCTCATAGGTGCTCCTCCTGACATCATCACCTCTTTTGAAATTGGTCTGTCCTGCTTTATTTGTAATAAGCATTCCTAGGTCTCTCTTGATAATATTGCAATGAATCATTCAGAGCGGAGCAAGTGGGATGATTTGGTCCAGAGTAAATAATAATACCCAGTGATTTTTACCTTTTTATGTCTTGGTCATGTTCACCTGAATCACAGGGAAAATGAGCTTTAGCATCTTTAATAAAAAAAATATTCCTGTGGGATGTATACCCAATTTGCAATGATTGTCAGTTACAACAGCTGATACAGATATAAGAAGTTACCAGCTAACCTTAATTAGCACTGTAAAGCTGTAGATCATGGGAACAAAGTTCAGTAGTACAATTAACTGATCTTTCTGCCTATTTATGTATTTTGTCTTCTGATGCCCATGTACACTCACTAGTAACTTTGATATCAAACAAAAAACATAGTGCATACATTCTTATCCAATTGAATGTCATTATTGACTTTTTATCGATTTGATATTGCATTCTGAATAAACATGAAACTGCAGCATAAAAATCTCTAAGGGATTCCAGGGCAAGTACATGAACAGAAGCCTGAGGTAACTGCAAACATTCATAGGAACATAGGTTTCAACAAACCAGAAAAGATCAAGAGTCTAAATGTTGAAATGTCATGGCTCTGGCAGCGTTCTTTAATAATCTTCGAAAGAAAGTTTACATGGCTTATTTCCACACTGGGTCAGGCCTATCTGTGTAAAAATATATGTTAAACATTAAACTATGTTAAATATGGGTGATCTACTTGTGCCCTAAAGCACTAGACTTGCTTTCCTAAGTCATTCTACAATGAGCTTGCTCTTATTGCTCCCGACCACACTCCTTTAATCTCATCTCTGATACTTTGCAGAAAAGTCAATCCAAAAAATGAGAATCCTTTAGCTGTTTCCACATGATTTCCCTCTATTTATTTATTTATTTTTCATTAACTCATTGGCTTCATTATAGGACATGAAAAATTCTAGTGACATAGAGTTTAATTACTGTACTTTTTCTCAAGGGATCTTCATTGTAGCCTGTATCACTACTACTGTATTAACTAATGTGTATCACTAATATTATATTAACTAATAACTAAAAGAGGTCATGTTCTAGATTAGTAGCCTGCGTCTGCAGTGTAGAGGAATCTGCAGTATTAAATACTGCTATCTAAATAAACTAGATATAGCTAATAGTGCTATCCAGTGATGGTAAGTATTTGCACACAGACGTTGACATTAATCTCAAGTGCCAGTTCATTTCACTCTACTTGGGTTTATTGTATTTGCAACTACATTAAAAACCAAATCAGGTCCGGAAACAGCATGTTGGTCAAATAATTCTTTCAAGCTGAGGAATTTCTGAAGGTGTCCAGCTGGAGAGAAAGGTGTTCAAACCAATGAATTACAGGTGGTCTCAGCCACCTTGATAGCCTTCACTTTAGATAGTTTTACACTCACTGTCAAAATAGACTTTGTGAAGACTTCTTCATCTGTCTGTTCGAGGCAAAGTAAATCACAAATCCCACTTTAACTTCAATAATACTTTCGAACTTTTAACAGGGACACTGACAGTGTTCAGCCACTCAAGGGGAGCTTATTGACGAAACCTTCTTACTCCAGCTACAGGAGGCACTGCACTTGCAGGCTCTCGTCCTGCTGGGGGACTTTAACTGCCCCAAAATCTGCTGGAGAAGCAGCACAGCAAGCTGTAGGTAATCCAGGAGACTCCTGAAGTTCATCATGGATAACTTCTTAAGCCAGGTGATAGACAGCTGCACCAGAGGGGATGTGATACTGGACCTATTGGTCACCAATGCAAATGAGCTCATCAGTGACATCAAGCTTGGAGGCAGCCTGGGCTGCAGCGATCACATGCTGGTGTAGTTCACAGTCCTAAGGGATACAGGTCAGAGGAAGAGTAAAGTCAGGACCCTGGATTTTAGGAAAGCAAAATTACAGCTCTTCAAGGAGTTAGACAATAGGAACCCTGGGAAACTGCCCTCAGGGACAAGGGAGCAGAACAGAGCTGGCAGATCTTTAAGGATGCTTTCCATAAAGTGCAAGAGCTCTTGATCCCCAGGTGAAAGAAATCAGGAAAAGACAGCAAGAGACCAGCATGTCTGAGTCGAGACCTGCTGGTCAAACTAAAGGGCAAGACGGAAACGCACAGGCAGCAGAAGCAGGGACAGGTATCCTGGGAAGAGTATAGGGATGCTGCCCAGTTGTGTAGGGATGGGGTCAGGAAGGCCAAGGCACAGCTGGAGCTGAACTTGGCAAGGGACACAAAGAATAATAAGAAGGGCTTCTATAGGTATGTCAGCCAGAAAAGGAAGGTCAAAGAAAACATGATTGGCAAACTGGTAACAATGGAAGAGGAGAAGACTGAGCCAAAAAAGTTGTTGAGTACCTCAATCTTCACTGTCAGCCTCTCTTCCCACACCTCTCACGTGGATGAGCTACAAGGCAGGGACTAGGGGAGCAAATTCCCTCCCTCTGCAAGAGAAGATCAGGTTTGTGACCACCTGAGGAACATAAACAAACAGAAGCTTATGGGACCTGACAAGATGCATCCCAGAGTCCTGAGAGAATTGGCTGATGTAGTTGCCAAGCCATTCTCAGTGATATTTGAAAAGTCATGTCAGTCAGGTGAAGTTCCGAGGACTGGAAAAAGGGAAACATTGCACCCATTTTTAAAAAGGGTAGGAAAAAGGACCCTAGGAACTACCAGCCTGTCAGCCTCACTTCTGTGTCTGGGAAGATCATGGAACAGATCCTCCTAGAAGCTGCGCTAAGGCACATGGAGGACAGGGAGGCGATTGAAGACAGCCAGCATGGCTTCACCAAGGGCACGTCCTGCCTGACCAACCTAGTGGCCTTCTATGATGGAGTAACTATATCAGTGGGCAAGGGAAGAGTTACGGATATTGTCTATCTGGACTTCTGTAAGGCCTTTGACATGGTTCCCCACAACATCCTTAACTCTAAAGTGGAGAGGTATGGATTTGATGGGTGGAATGTTCAATGGATGAGGAATTGGTTGGATGATTGCATCCAGAGGGCAGTGGTCAATGGCTCAATGTCCAGATGGTGATTGGTGACAAGTGTTATCTTTCAGGGGTCCGTCTGTATTAGGACTAGTACTGTTTAGTATCTTCATCAGTGACATAGACAGTTGGATTGAGTGCACCCTCAGCAAGTTCACAGATGACACCAAGCTGAGTGGTACAGTTGACATGCCTGAGGGACAGGTTGCTGTCCAAAGGGACCTGGACGAGCTCATGAAGTGGGCCCATGTGAACCTCATGAAGTTCAACGAGGCCAAGTGCAGGGTCCTGCGTGTGGGTCAGAGCAACCCCCAATATCAATACAGGCTGAGGGATGAAGAGACTGACAGCAGCCCTGCCAAGAAGGACTTGTGGGTGCTGGTGGATGAAAAGCAGGACATGAGCCAACAATGTGAGCTCACAGCCCAGAAGGCCAACCGCGTCTTGGGCTGCATCAAAAGAAGAGTGGCTGGCATGTCGAAGGAGGTGATTCTGCTGCTCTACTCCGCTCTCGTGACACCCCACCTGCAGTACTGCATCCAGCTCTGGAGCCCTCAGCACAAGAAGGACATGGACCTGTAGGAGCAGGTCCAGAGGAAGGCCATGAGGATAATCAGTACCTCTCCTATGAAGACAGGCTGAGAGAGTTGGGGTTGTTCAGCCAGGAGAAGAGAAAGCTCCAGGGAGACACTATTGTGGCCTGGCAGTTCTTAAAGAGGGCTTATAAGAAAGATGGGAACAAACTTTTTAGCAGGGCCTGTTGCAGTAGGACAAGGGGTAATGGCTTTAAACTGAAAGAGGGTAGATTTAGACTAGATATAAGGAAGACATTTTTTACCATGGAGTATGGTGAGACACTGGAGGAGGTTGCCCAGAGCTGTGGTAGATGCCCCATCCCTGGAAACATTCAAGGTTAGGTTGGACGGGGCTCTGAGCAACCTGATCTAGTTGAAGATGTCCCTGCTCATCACAGCGAGGTTGGACTAGATGACCTTTAAAGGTTCCTTCCAACCCAAACAATTCCATGATTCTATGAAAATTATGCTATAGAGTACAGCATAGTCAGTCTGCGTTTCTTTTCCCGTCAAACCTAAAAGCCAAATATCTGTACATGTATGCTCAGATATCAGGAGGGGGCTTATAGTGAGAACTTCATGGAACAAAAAAGTTGTCCTCCTACATCTAACATGCCCATCTTGCTCAGTCAAAACAATTGTCACAGTCTCTTGCTTGTGCCTTCACAATTCATTGTTATACAAACAAATGGAGTCTCTGTTGTATAAACTGTACAGCATGGCCACACTAATATAGATGATAAAGCTACTAATGTCTCTTGCATTTGCATTTCATACCTGAGAAACAGATGTAGGAAAGTACAAGACACTGACTGGTAATTTCAAAATAAAACTTCTATGCCCATTAGGTTTTGATATTTGTACCTTTTAATGTCTTCTGAGGAAGAACTGCCACCGTTTCTTTGTTTATACAGGTATTTTGCAATCCACAATTCCAACCATTTTACCTAGCGGTGTGTCCAGAAACTGTTACTGAGATGAGAGGTGGAAAGGTGCCAGAGAATGCCACTGAATTAAGAAAGAATGAGATAAGAACGTAAAGAATGGGAGCCATGTTGACTATGGAGAGGGAGTGGGATATTCTTCACACCTTCTGACAATGGTCCCAAATGAGTCCTGACACTCACATGTCCCACAATTCTGGATGTAAGCTTTGATGATGATCCCTATGCAAGCATGAGAGCCTTATTACTACAAGCCTCTCTGCAAGTGTCTAGCTGAGACTAACAAACTTTGCAGCTCACTGTTTCCCCACACCCCTGCTCAGCTACGATGTGTGTGACTTGGTCAGAGTTTGGAACTACCTCTAGTCCTGTAGGAGAGACAACTCCACCAGCAGCTGGTGGGCAGACATACCCACTGCACAGTTCCCACTCCACAGCAGGAAAAATATATACGAAATGAAAATAAGGGCACTGCACCACTGATTTTCCTTGCCTCCTGTTTTCGGTATGTTTTACAGGTTGCATTTTGTTACGTAAAAAACATAACTCATTACTGTTTGCAGCCAGGTGATCTGTCTGCCTTGTTCTTTTCCTTACCTTCCAGAAAAGGCACACAAAACTGTGATTGCCTTCCACCAAAAATTCTACCAAAAATTCACCCAAAATTATTAAATTGGCATTACCCTCTTTGACAAACGTTGGAAAAGACCAAATACTGTTAGAGCTGGTTTTGTGGCATGCTATGTAATCAAGGAACATAATATACGGGATTTTATTCAAGTAGACATTAGCATTGTCATTGTCTGAGAGGTTCAGAAATGCAGCAGAGAGAATAACATATCAAGAGTGTAATTTTCCCAGGCAAAGCATACAATCGCAGTGGATTATTCATTAAAATCGTTGTACCTGGCACAGAAATTAAAACATATGGCATTACAAATTTTCCTTGCCCCCCCCAGATCCTAGTGTAATATTATTTATATGAGTATTTCCTAGTTGTACAGATTAGTCTGTCAATTTCCAGAACTTTCACCATATGGAAAGAGTCACTTACAACTTTACAGATGTTGCACAGAGCGCAGATGGCCACACACGCAAAAATGGCGTTTGTAACATTTACATCTCAGGTTCTTTAGAAACACCGTCTTGCCTTTAACCTTCAAAATGTGCACTCTATTATCACTGTGCAGCTACTAAGAGTGTAATTAAATTTTCTGTGTGTCTTACAGTGCTACAATAAGATTTTGAAATCAGTGATAGCAGAAAATAGGAACACAACACGTTTTATTTTATAGCTTTTATCCTACATAATAGTCACGATGCTTACTTACATCCTGTTGCAACAAGGTGAGATGGAAGACATCCCAATTTATCCGAGCATGTACACGCCTCATCTCTTCCTCATCGTGGTGTCATTCTCTTTAGCAGTGAATTACATGCGAGAACTGATGAACCTGCCCCTACAAGGTTTTAGCAGTATATTCTGAATCCCATTCAAGGGCTCAGACAAAGGGCCTGAATTTCCTCTCACGTTCCCAGCAGAGTTGGAAAACCCTGTTCTCTCAATGGCAGCTGTTATCGTCAGTTCAATGTGCCCCAGTCTGGGAGTAAATGAACCTCACTGTAGCTCCACGGACCTCCACCATCATCAGATTGACTTACTACTGCTAATTAGCTCATTTAGCTGAGTGGTCAGAGCCAAGGCAGGTATAGCACCTTCGTGTCCTAGGACACATACCAAACTGGCTGATAAAATTTCAGCGCTGTTAAAAATTACCTTTGACAATTTATGGAGAACGTGCAGCATTTCAGGTAATGGGAAGAGTAAACATATTGGAAGCTTTAAAAAGAAAGGAAGAAAATGCAGCCAGTCAGCAAAGCTTCTGTTTCTGGAAACAGAAGTACTGGAACAAGTAACTAGACAGACTTCTTGAAGGATAACAAGGAGAGAGTGAAAAACAGTGTCACTTTTTTGTGAGAATAGATTATATCAGAATAATCCACTTTCCTTCTGTGATGGGTAACAGACGCTGCAGACAAAGGAAAAGCAATTGCTATTTCTTGACTTCAGAAAGGCTTTTGATGTAGCTGTTTATGACATTCTCCTTAGCAAATTAGAAAACATAACGTAGATGAGTCTAGAAGAGAACAGACACAACCCACGCTGGAAAAGCCGTTCTCAGAGACAGAGAGGCTACTGAAGGGCACAGTCAATATGGAAGTTTGTATTCAATGGGTTCCATGAGGTTCAAGCAATATTCTGCAGCAAGACACTGCAAATTATTTCCTTGGGAAATCTTTCCTGGTAAGGGTAAGGATAAAGATGCTAAATGCCTCCCAAGACAGTGGCATTCTCATTAACAGAGCTTTTAAATGACAAACCAGAAAAAAAGTATGTTGAAGAAGACACAGGTAAGAAGCTGAGTATTGTAATCTCTCTTAACATCCCTTTTAACTGGCTGTTTTGGTACTCAGGGATCTCTGCAAATACATCTCAAACCCTCTTAAAGGTTCATTTAGTTTAATTCTCTGACTCTAACCATAAGAAAAAAGGTGCATGTAAGCTAATGCATAGTCTCTGTATATGCCTCTGTTGCAGTTTCCCAATTTCTGTCAGCTGTTTAAGGGTTTCTCAGGCTGGAGGTTACAACTACGAGCTGATAGCTTCTAATGCATTCATGGATTTTCCAAGGCTCTCATTGACCTGCTTGTAGTTTTGACCTGACAACACACAGAGTTATTGCAATCTACAGTGCAGTCATATGTGAAAAAATATGTCCTTTTGTTTAATTTTAAACCTGCTGCCTGACACTTTCACTGAAGTCATTTAAACCTTATCACACACAGTAAGTAATAGAGGCATGACTTACCCCAGGCAGAGGTGCTGGAGTTACTGCTGGCAAGGAGAGAACATCCCTTGTGTGGTGTCTGTTCAACCTTTCAAGAAATGTTAGGGCACACCTGATGGCAATGTCATAGTATCAGCTAAAATTGTCCCTAATTGTCCCAACCTCATTCTTTGAATTTCTTACTCCTGTGTCTCACAAAATGAGGTGTCTCCCTATCTACAGTGTGAGTGGTTCACCTGCTGACTAGAGCAGCTCATCTAATGGAGTCACGAGCAGCAAGGAGGATCAATTGTTCATTGTCTTTTCCATGATAGAAATTAGGGAATATCAGATGAGAGTAGTGGGTAACAGTTTCAGAGCAAACAAAAGGCAGTGGTTCTTCACACCAAGTATTTACACTGTCTGTGGAGTGCCTTCCCGTGGGATTTTGCAGATGCTAAAGTTTTTACACTGGTTTAAGAGGAAATGAGTCTATTTCATGGAAAAGAAATCCCATGAGGATAACTAAATACACAGGAGACACATTTGGCTTTAGGAGTTCCTGATTGTCAAATGGTTAGAGGCTAAAAGTAATACTAAGAATTATCATATAAGCTTCTCTAGTTCTTACAGCCTTTACAAAGCAGCTGCATTTGATCATTAGCAGAGAGGCTACTGGGCTAGATGGACCTTTGGTCTGACCCTTTATGGCTGTTTCTGCTCCTGTAAATTGATACAAAAGTAAAGTATCAAGTAGTGTGAAAATAGGTCTACTGTTGGATTTGTCTAAAGACAATGTCTAATAATGCATTACATATTATTTCTAGAATGGCCTTGCTGTTATATTGATGAGGCGTGTGAGTCCTGCCCCACAGATCCCAGACATGGCCACTGACAGACACAGTGGTCGTTTCTGTGCCTAAGAGGGCAAACGCGCTCTGCAGCGTGCCTCATGGTCTTGGTCTAGTGCTTGTTCAGATCAAGGGGGTTGCTGGTGTGTGCCACATCTGCCTTCCTGCCTGCACTCCTGGGTCTTTGCAAAGGAAAACAGATGTAACAGATGTGTAAGAGGGGAAAGGGATCGCCCGTGGCTCATCCTGATACGGAATCAGGCTGCCCCTGAGAAATTCGCCTTGTATATCCACACCACGTTGTCAGCACCAGGCTTTGTAAGGTGATGTAACCATTCCTTACCACGTATGACAGTGTGGTCTAGCTGGTTAGAAGCCTCCCATCAGCCAGAAAGTGCAGATATCTTGCAGTGTAGACGTATCCATGGTTTTTGCTAGCCACACCTATGAGGGTGTTAACATGTCTCTTTGCATTTATTCTGTCTTGGCTTCATTGTACAACTAAATTAAATGTAACCAATTTGTCACACAATTGCACAAATACTTCTGTACATGCCCTGGAAATATACTGTCTTGCAATGCTAAGCTGGTGTACGGAAGAGTGACTATGCTGCTGCATATTATCCTTTCTTGACAGTAATTTCAGCAGGCCTGTACAATGGACTTGGAGACAAGCCTTTTGCTCCTGTGTTGCTCCAAGTGTTTTGCTCCTGTGCCAATCTATGTGAGGTAGCCATTCACATCGGTAGTGCTTTGCCAGAGGCTGATATCAATCAATGCACTTTCATAAACTTTGAATTATGACTATACGTGGCAGATGTAGGACTGGGTCTGTTTATGTTTGCCATAGCTTTTAGCTAAAGTACTAACAAACCACCATTGTAACATCAAACTTTTACGTTCCAGAAATTCCTTCCTGCTTGTAAGAATACAGTGTTATAATAATCATAACAACATTCAATAATGCATTCAATAATCTTTTGAGAAGTCAAATTTTTCCACTATTTCAATGAGTAGCTACTTCTCTAAGAATGGTCCTCTTTGGTTTCATTTTCATGTTTTCGTTTGGAAATACTGACAGAAAAAATATGACTCAACAGCACTGGAATATCGGAATCTGGACCTCTATAATTGATAAGAAAGCTAAGCTTATCAGGAAAAAAAATGATAATCAAGATTCGGTATCAGGATTGACTTTCTCTAAAGCTAATATACATGGAAAATCTAAATGTGACTGACCTTAAGAAAAAAAATGCAGCTTTTGTTGTTCCTGCACCCTTAGACACCACAGTTTTGTGGAAGGGTCCCTTATAGGCAGAAGCGCTTTTCCTCCACACGTGGAACACGGCTGCTTGGAGTGCTGTGGATCCTGCGTTGTTGGATGGCCACCCAACTCTTAGGCATTACACCACTGAGTTTCACAACATCATGTATTTCAGCCTAGCGGCCTGAAATCATTAAAAAGACGTTACATTATTGTAATTGTTTTGGATCATCCCTCCTTGTTAATCATCATCTGACTAAACCAGGACTACCCATGTAAGAGTTTGCAGGATCTGCTTTACACAGCTCCTGCAGCACCAACCTTTCGAGGACTGCTGTTGTCAAATGCTGTTCCCAGACAACATGGAATAATTCAGTGAGAAATGATGGAGGAATGCCAGATGACATAAACATAAAGTGTCACTGATTTTTCATTCCAGTCTTTGAACCATGTGTTAATTGCAAAAAGATGTGCAAGATTGGTGAAAATGTGGAAAATGCAGTCTGCTGGGCTATTCTGTACACTGATAAAATCTATATAGAACTAAGACATGTGTCTTCATTTAATCTTATAATTGCCAAAGGCAGATCGTGGGCCTTCTCCAGTTCTCTTCACTTCTCTCCCAAAATTCATGGGCTGCAAAACCTGGCATGTTTTCTGTTCTGCCAATCAGAGAAAGACTTGCAGAACCTTCATGTTGTGACTGGCAATATCATCTCATGTTACACCAAAGGTACAACATTTATTAATGCTAGAAGAGTGTTGTATTGTCAAATTACATCCTAATTGAAAAACAGATCTTGGTACGTCAAAGTTCAAGCATGAGTTCTTCCCATTTGGCACATTCGTATCAAGAGAATTGGATATAAAGCTACCAATCTGACATGACAGTTTTACACAGGCAGCAACGACTAAGGTAAGCTTGGTCTGTACTCATAACTCTTCCACCAGGGAAGTTCTCTCCCAATTGTAGTAATACTGGAAATTGGTATGGAAATGAAAATCAAATGTTTTTACCAGACATCTAAGCCTAATCTGAGCAGAATAAGGTGCAAAGCAGTGGAAGTCTGCAGCAAAATGTCTTTTCATATTCCTGACAAAATTTAAAAGCTTCATTTTTATCCTCTCATTTTACCCCTCTTAATCATCTCACTGAAACGGGTCTTCTCATGTGTTTGCAGAACCTTTTTTATGACACCCCTATATCACTGACCCTTTGAAATATGGTGTTGTTAAATATGGTTTCAGATCAGCATGAAACAGCTGCCTTGAAGGGTCCTGGGACTGGATTTGCTTTTTTTATCTTGAGAATAACTAGTGCAACACTCTTTTTTTTTTTTTTAATCAAAAGAAAATCTTGTCTCCCTCATCATGTCTTCAAGGTCTACTATCTTCTGTCACCTTCTCCTTCAAGTACTGCTTCTACAGCATGACCCACAAGTCTTTCCTTTCTCTGGCACTTGCTGGTCCTTTTATTACTCTACCATAATCAACATAGTGAAGAAACGGCAAGTATAAAGGCAGTGACCCCCAGGAGATCACTCAAACGTCAAGATAGTGCTCTTTGGGAAGGTATAGAGAAGCGGTGTCTGATCTCACTGAACCACCCGCATGAGAGAATATGGTTTAGCAACAGGCCTTGCGGGCAGACTCTACCCAGTTCTTTTTATCTGATCTTTAGAGCTGCTGACAGTTATCATGATCTCTCCCAGGATCCTTCTCTTTTCATTCTGACTCCTAGAGCCAGATCATTTAGTGCTCAAACATGTAGACATTCATGCAGTCCTAGATCTCCTCCTCCCTCGCATTCTTCCTCCATCCATGGGCCCTCAAGCAGAAGTCACCTGCTCAAATGAGATGGTAGCCAAGGGGCTGTCTTGGCATTCTAACTGGGTCAGTCTGGCCTGTGATCCTCACAGAATCACAGAATGGCTGAGGTGGGAAAAGACCTCTGGAGGTCGTTTCATCCAACCCCCCTGCTCAAGCAGGGCCACCTAAAGCCAGCTGCCCAGGATTGTGTCCAGATGGCTTTTGAATATCTCCAAGGATGGAGACTCCACAACCTCTCTGGGCAGCCTGTGCCAGTGCTCAGTCACCCTCACAGAGAAAGCGTTTCCTGATGTGCAGAAGGAAAGTCCTGTGTTTCAATTTGTGCTTGTTGCCTTTGGTCCCATCACAAGGCACCACTGAAGAGAGAGCCTGGCTCCATCCTTTTTGCATCTTCTCTTCAGGTACTTATATATATTAATAAAATCCCCCCCTGAGCCTTCTCTTTTCCAGGCCAAACAGTCCCATCTCTCTCAGCTTTTTCTCACAGGAGAGATGGTCCAGTCCCTTCGTCATATTTGTGGCCCTTCATTGGATTCTCTCCAGTATGCCTATGTACTGAGGAGCCCAGACCTGGACACGGCACACCAGGTGTCACCTCATCAGTGCTGAGTAGAGGGGAAGAATCACCTCCTTGGACCTGCTGGCGATGCTTTGCCTAACACAGCCCAGGATACAGTTAGCTGCTTTTGTGGCAAGGGCACGTTGCTGGCTCGTGTTCGACCTGGTGCCCACCAGCACCCCCAGGTCCTTTTCTGCAAAACTGCTTTCCAGCTGGGTGTCCCCAAGCATATGTTGGTGCATGGGATTGGGTCCTTTTTTACTTTACTCTTTTTTCATCCAGTTTCCTTAAAACGCATAAAAAGACTTTTAGCAACAAAAATATGGACAGGAACTATGCAAACGTGCTCTCTGAGATATGCAAGGGTAGCTTCTAAAAAGTTAGAAGACAATATTAGGGCCTCTGCTAAATCTCTGCAATTTCAGTATGTATAAGATTACAAGAATAACTGTAGTGATGATGAAAATTAGTAAACCATATAATTATTGCTATTTATTTGCTATATGTCATCCTGCTTAATTCAGTCTAAGAGTAGCACATCTAATTCTGCTAAGCCCAGCTAGAGGGACAGATGCCTAATATTTTTTTCTCAGAACAACGCTTTAGAGAGGGGCTGCGTGTTCCAGAAATGAAAATCAATATTATTAGTTTAAGCTCAGTAACTCTCTCTGCTACCTAGCTTTAAATTGCCGCAACTTACTGAGGAAATAAAAGCCTATATGGCTTCCTCAGCTTTTCTTCCAACTTTTCCTCATCCAAAGGGAGAAACACAGTCATCTCAATCAGTTTACCCACATCCCCAGACGTGGCATCATCCTGCCAGGAAACAAACAATTTCACATGAATTATAACTGATCCCATAGTTCAGATAATAAAATCTCAAGTACTTTAAGGCAGCTACTCCAATAGCAATAGGAAGAAGAAGGAAGCAGTGTGATGAATAATTCTATCTAAATTTGACTCTGATGGAGCTGGTCACTCATAGCCATAGCTTGTTCGTTGTTAGCAATTCTAACAACAGTGTTGGCTTACAAAGTAAGGTGAAATATCACCACAGGGAACTAGTTGCTTTAAGGGGTGAGACTAAATTAACCTAGTTTGTAAGTGATCCATTATAAATCATTTTCTCAGCTCAAACCACGTTTTTTATTAGTGCCTCTTGTTAAATCTATTAGAATATTGGGATGATGAGTGCAGCACAGAGAGGAAGCAATATGTCTGGTTTTGTTTGTAAAATAAATGCTTTCCAAAGCTCTGTATGTGAATGCTGGAAAAGAATGCTTTTGATTTTCCCTTGAGAAAAGGGCTGAAGCATTTTTGTCAATAGACGTCCTTTTCAGATAGAAACCTAATTCATTCTGGCCCTGCTGAATGGTTTCAGAGCCATGCACCCTGGCAGCAATAATACTGTCAGCTTTAGTCTCATATTAAATTCACACTTGAGGAGCTGTAAATGATGAATTTCAGATTTCTCTAACCCATGATGCTGTTTTCAGACTTCGAGTAAACTGAAGCAAAAGCTGCTTGCTGAAGCAAGTTGATAAAGAGTCAGTCTGTCAATAAAAGTCTGTCGATAAGGGTCTGAGCCTTGGGGTCATATAGTAAAACATTAAATATATATATATAGAGAGAGAGTATCATTTAATCTATAGGTAGCACAAAGGCCTTCCTTTAGGCCAGCTTAAATCAGATACTTTAACACCCCCCCTCTCTCTCTTTCCTTTTAGGAATATATATGTACTATATTATATATTACATACATTTTATATATACACACATTGAAGACTCCAGGGAGACCTTATAGCAGCCTTCCAGTACCTAAAGGGGGCCTACAGGAGAGACAGGCAGGGACTCTTTATCAGGGACTGTAGAGATAGCATGAGCAGTAATGGTTTTAAACTGAAGGAGGGGAGATTTAGATTAGATATTAGGAAGAAATTCTTCACTATGATGGTGGGTGAGGCACTGGCACAGGTTGCCCAGGGAAACTGTGGATGCCCCATCCCTGGAAGTGTTCAAGGCCAGGCTGGATGGGGCTTTGAGCAGCCTGGTCTAGTGGGAGGTGTCCCTGCCCGGGGCAGGGGTGTTGGAGCTAGATGATCTTTAAGGTCCCTTCCAACCTGAACCATTCTGTGATTCTATGATACATACAGTTCAGAAATCCTTAAAGAGAACTTATGTTAGGGTCAATTAAATAAACCAAGGAGGGATCTGGTAGTCCTACTCCAAGACAACTAAGACATTGAAGTAAACTTCAGTTTTAATCCTAAACTTTATCAAAATGGTATTTTTCTCCAGTCTGGTATGCATTGATCTCTGTGGGGGGTGGGAGGGAGGCAATTTCTTTGCCTTGCATATTTATACAATGACTGACTTGAACATTTAAACTAGAAGATGTGACTATTCAAGATGCAAGCATGATTGCTTTACACAGTGGCCTTGAGCTCTGCATTTACTTTTCAGGAGAGAGCATCAGAATGAAAGCCCAGTGGCCAAAGGTTTGTGAACCGAGTTGGAACTGGCATGGAAGCACAGTGTTCAGCTCTGGTGAGGAGTCAGAAAAGTGAGTAAGGGGCAATTCTGGCACAAAGGGTTCAAGCACAGTTCAGAAACAGAGGTTTTCCACAGGAGAATTTGTATCCTGTTTGATGTTTTTTCTTGAGCGTATTGGCATGGCTAGTAGCCTGTATACATCTTTCCTAGCTCAGCTGGCATAATTACTTTCTCTTGAGCATAACTAAGTTATGAAAACAAAGGTAAGGTTTGGGGTTCTCCCATTCACCAAGGAAAACAGAAAGAAAATACACATTGAGAATATACGGTTACTTTACAGTCCTGCTCAGCAACATGTTTTTTTTCCTTCTTGGTACAAGCCACAAACTCCCCCCAACCTTTACAATGGCCGTTCAGCTGATCTTGGCACCAGAGATTTCTTTAGAACTAAACACTGCAATTTATTTCTGGGGAATGAACTTCCCAGCCTTGCCTCACCATAGGAACGTGGCTGGATCTCAAGTGGGTTCCACCTAGAGGTTTTCCTTTCCTCCTTAGGCCTCTTTCTTTTCCTAGAGCTTTACCCTGTTTCTGATTTACTGGCCCCAGCATTTAGGTAGAATACATGTACACCTTAAAGTCATTACGATGAACAGTAACAAAATGTTGGTAGGTTTCAGATTGCCAATTAAGTCTAAATTAATTAATCTTACAATATGCACTATTTAATATGATTTGTTCAAGAGAAGATTAAAATAAATATGACAACATCATTGCAGCACGATCGTGGAGAGAATTATACGATTTGTTTCAGTTTTGAGGAAATTAGACTCAGTGGGAGAAGAAAAAAAATCATCAGCCATAAGAACCAGCTGTAGCACTAAAACATGGACAATAAAATCAACTCCCAATTAAAAAAAGAAATCATAAGTATGTAGGGAGATGTTTCTTTGGAGTTTAGGGCAGGAAGGTTTGTAGATCTGTGAAGACTGGTCTTTTTTTGCACATCAGAAAGATTGTTGAAATGATCCCCTTTGAAACTGAAATAAGCAGGGTGGATGCTTCACGTCAGCTTCTGGGCATCAGTCTTCGTATCTTTCCTTTTACAGTACTCAGTCCAAGCTATGATGCTACCTCACAAATCCAGCCATGAGAGGCACAAACCCAAGGTGTTTCTACTCATTTTAGCCCTAACGTCATAGAATCTGGCTCCTCACCTGTGTGTCAGAAAAACCTGGAAGTAGTGTTGGAAGATACAATGTTTAGCTGTGTTACACATTAAAATGGAAAACATTGCAATTCATTCAAGAGAAAGTAGAAAGTACATAGCAAAGGCTTCCCTCAAAGCACCAGATTCAGCTAACGCCAAGTTAACCCCAAGCACTGAAGAAAGCTGAAGTATGCTCGATTGCCTACACCTATGTCTTAAACTTGGTACCAGCCAGGTTTTCTATACACCATAGATGCAAAGATTCTGCAAAGATGTTTCCTATTGTACTACAGGCAACAGGTGAGGGAAGCTCAGAACCCGGCACATGTGCAAATGCTGCACTTGCCAATCCAATAGGAGTCTTTGCTACTCCCAACAAGGAAAACGTTGCAAGGGAAAGAAATCACAAAATAAACAAACAGCCCATTCACTGAGATGGACCCAAGCAGCACCAAATGTAGGAAACCTTCAGAATAAAGGGCTACAAAGATGATCAAAGGAATGGAGCACCTCTATTATGAGGAAAGGCTGGGAGACCTGTGTCTGTTTAGCCTAGAAAAGAGAAGACTGAGAGGGGGCCTCACCAATGCTTATAAATACCTGAAGGGCGGGTGTCAAGAGGATGGGGCCAGAAGCTCTTCAGTGGTGCCCAGTGACAGGACAAGGGGCAACAGGCACAAACTGGAACACAGGAAATTCCATCTGAACACGAGGAAAAACTTCTTTGAGGTTGCCAGAGCACTGGAACAGGCTGCCCAGAGAGGTTGTGAAGTCTCTGTCTCTGGAGATATTCAAAACCCGCCTGGACGTGTTCCTGTGCAACCTGCTCTAGGTGACCCTGCTCTGGCAGGGGGGGGTTGGACTAGATGGTCTCCAGAGGTCCCTTCCAACCCCTACCATTCTGTGATTCTGTGATAAGTTTCCCACTGGAGTGCTCAGGCTTGTCACTGGTATTTGTATCACGTGAACATAAAAAAAAAAAGGATTTCCTATTACTGAAATCACTCTCATTCATGGATGTTTGAGGCACTCCTAAAAAGCAAGACGTATAGATATCCTGGGTTAGTTACACTGGTGGAATGCAGCATTCCAGGATTAGACATCACCACTGCACAATAATAAGGAGCACAAAACCTCTGCATCGTCGTTCCTGCTGGGCATTTTACAGTGTGATCGCTCATTCACTCTCCTCAGCCTGACTACAGACAGAAATGGAGCAGCATCAGGACAATACTTACTCAACAGCTGGCTCTTGTTTTGTGGTTTTCTCCCTCTCCACGTTTTAGCAGTGTGCGCCTGTTTCTGTTATTTCCTGATCCAAGTCCTCTCTGTGTGTAGAGATGTTGCTAATGGCTAATTGTATTCATGACATTTTAGCAGGGAATGCTTTTCAGCATGAAATACACTGTATATCCTGCATTTATTCTTAATCAGGAAGCTCAGCTTCTAAGGAAGTGTGCTGATACATCTCCTTTATTTTTATGTCTGGCACCTTACAAAAAAAAAAAAAAAAAAGATTGGCAAGACCTCAGTCTTTACTAGACTGAGATTTTAACTCCTTCAGAGCTTTGTGTTAGGGAAAGATGAATCAGTTTGAATAAGAAAGGCATCCGCATGCTTCATGCTCTACATATGGTGAAATCTGGTAGCCCTCTGAGGGTGCAATTTAAGAGTAATGTTATTTCTGATTTCAAACGCAAGCAGGAATTTGAAAATGCAGATATCACCAACCTACTCGAAACTGAAAGGCTATATCCTAAGATTTTCTAATCTGCCAGCAAGATTTCCTGATCACGAGAACTTCGGTTGCAATGCTGAAGTTGATCTGTGTCTCTACATCTCTTGTGGTTTATGCATTCCTAGAGAGATGTATATGAACTGAGGAAACCTATTTAGCTCCCCTTTCAAGTCAGGCCTTGTGAATCTCTGAAGAGGTACCCAAAGCCCCCAAAAGTCAAAAAAACACTGAATGTTAGCAATTTCGCTAGAGCTATGCCATCATATACTGGCTTGGATGTAACTGCTGAGAGAAGCAGTTAACGTTGTTTTTTGGACTTTCTTTAGAATGCCACACAGTTATTGAGAGATTAGAAAAGTATTTTTCTTAATGAAGTGAGTATCGGTGCAACCTGAGAGTCCCTAGCAAAGAATAGGGATCTAATACAGATTCTTCTGAAATCATGGGGAAATTTGCTATCAATTTCTGTGAACTTCACATCAGACCCTCAGTTAGTAAAGAGTTAAAGAAAGCAAAAATGCAGGTTTTCCTTGGTGCGATGCTGTGGTAGATCTCCAGGCATGCTGCATGCACCCACTTTTTTTATTCCTCTTTTTTTTTTCAGCTGAGAAAATGGAGAAAGGGAACCAAGATTCAGGCTGCCCCAGAAAGACTTCACACAACTTACCTTCAGGTCTTCCAACATTTAGGAAAAACTAATGGGAGCTGTAGGAAGCTACAGCTCCTTACCTCCCTTCCACTTGCTTAGGGCAGCAGCAGATCTGAGCCATTGCCTTTTGATTATCTAATAGTGCTGTTTCCACTGGATGATTTGCCATGCTTCAGTAATACAGTCACCTCAAATATACGTGGTGATGCATTGTCATGAGCTCATCTTAAGGCACAGATTTGGGAGGGGGAAGCTTATAGACAGCGCAAGTGCTTGCACACAGTACAAACCGTTATCCTCATAGCTACTCCTAAAATAAAGCCACAGCTCTAGATAATCTGTGCTTTGGCTGCTAATCTTATCCGTATTTATGGGAATTGCTGTGTAAAGTTACACATGGTGTTCCTTGCCAACAGATCAATTTAATGTTCTGCCCTTAAGGTGCATCAATTGTCTGAATAGTTTCCTCTTTATAGATTTGGGCAATATGAGACTGCATTTTCAGATATTCCTGGCTAGGATCCAGTCCAAGATTCACAAATACATTGATTCAGAGAAGGAAATGAAGGAGATGGGGAGGAACAGGGGAAAGAACAGACCTGATAGTCTGTGTCAGATAGATTGAATCAGTCTTCTATTACCTGCATTGGAGGGACGATATCAATCAAAGATACGTTTTTGAGAAATGGCTCTGAATCACCGAGCTCTGTTTCTAAGTAACCAGAAAGCTTGCATTGCTGTGATTTTTATCGACCTTTTAAAATTCTTCTTTAGAAGTGTACTTATGATAGTGTCTACTACTCACCAGATTGGCACCTGTCAAAATGAACCTAGCTTGGGTGTTGAAGCAGGCTCCCTTCTCCCCATCCCATCCTCTTCAAACGTCAGCTTCATTCACTAATATTTCGGATGCGTTAATCTACTCGGTGACTCCTCCTCAGGATCTGGAGTGCCTTTTTTTACAATTTCTGTACCTGAAGTGGCATTGCGTTCACGAATGGTGCCCAGCTTGCATGTCCCCACTGAAGCTGATATACCATCTTCACTTTTGCCCTGTAATTTTTTATCTCAGCTAAGGCTGGGAAAGTCCTGATATTTGGTCTGATTTCCCTCATTTGCACAGCGCCCACTGAGGTAAAAAAAGAACAATATAATTACTGACAAATTAATAATAGGAGGAGATATGCTGATACATACAAGATATTTGCAGGGAGTGGAGACTGTTATAAGGCATTAGACCATAAACCAGTCCAGCTAGATCTGCTCAGAAACAGACGGGTTTTCATCAGATTTGCAGAGTCTTTCAGATAGAGATCTTTTCTGCAGATTACCTGATTTCATTGGAATTTGTACAGGAATTCTTCTAGAAACACGGGTCAGGGGCAATCCCAAGCACAGATACAGGCTGGGTGGAGAATGGATTGAGAGCAGCCATCAGGAGACTGACTTGGAGGCGTTGGTGGACAAGAAGCTCAACATTACCCAGCAATGTGTGCGTGCAGCCCAGAGAGCCAACCATATCCTGGGCTGCATCAAAAGAAAGTTGAGGGAGGTGATTCTGCCCCTCTGCTCTGCTCTGGTGAGACCCTACCTGGAGTACTGTGTCCAGCTCTGGAGTCCCCAACACAAGAAGGACATGGACCTGTTGGAACGGGTCCAGTGGAGGGCCACGAAGATGATCAGAGGGCTGGAGAACCTCTTCTATGAAGACAGGCTGAGAGAGTTGGGGCTGTTCAGCCTGGAGAAGAGAAGGCTCCAGGGTGACCTTATAGCAGCCTTCCAGTACCTAAAGGGGACCTACAGGAAAGACAGGCAGGGACTCTTTATCAGGGACTGTAGAGATAGCATGAGCAGTAATGGTTTTAAACTGAAGGAGGGGAGATTTAGATTAGATATTAGGAAGAAATTCTTCACTATGATGGTGGGTGAGGCACTGGCACAGGTTGCCCAGGGAAGCTGTGGATGCCCCATCCCTGGAAGTGTTCAAGGCCAGGCTGGATGGGGCTTTGAGCAGCCTGGTCTAGTGGGAGGCGTCCCTGCCGGGGGCAGGGGTGTTGGAGCTAGATGATCTCTAATGTCCTTTCCAACCCAAACCATTCTATGATTCTATGACTCTATGAAACCTGTCTGCTTTACGACTGTTCTTCTGCCGAGCTCTGGGGTCACCCTACTTGTTGATGGACACGGCAAATGGAAATGGCATCTGGAGATGCCAGAGTGACTTTTGTGTCTGTGGCTCTGGAGTTTTCTTTCCTTTCATAAAAGCAGAGACATCATTTCATGAAGAGATATCATTGATGTTCATCTCTGCACAGGACAACCCTGGATTTCACCATAACCCAGCTCCACATCAGATGCAGAAATAAATTCTCTCAGCTTTCAACTGTGTCTCACATCTAGCTCTTCAAAATGGGCAAAAAAGCAGAATTTGGTGCTTCACTGCTTAGAAAGAGGTGAGTGCACTGCCAACCCACTGGAGAACTTTGTATTAGTAAGGGAGTAAAAAAGAAAAAAAAGCATGCCAGCTGTTGCTAAATGATATATGGAAAAATCAAACCTTTAAGATATGTTTGTGAGGTGCAACTGAACTATCTGTAATATATACCACATGCTGCCTGACATGCTGCCAAGGTTTTAAAGAATCCTCTGAAAATTTAAGACGACACTTTTCTTTTTTTCTAGTCCTTCTCTTGCTCATGTTTCATAGTGGATCAGGTAAAAAGGGTTTTCTACCATCTTAATGAATATAATCTGTTGTCCAAACATTTGATGTATTTGGTATTTATATCAAGGGGTAAATTTCATGCCAGATATTTTCTTTCTCCACAGGTATTTGCTCCCTTACATCTGTGTTGATGTTGCCTAGCTAAAAAAAAGGTATCTTGTAGATGAATACATGCATATTTCTCCTCTGACTAATTGTTGCTGCCACCAGAGCTGCATACCCACCCTCTGCTGGAAACTGAACCGTTTCCACCTTCTGGAAATTGAACTATCATTAGGCTTAATCTTGTGGCACTTTATCCACGCTGTGCCTCCTGGAAGGAAAGAAATTGTTATAGGATGAAAAGGGCAGGACAATGATAAACAGAAATACTTATAAGCTCAGGGTCTGTCTTCAGCCAGATGAGCTCAAAGCAGAAAATAAGTGTTCTTCTTTCAGAAAATACATTACAGCTTCCTCTCATTGGTCACAAAATGGCATGAGTGCTGTTGTTACATGTATCTGCAGTCAGCTGGAATTAGCAGAATGGGAAGAGCTACTTAAATGCTCTATACCGATTCCACAGCACCCCAGAAGCCACTGGAAAAACTGGCACACAGGGGAGGAAAGAAAAAGTGTGTGTGAGAGGGATGGTAAAGGAGAAAGAGAAGTAGAAAAGTTAATTTTGATTTAAAAGTGTTCCTATCCATTGTTGGAGGTTACATTTCTGACCTTTTGTTATTGACTTTCACGAATGTAAATATGGACTTTCAGCTATTGCTGGAAGAGTCTGTCCTGTTTGTCAGTCCAAAGGAACTTGCTCCCTTGATGATGATGGGCAGAGAGTAGCCTCTCACGGAAACTGCAAATATAGCTGTGCTAATTTCTCCATTATGTAAGAAGCTCAGCCCAAGACACTTGAAACATATCTCTGAACTTCATGAAAATTTAGTATTTCACCAAATTGGCCACATCGTCAATGACAGGTCCATCGTCTAAAACATCTGAAAATGTTCTCAGAGTGAAAAAGCACTTTGAGGTTATCAATGTTGCCTTCAACTAGCAGCACCATCACACGCAGAAATGCTTTCTGGGCTGTTTCCCTACTCCCAGCCATCTGTCACAATGGCATCCAGGCAGCCCAGAAATCCTTGCATTCGTTTCATTGATGTACACATGCCAATGTAATAAAAATAATAAGTTGACATGAGCAGGCTATCAGAATCCTGCAAGGACCACTTCTCCTGTTGGAAGTCTCAAGGAAAAGACTGCCAAGTGCCTGCCTTATTTCCCTGTGAGGCATTTTGGTACCATGGTGATGAATGCATGGGGAGGATCAAACATTGCTTTTCTATCAGATGAGAAATCAGAGTCCTTTCAAGCAAGGAAAAAAAAAGGTCCATACCATTAAAACACTTTAAAAGTTCAAGAACATCTTTTCATTGCACAGTCTGACTGTGAAGCCCTTTTACCATTATTTCTTGTTTTCATTGCCAGGATAACTACCATAAAAGCTACGGTTGCATTTAAAAAAATTAATTCCTGGAAAGACTGCTCTGCAATGGCAGTACATCAAGAACAATGGTCACGGGAAGAGCATTTAATAAAAGATCAGTCAAACGGCACATGGTGTGTACTGTGTCAGTGAAATGCAGCCTCCTCTGGGGCAGACCATGCATGCTGTTGAGCAGTGCGCATTAGGAACGCTGAACAGTGGAGAGAACCACCATCATGCATCCATCTGAACAGATGGCCTGGTTTGAGGTAAAACAGAACCAAGTTTCTGTTCAGTAACTTTACTTTTCAGTTAAGCCTCTTCGAACTAACTGAACTCTCTGAAATTAACAGCGTATTTTTCAGACACTGTCTGCTTCCATACACTGATAGGACCTGATTGTTTCTAATTTATGCCAAGAAATGGTACTTTCAAGAATGGCAAGAGAGACTCTTGCTTATACTTATTGCTGTAACAACCAAGGCCAGCTAACTTCATCATTTGCCCCATTGGAGGCTTGGAAGTGGAAGAGCAGTAGAGGGGTCCCACGTGCAGGGAGGAGCGGACAGGACAGGTGTCCCAAAACTGACCAACAGGGTATTCCATCCCACCTGCCCCATGCACAGAATTGCGATCCTCCCTGCCAGCCCTGCTAAGTGGGACTCTGTCTTAGAAAATAAGATCTCAGAGCACTGGATGAACGCAACCAGCTGGGAAAGAGCCAGCATGGCTTCTGTAATGGGAAACCTCTGCTCCAGCCTGCTGGACCTCTGTGGGGGTGTCAGTAAGTGTGCGGATAAAAGAGATCCAGTTAGCCGCATAAACTTAGATTTTGAAAAAGTCTTTTACAAGGTTCCACATTGAAGCTGTTTAAAGATGATGAGCTGCCTTGAAGGAAAGCTCCTTCTGTGGATTTAAAGGATAGAAAGCAAAGTGTTAGCTTAATGGTGACTTCTTAGGATGGACTACCAAAGGGCTCACCTCAGATCCAGTGCTGGGATCAGGTTTTTTCAATGTCTTCATCAGTTCCCTGGGAAAGGAACAATGAAACCTCCAAAATCATGGAGATAATGAGAACCTTTCTGGCAGCAAAATGCCAGTCTGATGGTGAGGACCTTGTAAAACTATGTGTGTGGGATGGGAGTAGGGACAGATAAGCCTCAGGGTAGATAAATGTATATTAAGGATCTGGGGTGAAAATAATTTAATCCATACGTACATGATGCTGAACTTGGAACCTGGCGTTACAACTTGAGAAGGATCTTGGAGTCATCACTGACAGGTCTCTGAAGATGGCTTTCGCTGGCTGCTGCACATTTAGCCAACAAAACGTGGGGAATCATCATGAAGAAACAACGCAGAAGGTATACTTTTAGCCTTAATAAAGACTTTGCACAACTACAACCATCTTAAGTACTGTGTACAGTCCTGTTCGCTGCATCTCAAGAAAGGGCATAGTACAGTTGGAGAAGGTTTAGCAAAAATGAAGGGAATAAGCAGCTCCCTCCGTAAGAAGACACTAACAGAGGCTGGGGCTTCAGTTTGGAGGTGGTGGAGGTTGCTCATAGAGAACCTCTGAAACTGACCAGAGGCAACAACTGTTGGAAGCACACCGTATCAGTAGGCTCGAAGATCAACTCATGGACCATGAAGAGATGCTAAAGGAAATAAACAGGGATGGCTCTTCAACACTGCTATTAAAAAAGAATGACTGCTGAGGAATTACAAGGAGAATGGATCATTGAAAATGGTCAGGCTCCCAGGCTCTTGCTAAATAGTGTTTCTTATTGCCTCTGCTGGAGAGAGTATTGGGCTGGATGGGCCATTGGTCTGAATAGACCTTTCACAACATTAGGGTTGCTACTGGAAAGAGGATACTAGACTAAGTGGACTTTTGATCTGACCCAGTTCGAATGTTCTCATGTTCCTAGAGAACTAGAAAATCGAAATAAAACCAAAAGCAAAACCAAAAGCAAAACCAAATATGCAAAAGCCCTTGTCCAGGTAAGGCAGATCTGAACAAACCAAACTATTTCTTACTGGGGACTATCAGAATGAAGAGCTGGCAACTGAAGAAAAGCTCAGCAGAGGTGAATGTGCACTGTAGTTGTTTGTGAGACTCTAGCCTTACAGCCAGCTTCACTGCGTACGGCTAGTTGGAGGCCTGAGTCAAAAAACAAAGCAGTGGATGAAAACAATAATTGTCCCAACTTTATGAAGGAGCCTGAGAAGACTCAAGCTCAACTTCACCACAGTCAGACAAGGGAGGATTTTACACCTGAGTCACGTGCCTATAAGACAATCATCATTATTCAGCTGCTTCTAAGACAGATATTGGACGCTGATGCAAGGTACTGAGAAGGGGAAGGAGGAACCAGAATTTCAGGTCTCTGACCTGCATTACAAGGTGTGAACTAAAAGACTGTCCTTGCCTTAGGGAGCAGGACACTAAAACAGGACACAACAGGGACCAGCACAGCTGTGGAGGAGTAGAAGAAAACTGTAGTGAGTACAAGCAGTTGTCCTTAGAAACCTAGCCTTAGAAACCTTCAAAAATAGATTTATTTTCATGGTCTTACATCCATGGAGATATGAACTGAAAGCGCTCATAAGACAGAGATTTAACTACTGGGCTGGACAAAGGAAAGTCTGTGGTAAGCAGATTCAGGGGAACCCACTTTCTTGAAAAGATAACAAGAAAAGTGTATGAAGGAAGTGCACTTAAGAAACTGAAGCCAAAGATGACTGGAGTCTAGTGATACTCAAGGCATGCAGGACACTGGGGAAGGAAGGCTGAGAGTCTGGCGAGGTCAGCATTAGCCGAATAGTTCATTTTCAGCCTGAACTGGAAAAAACAGAAGGGAAATAAAAAATTATTTATAGTAAGCTACTTCGATTTTAGTACCCTTGATTTTTCCAAAATACAGGCATTTGACCACCGTCTTCCCAACTTCATGATGGGTATTGACAATATAAATAACAACAATGTGCAACTTGGTGTGCTGGGTAGGCTTTTAAGAAGCAAACTTAGCACCCCACTCAATCAAAAGGGTACCCCCAGGATTTCATCTGCTTACTCTGCAGTTACCAAACAGATGTGGAGGAAGAACTGATGTGAAGGAGAAACTGCGCAGCTGTTGCAGAAAAGAAAATGGTCTTCAGTACAAGTGCAGCAGCAGAGCACTGTGTGAGTTGAGAGCCGGGTGAGGAGCCCGTGTGTCATACTTATTTTGGAGTAGGGTAAGAACACAAGCAGGAGACCTAGGAGGAAAAGACAATCAAGGCTATATACAAAGATTCCATGCTGCTTATACAAACTCCTCCTCAGGCTGTTTGTGGAACCCATGGAGCACTGCTGCCACAGTTTAAATTCTTGAGGCTTTTAAAAGGTTTTCCACTAATTCTGTTCTCTCCTTCAACATCTTGTGGAGTCTGGCCTTGCCCTAGAAACAATTGACATTTACAGTTAGAAACTTGAGGACTGAGGAGGAAAGCTGGCAAAAACAATGTATTCAGCTGTTACAGCTCTGGGGGGGATTATAGCGGTAGAGAGGGAAAAGAGTGGGGGCTGCTCCTTAAAGCTGAAGATTCATGGACGGCTTCAGGTCCAGGAGATCCTCAGTATCTTTGGGCAGTAGGGAGAGAGGGATAGTTAATAAAAGCTCTTGCTCCCTTCTTTGCAGAGAAGCTTAAAAATGCAATCCTATTGTATTTATGTATACATCCTAGAGGTCCCTACTGGAGGAAGAAGGGGAGGGTTGGATTTGCCTCCTTTTGCTGTAGGGGAGGGTTTGGTATTCCAGGCAGCGGGGATTGAGATAAGACTTATGATTCCTGTGAAAACTTACTTCTGTGACACTGGGGCCTCCTCTGTTCTTCATGGCTTTTTTTCAGTGCCATGTAAAAGGAAAGAAGTTAATCCAACCATGCATGAAAATATTTTAAAGGTTTTTTTCAACTTTTCTGCCGTATTTCCCTTTTCTCCAAATTTAACAAAAAGAAGGGGAAAAAAAAAGGATTTGGAGAGAGTGGAGAAGGTGGTAGAGAGCTGCTATTGCCACCATGCACCTAGAACCAACCGCCACCAAGTCAGGGAACTGCACCAGCTGCATCATCGATCTGTGCAATGTCGACTGACTTCTATTAGTCACTACAGCAAGGTGAGCAAGATGAAGGCAATCTTTTGTAGTCTCTCTTCTGAAAGGACTAAACCTCTTCCAGTGCTGCAGTTATGTATTTTAAAGAATATGAAGTCCAATGGGACGGATTAGTCCATTAAGACAAGAGCATGGAGTTCTTCCCGTTAAAAAGGAAAATAATCAAAACCTGAAGTTTGGACTCATCGTTGAAGCCGCAGTACCAATGCACTTTAAAGTAGACTGTAGTAAGAAAATTAATATTCCTCTCCCTTGCCTTGGCACTGCTCCAATTGCATATTAAGCCTGTGGGCTTGTAAAGAACAGACTTTCCACAGAAATATATGCCACATGTAATTCAGTATGTGAGGCTGACTCTTCTGATTAACATATTAATTTTTGTCCCGTTGATCAATGATCATGTCTCTTGCCGTTCTGCATTATCTGTCACTCTCCCAGGGGTGTTTGCTTGCCAAAAGCAGCCATCAGTAAGCAAAATGCTGCCAAAATGCTGCAAAATATCTTGGGCTTTTGTTCTTGACTTCAGCCCGGATCTCAGAGGAGAAGGCTTTTCAGTGGGGTTGAGGGGATTTCCTGTAGACCCTAGGGATAACCAGGCCCTAGGCTGCATGGAGCCATTTCTCCAGGACCTCTTGGCTTCCCCTCCCCAAAAAGAGTCCCCATACTGTCTTACACCTCTGGAAATGATGCAGAGGAAAAGTTAAGGTAGTGGACAAAGCTCTACGGCTGAGCATGGAGCCTGCTTATCTGCCCAGATAATGGAAGATGCTCTCAAGTATCGCAAGTACAGCATCTATGAAATGGCACTGGCAAAAGGGAACACTGAGTCCACAACATTGTGCCTACTGTGATAAGGTATTTAGCACAATTCCCATTCACAGATAATTCAGGCTGATCAGCTGGATCAGCGTCACTCTTGGTGTTCCGCATGCTGCTCTGTTCCATTCGGTCATTAACTGCTTTAAGCTTGTTTAACCACGCTAATAATATGCCAAAAAGGTTTTGATTTACAGGGCTATCTTCTCAATACGAACATTTTCAAGTTCATTATCACTTCCAGAATGTGGTTCCAAGTGAGATAAAAACTTCAGCTCCTGAACATGGTTAATAAAGCTCTGTATGCTGATGAGCTGGGCTTCTGCCTTTAGAAGCCAAATAAAAAGCAAGCCTAGGTGAATCAGCATATGCTATACTACTGAGCCATCTACATCTCATACTGTGACGCTATTGACTCCTATTTAATCATACAAGATGACAGTACTGAAAGGAGATAAAAAGGAAAAAAAAGGGCATTTGCGTGCAGGCGACAAATCTAAAAGCTGCCGCAGTTTGGCTGGGAGGCTGGGGAAGGTGCGCTGGATAGAGAGGCTTTACGATTACACAGGGTTTACGGCTACTGGCTTTGGCCCATCAGGTCCAGTTGGTTATTTCTGCGACCTTGAAGCAATAAGAAGAAAGAGCCGTGAAGAAATTCACAGCTCTGCTTGGAATGCAAAGGCTGACCCGGTTTTCTTTTGGCTGAAAATCCTCGGGGCTTGACGCTCGGCTAGAGCCTAAGCGTGGCTGTGGACAAGCCGCAGGAGGAGAAGCGGAGTGGGGCAGATGGAGCCCCTGCGCGTGGAACTATGTGGAGAGCTGGGGGAGGCGGCAGCGGGGAGCGCAGCTGCAACCGCGCTCTGGGACCCTTCCTCACACGGGCGAGTGCCAGAGGGAGCGTGTGAGCCGCCTCGGCACGCTCCTCCGGCTACGGCTCCGTGCAGGAAGCCTCAACGCTTCCCACCCACATGGCGCCTGAGCTAACATTAGAAGCATACGGCTTGCGCGCAGTACCAGCGCAGGGGAACGTAATGAGGCTGCTCCTAACAAATGTGAATCTCTTCATCTACTTGCCCCCGTGTGCCATCTGCCCAACTCATCCCCTGTACGAGGGCAAGCTGGAAGTAGCTCCAGGGCAAACAGCCTGGTGAAAGCAGAGGGGAGACTCTCTGAGACTCCCTCAAGAGTCCTGCTGGCATCCTTTGCCAGGATGGCATCACCACAGGTGTCCGTGTTTTCTGAAACACCCATCTTCATGCTGACTGAATAGTGGCAAAAAGAGTGGCCTGTGAGTCGAGCACTCCTGTGTCCAGAGTGGCGTCGCTATGTCAGCTGAAATGGGCAGTATGACTGGCCCGAAGTCCTGGCCGTGTCTCTCTGCCAGGCAGAAACGCAGTCATGTGGGATGAATAAGGGTGGGGTGGTGTTTATCGCAGTTCACAGTAGTTTTTTTCCAGCCACATGTCTTTCCTTGTACGTTTTGCCCCATTCCCTCTTTTTACCTGCTTACCTCAGGGCTCTCAGGACAAATTCTCCCTTGTCAAAACGTCTGCTCATGCTTCAGTGCTGTTTTCAAGCACAGGTTCAGGAAAATCATATCTTTTACTCTCCGCTTTCAGCACAAAGAACTGAGACCCAAGAGCCCCAGCATTAGGCACCTGTCTCCACTGGATTCTGCCACTGCGTGTGCAATGCACGTGCCTGGGTCGGAAGCAGAGGTGGGATTTCTTAACGCGAGCCCATTAGCTTCGCAAGATGCACCAGGCTTTCCTGCGAGCTGCAGGAGAGAGTAGTTTCCCTCTCACGCAGACACTCTGCAGCTGTGACAGAAGCTGGATCTTGGTGGAAGCCCTCGAGGTACAGCACAGAAGCTCACAGACTCCCAATAAGCCGGACTGAGCTGCTTCCAGCCAGCTGGCTGCGCTTCCCTTTGTGGTGGTTGACTTCTGGAGACAACTTATCCCTGTGACAGAAACGTTTTTGCTTTTTACTAGCTGCACTACAGACCACCATCGCAAAAGAGGAAGAGTCTGCCCTATCCTCTTGTTGCTAGTGTGAGCTATATTTAACTTCAAGGCAACTTCTGTGTTTGCTACTGGATGTGGACAGAAGTTGGCATTTTCTGTGAGGCTGGTGTGCCTCTGGTCAAAACTGTAACAAATTTTTGGATGTGAGAAAGCAAATTCTGTCTCCAAGTGAGGCGCAGAACTCATATAGAAAAAGCAAGCCATTCTTTGTCCCTTTTGAAGCCGTTCTGAATGTACTGGGTCCTTGCAAAGAGGAGTATCTTCCGTAACCGAATGGATCGGAGACATTGTTGGAAGTAAGCTCGGCGATTGCCGCCCGAGGGACTGATCCAACAACTGAATCAGCAGCGTTTCTCTGTATTTTAGTCTCCAAATACAGGACTTACGCAGACAACAGACAGCAGGAAGAGGAAAGCAATCAGGTGACGGCACGCCCCATGTTAACCAAAGGTACTGAGCAACTAAAATCTTGTTTGTAAATAATACAAATTATGTTACGCCGACCTCAAAGATCAGCTGAGGTCGGAGCCCTTCCAAAGAGCTGAGCTTTTGGGGAGAACATCCCAGTGTTTTGTGGCCCTCCAGCTGTAGGAGAGACCTTGGTCCCTACTGCAAGATTTATTTTTCCTTCTCTCTGGCTATGTTTACCTCTTCCTTGCTGTAACCTTGATCTGTAGCTGTACTCCAGCAAGGGCACGTCAGACAGGAAGACGAACAGGCGTGCAAGATTGCTGAGGCTTTTTGCAATATCATCACCTTGGCCAAGGAGGAAGACAGTCTTTTGAAACCTGCTGGGTACTCGTTCACAAATTGATGCTGTTGTATTAATGAAGGAATTCCAGTTTAGTCTTCAACGGCTCCATAAAATAGCTAGTCATAGCACTGTACTGAGAAAAAAAGCAAAAGCCCCAGGTACATGATGACTCAGAAATAAGAGAAGCAACGAAGTTAAAAACGAACTAAATCAAATAAATTACATCTACCGGAGAACCAGTCACCAATTCCATAGCTGGAAAATGCTGAAGTGGCTACGGTTCATATTTTTCTGAAGCTTTTGGTTAGTTTATAGGAATAGCTCACCTGCATCTTCAACAGACTTCCAGAACATTAAGCACCTACTTTGTAAATATTATCCTCTAAAGATCCATTAGGACTCTTCTCTTGCAGGCTGCAAACCTTTACACATTCGGTACGCAGGGGTCTTGGACTGCAGAAAATCTCCTCCCCTTATCATGCTACTTTTTTCTTTTTGTCCAAACCCTTTAAGCTGTGCTTGCAGATTTCATTTTTCGCTCCGATAACCTTGAGAGGTGCTGTTAGGCAATGAATGAATTAAACCAGGGAAGATAAAGACGTGCGTATTCCTGAGAATATCCTCAAGAGATTCCCTTTGAGATAGTCGCCAAGAGGAATGAATGCTTTGGTCATGCAGACCTCGGGAGCACCCCAGATGTAACTGGTGCACAATAAAACCCTGAGAAGATTTATTAAAGGTGCAAGGTCTCAGCAAGAATGGAATGCTGATGAGGGAGGAAAGCCCATAAACTGCTCTTGTAATGTGGCTTTTAAGCCACATTTAAGCCACAAAAACACAGCGCGGGGTCTGATCAAGTATACGAAGGCAACCTTTGCCTTTTAATCTTCTTATCATATTTGTTTGTGTGAAGCTTTGAAAGACCTACAGGAAAACTGTTCACAAGAGCCACTGACCATATGGGCAGGTGGGGCACAGTCAAGCTCCTGCCACACGACCTAATGCATTTGTATGACCTTCAGTCGCAGGCACAGTGATTTCTTGCACTTGCCACTGGACATCAAACAAGCCAGCCAGTCAAAACGGGATTATTTCCTCACAATCAATGAGCCAGTAAAATATTATACAGAATAACAGAGGATTTATTTATTCTCTCTGCTTGAGCGATTTGCTGTTAATAGCTGCAGCTGTCACGGACAGGCATATAAATGGGCTTGAAAGTTCAAGAGCCTGCATGCTGGAAAGCCTCGCTTAAGCGCGCATGCGAGAATGGGAGCCGCGATCCGCTCCTGCTGACACAAACTGCAGGAAGAAAAACGTGTAAAAAGTTATTTTGGTATTAGATTTCCTTTGGTTGTCTGCTAGAGTTATCAAGGGGCTTCTTTTACTTTACTTGGAGTTCCAACTCTTAGCAGGGCTGGTGTCAAGGAAAAGCGTAGATCTGGGGGTACTCTACCGAGCTCCGGGAGCCACTAGCCAGCTTGAGATGCCCTTGAGACAAGGAGATATGAGCAGCAGCAAAACAAGCGCACAGTGCAAGGCTACCTAGCCATCGGTAAGAACAGGTGGATTCCCAAACTATTCAATGCTTGGTGAGCTCCTAAGTCCGGGTGATCTTGCCATTGAGACATGATAAATGTTTGAGGCAGGCTGACGGCAGTTTCTGGCACCAATTTCCTGTATACAGGATCCTGAGTAATTTAGGTACGCACGTATGGCTTTGGCTGTAATCCCGCCCAAAGTACCTCAGCTATTCTTAATGGCTGTACCGGGATGGCTTATTGGAGACATGCCACAGTACAGAAAAAAATGGATGATTCGTGGGGCCAAAAGACCGAGTCATTTAAAATAAAACTTCAAAGGCATCTGTCCGATTTCTATATTTAGCTGCCTCGTAACAAAGAATTTGAACAGCCGGCCTATTAATTCAGAAGTAGGCACCCTCCTGCAAGCACTTAAATGTTCAAATCGGTCCTGGTCAGTTATCTGAAAAGCACCTGCACTCAGGAGAGGAGCCTCTGCTTCAGATTACAACCGCAGATAGGTGCCCAGACCCTGGGGCAAGGTGAGACGTTGCATTGGGTCCTGTTGATTAGTTCTTGGCAGCTCTTTGCTAAAGAGTTTTGTGGCCACAGCTGAGCCACCTAATCCTTTCTCTGTGCCCTGTAAATGGCTATGGGACCAAGCCATGACTGTACTGCTCCTCCCCTCTCCTATAAAATGCTGGTTTTCTGTCAGGAACCGCATTGCAGGATGAACCATGGTGACTTAGGTGTTGGAAGAGTCAAGGACAAACTTAGGCGTTAACTTGTTCTCTCTCACGCAGCTAGGGCAGGCAGGGCTGAGCTAAGCAGACAAGCAAGCAAACAAAAATAGACTGTACAATGAACTATGGGGCTTCTACCGACACCGGTCAGCCAGCCTCTAAAGCACTCAAGGATGACGGATAGAGCTCTGCACCTTACAGGCCGCTATTCTCTTCTCTGTGGGACAATGAACCTTCTACTGGTAGAAAAGCAGATGCAGCTGGCAAGCGTCCTATGTTAAAGATGAAGACAGACAATGCCATTTACCAGGCACTTAACCATACATCATTTGAATAAAGCCAACATTCCGGGTTTATCCTTGGTCTATGGGCAGTTAAAGGTAATTTCAGTTGGTATTGCTTAACACTTAGTGGAAAAAACACCTTGCAACAATTCTTCATCTGCTGTATTTTGAAAGGACGCACTTCACCAGTATAGTTTAGTTAAAATATGGCGACTTGAAGGGCAGGATTTATTGAAACACCATGATTGCAAGTAATTAAGTAGGGTAGGTATGACTGCACCTATGAAAGAAGTCAGAAAATATCTGGATTTTGGAACACTTCACTGAATATTTTATCAAGACTTTCAGTGCGTATAATGTAAGTAAACATAGAGTTGCCCTACCTTTCAAAGCGTTAGTGGCGGTTAGTGCAGCAGAATTGTGCGAGACCAAAGGCAGATCTTGCCCAGAGAAAGCCAGATTGCTTTCACGTCTGTAAAGAGGGAAAATTTAAGGATGGAAAGCTACCCAAGCCAGAAAAAAAAAAAGAAAAAAAAAGAAGCCAACATATCTATAGATGACAGTATAAACCTTGCCAAATCATTAACAGGCGTTGGCAGGGATAGGAAATGTAAAATCGTTTTTGTGCGGTGGGATTTGGTTGAGGTGGAGCGATGTAAGGCAAACTGGCCTTGAGGTTTACAAGCACTCCCCCTCTTCTAGCTTAAAAGAACCACAAATAACAGAGGAAACTGAGACAAGGACACCACACTCGGGCCTCAGCTGGTATTTGGGGCTGCACCTGTGCGCGTTGCAGAGCCTGACGAGAGCGTGCTGCAGAGGCAGAATCCCCTGGAGCACTGCAGCCCATGTGCCACCGGGCGCGTGCTCAGGAAGGCTCCTTTTTCCTTCCCAGCTTGCTGGAAAACGTCCCCAGCGCTGAGTGCTGGCCTGTCCTGCAGCGCTCTTCTTACACATCTGAGGTGCTTGGTTTACCCCTTTGTTGTAGAAATGCACCTTCCATTGGTCTGGTGACTATTTAATGAGCCACTTAGTTTTGTAAACCTTTATCTGGATCTTCCAGGCATGCTTCAATTACTAAATAATAATAATAAACAAAGTTCTCATTGATCTGGCAGGACAAAGAAAGAAGTGTTCCAAGGAGAAATGTATCTAGCTACAAATTTCATTTTGTAAAAAACATTACGTTATTCTTTGTGGCCTCTAGAGCTCATAAGAAGTGTAAAGGTTTACTTCCCGCGCCCCCGCCACCTGCCCCCAGCCCTTTAACCAACAGCATTTGCTGCTGCTAATTCTGTTATTCGAGTTATCGACTGTCAGTAGTTCCTCCCCAGACCTGTTTCCTGAAGATCCTTCAAGAAAGGAACGTGAAGATACAAGGTCATCTGATGATGTGATTAAGCACTTCTTCCAAGCCCTGGTTCAGGTTCACTTTTGCCTATTAACACGTGACGCAGAAGAAGCAAAACCTCTAACTGCCATACCCAAGGTTATGGAATTTACCACTGTAAGTTCTGGGCAAAGAAAAAAGTTGGAAAAATAAATCCAATAAAGTGGGAAGCAAGTAAGACTCCAACACAACTAGTGTAATGAATGATAGAAAACATGTCTCCATGTTAGACCACCCTTCTTCCTGAGGTACAAAGACATAAATGTTTGTTTGGCAATGTCATTATTTAAAAACCCGTTTAATGATCTCTTTTTGCTTTTGGGAAGAGTCACATAAGTTTACACTGGGAAGCGCCGATTACTTTTAGAGGATAGTGATTCAGACTCCCTTCCTGGCTCAGCTAGTATTTATTACTCTGCTTTTAATCTGGTTCCCGAGACTTGTGCAGAAATCCTTAACACAAAGCTGGTTACAGGTCTCCTGTTACTGCTCGTATTGCTCCTGAAGTGCCCGGCTGCTGCACCTCACTCAGGCAGGCTAGTTTGGGATGTAGTGGGAGAGGCAACAGAAATTTCCTCTGTGTCAGGTTCCTGAGAAGAGATGGTTTGGCTTGCTCTGACACACGAAGGGCCATCAGTTGGTCTTCTCAACTATCCAGGCGCTGCCGACTGCTGAGGATTCAGGACTTAATGACAGTCTGGTGACTGCCATTCTCCAGCTGCAGTATTGTAGGCAGCTGGACTAAAGCAACTGACCACTAAGATTCAAAGCTTTTAAGATATATTTTTAGTTTTCAGTCAGATGTGCCCTAAATTTTCTCTTCAATCTCTTGTCTGTTACAGAACATAATAGTATAAACCCACTTGTGTCTCTGAAGTGCAGTTTTCCACCAGTAGCTTTATGCAGATAGTGTGGAGGAAGATGACCAAACTCCTGAGCAGATGAAGCCCATTAGCACAGGATGCCCCAGTTTTGATAGATGAAAAATAACTCTTAAAAGTTGTAGCACAGAATCTCACTCAGATGCTCCTCAAGCATCAAATGTTAGCTGGGCAATGGTCCAATTCCCTTACATCTCAGCCCCTCTACGCTGTAGAAACCAATTAGGGATCGATAATGCACTATTAAAGGGAGTGCTCACTTTAAATAGATCTTTACTTGTTGACATGCAACTGCGCTGTAATAAGCTGTTAAGATGTTTTACATATCTGACTCTCCTGTGTCTCTGTCACTCTACATCCCATATGCTTCTCTCTTTCCTAGCCCCTCCCTTCCACACAATGGGTACATGTTTTTCCTTCTAGTACCACTTGGGTTGCTTTTAGATAACTTAAGTGTACAAAACAGAGGAACTATTTCCAAAAGGAGATGGCAGATGTACTCTGCCAGCTTCGCCAACTCTTTCATTCTGCTGATTCATCTGCAATGCCTGACGCAGCATCGGGACCACTTCAACATTCAGCTATTACTGGATTGACAGGGGAGCAGAACCCCAGCCTTGTCCAAAAGGGGTATACTTTTTCTATGCTTCTTCCCAGCCTTTCCTACTATGGATGCACCAGCTTGAGAAGGAATCATCTCCTCTTCTGGGAGTAGAACGTCCACCGAATTACAATCATACCAGGAAATTCTTGCCCCGGAGTACCCACTATATCCAGGGACTGTCTCAAACCCACTTGGTTACCTCTAAACTTTTTTCTCTTTCTGGTTGTAAGAGACAGAAAGGTCAGAGCAGGGGAGCAGGCTAGGTCATAGCTGGACACATAGCTCCTTGATGGGAACCATCATCATTTGGAATTGGAAACAAAAAACTGCCCTCCGCTATCCTTCGTACATCTTCAGGATTTAGGCTAGGGAGGTAAAAGACTGAATTGTAACACTGTGAAGTATGTTTAATAAAAATACTCTCAGATGCTTTGACATAGCTAGAGTTACCTGCAAGCTGTGCAGAGTGTAGCACTGTTACTGAACACAGTGGAACATCCTTGTTCTAGCTACCCTTTGCTAGCAATGCTCTGCCTGGACCTACACAGAGACACTAACAGCAATTCATCTCACCAGTCTAGTACTAATCTTAACTCACGTTAGTGGCGAGCTTGGCCTTTTCACCCTACGGGTATGCCGCATGAATGTGTTCTTACTAGACTTTATTTATTTTCATAGTAAACACAATTCTGGGAAAAGCTTTCCTATGCCCTCTGCTGGTTTTCCAAGACACCTGTTTTCAGCTTACATTTAAAACTCTTCCTTTAAAATATGAGTAGGTTTCCATAACTCTCCTCCATTTTCTTCTGAGTAAACTGCAGCAAGACACAGAGGACAGAATCATAGATGCATACTATACAAGTTGCCTCCTTCAGCTTCCCTGTGACTTGACAAACCATTACCAATTTTCATTTTTCGTTACTTGCATTTCTTTCTGAACTAGGCTGTTCAGGAAATTCAGGCAATCCCCACCTTTGCATAAGCAGCAGGCTTCTTTGAGCAAGTCTGCACAGAGAACAGGAGTTTCTTTGGTTGCCTTTTCACATTGGGGAGAGCAGCAAACCCCATGCACCTTCAGCCTGAACCTTACAGCCCCAAAGTCATTTGTCAGTTATCAATTATCTCCTTGTATTTCTGCCTTCACTGCCGAGATTCCTTTAACACCTACCTCTAAGACTAGCAACTGTACTAGGTTACGTCCAAGACTCTTTCAGGATAATTGTCCTGTCCTTAACATAAGTTTTGGATATTCCATGAGCGTTTTCCAAAAGGTCCAGACTGAATACTGCCCTGACGCTCACTGATGACTCATACTTGTATTCAAAGCCATTTCAGGAGGCTTCAAGTTAAGATTTTGCCTAAGAAGTGTAACCCATCTATTTCTACATTTTTGTGGCATTTCACTTAGCTCTATGTGTAAAGACAATGTAGGTCGTCCATAAGTGTAAGACCCTTTGATAGTAATCTCTAACTTCAAAGAAAAGGATATGAGCAGTTCCCAATTGCCAGATGTTGAGGCTTGACAAATACATGTATGATACACCCTCAGTGCTAGAAATCCATACCATAACTGCAAGTTGGGCCAGGTTACGAGTGTAATAAAGGATACGATGTCTTAAGATTCACATAGCCTGAGTCACATAGCTGAGACTAGATCTCTTACTTCTAATTTTGAGAGTAAAGCCCAATCCAGAGCAAACTCTCTAGAATAAATTCAAATGTGAGCTAGATGCAGCTATGGATACACAATGGCAGTAACTCTGCCTTGCCAGGAAAAAGGAGGTACTCATTTATCTACCCAACTTTAGTTTAAGATTTTGGATGCAAACACAGCCTTTCATTAAAATTCTCTGCTTCAGTTTTCCCTTAACTCAGATCTGTACCATTTTTAATGTATTAGTCACTTGACTTAGTAAATGCTGCGTCAAATCTACCAACCTCCAATACTGATCAAGTTCTGTCTTCTCAGTAAAACCAGGAACAAGCAAAAAACTTCCAAGGCAGCATAACTTACTAAAAAAAGAAAAAAAAGCCCAAACCCAAAACACCATGGACAAATCCACACAATAAAAATACATAGCATGCACCTCCATTGTGAAATGATCACTTTCCTAAGAGTCACATAAATATACCACTCTTTCAAGTGCTAATATACCAACAGTACTACTTTTTCTGAACTTTCTTCTTAGGGAGACTTTAGTGGATTATTTTAAGAAGGCAAAATATAGTGTTAATTGACACTCCCCCTACCATTGCCAGTGATATTATGCACACACTATTCACAGGCGAGGAAGAAAACGTATTAAAATCATGCCAATGAAAGCCACTACCAGGGAATGCAGAGTAATCCTAAAATGCAGAAGCGCAACTTAACTGTAACCAGCTGCAGCTGCCTTCACAATGAAAAGACACGCAAACAAATAGCAATTTTCCTGTGGCATACACTCACAGTGTCCAGCACACTACAGCTCGGGTCTTCATGAGCTAGGCTACACCTTTGTGTCTAAGTGCCCACCTCGTCACATGACGGTCAGAACTGGTACGGTCAAGGAAGCTTTTAACACCTACACTACCAGGATCAACACTAGCGCTGCTGCCTCAGCTCTTTTACAAGCAGGTTTTCTCTACACCTGCCTGTAACGGTTCACCTGCTTAAGTGGGAGAGCGTGCCTCCACTCTAACCAATACGTGTCTTGGGTCACTTTCCTCCAAGAAGATCATACGAAACACCAGTACTCAACGGGAACAACAAAAGCCGACATCAATAGCGATTTCAGAGTTCTAATCAGGAAATCTTTAACAGATCATCAGATATTTTGACTGACATTCATCTAAACGTTTTGGTAATTTTCAGCAGCTTTTAGGTAATGAAAATTCATTAAATTCAACATAAAAAACCTGCACTATAAATTATTAATCCAGCCCACAGCTGACAAGTACAGTCAACTTCCAAGGACAATATTAATCCTGCAGTTATGTTTTACACCAGTGCAATTCTTCAAACAATTATCACTTAACCTTCCCAGAATCTCTGATCTCACATTTTCACCTCTACAGTGCCAGCTAGAAGTCCAAAACACCCAGCTAACTTATGCCTGGCATCACAAGTGAACACCTTCAATATATTCCATCTCAGGCTCTTCGATCTTGGACCTCCTCTTGGCCACATGCATTTTGCAGAATTGGAAACTGAGGATATTCAGATAAATGAAAATGCCAACTGCCCCACAGAAATGGACCGCACAGAGACGGGCAGCAAGACTATGCATGCATCTTCATTCATAGCCATGACTACTTTGCCACATTCCATTTAAGATACTTTATTTTTTAAGTTAGGTCAACCATTATTTCACTGGAAGAGACAAGCTCCCTGCTCTCCTCAGACAGGAATGCACACCAGCATACACATCCTCATTTGATAGGTACCAAGTCCATTTTAATAACAGAATCTTCGACCCAGAGACCATCAAATCCCCCTTCCCAAAACCAGTTGCATGCAGCTCTCTTGGGAACTCAAAATCTGACTTGCGCCCGGAAATGCATCTGCTTTGTAGCATTGTTACTCATTCCTGTCTTGAGCATCCACTTTGACTTCATCCTCTGCAGGTACTGCATATCACGCTGCTGAGCAAAGACTGCCCCTTCAGGGAGAGAGGAGGAAGAGAAAGAGGGAAAAATGTTTGTAAGATTACTTACTACTAATATGCAAATCAGTTAATTGTCCATTTAAATCGGCAGTTAGCTGTACGTTTTCCTTCACATACTGGGACACTTCTCGCTCTTCTCTTGGGAAAGGCCAGTTCCCTCTATGAACACCCATCACCATTACCCATTACGGGAAAAGGTTGTTTTGCATTCCAGTGCGCGATTCTTTTATTTCAGAAGTGGATATAGATCCCTGCTCCCCAACTGAAAAAGTATTCTAACTATCAAACAGTGTTTTACATTACATTATTAAATAGCGGGAGTAGTGGTTTTGGCAGGCAGAGAAAGGATTATTACCCTAGAAACCAAACAACCTTAGGAAATCAGCAAATATCACAAACACACGTGCTAATGAACTGAAAGGCCTGCACGGAAGCTGCACTGGATTTTAGACACAAACAATTTCCTACTACTTATTCTGCCTGGATGTCAGGAATGAAAGGGAACTAACTTGAAGACAAACTACTGCATAAGACCCCACAAATGTGAAACAAACTCAACCTATTTAATTGTAGAGCGATGACGTCCTAGAGCCTCCTTCTCTGCAAAAACCTCAGACTGTCACTTACCTGTCTGACCTGTCCAGCCCAAAGCTCTGTACTGCTGCAACACCCGACCCACTGCTTTCTTATTTTTCGCAACAGCCACTGCTCTTGACAGACCAAATCGTTGCTTGTAGTATCTCATTAAAGAACGATGACCCACTCTTGCACCTGTTCAGAGGAAGGGATATCTTATTATGCATAATGAAGCAGCTTCTGAAATGCAGTATTCAAGCACATTGTGAAAACTGTGGAAAATCCCTACGCTAAGAAATGCTTTTAAAAGGCCCAGAACCTTAAAAACTTTAGCACTATTAGGAACTCGGTGTTAACTCCTGTAAGAGCTGCTGTACTGCACTCTACCTTGAATAAAAAAAACGCCCAAAGAGTGCTGTTGTTCAAGAGGGCCTAAGCTCAAATAACAACCAGGCAGTTATCAGAAAAAAAAAATTAATTAGGGGAACGAGCAGAGAGGCAATGCTGTTTCAAGTAACCAGCTTCCCCGGTTACTTACCAGGGAAATAACTTGCTGACATTCAGGAAATCTTCTGTAACTGCATAGTTGGCAGCACGTTTCAGAACGAAAGGGCCAAGGTCCCCTCATTCAAAAAACACCAAAACAAAAAAAATTGCAAGCAAGCGTGCCAAATAATATACAAGGCAAGAGTAAGGTTGTTTACTAAATTAGTTACCAGCTGACTCTCTGCAAAAACTACACTAGATAACCAAAGTTGCATTAAAACAAGATATGGAAACTCTTGGAGCACACTGCAAGAGTCACATGTTAATGAAGAGGTAGAGCGGGCAAACGAACCCCCCGCCCCAGTCCACATATATGTTAATGCTGAAGAAGCCGAACTACTTGGTAGTGAAAATAATGGAAGGTGAGGACAAAACTCCAAAGACACTAAGATGCAAAATCACTTTCTCCCTTGCCAAAGGAAAAACACAACGATGACCTATGCTGCAGGTAACGGCTGCAGCTGTGAGAAAGGCAGAGTAAGTTCCTCATAACACAAATCCTATGCCTACCTGAAGGAAGGATCAGCTCCATGGTGTCATCATCATAATCCAACTCTCTCTCTGCTGGGCGCTCTCCAGGCACCTCCACATCTTCCCCATCCTTGTGATCGGGGTAACTGCTCCTGTGGAAGAGCAGCAGTACATGGTTTATACATGGTGAGCAGCCACAGCTATCCAGACCCATTACACAGAAGAACTGCCATGTGCGGCTACAGCAAGCCACAAACATCATCACGTTTCACCTACCTTGGTTTGGGAGCTCTTCCCAGGAACATCCTGCCCTGAACAGAGGTTCAAGACAAGGGCCACCCTTCCTCCACCCAGTTCTATAACCCACCACGGTTCTGCTGCTGCTCACTTAACAGCCACTTATGGTGAAAAGCCACCACTGTGCAGCTCACCAGCTCTGCACAGCTACTGAACGACCCCTCCAAGAAGCGCCTCTAAATCCACATGTCACCATAACAGGAGGTATTTCTGACCTAAATAAACACAGCTTAGGATAAGTTACAGAAATCTCAACTGGAGGTCTCTAAATCAGAGCAGTTCTGTTTAACTCCAGCTACTTTAAAAAAAAAAAAAAAAAGATCCACAGTAGGTATTAAACCTACAATCTGCCTAAAAGGTAATGGAAGAGGCAGTTATGCCCTTTTATGGTCTTTACTGGTGCACTGAAATCTAAACTCAGTAACAGCAACATACAAAACAGAACTCAAAGTAAATTTCCATGTAGGACTGGTGTTGTTGGTCACAGCAGAGGACAACAAATCATGTTGTTATGCTTATCTAGAAAAGTAGTGAACCAGCTACGCAAAATAAGCATCAGAACCAGAAACAGGACTAAATTTTAAGAACAGGTAATAGTTTCTGATTTAATATTTAACTGTCCTTTTGCCTGTCCCCATCTGTGCTCCACTCAAACAAAAGCCTCCTCACCTAAAATCATAGAAGTCTGCAAATTCCAGGGCAGCATCTCCATCTGTGAAGAGTTTGCAGTGGCTTTTATCATTCATGTGAGCCTGTACGGCTTCTGTAGAGTAGAAGGATTTCCCTTTTTCGTTGCACCAGATGCAGATTTTCCCAACACCAATTTTCTCTCCTGTAGAAAACAATGACACTCCTATTGGTCTGAATAGAGCCTCCCTTGTCAATAATTAACATTTCTGTGATGTAGGCTTCCCAGCTTGAAAGCAGAGCCTTGAGCTCTTCATTTCCAGAAAAGCCCTGCTGTTCCTATGCTTTGACCATATGGCTCCAAGTCTGTGCATTTAAAGATTTCATATGACAAGGTATGGATCATTATGTATTCTCAATAACAAATTTCATACTTCAAATACAGCTTTCTACCTCCAAAATTGTTTTAGTCTCATCATTACCTGTAGTATTCAAGGAAGATAAATTTTTTTCCTAGGTTATAGCTCTCTCACAAATATTGTAAACTGATGAAGGAAATACTTGTGACTTACGAGTACGATAACACAGTTCATACACACACTTTAGCAGTAGAGTTTTGTCCTAAATTTCATATTAGCTGAACAACTTTCTCAACATTAGAAAACCACATGAAACCTACAGGGTAGATGACCACATGTTTGCTCAGGGGGGTTTTCTCTCACTCTCCCTGGAAAGGCGGTGGTCCTGTTCATGATCAACATACTGAAATAGACAGCACTCATATTTTACACCAAAAAAAAAAAAACCGAAAACATTTTAAGTCATACACCAGTGGAAATAAGCAATAAGAGTATAGAATTATCCTGATCAAAAATCAGAGGATGTTTACAGGCATACCCAGGTACTTGATTAGTCCTCTGAGATCCACAAGGTACTCTATGTCTGGAATGAAGAAACTGTGAACTTTTGTCATATGGGCCACATTTTTCGTGAGAGATCTTGAATGGTGGGGACAGAACAAGCAGTCCGTGACTGGTATGGCCCCAACAGCAGGAGTGCTTTCAGCTTCTGCCTGCTCCCCCTCTTCTTCTCCCACGCTTTCCATCTCTTCTTCAGAGCCAACGTCTTCATCGGAATCCATATCTTCCCAGTCTTTAAAAAAAAAAATAAATTATTTATATGATTACTTCTCCAAAGCAAAGTTAGTTAGAGTTAGAAAGTTAGAAAAGTTAGTTTAGAAGTTAAGTTAGTTAAGTTAGAAAAAGTTATCATAGAAAATATTGCATTTTCCATTCTTGCAGCTAAGTGCCACACAGTCACTTCAAGGTGCAAAAATATACTATTGCCACTAAAACACATTTCTTTGTGAGATGCACAGCAAATCTCAAGTCTACTCATAAAAAAGTTGGCAGATCCAATATTTCTTTTCCCCTTCATTTTCTCAACTATTAACACTTTATTGCCATTTCAAAGCCTTAAATTTAATTCAGCACAGCACAAGAATGCATGCATGGTTCATTAAAAACAATACAACTCCGTCAGAATCATGAAAATACTCACTTCCAGCAGTGACTCAGCAGTGAGTGAAAACACACTCCTGTTCACACATACATCTTTAACAACAGAGAAGACCAAAGCCAGCTGCCACAGATATACTATGTTACATTATACATTAGTATATACCAAGATATACTAACAATTTTACACATTTGCAAGATTACTGCAGAGCTCATTAATGGACAGACGAACCAACAATCTGATTGTACTGCTAGACAAGTCCAGAAATCTTTTTTAAGAAGCTCAGATCTGGGGCAGTGAGCACTTCCCAGTACTCTATTCCTACTGGTCCCCTTCCAACTGCCATGAGCACAGAGTGTTTGAGAACAGGGAACATGGTGTTCCCCAGCGTTGTAGTCTGCTAATTAGAGATATTTGCTGTAGGATATAGTTTAATGATTTTAAAAGCCTGACACTGAATTAACAGGACTTGTAGGAAACATTCCTAGACAAACACTTAAAAGGGAAATTGACATTCAGAAACCTACTGAGATTTTAGCATTAGAATTTATGACTAACACATTAATACAAAACAGGTGGAAGCCGGCTCCTTCTTTAGATGTTAAGATACACGTTCAGAGGTGTACGTTTCTTCTCCTATAGAACAGATTCCCTGAATTGCAACTGAAATTTCACCAGCATAAAACTGCTGTAACAGACATAATAACATGACACAACGGGTTCAGTAACAAAGTAGTCCCACTTCATTCATACCTGTCCCCTTGCTGCAGTTTAATCACCCCATTCAATCGCTCCAACAGATGCCTTTGGAGCTGCACTGTAAACTACAGCACTGAAAGCACCCAGGTTAAGAACAACCCTTTTTTGGGAATTCTGTAGCTCTGATCTTTTCAGTTGTCCACTTTTCAGGCTAACCTCCAATGATGAGCTGTACCTGCACAAGCGGCGAGGGTGACGCATCAGGAACAGGCAGTTGGGGCGGCCACCCTTAAACCAGTTTTAATGTAGATGCCAACATGCTGAGAAGCTATGCCACACAGTGTCAGGTTAAGGAGCAAACTTTCTCCTCTGATCTTGGTGGGCAGAGAAAAACAAAACCACCCCCACCTCCCTTCAACAGATCAGTAAAGTGATTGATGGGACAATAAGCAAATGGTCATGATTGGATTTTTGCTCATCTACTTTTCAGAAGTAGTTTTAGGGTAACCTTTTATGTTAGCCTTCCTTAAAGGAAACTTCCCCTGGAGTTTCATGTGGAAAATAACGCTCATATTAGTAAGTGTTTATATTGAACCTTCACAGGCATTAGCGTCTTGCACAGCTGGCAGTTCAGACATTAACCCTGAGTCCTTAACTGCAAGCATGGGCCAACCTTAACTCCACTGTTAACCTGAAAATTGAATCAACAGGAAGACCTTTCATGATGGAAAATGCTGTACTACTGCAGAAACAGAAGGAGGATTTTACACAAAACCAACAATGTACCTTACCCCAAGCTATCTCTTGTCAGTAAGTTTACTGCCTTACCTTCTTCCATATCCTCTTCTTCCTCTGCTTGTTGTTTGGCCAGCTTCTTGGCTTGCTGTTCAAACCACTGTAGCCGTGGAGGTTTTTCCGATCGTTCTCTACTCTGTGATAAGCTGGTGCTTCCCGTTGAAACTGGAGAGCCGCTTGCATTACTAGGAGGTAAAGGTGTCTTCTTTGGAGATGAAGATGGCTGAGCTCTGATGGCCTGCTGAATAGCTGCGTTCATTTCATCTTTGTTTACACTCTCTGGGGCCAGCCCCTTTTCCAGGTTCTTTTCATTTAATATTTTCACCTTCTTGCTGACAGCTTGAACAGCTTTCTTCTCCAACTCCAGGTGCTTCTTGGACTTCAAGTGATTCTCGTAGGCATTGAAGGTAGAGAACCTCTTGCTGCAAACTGTGCAGTAAGTGGCAGTGATTTTGTTCTGCTCCTCTGCTACTGCTCTCTGCGCTAGGACTCTCTCTTGGAAATTCTCAGCAGTGACAGGAGGCATGTCAGCAACCTTACGCTTCAGGTTGTATCTATGCCAGTCAGTTTTGTAATGGGCACGCTGAATGTCAGCATCCTTGAAAGCCACACGGCAAGTGATACAAGTGTAGGTTGCCATCACTAAAAAGTGGGGAAAAAATAATAATTATGCTAAAAGAGATAAGTAACAGCCACAAAAAAACTCCAAACACAACACCCTGACAGCACCCACGTAAGGCAGCATCAGAGATACAGTTCTCCTACAGAATTAAATTTATTAAACACCAGCATTAGCAAACAGCATGTTACATACGAGAAGGAACAAAAAAAATACAAGACTCTGATACAGTTATCAGATATTACTAATACCACAGCAGCACCAGAGCATCCCAGCTCTGGACCCTGCACTCACTGTGATTGTCAGGGCTTGGACACAGAACAAGAGGGTTCCCTAGAAGCAGCACTTTGAAAGCACCGAGGTTTTTACTGGATATCAGAAACTAAAGGTTCTTATCAAGTTCGTTTTCTGCCAACTATAGGCTTTTGAGGAGACTAGTGATTTCTCCAAAATAAGGGTAAAAAGGGAAAACCTGCTTTCATGTTTATTTTCCATTTTCCACAGCCTTATCAAATGGAAAAAAAAAAATAAAAAATAAACCCCTCTCAGCTTTTTTGGAGCAGTGCATGTGCCGTTGACAACACTTTACGCCCCAGAATTGTTAACCTGGAGACGTAGCCAGTCATGCCTAGATTTAGCACTTGAAGCCACTGTTGCCACTGGTCTTCCTCCACTTCCCACCATCCAGCTGAGCTGCGTTACTGGGGCTGTCAAAGGGCAAGTGGAGGGCAGTGACCTGTAACTGATGCTGTCAAAGCCATACATTTCCTTCCTTTAGTTAACGAAACTTTTTTTTTTTTTAAACAAAGTTGATGGAATCTCTTGAACACTCCAAAAGCAAAGAAGCATTTTCTAGCTGGAGACCACTAAAGTCACCCCGCCACCCCCATCTTTTAACTGATTTAGAAAAAACATAGTTTAACCTGGAAAAAAAAAAAAGAAATAATACCTCAGGAGGAGAGGGTCTGAAGGCAGGCAGAGGAACAGCAGCTCCCAGAAACTACAAACAGGGAGAAGCCATGGTGAAAAACACAAATAAGCACAGAGCTGAAAGGTACTTTATGACATACTCATTCCCTGGAAGAACTGGACTCCTAATTTACTGCTTGTGTTATCTGTAATCCTACAGTGATGGAAAATACATAACAGAAAATAAAGGCCATGCTAATTTATTTTAAATACTATAAGCATCTATTCATTGTAACACGTGCATCTTGTTTCAGGGGAAAATGCACTCTGCCTATTGAGAGATCCCGACTGCTCCCCGATGCATTTCCCTCCCACCTGCAGAACTTTCTACCCCTTTCCTAGCCCATGCAGGTATTTTACTGACATAAAGCAACTGACACAGAATCACATTTGCTGCTACTCACAAAATCTTTGCAGAAACCTCTGGGACAGAGCAGTTTGATCCAGTCTATTACAGATAGACAGCAGCTACACACCAGATCACCCTGGGGGTGACTAAAAAAAACCCCAAAAAATGGATCAGAAGAAGAGATATGTAACTGAGACCATCTAAAACCGTAAACCTTCACATCTGACTACTAAGTGGAGAAATAACATCTAAAATTCAAGCTGCAAAGAGCAGAAAAAGCACCTACAGAATCCCATGTAGTTACGCCAACACTTCCCACTTCCCATCACCCACCTGAGCTTTCCCGCACCTCTTCAACCTGCAAAACCAAACCGCAGAATTTTCCCCTGTGTGGGGCTCAGGAAAACCAAACTTAAGGCACTCACGAGCCTTCAGCCCAAGGCACAGCCAAGCCCTTCAAGACAAATCTTGTTCCCCCCACAGAGACTTTTGTACAGCTGATTTTAGATACTGTTATTTGAATTTAAATCGAATCAGTGTCTGTAAGACTGACACAAGACACAAAGGCCTGACTAACAGGCAGGTGCCCAGAGAAGCTGTGGATGCCCCATCCCTGGAAGTGTTCAAGGCCAGGCTGGATGGGGCTTTGAGCAGCCTGGTCTAGTGGGAGGTGTCCCTGCCCGTGGCTGGGGGGGTGGAACTAGATGGTCTTTAAGACCCCTTCCAACCCGAACCGTTCTACGACTCCACGATCATACGGACACCAGAAGTGACAGCACAACTTAAACCCGAGAGGAAAAAATACAATAAACCAAAACAAAACACGAGAAGGGGCACAGGCGGAAGCCGTGACCCTCCAGACGTGGCCCAGAGGGCGGCTCCGCCATGAGGCGGGCAACCGGCACCCCCAGGACGCGCGTCCCAATGGCCGTGCCCCGGGGCCGGGCCGGGCCGGGCCGGGCCGGGCCGGGCCTCGCCTCGCCTCACCCTCCCCTCCAGCCCCGTCGGGACTAAGCCGCCCCGACCACCGCCAGGCCCTGCTGGGACACGCACCTGCCGCCCGTGGGGCAAAGGATCCCCCGCGGCCTAGGTGCCGGCACCCGCGGAGGAGAAGGAGGAAGAAGACGCCGCGTAGCGCCGGGCAGGAAGGGCAGGGCCCGTCCGCTTCCGCCCGGCGCCGCCGCCGCTGGCGCCCCCTGTCGGCGCGGAGGCCCCGCAGCGCCGCCTGCCCGCCCCGCCCCTGGGGGAACCGTGGGAGCGGCGGGAACTCGCTGGGTTTTGTGTTGGTTATTGCCACCACGCCCCCCCCCCCCCCCTCCACCCCCCCCCAATTTTTGGAACAAACATACAATTAGATATGGTGAAAGATAAAAACTAACACATATTTATTAAATGGTTTTTACAAACAATATAATAATTCCATGTTTACAAAATTGTAATCAGGCTAGGTAAAGTGCTGCAAAATATTTTAAATAAAGACATTTTGTAGTTTTCCAGTTTCTGGTTACCCGGACGGGTGGTGTGTTACTGACTGTGACGCTGCTCGTGTGCTGAGAACAGACATGGAGACTACAGGGAGGTTGTTCAGGAGGCTCAAACCGCCTGGGAAAAGTGCAAAACGAACAAAAAACAAGTAAAACGAGTATTTCTTCAAATCCTATTCTTTGGGTTAAAATTATTTCCCCTCCTCTGCATAGAATAATTGGGTTTTTTTTCATGAAAAAACTGAAGAAGGGTCAGTAGGTGTGTGGTACATAGATGGAGGAAGCCCCCAGTGCTGAAAGTGGGTGTTTTTACGCTGGATTGACAGACTTAAGGCCGCTGATCAAATGGCGCCTGCTCCCGTCTGTCACTCTGAGGTACTAAGGCAGGGGGACGTTTCCCGAGGACGAAGGACCGAGCTGCGTCCCGCAGACCCTGCCGTGACACGGGCCGTTCTCCTCCAGCAGGGATGCTGAAGGCGCCACTGCAGGGCGAGCAGAAATACACCCTCCTGCAAAAATATGCCTCCCCATTCTCGATTTACTGCCAGGTAACGCAGGCAGGAATCACCCTACGGCACAGTCGTACCCCGTGTCACCCCAGGGGCACTTGCCACACTCTCTGCTCTCACCCTTGTCACTGACAGCGCTACCTTTCGACTGGAAACTGCACATAAGCAGGTATCCTGAGGAACAAATGCGTGTTTCGAAGCTCCGTGCTACCCCGTCCTGGCTTGCTTTTCTCCCTGCCCCTCTGTTCCCTTCTGGAAGACGGGAAGGTGATGGCCAGCACTCGGCAGGAAGGATGCTGTGGACCACTGTGATGGGAATTTTTAAGTAACTGGTATTTTGTGGCTGCTGACAGAATACAGCAAAATGAAGGGAATACAGCAAAATGAAGGTTTCCTCGAGGGATTTCCAACTGAAGGCAGTGTGGAAGGAAGGGATCTCACCAAGGAGAGAAACATTTTCTTTTTTGTTCTGTGGTCAAACTGCTGGCAGTGGAATGTATTGTGTCCGAGCAAAGTGTTTTGTTTGGGGTTGGTTGGGGGGGAAGAGGTAATTTTCTGCAGAAAACTAAGCATCCTTCCACTACCAAAGGAGGAATATTAAACGTTACAGAATTACCTTCTTCCCATTACACAGTATTTAGGAGCTTGAATGTAATCTACTACCACGAGAACAAAAAAATAAAATTCTAAAGACAAATAAGCAATTATGCCCCTAAACTTTAATGATTCGCTTGTTCAAGTTTTGCTTTGTTTTTCTTTCTGAAAAAAAAAAAAGAAATAAAAATTGAGACTCGTACTGGAGAAAAACTGATCTATTTTTCTATCTTGAAACCAGAAAATGGATCATTTACAAAAAGTCCGAGAAACTCCTCCAACTGCTTTTCCTCCTTGATCTAATCTATTATTCTAGAAGAGTGCCCCTGCGTTACGTACTTCTATAACCACAAGTATTCTTCATAAAACAACAATAAAGTGCACGCTGTTGTAATGCTGCCATTGACAGCCAGCTAGTCCGTCCCATCGATCTGCTCCAGAAGAGCCTGTGAAGGATGTGATGGCTCCCTCCCGCCGCTCCCCAGCCCCTAGCCCCTTTCCCCTCCTGGCCCCCAGTGCTCCCGCACGAGGACGCCCACAGTTGTCTGGGTGTCCTGCAAAGCTTCATCAGCAACTTGGAAGTTGTACTCTTCTAACTCTATAGATTGTCCTAATCGTGCAGCAAGGAAACGAGGCTTTGAACTCACCCGAGAAATTTAAACGGCCTTTAAACGGACTGATTTCCCAGCAAAAGCTGCTTTTATTTTTTTCTCAAACTGAGAAGAGCAGGCTGGCTGGTGGAAGCTAAAACGGAAACTTAGCAACCAACGCTTTGGAAAGTGACATGGCCATGTTTTTTTCATCATTTCCAGGAACTCGCTTTTAATGCTAAGATGTTCTAATTTCAAAAGCTGTATCTCGTGGGATCTATATCCAGCATCCACTTTGTAATGGATTTGATAATGAAGGCACAGGCTCACTTTTTTACTGGTAAAGGACAGCAAACACGGTCAATATGCATTACTGACACAAAAGCACAAGCAACGATAAAGCTAGTGTCAAAAATTCTCAGCATCTTTCCTTTCACTACACTCTTTTTGGCCATCTGCCTATTTTTTCACCTCGGAAAGAGAAACAAATTGAAGTGGAGTTAACTTCAAACACAGGTTTACCTACACATACATGTTAGTGGAAGATTTTGTATAATCTGTTGCTGTACTTCCTGAGGGTCCTGGATGACAGCATTCACCTCTTCAAATGCCAGCAAATGGAAAATCACTTGAGTAGTAACAGCAGCTGACATGGTCCCTCAACTTTGCTAACAGTTTACATCACATTAAAAAAACTAGCTTTACTTCTTCCTAATTCTTTGATCACTATTGCTTGTTATTACAATTTTATTTGTCACAGGTGAACAAAAAAGCCCTAGAAAAAGTTAAATAAGTTACCTGCTTAAGATCCCATGCCACTCACTGAGCATGTGTGGAGTTTAAACTGGCAAATAATTTAAACAAGTTATTTTTTGTTTGCTTTAAATTACGTGCCAAGAAGAAGATTCTGAGTGTCTTCTATAGCAAATAACCTCGACGAATACTTTTCAGTATCTTAAAAGATTCAGCTTGCAACAGAACTTTTGTTGCAAGTGATGGCAGCTCTCCTGGGGAAAAAAAAAAACAAAACAAAACAAACCCCACAGAATCTTGAATTAAGGAAGTGGCACCTAATAAAGCCTTTTTTTTGTTTTGTTTTTTTTTTGTTTACCTCTAACCTCTATTCCAAACAATAACTACCCTCACCTGCTCCCCAAAAGGTGTTCAGTTTACATGATATTAACTCTTAAATATAAAAATGTGTTGGCTGACTTTACATGGGCAATACTGCCAAGGACCAGACTCTATCAAGGAACACAGCAGGTGGTCAGTCAAACAGCATGCCACTTTACAACTCTACAAGCCTAAAACAGCAAAAAACTTGGAAATGCATCACCATATCCAAAATAATTCAAAGGTTTTAAGTATGAAATCAAATTCTTTGACAGTGTTGCACACATATTTAAACTAGAGTTGTGCCAATTGAAGTGTTTCATATATAGTAGATGCACTACACATAATGCTAACTGCAGGGATTCATACTTTTTGGTACCATTGAAGGAGGTGAGATTTATTTAATCTCATTGCAGTCCTCTGATAACTTACCCTCCCAGTGTGAATCATTAATCGTATTACATGGTTGGCACCCAAGAGTAAATAAACTGCCGATGTTGAAAATTTGGCTCAGGACCCCAAAATACATGGTTAGCAAAAAGACAAAAAAAACCCTCTCCCCCAATTCTTTTGAACAACTGACCTCCAACACTCATCTGCAACCAAACAGTGGATAGATAATTCATTTCCATGCTATTACATTGAGGTATAACTACCAGAAACATTAAACTATCAGTATCAGCTGATATTTATCCAGTTAATTCACTCTGCATAAGGGAAATTATTATAACACATCTAAAGGGACAGTTAAAGCTTACAGCTCAGAATTTTCTTTTTTTTTTTTTTTTTGCATTTGATTTTTTTATGTGTTTTATGTTTAATTTCTTCTATGTTACCAGCTGCAATTTCCAGGTTAATGACTTCCGAGCAGATTTGAAAGGAAGCCTGAAGATTTTTTCTTTTCCTGGGATTCTGCTTCTTGGCCTTGTGAAAGTCCCAATTCTTTCTCAATCTGCTCAAGCTCAGACTGGTCAAGCAGTTCAAAATCATCAGCTTCCTCTGTGTCTGTCTCCTCGCTCAAACTGGGCACTGCATGCGAGGGGGCTTGCTGGGCGGACTGCAACTGGTCTTTGATGGCAGCAGACACTGCGGCTGCGATGACATCCCCAGCAATTCCACTCATTAAATTAAAGGTTTGGTCACTGGTCAAAGGCAAGGAGAGCCCTGCAGTGGACGGTCTCTCTTTACTCTGTCTGGAAGCGTGATCCACCTTGAAATACGTTTGTTCTTTTTTTCGTTTTTGCTGGACGGGCATACCGATGCTTGAGTCATCATCATCATTTGTTCCAGCACCATTTTCTAAAGAAGGAAATTCTGAAAGATCTCTAGCGAAAGCTTCTTCATGATCACTAGGTCGGTCAAAATCTATTACAGGATGAACACAAGGAAACAGTGTTAGCAAACATGACAGGCTTCTTCCAAAAAAAGCAGCCAAATGTAAAAATGCAATTGGTAAATTCTCCTTTGAATACATTTACGAATCCATAGAAGACGACTAATCCACTAGTAGTCTTATGTAGTCTTAATGCAGAGGAGCTTTGTGTTACATCTAAAATAAAACGGTTTTAAGGTCGTAAACCTACTTACCACAAGTCACCTGGTATCAACGTAACTCAGAAAGTTATTTGAGGATAATATCTTTTTTAAATGGTACCCAGCTGTATATGAAACAAGCCATGCAAATCTTTAGCACAGCCAGTCCTAAATACACCAGCCACATAAAGTCCTAAAATTTGTAATGTCACAACAGGTCTTTAAACATTTTTCTTTACAATCTATATAAATTACAAATATGTCTGTATGAATGTATTACAAGCCTTTAAAACACTTGTAGAATAAAAAAGAATGTTTACATGCTTAAATAAAGATATAAAACCAATACAAACAATTAATTTATAAGTTTTTCCTTTCTTGGCCAATGCTTGTATTAAATAGGAAACAGAAAACATAAACTCTACACATGACTAACATAGTTTCACATTTTAAAGAGGATAAAAAGCAGAATGTAAACAAATAGAAGATTAGATTTTAATGACTGCATTAATAGCATGATATTTGTTACTATAAATGCGTAAAATACACTGACCACAGTACATGGCATGTGGAAGAGACCTGAGGGAATATTTTCATCTAGTGTTTGAATGAGAAGGTAAAAATTAATCAGTTTGAACTTACTTTCTATGAAAACAAGTAATAGCAGCATTCATAAAGGCTAATGAAATGAATCCTAAAAATGCCGGGTACATAATTTTCTCCATTTTCTTTAGGAAAAACAGGCTGGAAAGGTGAGGAGGAAGGGTTGTGCTGAATGCAGAGCAGTGGCTCAAATGCACAGAGCTTTGAGAGGAGATGAGCCAGTCATCGGATGCATCCCATCTGGTCTTGCACTTGCGTGTATGTCCCATTTGCTGAAACGCTCCGTGGGTGGAGAAGAGTGGATTTTGTTTATTTTTCACTTAGCAAGGCCTTTAACGCAGTTTCCCACCTTACTCTTACAGACGAATTGGTGAGCAAACTGGGTAAGTGAACTGTAGGGTAGGTGGAAAATTGGCCTGACTGCCAGGCTCAAAGACGTGTGATCAGTGATACGACGTCCACTGGAGGCCAGTTATTAGTGGTGTCTCTCAAAGGTACTGAAGCCAACACTGTTGAACATTTTTATTAATGACTTGGATGACAGGATGGAGTGCGCTCTCAGCAAGTTCACAGGCAGAAAGGAACTACTCTGGGGCAGGTGTATTTGATATTTTGGAGGGCATGTTGCCCTCAGAGGGACCTCAACAGGCTGAAGAAATGAACAGGATAAAAAAGAACATCATGAAATTCAACAAAAGCAAATGGGAAGTCCTGCATCTAGAATGGAATAACCTGTGCAGCAGTACAGGTTGGGGGCAACAATACTGAAAGCAGCTTTCAAGAAACAGACCTGCGGACAGCAAGTCAGTAGTATACCCTTGCAGCAAGAAAGACCAATCACGTAGTGAGCTATATTAAAACAAAGTCAGAAAGTCAATGGAAGGGATTTTCTCCCTCTATTTGGAACCTGAGAGCACACATTTGGAATACTTTGCCTAGTTCTGACCTCTCCACTACAAGACAGACAATAAAAGACTGGAATGAGTCTCCTGGAGGGTCAGCATGATTATTAGGGGGCTGGAGAACACGACATATGAGGAGATGCTGAGAAAATGGGCTTTGTTCAGCCTTAAGAGAAGGCAGCAAAGGGGGAATCACGTAGTTGTCTTTAACTACCTAATGGGAAGGTATAGAGAAGATGGGGCTTGACTCTTCTTAAAGGTGCACAGTGGAAGGATGAGAGTAAATTGATACAAGCTGGAACATGGGAAATTTCGACTCACTATAAGAAAAAACTTTTTCATCATGAGCGTGATCAAATATTGAAAATGGCTGTCCAGAGAGGTTCCTGAATCTCTACCATTGGAGATACTCAAAATTCAACCGGTCACAGCCCTGAGCAACTTGATCAAGTTGAACCTGCTTTGAATAGGAGGTTAGATGAGATGAACAACAATTCCAACTTACGATTCTGTGATTGTACGATGCTGTCTATTTACCACTTGAAATAGTAACAAAATAATTTAAATTATTAATTTGGTTTGTAAAATGTTGTTCAGTAATATCACCCTACTTGTCATTTACAGTGTACTTTTCCTAGAAGAGGAGGAATGCAAGATGAACAGAGCAACAAATACATGGCTAAGATGACACCAAACTACTATTGTTCTTAATCTTTGTTCAGGCAATGTGCTAACTGAAAGCTCAGTCTGTAAAAAGTAAGAACTTTAAGATCTCGTCCAGATCAAGACAAGTGCTCGAGAATCTTTTCCTAGTCTTAGTCTTCACATCTCACTTAGGCTCACTGCTGGCTGTCTCCATCAGCATTCTAGTAACCGAAACCTAATAATTCTTTCTTTAATTGGCTGTTTAGCAATTCAAAGTATTCGCTTTTTCTTCCTCAGCCTTTAGCTGTATAGCTCCACAAAACCAGTAGCACGAACTTTGCTTAAAAGGTTTGACAGAAGAGAGCGTTAAATCAGGCACTCACTGAATGTGCTGGTTTTACCCACCACTACTTATCTATTTAGACACATACTAATGTACTTTATTATTTTTAAGATAAGGACAGCTCTTACACAAGATGCATCCAAAACTACATAAAACACTGGAATTAATTTTGAATTGATTGTAGGGGAAGAAAAAAACCAACCCAAAAAACTTTTGTCCTTAAATTCTCTAATAATTTTCAGGTAACTTACATGACTGCAATTCATCGATGAAACAGATGAAGCCATTACATACCATCAGATGTGTCCGTCTGTGGAGAATACCCCTCGGATAAGTTAAAGGTCCCATTATCGGTCCAAGATACTTCTGATACATCTGTGTCCGACACTGACAGCTCTTTGGCAACAACTGCAGGACTAACCTAAACATCAAAAAGTCCCATACGTGGTAGTCTTATACTTAAAAATTCACGCTACAGGAAGCCAATGATTAGATACTGAAAAAGAAGCCTCTTGCACGTCGTAGCAATATAAATCATCTCCTATTTAAGCTTTAATTGTAAAAAAAATTAAAATAACAGTATACAATACTTAAAATTGAAGCACCCGTGTTTTTGAGAACTGAAAGCTGTATTATACTAAAGAAGCATAGAAAATTCCAATTATTCATTCTGAAAGTAATATCCTACTGTAATGAAAGCAGAATGAGCCTCCAAATATGAAATATGCATAAATGTAAAGAAATGCATAAACTTGGATTAAAAAAACCAAACCACCATTATCTATAAGACAGTAAAAAATTAGCTAAATTAAAAAATCATTATCCTTTATGAATTTATCCAACAACACTCAATTACATCAGCTAGAAATTTTTATCCTATGGGATAAAATCCTATTTACTTTTAGAATACATAAACACCTTTAAAGCAATCGCTGGCAAAGTCAGGCTCTATACACTACTGATCAAATACTCCGTAAGAATTCCTATAAAACTGAATCCTTTTTATATCAACCGGTGTTCTCATAACAATGGAAAGTCTTTTGCCAGTTATTTAGAATATTAAGTGAGAAAGGAGGTATTAGAGTGTTCTCATACATGTCTGGAAAGACAGATAATATACTGATTTACACTATCATTTAAAATGATCAGACAAGCGATGACAAAAGTATCTGATAAATTCTGTACTAACATTTCCGTTTTATATTTTAATTTGATAAAAATTAACTGCAATTTCACTCTTGCAAATAAAAATAGCTGCCTTTGTTATTAAATTCTAGTTTAATCATTCTACAGCCAATACAAAATAAAAACAGTTTAGTAGGCCAAAGAAACCATTACCTTGAAGACCAGAAGTCAAAAATGAAGTAAGTTAATTAGTATAAGCTTAAAGATGGAGACTATGAATCACTTTTAAAGCCTACTGCTTAGTTCAGGAATGGAACACAGCCTCCTGGGCACGTTAGTCTTCCACAGAAAAGAGAGACAGTAGTCTAGATACTCTCCATTATCTATATAGATTTTAAAAAAAGACAGGGCTGACTGAAAAAAAGTCACCTTAGGACACAGGGCTGATATGTCTAATTCACTGTCATCTTCTGTGGGTTTTGTTTTTGCTGTTTCTGAAAGAAAAAAAAAAATTTAATCCTACTCATGACAACAGACGTTGAGGTTCAGTGTGCGTTCCCTGTCACATAGCTTGCATAGCACAGTACCTTTTCACTTGTTGACAGAGTGCACCATTGATGTAACACGCTACTAAGGTGAGGAAAAAAAATCTGATTGAGAGGCTAGATGTTTATCAAAACATATCCTGCAGCAGCCAAAGCGGGAGAGAGAGTGTCGCTCCGAAATACATTCCATCACATTTACTTACTTAGTTTCAGAAGTCTCTGTTGCTCACCATAACATAACGTTCCCTGGCAGTATATATCTATCTTTTAAACTACACTGCTGGTACGATGTACGGTTGTAACATTCTGTTAAAACAGGCAGCGTAGTTATCTGAGCACATTACTTTTACAGGAGAACACGCAATTTTCTGGATAATTGCGTGAAATCTTAATTCACAAAACCTTTCTTCTTTTTTGCACCCCATTTCCCTGCTTTCGCAACATTTATACACAAATATGCATACAAAGCACCCTCTGAAGTCTGACGGAATGCTGCTCCTAACAGTTGAACAGAGACACAGATTTTGCTTCCGCTCTCTCCAAGAATAGCCTCATGAATATTTTAAACCAATATAAGCGGAAAACCACAGTCACGACAGTTGGATCTCTCTGCCAGTTTCACTTAAAAGTAGTACAAGGTGGAATAACACAGGAAAGAAAATTTTCAATGCATTATTCCATATTTCCAACAACTACTGCATTATATGTAAGAGACGGGGGAAAGGCAGATGGTTCCTTTCATTGTGTCTAGGAACAGCACGTTGTGTGATGAACTGTTAGAAGAAATACACGTTTTAAAGCAGATATAAAATCTACTGATGTAATACTAACTAAAAGGGGCAGGCTACCTGCAAGTCCTATGGCTACATTACAAACGTTTAATTACCAAAACTGTAGCTCACACAAAACATAAACAAAAGATAACACTTTCCATATAAACATTTTTCTTCAAATAGCTTTATTAGTTAAAATCTAGAAGTTTCCAATGTTATAAATGTTTTCAGGTGAGATAGGTGAAAATTCGTTTTGAACCGATTTCTCCCCTTTCTAACTAAAAAACCCGATTAATCTGTAGCTGCTATCCTACTGTAATTCTTAAATGCTTATTGAGTATTTGGGGAAGAAAAAAAATTATTCTTGGGAGTGAAAACCAGGCGGATTTAGATACTGGAAGAGAGCTCAGTCTCTTACTGAAAATTCTGTTATGTACTCATTTTGTGTTCTTGAATGAGTCTCTCTCCTGGATAAGTTTGCCTTCTCTAAATAGAGGTAAGCATTGCACACTTTACAGCGAGTAGTTTTTTTCTGAAAATCTGTAAGCAGTACATCTAATCAAGCAGGAAGAGAACCATCAGTCTTGCCTTGTTTCCTTCCATGAAATAACATTTTTTTTACCATACCCAGATGTCTGACATACTTTATCACTCCTTATAAAGCTAAGAATGGTTCAAAGCAAGAAACACCTGTACACTTGGCTTCAGAGGACAAACCAAGCTGTCTGCAAGGTTAATAACATTTTCTCTGCATACAGAAATACATAACTTGGGACTATACTTATTACTCACCAGATCTCTCTTTTTTCTTCTGGTTGATATATTCCACTATTCCAAAATCTAGTTTCATCAGAACAGTCTTAATTTTCTTGCACACTTTCTGTCCAAATTCATTGCACTTAAGGAAGGGACATAAAAAGGCACACAATACTGTGATAAAAACGAAGACAGAGAGAAAAATTGTATTGGAATATTGCTTTATAAGAAGTTACTCAATAAAGATTAAACAACGCATTTGCATAAGGTAACTACTCATTTTACATAATGCAATTAGTTTTACATAAAAAAGCACTGTGAAATGCCCATGTCAAACCGTTACTCTCGAATCCAGTTTCTAGCAGCCATTCCTACTCGTCGCAGAAAATACCACTGGATTCATATCAACTGACACTTTTTTTACTTCCGGTAAGGCACAATTTACGATCGCTATAACATTTATCATTATCTTGATTTAGTCTTGATTTTGATATCTCTACCTGAGAAACATGACTGTGCAACATTGTGCCAGAATCAAGAAGCTGAAAAAACCTGTAAGCTGACTTCCCCATCACAAAAAGCCCTTGTCAGAACCTACATATATATGTGTATGTGTACATACGCGCGCGTGTGTATATATATAAAAATAAATAAATACTCCATATACAGAGACGAAGTAATGAACAAACCACATACATAAATCATGATTGAAAAAGAGACTATACTTACACAGGACATAGGAGAGGACAACTCCAGGAATGTAACTTCCCAAGACAGTGAAAAATGTACAGACGCTGCAGACTAGTAGGCAAAACTGGCAAAAAAAAAATAAAACTGGCCATTAACACTTCCACTGTTTAAATATTTAGATCATTTTGCAAAAGAAAAATGTTACACGCTAAATGAAATCTAGAATGCAGTGGAAAATGGAAGATAGTTTTTTTTACATTAGGAAATACTTTAACACATCTCGAGCAAATACCCATTAAGCAGTCCATTCTGGCTAGTTAGGATATATCCCCTCTTCTATTCTAAAAATATGCTACTTTTATTCATTTACCGTAATGGTTTCACAAGCTCATGGCTATTGCTAAAATTACTAGAAATTACTTCATCTTCATTACACAAAAAAGGCTAAAAAACACCCCAAATCGCTGACTGAAATATTGTAAAGCATGCTTGCTGCATGCTTACAAACGCAAAAAATTCTGATGAATACAGTTCTCTCCCCTCTTGTGTTGCTTCATGAAACTGTTCTCTCTCATATGCTGGCAAACATTCTCTTGATGCTTGTTGGCTACTCTAGCATCCCTGTAATGACAACACCGAGCTGAATTTTCAGTATGAAACTTGAGATTCAGCCTCTGCTGTGACTGAGACACACAGTGCTTCTTTCACAACTGCACAATGCTGAGTACAGAACTGATCTGTTGAAAGTTTACAGAAAGAATCCATTTGCCTGTGGAGTTGAATTGCAATAAAATGGTTAGCTCAAAGAAATTTTGCACACAGCATCAGTGCCTAATTTGCTTGTAATTATTGCAGTAAAATACTGACGTGGCTTAGAGAACCAGGTCAGGAAAAAGAAAAGAAAACATGCTGTCAAAATTAGCTTTTCTAAATCAGTATTAAATAGATCTTAACATACGGTTACTGTGTCATGTTGCTACGTGACAAAATTATGGGACTGTGTATATCCCTTACCTCAAATACACCTACTTCTTTTAAATATAACTTTATTATTCTAAACATATATCTTTCTTTGGTATAATTTATTCATCTTCGAAATGTATTTCATCCTGTTGTTCATCTGTATTTTCAGTTCAAGCTACTATTTGAGTGTGGTACTACCTACTTCCCATTTGCTGATTCTGAAGGGCCTGTTTTCATGAAAGACTTTTTGGCAAAGTTAACCGAGATCAAAAGAGGGGAAAAAACCTCCTCATCTCCTTTTAAATGTCTGTATTTATCAATAAATATATAAAAAATGAAATCTACTATTGCCATGATATACTTCTACATTATTTAAATTTTTATTTGGAAAAGAAAGCTGCTTCACTTTTGGCTAGAACTACATAATAATATTCCTATTAGGAAAGAAGAAACGTTATTCATGCTTGTCTCTTCATGAACTGGGTTCTCCAGCTCAGTCTTTCCAGTTAAAAAACCCCAAACAACTAAATCTGTAGAGAATAAAAATTATCACAATAAAATATGAAGGATTCTTTTCTATCATATAATATTTGTGCAGCTATTTCTGAAAACTACAATTACTTGGAAAAAAATGGGCATGTTCAGGAACTGCATACTTTTCCTGCTTTTTCAAGTTTTTATTAAATTATTGTGTTTTACATTTCCTTTCCACACAATGACTGGTGAAATTCCAGGAGCTCTAAGGGGAGGGACTATACTGCTATAGACTTCACAGCGAGCAGCTTTGCTCACTGATGACCTACAGGAAAAAGTTACCAAAAACTCATGACTGAGTATATCATAATGTGTACATTATTTTCCATTTTGTGCTTGCTGGCTTTTTTAAAAATCTATCTCACCTTTTTATTAAACAATATTGAACTGTTAGTCTTACTTGGGAGTGCTTACCTTGCCAGGGTTTTGTTCCTTGAAGTGGGACATTTCTTGAAGAAATACAAATAAATTCATTAGTGTTTCTGAAATGCACTGATTTATTCTCGGTCTGTAGTCTTGCCTGGAATTGATGACTTTCCAGCTGAGTAAAACAAACAAGAATACCCAACAACGTTGGTTATAGCTCATATGAAAGCTGAAACTGGTTGAAACCATCATGTTGTAAAGCTACAGCCTCCAGCGATCCAATGGCTGCTGCTATGCTACAGAAACTTGTACTTGTTTACACCTATTTTATATTGGGCTAATTTGATCTTTTTTAATCGACCCCCCCCTGCTCAGTAGTAGCAATTCTCAGACCTTAGAAGCAATTACAGAAGAAATTACTGCTTATTCATTCTGGCCATATGAAAACATAGCTGTCATCTAAATTAAGCAAGCCCAAACTTGCTTCTTAATATTATTTTTTTCTTAAAAAAATACAACACAGTACTTTTCATTGCTACAGGATGGCCATACATATTAATACATTCAATTTCATGCACATAATCCTTGTGCTGTTTTTTTCTATTTTTTGTCTTGTTTTGCAAGCCATGATGGTCCACAAGAGTTCAGTCCTTTTAATAAAATTAAAAAAAAATGTACTGAAGAATTTGCTGAAAAACGTGAGAAAGTGTATGTTTCTAATTTGGGGCTGATCAGTTTAGACAATATCCAGTTTAAATGACCACATTGTATACCTTTTTGGAGTACACAAAACATCTACCACAAAGATGTTTTATGACACAACAAATGAAAGGAAAAACACACACAGGCCAGTCAATGTCAACTAAAACTGGCACAAAGTATGGAAGCACCACAATGCAAATATTCAGAATATGAAGTAAATTCTGCACCAGTTTTATGAAGTTATCTTTTGCATAATTCAATGCTCAGTACACACACTTTTGATCACAGTGAATGCAAGTTAAGCCATAAACAATCCCACAGTCATTTGACTCAGATACATAATTAAATGCCCGACGCATCACTGCATTAATAGTAACATTTTGTCATAGGTGGCTCAAATTACAGGATAAATCAAAAACTACAGTATAAACAAAAATGTATTTACCAGGGTTGTGTACAGCAATAAGGATATACACACAGACGGTCAGATCAAACTGTCAACTCTTATTTCCAAATAATTACTCTTCTATTTAGCTACTAAGACACCAGAAGGCCCCTGTTAACAGTTCTCATCGTTATTCAGAATGCAAATGCCCCCTGATAGTTCCCTGGGACAACTTAAATTTTAGCAAGCATCAGTAAGTGACTGATAAGATTTTTGCTGTATGACTGCTGATTTTTACCCTGTATGAACTTAGTGTTCAAAAGTAACATTTAAACATTTGAGTAACACGACACAAAATTTTAATTTTTTTTGTAGTGAACATAAGACTAAAAAAAATAATTATCTATCATCACTTGTAAAACTACCTGTAGTGATTAAAACCTTCCACGTTAATATTATCCTTGCTCAACAACAGATTGCTTAGTCATTTTTGTTGGCACATATTGTAAAAGTTAAAAGCCATCATGAGCACTCAGACTTTTCTCAGTTGAAAGCTGGTTAGTAGGTTGCTTTTGTCTACCTTCTCTACTGAGGACACACACATGTAATCTACCTTTGCTGTATTGTATCTTATTAGCTATGATTCATTCTTACTAATAAGGCACCATTATGTTTTAGGATATGAACTTGTTGATGTCTCTCATTTCCTGACACAAGGAAAGCCGTGAAGATTGTAAAGTTTTGAATATGTTTGTATTTTTGAGAGCCACCGGCAATATCGATGCACAGGTACCACAGCCCTGATGTCCACCAGCTATTAAGCCTCCTGGCTCAGGTGTTACTTTGGAGTTTGTTCCCGTGAGTGGCAAACAAAACGGTGCATACTTAAAATCAGAGTACTGCTTTTCGGTTTGCTTAACACCTAACGTTTTTCAAAACAGATGTGGATTCCTATATAGCAAATTTAACCCTACCAAAATAGGCTTATTTTCCCTCATAAACATTTTGCACATTCCTTAGAATTAGTTCACAAACTTTCAGGAACACACAAACTAAAAGCTGTTTTTTAGAAGTGCTTTTAAAAAAAAATCCTCCCTCATGTTATTTTTACTTTTTCAGCCTATAAAGCAAAAGCCTACAGTAATGTTTTCATACAGGCATGAGTTCACACCCGACTTGTACCAAGAACTGCAATGCAGATGTTTCCAGCAAGAGCAACCAGTTTATTTACACAGCCCAAGGAGATAATGGAAAATGGATCTGAATTCTGGAAATTACTTACTTCAAAGTTACATGTATAACTGCGCTGGACTACAAGAGATATATTGATTTTTTTCTATAAAGATAAGCTTCTGACTTGCTTCTCATTGCAGAGCTGGGTCTATGTGCTGATATTGCACAGTGATCTCTCTCACAAGGCAGCATGCAAGATACGCTAACATAGCACTGAAGGGATCGTTATTAAAGGGTCAAGTGGCCTAAATTAGGCAGACGCTTTGATCAATGAATCATGATAGAAAGTGAAATAATCTAGTCCACACTGTATATTACATTATACCATCAAACGAAAAGAAAAATTCGGGATTACACTGTTACCTCAGATTTCTGGTCAGATTAATAACAAAACTAGGAAAATGATATGTAACTATATATATAATGTCTGTTTCACTTTATTTTCCAGCTAAAAAAAAAGTCTCTATTTATAAATTTTCAGTTGTATAACCCAAAAGATATGTCACTTCTATTTTACAAACTATTATAAAAGGAAAAAGCAAACTCTGAATTTCAAATCCAGTGTCTCAGCAAAAAGAACACCAAACTTCAATTCTCCTTAAGATCTTTAATTAACATTTTAGCCAAACCCCAGACAACATGTCTGACATACAATTCAGCAAGGGCTAAAGCCACTTTTTCTTACAATTACAAATTCTTGCTCTCATTTCTCTTAAACACATGGGATAAGAGGATTTGGGCTTATGCTGAATTTTACACTTTGGTCCAACTGTTGCCCAAACCTAAATTTGTGAATTTTTACATACTTATATCAAAGCCAGGAATAAGTCATCTGCTCCCACATACATGATACCCACTTTTATTCTACATAATGGAGGTTAAACCACCTTCTTCTATTTTCGGATACGTAATCTGAGCAGCTTAATTTTTGTAAAAAAGTCAGGAATAATTATGGTCAAAAATGTCTAGCTAAACTCACACGGAGAAACTTCATCTTTCTCTATGCCCGTATTTAACTACTGTACAGCAACTTCACCACGAGGTGGTGACACAGCAACGTCGGTATTAGAGCAAGGTTTGGGAGCCATTTCATACAGACCATAAATGGCATGCATAAGAGATTCATATTCAAACTATTGTATGCATAGTGGAGCGCAGAACATGACTTAAAGAATAACTAGTATTTCAATCACAGAGAAAAGTTCAAAACCCAAACTGTTGCCTTATTCCTGACTTTACTATAGTATAGTATTTATAGTATTGCAGTAGTGATTTGCTCTTACATTACCAAGTATTCAGGGCGAGGGTCTCCCTCCCCCTTCAAGAAAAAACCATAAACAGTTTAAAATAGTGTACCTGAAAGTCACAGGATGAAAGTCTCATGTCTTGGACTAGGTGACTTTTGTCAGACAAAATGCAACGTATTTTCCACCCATGCATGGCACTGCATGCAGGTATTTGCCTCTGACAGAGGACATAAATAAAACCATTAAATAACTTATGAAGAACATGAGGGGAAGGATTAGCAATGTTACACAGACCTTTTGTCCACCTCCCATCCACAATAGCGATTTCCATTTCCATCCTCTCTGATAATTAGTGGCTTGAGAAAAGTAGTATACAAGGGTTTTCTCATATGAGAACTGCAGTTTTTATGGATAGGCTACTCTCCTTAAGGAAACATTGCTTCCAGCTTTTGTAAACCATTCTGCAGCATTAATAGTATGTACTTTAAGAGTTGCCTCTTTATTCTGGTGTTGAAAACTACTACTATGACAGTATTGTGAATTACAAAGTCATTTTACAGACTTTACTCCTATCCTTTATTTAAAATTGTTGACAATGAAAGTGGTACTTTGTAGGAGCACAAAGAGAGAAAATGGATAGGCCTGATGCCTACTATCAAAACAGGGCTTTGAAATACATAGGATAATTGTAGATAGTTGGCTTACGTACTTTAAGTTAATTGCAAAAACGGGGAGATAAAAAATAGAAGCAGAAACTACAATAATAATGCAATAATAATTTTCATATATGCTAACCACTAATATAAAGACAATATAGATGAAAGAAGAGGAGATAAAACAAGGCACACCAGGACAACTAATAACAATTAAAAACAAACATGTGTGTTATGCAGAAAAATGGCACATTTGCAGGGAAAGTTCTCCAGAGTGGCTTGTCTTGGTTGTCAACAATGCTTTCTTTTGCCAAGTTTAAAAGATGTTGAAAGTACAAGCTGCAGTGCAGATAAAATATATTGCTAGATACTTTGGCTCTGTGGTCTTCATGTGGTGCATTGACAAAGCAGCCAAGCAAGAAGAGCACATGGTACAGGTGAAGTTTGCTTTAAAACGTTACAAACCCACTATTAAGCTTGCTCCGCAAAAGAGTACTTGGCAGTTTCTTGTAGGCAACACAAAAACCCGAGACACTTGTGTCAGTTCTACTATAACCACACTGTTCTATTTTACAAGGAACACAAGGGACTATTTTGAAGCCTTATTCTGATCTTAGGCAACTAGAGGTGTAAGAAAGTCAGCTTGCTGATCTCCAGTGCAACAGTCAGATGCACGTGTTGCTGCTTCTTGTTCACACCTCCCAACAACTGCCAGCCCTGGTAACATTGTCCCTCCTGTCTCTTTTCCCCAGAGCCCACTTGAGTGGCAGTGTTACCCACAGGCCAGAGGGTTGAAACCAGGGGGTAGCAAGAGACCATGATGAAGGGGGAGCGAGAAAGGAAGGATGTACAACATGGATTTGTATGTATGCAAAGATAGAGGGGTTATGTATGTCATGCACTTGTAGAAACAGAAAGAAACATTAAACTTGCGTTAGATCAAAAACTGACAGACACATAAGCACAGAATGGTAGGGGTTGGAAGGGATCTCTGGAGATCATCTAGTCCACCCCCCCCCGCCAAAGCAGGGTCACCTAGAGCAGGTTGGACAGGAACGCATCCAGGTGGGTTTTGAATGTCTCCAGAGAAGGAGACTTCACCACCTCTCTGGGCAGCCTGTTCCAGTGCTCCGTCACCCTCAAAATAAAGAAGTTTTGCCTCATGTTGAGATGGAATTTCCTGTGTCCAGTTTGTGCCTGTTGCCCCTTGTCCTGTCACTGGGCACCACTGAAAAGAGTCTGGCCCCATCCTCTTGACAACCGCCCTTCAGATATTCATAAGCATTGGTGAGGCCCCCTCTCAGTCTTCTCTTTTCCAGGCTAAACAGACACGGATCTCTCAGCCTTTCCTCATTAAAGAGGTGCTCCAGTCCCTTGATCGTGTTCAGAGCCCTGCGCTGGACTCTTTCCAGTAGTTCCCTGTCCCTCATGAACTGGGGGCCCAGAACTGAACGCGGTACTCCAGATGTGGCAGAGTAGAGGGGGAGGATGACCTCCCTCGACCTGCTGGACATGCTCTTTTAATGCACCCCAGGATGCCATTGGCTTTCTTGGCCACAAAGGCACATTGCTGCCTCATGGTCAGCTTGTTGTCAACCAGGACTCCCAGGTCCCTCTCCACAGAGCTGCTTTCCAGCAGGTCAACTCCTAACCTCTACTGGCGCATGCGGTTACCCTATACTTGATCTTGTTGAGCTTCATTAGGTTCCTCTCTGCCCAACTCTCCAGCCTGTCCAGGTCTCGCTGTATGGTGGCACAGCCTTCTTTGTGTGTCAGCCACCCCTCCCAATTTTGTGTCATCAGCAAACTTATCGAGGGTGCACTCTGCATACACCAGACAAATTCATTTTTCAATGATCCCAGTAAAAGAGAAAAAAGGAAAACCAAAAAAGATATGTGAAGTGATGCAGATGATGAATGTGGAGCGCATGACATCAGTCAACCAAGAACATAAAAACCTACTTCAGCATAATATTAGCAGAGTTACTTAGAGTACCTTAATAAATGACTTAACTATGAACCCTATACTTCCTGCCAAAACAGCGTTTGGGACTTCTGTCAAGGTGCTCCATTGATGATATGAGCAGCCAACTCCCTCTGAACACCTTCAAAGTTTTTATGCACAATTTAAAAAGAATAAAATGTTATGCTCCCATCGCTTATCCTGAATTTGATATACATAGTACTACACTTTTATCCTAAAACTACTCTCAATAAGATTGAAGGTGTTCAGAGAGAAAATTAATTACTCATATCCTTCTGACTACCTACCACATCATTTCTAAAACTGAGCAAATGCATAAGCTGTTACCTAGTAGCTGCAAAAAAAAAAAACCCAACACCCTCCCGCCCCAGATGCTTCAACCCATCACAGTCACAAACTCTGGCCAGAAGAGTCAGTGGCATTACATTCTCTAAAAATGACTGATGGTGTCATGCTCTCATTTTGTATCTAGACATCTGTTCAAGCAAAGCCCCGTCACATTTCTCTCAGAAAGGTCAGTAGCTCTCATGTTACTGGTTTAAAGATCTCTTCGTGATGTGCTGGATTTTTTTTTATTATGTGTACACAGTTTTGTATGTATCTTCACGTAGATACTCTACTCAGAACTGCAGCAGTGACAAAGTACACTAGGATGTGGTGGATCTGAAGGACTGCACCTACATAAACAAAGAGTTCGTAATTATAGAGCTTCTAAACCTTCTTGATTTCCCAACTGTAACCACACATGCTTGAAACCTCTGCAGACTCTGTAATTTTAAGGGTAACTTAGAATGTATTACTCAAGGTGGAAGAGCTGAAAGTTACATTCCCAAAGATATGTAAATCAAAACAGCTAACAGCTAATGTGGGTATTTTGTAGTATTTTAAAAAGTAGTATCTAGAGCTTATAGAATGATGCAGCTGTAGGGGAGGTGAATATCTAAAGACAAACCTCATAAGCAACCAGGAGTTAAGTACAAACTTGACCAAATGAAATCAAGTGTGTGAACTCTTAGCAAAACCCAATCAAACAGGTTTACCTTTTCAGAGCTTTCTCACATGTTTCCTGTGAGGAAAAGAATCACCACAGCACAGAAGGGAGTGATTATAAGGATGCAGTTACCCTTCTTTGAAACAAATGTTTTATACATGAAGACCTATGCCAAAAATATATTTTAAAATTTGTCTTCTACATTATGCCAGTACAGAGATAACGGATATAAGGTATTATTTAGATTTAAAAAGCTTGTGAAAAACATTTTAAATGGGGTTTTTTTGCATTTAAATTTCAGGTGACTACATACTCAAAATGAACATAACCTTCCCTCTTCAAAGCGTAAAATAGTGTAAAAAGCACATTTTACAGTTAAGTGTATTAAAATACCGAAGGCAAAACCTCTCAAATCTACTATTGAACTGTGTGTTAGAAAACAATGCAATATTGATTAGCCTTATTGAACTGCAGTGTAACAAATGCGTGTATGTTACGTGCACGACATGGAAAGACATAGTAGGTAGCAAGCACTGCTGAACTCACAGCATAGCATCTTAATGACCTATGTGGCTAATTTAAAAGGTGATTATGTAGAATTGTGCTTTATCCTGTGCCACTTTTGGATGCTATGCAATCATTAAGTATACTAAAATAATTATATTTATGTCATGTAGCTATGACCAAGTCAACAAAACTTGCAATTTAAATGAATCACTGGGGCACCATGTAAAATCCTGCTTGCTTCAAAGAGTTCCACAAAAGGATGCTGTATCACTGAAAGAACGAGGAACCCGGGAAGTATCCACAAATACACTCCATTCTCAAACTTTAAGGACAATCTTCATCTCCAACCTTTTTGCTACAAACTCTATGAAGCTTTTCAAATAGAAATTTCTCCAGCTTGTAGATACCTGTATGTACTTTAATTCCCATTGCTAATCTATAGGCGCTGCACAGGTTTAGGCTTTCACCAACACGGCAAACTGGGGCCAACATCCTTTAACCAATTGCATTTGACATGCCTTCAGTGTTAAGGCTTGGACACACCTGGAATCCCTAACATTTGCAAAGTTAGATAGATTTTGTTTTTAAATCGAAGCTGGAGAATGTAGTTGTCAACCTTAAAGAGTAACTAACAACATTTCCAAATCCAAAAATCTCCTTTAATTATCACCTCTCCTGTAGTTCAAATCCATAATTTCTAAGAACTAAATGAATTCTGTTAACACCTTGCAACATTGTTTCTCAAGCTTTTGAAGTGTTTTCTTTCTGACCTCATCTGTCTTCATGGGACATTTCAATTTTCTGCTTTTTATTAAGAGTGAGTCAGTCCAATTTGCCATTACTGTGTTTTTTTTCAAGGGAAGGTGTGCAATAAAAAGGTGAAAAAAGAACTTATTTCACAGCCTGCAGTAACATCGATGCCCCATTTATTTCTTGACCGTGAATATTTTTTTGCTAATATTACCGTACAAGCAATATGCTTAAATTATCAGCATTTGATGAGGCTGGATGTGTTTTTCTCAATGGACTGCACAGCAGACTGGTCAGAACATGTGACTTTCAACAAAACATAATATAAACAACCTTTCATCCCTGATTATGCTTCTCGCACAGTGTGTTAAACTAAAGTCATAAATGGTATTTTCTTCTCTTCAACTGACAGGGGAACATTTTACCACTGGTGTACTGCTAAACAGTATCAATTCCATAAATGTAGGTATTTTTTCTCATATTACTAGTCAAAAACAAGCTTTTCTGAAAACGAAAGCAATCCTATTTTTACAAAAATACACTTGAGTATTCTGCAAAGGGACAGGGGAACTCATCTGGTCCTACAGGTTGCTAAAAAAAAAAAAAAAAGACCCATTACTACCAGGATGTTATTTTGGAGGGGATGTGTTCATTTCTTCAATTCAAATAGAACATCAGTCATCTTATGAAGTGTTCATAAGGAGCTGTATTGTCTTTCTTTAGCTGATCAGATACAAACTAATTAACTCTAACTTTTTTTAAGGTAATTCCAGTACACAAGTTCCTCAACACAGCAGATCATCCTAAAAGTCATTGCTTTTTGCTGAAAGTCCCGCTCAAATAAACAAAATATACTCCAACTAAATTTAGGGCATTTCATTGTCCAACTCCTCTTTTAAGCAAACTGATAGGTCAGGTCTCATGGGAAGCCCTTCCTTTGACCCGTACTACTCTTGTCCATCTCTCCCGAGAAGAACACCAGCTACTCCAGTTTGAGGTCATTCGAAACATGAAATGTGATCCGATAGTCAAGTGCTATTAGTTCAAAGTCATGACTTAGTCAATAAGTATACATTTCTTAAACATCTCTTTGCATGAAAATTGAGTGTTCCAGTGCCACATAAATACTACTACAGATTTGCTTTCTGTTTAGCAAAGACTATAATGCTAATACTATGTACTGTTGTCTTATTACCAAGACAGTATAAGGTCTGGGAACTTCCAGCCCAGCTTCCTACTTGTACTAGAAACTTGTGATGCAAAAGAGACATTTTTATTGCACTACTTTTGTCCAGAAAAGTAAGGAAGTCTTCTTCCTATCAACAGGAGCATAAAGTTCTGTTTGCAGAACTTTAAACAGCTCTACCTAGCTGCTGGAAGCAATTCTTTCACATTTATTTTTCTTCTGCAAAGACAACTCTTTTAACCCTTTCTCACAAACTCAATTATTTTCCTCCTTCAGCCTCCACATTCTTCAGCTGGGATAATCCTAGTTCAAGGCCCCTCAAAGTCAAACGGCTAGGAAAGACGAGCTGAGCATTCCTTGAGTTGCAGAGCAGCTGCACAAAAAAGGAAAATTGGATTTTCAAGTGCCAGACAATACTTTTAACCTGCAAAAACATGAAAATGACTTTGTGTGTAGCATTATAAGGCATCTTTAACTCTTTCTGTGCGGAAGTTAATTCTGAGTCTTCTCAATGGATTTAATGTATTTAGCATGAACAGGGGATCACTTACTTTGATGCATTACTGCATTACTGACAGTTCCTGGCATGAGCTAACCACTTGTTGCCCACATTTATGCATTAAATTCAATCATAAAAGGAAATAAAAAACTTTCCACTTTATTAACTCATACTAGCAGAAAACACAAATATTCTTATATAATTACAAATCAACATGCTTTGAGTAATTAAATAACATGCAGATTTGACTTTAAACTGGATCTCCATTTCTGTGAGTCCAAGCACATATTGAGAAAGATTGTGCACTGTAAGATTGTAGTTCAAAAACTACTGGTTCGAAATAACGTAGCTTTCTCTCCTATTTTTATTCAAGTCATAAAAGGTTCCTGGCTAACAGTTTAGTGCACCATCTTTTTGAATAATAGGCAAGCGACAGTGATTAGAACAACACAGGCGTTGTTCTGATAGAGGAAGTTCCATGTTGGTATCTGAAGCACCTACAACCAGGTGCTTCCACCACATCAGGACTGATTATTCCTTTTATACATTCTTGATCATTGTTAGGTCCCTCGTGAGTTGTCAATCTTCTAAATTAAAAAAAAAAATATAAAAAATTATACCATCTTACACCAAAACTATAGGGGACCCGATGATAAAGAATTACTAAGGGGAAACATTGTCCTTATGGTAAACTATTTTCAATCCTTTACCTTTGACCACATCTTTTCTTGCTGTTCTTGATCTGCTACCGCCCAGGATCATATGACAAAACAAAACACGATATGAGTAGGAACCTAATCTTTGCAACTCAGCTTTTTTACCAGCCTTACTAAGAAGTATTTGTGCATATGTTCCTTTGTTTATTATACATTTAAATTTACAGTATGACTAATAGACTATTGACCAATGCCACATCTTTAACTATGATGTTATAATGTTCATGAAATACACTTATGATGCAATATTACATATTTTCTGAAGTAGGACATGAACTCAAGAAGTATTTGTTTGTATCTGAGAAGGAGGTACAAGGAGTGCAGTGCACTGAAACCGATCAGGGAACAAAGCTCATTCTATAGCTTCTACAAAAATACCACTGCCCTCCTTTTTTATACATATAAAGCAGTAGCTTTAATTCAGTGTGTCCTCAATATTACCCTGTTATCAGTGCATTTACATTACAATCTCTTCTTTTGCAATTCTAAAACTAATTGCTCCAGTACAGTTCCCATAGCTCCTACTTCTATTCCTTCCTATTTAACCTGGACCAAAACATTCTGACCTCCACCAAATCTCATTAGCACTTCTGTAGGAATGTTCTCCAGTTATATCCTATTTTTTACCACCAAGACAAAAAGGCAAACTGATTCCAGAACATCAGAACCTTTTGATTAAACTATTTTCTCAAACCTTTTGCTCAATAGCAAAGACAGAAAAGGATGAGGGACTAGGACCAGGGCTAATTAATTTAATGACAGTTTCAGAAATGATAAATGGGTAGAGCTGTCCCTATTATCATGCTTTTTCAGCTTACTCCTTTAGAAATGTTCTTCCTTTTTGTTTAAAAACAAATAAACAAACAACATTGATTCATAAAAAGAGAAGTCTTAGAGGTTTAGGCCTTTACTTCTGTTTAACTGCCAAAGCTTTCCGCAAGCCTTTACAGAGAAAGAATTGTGAACAAAGGAAGTTAGATATTACAAAGCTTGCACGTTTTGCATACCAGTTGCATCCTTTTACATACTGGTAAACACTACTGCTTTTTTTTTTTTTCCAAATCCAAATTTCGAAATATTTTTTTCCAAAATTATTCTTCTCAGCTGGCAAGATTTTCTCCCATCTTGATTTAAAAAAACCACAACACATTTTCAAGGAAGGACATGATACATTTCCTTTACAAAATTAATTCAAAAGGAAAAAAAAAAAAGGTGATGATGATCTGAGACCTCTTTTTTTTAATGTGTCATGCATATTGGTGTTTTCCTATATTGAAAAATACACAATTTAACAAACTGGAGATCCAGCTAAACATTTTTTAATGAAGAGCAATTAATACTTTATCGGCTATCAGTAATGAGTCAACATTTCCTTAAAAGAAAAGAACAAAATGCTACCTACAATTACTTTTAATCTATATAGTGTCTATTGTGTCATATATAGAACACAACTTAGATGCCTGCAAACGGAAATGCACAGGAGACCCCACCCTTGCAGAGACCCAATTATGCCACTGGGGATTCATTCACCCACACTCATCCAATTAGGTGACCATGCCTGAATACATTGATCTACAGCAGACAACCTGAAATGTCTTCTGTATTTCATCTATCTCACAACAACATATTGACATACATATTGGAAAAAAACCCCCACATAAACGTTCAAATTTAAATCTAACTAGAAGAAATCAAATCTCAATCCATAATGAAATACTCACTTCTGATTCTTGTGATTTCTTAAATTTGCCTCTATATTCTGGCATTTTGTTAACTAACTTCTAAAAAACCAAAAACGTTTATTTCCACATACCTGACAAATATTTTTTTTGCAATATCAAATACTCCATTAACACCATTTTAGAGCAAATATTTTGATTAACATCAGGGCAGTAAAATTTGCAACTATGGAAAGACCATGTGGACTTTAAGAAGCCTAAATTATAAACTGTCATAGCCTAACATCAGTAAGATCTACTTTTAAGATATCTATTTTAAAAGCTGTCTATCTAGCTAAATTTAATTAGTGCATTTATTTCCTAGGAATATGCTGGATCATATTTGAGAAAATAGTATTTGTGAAATTGTTATTAATTCTTCTTCTCCTGTCTGTTGGTCTTATAAGCTAATTAAGGTAAAAGTTAAACTCCAGAAAGAAGGCATACCTCAAAGGGACACAGTGCCCTGTCTCACAGTAATGAGTTATGGTTCTGTCAGTAATGTGGCTCCGACGAAACTATTTGTCTCTCTGACATTTTAAGGCTTGTAAGTTGTGCCACGGTTGGGAAAAGTCACTAGGTAGAAACCACCCAGTATTTTCTTCCCTTCAGCTTCAGTTTAAGAAATGGCTAAGAACAGTACAATTTAACCTCTATGCAGACGTTAAGATCTAATACTTCTCTCCTAAGAAGCCTTAGGTTAGCATTAGAGGCGAACCCCTCGAGAATTAGATGATCTGTTATAAGACAGAGCAAACTGATGTTAGGCTGAGACCTCAGGAGCACACAGATTAATTACACAAAGCCTCGGTCCGTACTGCGCTGCACGAGAAGGCCATCAGAATCAACGTACAGTACCTTTCATCTTGTCCCAGATCCTCACTGTCTGGCATTTCAGATGCAAAGGAATTATCTCTCTCTCTCTCTCTACCAATCTAGATAATCCAGGCAACGATCTTCTAGTCTGTTTGGTGTTTTAGAAGCGACAACCCAGGCACCTGTCCTGTTTGCTGTCAAGAAGAGCGCTCCTTGCTCAGAGAGCAAATGTTTACAAGACATCCTAAGTGCCTGCTGGTCTTGAATGAAGTTCAGAGTGTTCGGCTTTGATTGGCCAAGGCTATAAATAAACAGGTCGTGACTCACCTCACACACTATGACGGGGTGTTTAGTAGCAAGCACTGCCAAAAGCAAAACAGTTGGTTGTGGTGGTTTTTTTTTTCTTTTAGTCATGTGAGGGAGAATCACCACCCAGTTAGTACATTTTATTTTCCTGCTTCCACTGGGAAATCTTACTCCATGTCTCCCATTCTTCTCAGGCGTAAGTGAGCAGCAAACAAAATGATAGGAAGCTAAATGACACAAACTTTGAAGTAACACGCTTACAAATATAAGAGCAAAGGGCCTACTGCAACTGTAAAAATGTCCTCTTTTCCCTCCCAACAAAGGTCAGTCACAGGCTGTCAGAAGGGCAAAATTCTCCACTGACTAAATTCACAGATGAAATAAAAACTTCATAATTCTTTTAAAATAAGGAATAAGAAAACAAGTTGTCAATAAAGAATAATGCATTGCTTTTAAGCCCTGATTATAAGCTTGTCTGCCACAAGCAGTCTCAGCTGTCATAGGGATACTAGCAAACTGTACTGGAAATGAAATTTTCATCCTCAAAATCAAAGTATGCTGACAACAGGAGATTTTCTGCCAAAATACTTCTAATGCCTCTGTGAACAACCTAAAGTGAATTGACAAATTCACTTTCCTCGTATCACTTCTTGCTGCCTGCATGACAGGGATTCTGTCACTCCAGCTACACCAGCTACATCTCTATTAATTTTCAACACCCCAGCAACCTTATCTGTGCTGATGAAGCTTTGTAGTGCAGCCCAAGACTCCAAGGATCACATACGTAGCTTGTTCAGCACGCTGCTCAGCACTGCTCCTTCACGTGGCTTCCTTCCTCCATTAAACAGCGTGACCTATTGTTCTTAATATATTTTCAAACAAATATTACATCTAGAGATCTTCACACCGCAACCTATTTTTCTAGGAGGGAACCCAGAAAGTTTTAGACCTGCCTCTACTGCATGAGATAGTAGGAATTGTCCTGGGGATGTCACATCTTAAAAATAAATTTAAAAAAAAAAAAAAAAAAAAGGAAAGCTGGAACAAAAGGTATGTCAGATTAAAACCCAGTAAGCTGTATTTGGTGATTTGGTGCGCTGTGGGTAATGCATTTGGGTACTGCATTGTGGGTAACTGGAAAGCGGCTTAACTTTCAAAACTACAAAGGATTCTATCCTTTCTTCTTATTTTAATATAAAATGCTTCAAAATGACTAGTAAGATCTAGATAAAAATAGCACAAATTCCCCAAACCGTTTAACCATAGATCTATTACTTTAATTTGCATGATTTATATTTACTGTATGAGTATCTGAATTAATAGTATGATCTCAGGAAACAGAGAAAACCAAAAGAAACAGGAACGCTGGCTGGCTGTGAATGACAACTTCCTAAGCACTGGCCCAAACATTCCAGTTAACTCCTTTTTCCTTTTTTTAATTTCATCCAATCTTCTGTATTCATACCTTTCCTCAGTCTTTCACAAGACACGTCTTTCCTGAAGCAGCTTAATCACACTGTACTTTTAAAAGAAAGGAGAGAGGAAAAAACCAGGAATAAAGTCCTGTGTTTAAATTATGCAAGGTAATATAGAAATATCCATTAATAACGGTGCTGCCTTACTCAACAGAGATGTTCTATGGTCACCTATACCTGCATATTCCAGTATCATTCCCTCTTCTTTTTTCTTTTTCTACTTCTGATAGTTATAGGTGAAATAATTAGAGCTGAATTCCCTTCAAGCCTCACCCTGGAAACAACAGAGCTGTTAAATTAAAAAAATCTTAATTAATAAAGTTATTGTGTGACAGCTTCATTTTCAGATTAAAACTCTGAAGTCCTCTAGTTAGGAAAATAATCAAAAGAAATAACTGAAATCTGCAAACACACAAAAGCATCATTCAAAATTTAAATGTAGCATCAAAAATGAAAGCAAGCAAAACTAAACCCCTTGTGCAACTGGAGTTGCTTTTGTTTGTTTACATACAGTGCAATACAGTCTTACATAGCCACATGCATTTACTATGTAAAACGCCTTTTCACAGAATACTCCTTTTTAATGCATTTGATGATCACACTCAGGAGCTGAAAAGCCTTCAGTACTGCGTCTGTCCCTGTATTTCAGTCTTGGACTCGATGTACTCCAAACTCTTCAAGTACACTTTGGATTGTTAATTTCTTTGTCGTACTCTGCAGACAGTGCTCAGTGCTACAGCAGAAAAAAAGGTTCACTGTTTACTTTTACAATTCTTTAGAACTCTACCCCGTCCCTCAGTGAGGTAAGGAGGATAATATCACCTTATTTACTTATTGATAAGCAAGTCCTGGAAAGATTAGGTTCAAAAGTGTCTACTAAATGAGCACCTAACTGAAATGTCAAGGACTTGTTAACTTGGAAGTTGAGCACTTATAAAACACTTCAATACTCAAAAACTAGTTTCTACTGATATCACTGTTCATCATTTTTGCAAATCAGACTTCAGAACAGCACGGGCGCATAATTAGCTGAACCGCAATCACACTAAAGTACTTTGCTTAGTATCACAAAGACGACTATCTATCTAGAACATTCATCTCAATTTTTTGATCACTCTGAATTCTTCCGCACCCGAGAGAATTACAGCTTGTATTGGCCCATCAGGAGGTTTCCAGCAGATCAAGCTCCAGACTATTTCACAGCTGCATGAGATGGAATGACGTCTCCAAGTACACTTGGGTGGAACAGCAGCAGGTGAGCAAAAGTACTGTACTGAATCCAGCCAAAGGGCTCCTGGCATCTCCTACTGTGTCCAAAAGCACAGCCTAGGGAAAAATGCTTTGCTGCCTTCTCCAAATAGTCTTCCCGACTCCAAGTTGTGGCTCATCGGTTTCCTTAACCAGCAGCGATGTCTGTATTTTTAGTTCTGACTGGATTTCCACCCTGCGGTAGCATCTATAACATCTTGCGGTAAGGACTTGTGCAGCTTAACTACATATGGTTTAAAAACAAAAAAAAACCCCAACCAAACCCCACCCAGTTTTCTTTGCTGTGATCTGGCCACTTCAACTGATTTCTAAGAAGTCTTGTACTGGAACAGGTAGATGACAGTTACCTCCCGTTAGCTTTTCACAGCTCTTTATCATTTTTGCAGAGCATTATCATAGTCTTTTTGATGGGACTGCAGAGTTGAAAGGTGCAGCTGCCTAGAAAAGAGCTTGCCTAGTATTAGAATTGCTAAAAATCAGTTTTAAACTTTTTCAACACGGAAAACTCAGAGTGACTAGAAATGGCAGAACTGAGGATGGAAAAGCCCTTTCCCTGCCCAAGTTATTTTTCAGGGAGGTTCTCACTTCCTTGCTTAGTTGCAGCTAACGCCACAACTTTCTGAATTGCAGAGGATTTTGGTCAGTCCTCTCTGTCCTTTCCAAGTTCCTCCTTGCCACCTCTGAGGCCTCAACTTACAGGACTAATCCCTGCTCCTCTCAGCAACCTCTTCGAGCTTCCATCTTCCAGCGTTCCTGTGACTCTCTCACTTCTCACATCCAGCATTTTCTGAAATTTTCCCTCCCCTTAGCTCTGCTGGTTCCTCAATAGAAGTAACAATCCCTTCCACCTTACATTGAGTTCTTCCCTCTAGCCCCATTACTTCTGAAAGCAACATGAAAGCTCTTGACTTTGTAATCAAAAGGAAAAAGAGACAATCAATCATGTTGTGCTCTTGGCAGCTAATTCAGCTTTAAAAGCCCTATTTTGCTCACTTTTTCATTCATATAAATTCTTACATGCCCTCAAACATCCTCACTGTTCTTTTACAAACTCCTCCTACATTTACTATAACCAATTTAAAGTGGGAGAGATCAGAAATGTACACCATTATTCCCAGTGAGAGCGTTCTATTGGTTTACACATTTTGTCCCTTTTTGTGAGGTGTTCCTCATTCTCTGTTGGCCCTCATTACCACATTTTTACACACAGCTTTCCAGAGTACATGATCTTTTTTATTTTATTTGGATAACTTCAAGAATCAATCCTTCTTACTTCTGTTCATCTCCATTACCCTGTTCTTCAACTAAACAAACCGCTTGTAGACCTTTCTCAAAACTTCCTTGATAGCTGGTAAGTAATGGCTCTCTTTTACCTTCAGGTATTAAGATGCCCCAAAAGATGTGCTGGCATGCAGATCATATGCCAGCCTGACATATTGCTTGATCAAGGAATCTTCCCAGTTTTGCTCTTGCTGAGTACCGATTTGGACTGAACATGTATCATAATTATAAAGTAAATGGCCTTCCCCCCAAACAGTATAGACATCTGTGCAAATTCTTCCTTTTACAGGCAAGCACCAAAGACTTCAGGGGGACTCACCAGCAAAAAAAGGAAAATAAAAGCTACATTCTTGCCAGAGACAAGTGTGGCAGTGTGCTCCCCCCACCCCAGCCCAAGCCATAACCACCAGTGGGGGTCATGATGGCTGCATCTAACTTAGGCTGGACTTTGTGGGATGGATAGCAACATGGTAGCCAAGAGCTGTCTGGAACAGGAACCCAGATGTCTCACTGGTATGCAAATGTGACTATAAATCAATCATCTTACTCTATAAATAGTGGACAGCCCAGGGCCTGTTGAGCTCTCCTGCAGAGCAGCGGGCTGCGTGCCAGGGTGGTCTCCCCTTGAGTAGGGACACCTTTCAAGGTTACACCTCGAGGTTAAGCGATTCCTTGCCACAACGGATTCTCGGTAAGTGATTAATAGCATGCTGAACTTTGAAGCCTTAGCCAAGTGATACGGAGGATTGATTGCTCATATATAATCCTTTAGACATAAACCGTTGACCAAGTTTGGGACTAGGATTGGATCCAGCCACACCTAGACTCCTCTCTGAGAAGTTCAGAAAAGAAGGGGGTCCTCTCTGGACCTTGTGACTCAATGAGAGGGTCTCCCTGAGGCATCTGTCTGACCCTGTCCTCTATACAGTAAATAACAGTCTAGTTTGCCATGCAATCACGTTAAACCACCGTCACATGTAGCACTGAACTTTGTTAACTCGCAGTTTTATATGAATAAAGTATATTGTTGCTTCTCATTAGTGAAATGTGCGACTCCGTCCACAACAAGTAAGCAGCCTTACTGAGTAGCTGAGAGGATCGGAAATAAGTATCAGATGCACTGTTTTACGTATTTGAATACTGAAGATGCTCAAGGGCTTTAGCAGTTGGGTGAAAGGCAGTGTGCTGTCCATGGGGAGTGCAAGGGTGATGATCTGGCATTGTGGGTAGATGGTGTAGCTCACCCAGTCTGCAAGCTTTCAAAGATTTTGATTAGTCAGTCTGTGGCATGCTTTATCTGGTCAGACAGCTCCAGAACTAGTCACAGCCGCTGCTGCCTTCTGCGTCTGTTTGTCTAAAAGAAGAGTAACAAGGTGCTTTGAATGTGTATAGCCTTGTTCTAATTATTCAGCTATGAACAAGTCTCACTTCTGGCAACATGGATGAAAAAGTAATACCATAGCGTACACTTGAACAAATCCAAAAAATGCTCAACTGATTCATGGGAAAAAAACATACTCCAAAAAGGACATATAGTTTGGCTCACATTTCCAGAAAGAATGGGAAGTCTAGTATTTTACTTCTTGTAGATCGTTTATGCTGACATTTTCAGTAAGACCGTGTGTTTAAAAATTACCATCATTGTCAAAGGCATGTTTAGGATTAAAACTAATTTGAAATGCATGTTTCTGCAATTGAAAAATTCATGTTAATAACATAATTAAGTCCCCAAAAATGGAATGTTCCCCCCCCCTTTTCAATGTAGAAAACCAAATATGCCAGTCACATTTGTGTGTGTCTGCAGGCATGTGTACATTTATGTATTTATAAGCACACACACAAAAGTATACATTTTACTGTATTTCATCAATTTGAAGCGCACACCCAATTTTGCCATATTTTCAACATCTAAATTTGCTGAATGATACCATGCTTTCCCAATTCGTTCTGACCATGTAAAGCTGACTTCAAATTGCAAATGCTTATTATATTTACTTAAGTTTGGGATCTCTTCATATACTATGAGATATACACAGGAGGCTCGTTTTAGAGACAGGAAGTGTTTCATACAAGCATAAATGAAAAATCAAGATAGACCTGCTGAACGTGCTCAGTTCGTTGCGGGAATATTACAGCAGGTGTAACCTCAACCTGGTAAGCAGTGTGCTAAAAAAAAACCTTAAAGATGCCTATTACACACAAAACAGTTTCATATTTATCTGTACCTAGAACTAGGAATGACAAAAAATGAATTAGAAAAAAAAATACAAATCTTTCAACAGAGACCAACAAAAGCAAGCAAAATAAGCACTCAGGAAAATTTTTCTCTCTTCATGGAACCCTGCATATTACACAGAACTCTTCTTTGTACCTAGATGAAATAAGTAACTGTTAAAACATTTTTTAAACCACAAGCTGCATATTCAGGAAAAAAAATCCCACAGCATTCAGGTTTGACATTAAAAAAGTTATGTAGCATTCAAAAAGCTGAATAACATATTGCATGCAAGAAATACGTACTTGGTAGAACAAAGGACATGAATATGTATTTTTAAAGAATCATAAAAAATTGAGTATGAAAGCAACATGACTATTAACAGACAGCAAAACCTGGTTTGTATCGTCAACAATGAATTGTCACTGTGAAGTATTAGTGTTTCATCATAAAGCACACATAATAATGCGCCACGGTGCACGAGAGTATTTCCAAGTTTTTGAACACAAGCAGAAAGAGGAGTTAAAGGAAATAAGAGACACTTCAACTGCAGTTTAGAAAGCAAATGACTATATTTTAGTCGCATGAAGATAGCAAATCTACTTCTGGTACAAATACAATAGATCATGCTGGATTTGTGCGACAAACAGAGAAGAGCTGGAGACAGGGTGGTAGAAGATCTTACCACTAAGGGTGAAAATCTCAACTGCTCTGTGACTTTCTGGCCATGGGATCTTGTTAAACAGCTATAAAAGAAACAGATTTTGGAGGGGAAAAAAACCCCCACATCGTACATCACCTAGCAATAATCTGAGCAATTTCTAAAGATAAATGAATATTTTTCCAGACTTTTCAATAGACTCTTTACATACTGTTATATGAAATGATTTTGTTTATTATACCACATTTCCTATTTACCCTAAGACATACAAAGGTACTTATGTACTAGTTCATCAATAATCATGATCTGTAATTCAGTAAAGACACATTAAAATGCCATTTTTTTTCCCAGGTACCCATATTATGCAAGGTTTTGAAACCTGCCCCTCCATCTGTCTTCCACCTGTCTTTCTTAGTTCATAGCAATCTGAATCTGTTATATCTCAGCAATTGGTTTCTTCCCCCACTGCAAAGAGATGAACTGTATGAAAGGCAGACCAAATAGCAAGCTCAAGCTATACAATAAAATCAGTTTGCATTGAACAAATCGGTCAAAAGATTAAAAATAGTTAAGAATGCATGAAAAATTGAAAGTATTTTTCAGAAGTGTTGATACAAAGAGTTAAAGCACAAACCTGACGTTTCTTTTCTAATGTGTGTTAAACACAGCACAAAATGCCAAGAAAAACAGAATCCAGCAAGCTACCAAGAAAAGGAGAATATTTAGAAGACAATTCTATATGTAATTCAATTAAGAATGTAAGAAGTTGCTCAGCTACGTAGAATCTCTAAGACTATTAGGACACTCAGAGCCACGTACCGACAATGCCCATGTCTAAAAGATTTTGCTGGTATGCTCACAGTTTGCTAAGACAATCCACCATCATTTTGACACTGCTATCAACCTACAAAGAACATGATATGAGCCAGTTCTCCACCTAATCATAGAATTTTTTATTCTGTGCAATGTAAACGAATCTCACCAGAGAGTGGTTAGTGAAATTGCAAGCCACAACTAAATCAAAGATACAGAATCACAGAATGGTAGGGGTTGGAAGGGGCCTTCGGAGATCGTCTGGTCCAACTCCCCTGCTAAAGCAGGTTCACTTAGAGCAGGTTGCACAGGAACATGTCCAAACAGGTTTTGAATATCTCCAGAGAAGGAGACTTCACCACCTCTCTGGGCAGCCTGTTCCAGTGCTCCGTCACCCTCAAAGTAAAGAAGTTTTGCCTCATGTTGAGATGCAACTCCGTCTTCCAGTTTGTGCCTGTTGCCCCTTGTCCTGTCACTGGGCACCACTGAAAAGAGTCTGGCCCCATCCTTTTGACAACAACCCTTCAGATATTTATAAGCATTGGTGAGGTCCCCTCTCAGTCTTCTCTTTTCCAGGCTAAACAGACACAGATCTCCTAGCCTTTCCTCATAATAGAGGTGCTCCAGTCCCTTGATCATGTTCATAGTCCTGCGCTGGACTCTTTCCAGTAGTTCCCTGTCCTTCTTGAACTGGGGAGCCCAGAACTAAGCACATTGCTCTCCTCTCATCCACCCAGCCAGTGATTTCATCATAGAAGGCTATCAGGTTGGTCAAGCCTGATTTCCCCTTGGTGAATCCATGTTGACTACTCCCAATAAACTTCTTTTCCTCTACATGCTTAGAGCTGTCTATCACCTTTCCAGGGACAGAGGTGAGGCTGACTGGCCTGTAGTTTCCTGGGTCCTCCTTCTTGCCCTTTTTGAGGACTGGAGTGACACTAGCTCTCCTCCAGTCCCCAGGCACCTCTCCTGTTCTCCATAACCTTTCAAAGATGATGGAGAGTCCAGGTCACCAGGCCTGAATTAGACCTTACAAGCTTAGGGGTGATAACTGCAGGACTTCAAGTACATTATAATGGAAGTTAGTTATATATTATCCATCATAGTTATATATTATTAATAATTTTCATTCACATCAGCCCTATTCTTATGTCCCAGCTCAAAGACCCAAAGTTCTTGATTAATATTCAGAATTGCTAGGCAAACACTTTCATACTAAGTATAACTTCATCTTGATTCCTTCAGGGCCACAGTCTTCTTCAATGCCTATATAATGAAAGTGAGACAGATTAAAAAATTATACTGTTAACTTTTCTCATCAACTTGCTATCTATTTGTTGGTTTACCATGTGACAAGAGATAAAATCTCTAGTGTTTAACATGCCTGATAGTAAAATTTCAATAATACATTCTCTTTGTTTAAAAAGAGCTTTTCTCATTAGAATTATCTTTATTCAGTCTCACTATAGTAAACTATGCAACTGTGGCATAAAAAAAAAATATTAGATTGTCACTGATGTGACTCACTTTCAAGGCCATATTTTTATCTGATGGAGCAATTGGTAATTTATATGTTATCTGTCACTATTTTCCAACTTCAACACATGTAACGGCACATTAGCAAATCTGATACATTGTAATGAAAGCAATGAAATGTAAATTTATAGGAGCAAAATTTAAAGTATTTACAAACTAAAATAGATCAGGGAAAATAATGTCAGAGTGCATGCCATTTTAGAAGGCACGTACTTGTGTACGTAGATCAACTAGCTTGCTTTAAAAAAAAAGAAAAGCAAAAATATAGGAACACCTCACCACAGTTCATGTTGCCATTTAATCTCACATAATAGACCCACCAGTTGGAAAAAGAAACTAGGCATGGAACCTTGTAAAATGCTAACATCAAAACTTAAAAGAAAATACTGCTGCATAATATCACAGGACAACGTACAAGGGTAAGATAGGCAATAATGAGAAAGAGCAGCTAGAAATACATTATACAAAGCAATGGTATGCTTCACACAATGACAATTCATACACGTACACAACTGCAGACTGGATAGGATGGTTAATTCTGAGACGCATTGATGAAGACAACACTAACTTTATGCTGAAGTGACTGGAGTGCCCAATTTTTTAGCAGAGTTTCATTAAAGTAAATACTTGTCAAACCACAATCGCTCTGCTCGTTTAACATCCATCCCACTGTGAAATATCTGCAAATTTAAAGCTATGGAGGCCAATGAAACACCATACAGCTCCACAGAAAAGGCGAGGGGGCAGCCAAGACTGCAAAAGAGATCTCAGCTCCCTCCAGCAATCATACCACCCCCCAAAAAACCCACAGAGCTAAATGGCTCTTGGGCTAACAGAAGTCAAGAAGGAGACTAGGAGTGATGATCAATGAAGACCTGCAGCCTAACCCGTTTGTCATCAAGGGCACAGGCAGATCTGTGATTTAGAGGAATCCCCTGAACTGGTTGGGCAGGCGCTGCCAGAACACTCAGCTAGAAGCGCTGAGCACCCGATAACCTTTGCTCTGCCTTGAGAAGATGATAATATGCATGACATTTTGCCGAGAGGCTGACAGCACTACTGGGAAGGCAAATAAACTTCAGTTATCTAGACTTCTGTCTCAAAGTATAAAATGCATAAATTTTCCTTTCCCTGTTCCTTTACTATTAATTTTTATTTAAATTCAGTCAATTTTATAAGGTGGTTTAGAACATATGTACAGAACACCTTGTTTTGCACAGCACAATAGCAGCTCCTGTCACCATTAAAACTTCATTTTCCCTCATTTTTCATGGATGTCTAAAGTTTCCTAAATAAATCATTTTGTTAAACTCTAGGAAATACTTTTCAATAATAGATTTTGCTGAGAGAAGACTGAAAACTTAAGCTTTCAATTTAGAAGTTAGTTATTCACGCATGTCTTTTATCTATATACATCTGTAAAACACATGATACTTTGTCACAGTTTTTGCTGTTGCGTTTGGAATCTTCATCTCCGAGATACCTATAAGAAAGCATCCTTTGCTTTGAAAAACCTTCTCTGCTGATACACAAATCATAGACTATCTCAAGTTGGAAGGGACCCAGAAGGATCATAGAGTCCATCTCCCTGGATGTTCCTATAGAGGAGGGAGGTAGAAGGGTCAAAAAATAACACTCAGATTTTTACTTTAGTCCAGCAAGGTGAGTTTTTCTTATTAAAAAAAAAAAAAAAAAAAGGAGAAAAAAGCCTCTATTTGGGAATATTCAGAACACTTTAAATGCATTATCTTTCAATGACTTTTCATGTGTCCTGCTTTTCTCTCCACCTCATTTCAGTGACTGTCAAAGAAAGCCCCTGAAGACTAATATTCTTTACAGAAAAAGCCTTTTTAGTATGTTTTTTGTTGGATTACTGGTTGATGAAATACATATTTTTCAAGGTACATCTGGAAGTGTTTTGAGCAAAGTATTTGAAACTTTAAAAAGAATTCTGTGTTCTTTTCAGAAACTTTATATTTCTATTTATCATCAGATTAAAGAGTTTTCAGCTGAATTCCCATGCTACACATCCTAAGAAATTTGTCTGCCTATGGTGAACTCACAATGGAAACAGTTCTGTTCCTGTACAGCCCTGACACGGTAACTTCATACAGTAACTGTTCAGACACATCTGGAGTCTTTGTTATCAATACACAAGACAGCAGTCTTACATGCTCTTGTCTTGGTTTGTGTTCTAAGAAAACAAATACATTCATTTGGGTAAAAGTTCTTTAAAAAAAAATACTGTTCCAAACATTTTTAAGATCAGACATGCAAAACTCAGATATTACTGCTTACTGCTCTGATTGATTTTATTACTCTGATCTCATACCTAAATGCATAGAAGCAAGTTCTTAAGGTACACACTGACCTTGCAACTTCCATGGAATGTGGTGGTAGCAACAGACACTCAGTCTAAAATCGGTCAACAGCTATCTCACATACCCTTCCGGGATTTCTCAGACTTGAACATTTGTATACAATTTATTAACAACGTATACAAATTCAGAAATAAAGAGATGTATTTATTTCAGTCCTACCATGTCACTTAATTGAATAAGAAGTCAATGCTTGTAATGCTTTTAACAAGAACAGCCATATCGGGTCAGTGAAAGGTCCATCTAGCCCTGTGCCCTGTCTTCAAACTGAATACCTGGGGATACCTAAGCGACAGAATAAGAACATGGAAAAATATGTAATGATACAGCTTCCAACAATCTCCAACGCAGGGACTTTCAAAGCCAGTGGTGATGGGTTTTCATTAGCCTTCAATTAATTTTCTTTGAACAACTGTCCTGTAGTTTATATTTTTAATCCACATATAGTCCTAATGGTCACAACAATCCTGTTTTTTAAAGCTGAATTACATTTTTTTAATTTTTTTTCCTCATCCTTTTGATGCCTTCTCATTCCAAGAGCGTGAGAGAGAAGGCATGTTCCTTATGGTATCTTAGAGACCCCTATAACATTTAACTTTAATTATTCCTTTTCTCTTTTGAAAAGTCCTATCTCATTTACTTATTCTTTATATGGAAATAGTTCCGTATGTTTGGTCTACCTTGTTGCTCTATTCTGGACTTTTTTTCTCCTATATCTTTTTCTGGGAGGTAGCAGATCAGAACCACACACAGTATTCAGGATGTGGAAATAAAACAAATTTCTAAGAGTGGCACGTGGCTGTGCTTACTTTTGCCCTGTATGTACTTTTTACTGATACTTAACAGTAGATTTAGTCTGTTGATCAATGATGGTTTTGTGAGACCGCATCTTATTCATGAGTGGTTAGAGTCACCTTCAGACCTTATTATTTTATATGTGAATTTAGGACTGGTATTCCTGCATAACTTTAGAGTTACCTATGCTGAATTTCATATATTGTTTTACGGCAAAAGAATCCGTAAGGATCTTCTGAAATTCTTCACAGTCGGTCCTTGTCTTCATTTCCTTGAATAATTTGGTACCTCCAGCAGGCCTGGCCATCCCATAATGCAGTGCCTTTTCAGCATCACTTGTCAGTACATTTCTCAGAATGATTCGAGCACATAGTGCTGCAGGACTCATTCTCCAACCTTCCATTAACATGAAGGTTAGCCATTTAGTCTCACTGCTGTTGCCTGTATTCCATCTGGTTTTTTTGTTTGGTTTTTTTTGGGTTTTTTTTTGTTTTTTTTTATTCATGGGAGAATCTTCTCTTGTATTCCAGAGTTAGTCACTTGCTTTTACTAATGCCTTTTGGAAATTCAACTGGACTACATCAGTCTCTACTCAGCATTGTGTCACAGTCTTCTTGTCTGAAATTATTGATACAGATTTTTAAAGAATGTTAATATTTAAAAGTATTTTAAAAATTACTTCTAGATATTTTTATATTCACCATGAAATACTCTTAAGCATTACCTCACATTATGAACTGACCTACAGTAACATCGATGCCTCAGCTACGTCAGTGATCTATTAATTGTGCTACTAATCCAGGCACTCGGTAAAAGAAAAGGCTGAACTTCTGAAAGCGTTATCATTCTCCTTATATCAAATCTGATCTAGGAAAAGGAAGTGTGCGCCATACCGTGCTATGACTATAACATTAAGGTGGACTTGAGAGGATTTGCACGGTTTTGTGCTACAGTAAATATTTATCTCTGAAAATTGTTACTAGGCTGGTCTCCTGAATATGTCTGATCATCTGTATTCAAGGAGTGGGGAAACTTGCAGTGCGTGAAAAACATGATGAGCATATGCTACCCTCTATTTTCCTCAGTGTAAAAATAAGAGACGTGTAGCTTTATACAACTGATTCCCAGTGTTATTTAGACTCTAAAACATCTTGGAATACTACGAATAAAAAAAACCAATTAAGGCATGAAATAGATTTCAATAGGTAAACATGCAACATGTCTTTTGCCAGCAAAAAGAAAAAAAAAGGAGACTTAAGGAAGGAATATCATAATGTCTGTGTCAAAAGAGCTGAGCTGTTTTACTCAACTGTATGTCGAAACACCTAAAAGAATATAATATGTTATTCTGCTGATAGGCTCACATGCTTGAACAAAACTGTGTGCCAGGACATTCCTTACTAAATTAGTGACTAATCAGATGTTGTGCTGGGAAACACACCCTCACGTGTTACAACAACCCAGGCGTCTGCAACATAACAAAAAAAAAAAAAAAAAAAAAAAGAAAAAAGGACGACTATAGGTTCTCATGCCCCCTGTAAATAATTTCCATCATGCGTTTTGTAATCTAATGCTTGTATTTGGCAAACCAGATGCAATTAAAGGTCAAAATCCAACTACTATATAAACTCAACTCTACTTACTCTGATCCTTCTCCTGACTGTCACCCTTCTAAAGATTCCAAGCACCGACGTCTTCTTCTTTCCACGGCAATAACTAGTATATATTTATAAATACCTTGTTTCACTAATCATAAATGTTTCTTCCTTCTTTTATCAAGTTCTCAAATTAAGATAAACTGCCTGTTTCTTTTTCCCCCAAACTTCCAATATGCTTTATAAACTGTTCAGAATTTTAAAATTAACTTAATAGGCTGTTAGGAGACCTGCACATATTTTTTCCTTCTGAAAAACAGCATTTTTACAAAACTGAAAATGTAACTTCTATATTCTTGCTGCATACAGGGAGCATATTGTATATGGAAAACGATGTAGCAGTATAGAATATTAAATCTTTGTTCCTGTTGTTGAGACATAAGACAGTACAAAATATTATTTAAATAATTCAGTTTCTCAAACCAAATAATAGTACAGAAACATAAGCTTCCTAAGCAGAGAAAACAGATACCAATTCAACAATTTTGCATTGTCTGCAGAATGACCTGAAAGCTGGTCTCACAATGCTGAAATCAATGCTTAGGGACAACAGGCCCCACAACCATTTCTGTACATCATGCATATATATTCTCCTCATCAGATTGATGCCGATTTGTGTGGCAAGAAAAAAAAAAAAAAATCTGTGACTGGCAACAACTGTGACAAGCGATCACGGAAACTGGGAAACAAATGCCTCTGATAAATATACCTATAGCAGGTTTGGATATTTGATTCAGTAACTTTTTCGTGTGGAACAAACCCTATTCTTCTCCTCAAAATTACGAAATAACAAAAGCAGCATTTTTGCCTACAGGAAACAGATAATATAGCACAATATTTAAAGGGAAAAAAAAAGGTATTTGTACTTGCAGGAGAAAAACATCTTTTTCACGTTTGTGTTTGGCATAAGCCATACCACTTACTTTTCCTGCAGTCTTTAGTGGTAATATAAAAATACAGCACATGGTTAAACTTGCTACCTGTTTTCATGGAGGTTTTTTTATCAAATATGATTTGACTTCTGTTTAAGTAAAGCAATTCCAAAATGAAACAGTCTGGTTTTTTTTCTTAATCCGAAAAGCAGTCTCTATTTAAAGTAACATTGGGGGCTCCCTGAATGCTATAGTTTATAAATACCCTTTAAGATGACAAGTCAAATGACTTCAGGATTGCAAGTTATCTCTCACAGTTGTTCAACTGTTAAAATGGAAAGTGGTAAGAATAGAATAAAAATACCCATGGTGAAAATGTTACATGTGCAATGGAATAAACATAGGGAGTCGGGACACATGGCCATTTTAACATTAATCTTTCCACTTTAAATTTACTCTCTACCCTTTAAAAAGGTCAGTTTGCCGACTTCCCTCCTGATGAGCAATATGAGGTCTGTCATTCTGTTCAAAGCTCCACACTGATCAGAAATGCAGTCTGCCTCTACTCACGATCTCTCTGGTATTTGTTGCAATGATATTCTGCTGCTTTAGGCATTAATAATAATTCCATGCAGCCCACCTAATTATAAAAAAACATTTTAAAATATACACAAAAGGTGAAAAATATGAACATTACATTTGCAAGCATAAGAAATCTCTGAGGCAGGCAAACATACCCAATAGCTCTGTGGCAATCAGACAGGCTGTTCCTGGAGTACGCGACGGTTACATTTATTTTATGGTATAAACGTACAAAGAGTTACAAAAAGGATGTTTTGACTGTATGTCAGTTTTCTGTTCTCTTTAACAGGGCTTGGTACCTCGCTACTCTAAAATAAAGTACTACTGCTTTTAACCAATTCAAAGATACAACAATATGCAGCTAAGGTCTACCTGTCTAGACATTTCACTAAGGCTGCATAAGCTCTTTGAAATCTTTTAACTAGAAGATAGCCTTTCTAACTCTGAGAGTGGCCCTAAAAAAAAAGTATATTGTTTAGAAGGAACTGACTTTTTTCCAGTTGCACTGTCTGCAAAGCCTTGGAGTACAGTACCTCCACTTGAAAATAAGGAATTAAAGACTGCACTCCAACCAGTAACCTTGTGTTAGTACTAGTGTACCGATATACAGCTATTTCTACACAGTCACAACTACAAATTGTGAGACATTTGACATGGATTCCCGCCACAAATTAGAAAATCACAGAATACTGAATACTTGTTCAAAAGTATTTATGGATTAGGGATAAATATTCAGGGTGAGGGCTGAGAGAGACAGGGAGTGACCAGCTCTTCTGTTCAGAACGATGCGACTGCATCCAAGTCTTCTCCTTTCCCTGTCTGAGCCAGGCAGAAAGGCTTTTGCTACCCTTCAAGAAGCAGTTGATAACTTGAGCCTAAGTTTAACATGGGAGTTGAAATACACCTGTCCAAGAATGACCATTACTTTTTGGCTGACATTTTATAAGAGTATGACCAAACCTTTTGAATCTTTCAACTGTAAGGATCTTTATCTAGGATACGAGGGGTCTTTGTCACTTCCCCCGTGTACACTTTATTCCAAGTTTCACTTTCTTATTGAGGAAATACCTGTCAATCACATCCTTGGACAGGTTTTCTTATAATGCTATTTAGGCTGGCAGCCAAAATAAGAGTGTACCCTTCTACACCCTGCCTCTGAAGCATGCTATTTATAATAAACACTTTGTAAATATAAACAAGTCAAAAAAAAGAAACAAAGCAAAGGGCTTTATACTGAAATATATACTGCAGTAATACTTAGAATCGACAGCAATATATAAAGTGTGCCTGCCAGTAGCTGACAATTTCCAAGCAGCTTTGAAATATTAATAGGGAGAGAATAACAGATGCTGTGGTGAGCATGAGAAAGCTGATCTGCTCAAAAACGGTCAGAGAACAGCATTTTTTTTAATAGTCAGGAGGTACCCAAATATTGTCCCTTTTCTTTTAAGTCATTTGATACTCCCTGTGGTGGTCTTACACCCTACAACAAGCAAAGATTAATTGCTTGCTTCAAGAGGTGTCCCTGAAGACAGACAGAAAAAGTGATCTGAGATTGATGTTACCAGCACAATTCCTCTGCAGTTTTTCAGATATAGTTTTTCTATAGAGATGTTAACAGGCTTAAAAAAATCAACCCACGAAGATAGGATAGATGAGTACTTTAAGAGAAGCTTACAACTTTCCTTGTATGTCCAAATTGTGTCCCACAACTCAACACACAAGAAAGTATGTTTTGTTTTCCCTGTAATTAGACTTTTAAAGCTTTATTTCTGCTGCTGAAAAATACTGGTGCCAATATTGCCATATCAGTAAGAAACATGAAAATATTAAGACGTGAAGGACACCTCCAAACTCCCTTGCTGAAAGCTGGGAAAACTTGGCAAACAGTGCGCAACTGCACTGTGCAAATCAGTAAATTCAAATGCAGCACCTGCCACGCTTGCTTTTGTCTAAGACGGAAGGGTAGATCTAAGCACTTGTTACTGAGATAATGAAAGGTGGAGAAAGGGCTAGGTGGCATGGGATAGCTCCTGAGTAACACTAACCAGTTTGGCCATTTGCTCTTTCTGAATCTCTGGTTTGTTTCTCCACTCACCTCCTTGATGGAATTTTCTATATTCACTTTATCACCTTTCTTTCAATTCCCATCAGCTTCCAGGAGCTGTTTTGTTTTCTTAGTGCTAGAAACAAGCTGAACTAAAAAAAAAAAACAAAACACCTGCAATTCTACATATCTTGTACTTAATGTTTAGTTAATACTCTGATCAAAAGAAACATTTTATCATTACAATAAACATAGCAATAAAAAAAGATGTGAGACGGCCTAGATGATGGTAGGCAGCAGCAGGGAGGTTGCATTTTTTTCTCCAGTGATGATAACACGGGTATTATGTGACATGCCAGCGAGCATGACACAGAGCTACCAGAACTGGGTCAGCTCAGAATTAGCAGTTCTTAGGTAGTTCACCAAGTACAAATCCACCTGGCTGTGCTCACAGACACCTTTAACAGAACTGCATTATTGACACAGCAGATCCAGAAGCAAAACTCTCATGAATAATTGAACGGTGACTGCAGCTCCATACTTCAAAAAATTAAACATGGAATAGAGCTGGCTTTACTATATGTTGAAAACTACTGAAGAAAAACTGTCTTATGTTTAAATAAAAAGTGTCAAACAAAGGCTGTATTTCCATCCTCCCATCATTATGAAGCTAGCATTTTTCAACTAAGTGTAACAATTCATTTTTACCAATGAGTAACAAAGGGTATTAATTACTGAGTCATTTTTTGCACAGGATGCATACCCTGCAGTTTGCAATGACTGCATTTATGTTAGGTATTTATTTCATACATTTAATCATGATGCAGTGACTTCACTTGAATAAAAGTATTTCAAGCCTAGTTTATTTAAGCCTAGTCAAAATACACGTCTCACTGTGCTGGTGCCCAGATGACCTATTTTCCAACATGGAGGCAAACTGGCAAAATGCTAGGTGTAAGGATTTCTAGAAGCCTCCACATGAAATCTCCTGAGGCTCTTCCATGAAATTACTCCTCCTGATTTATTCAAAGAATAAATGTATTTATATATTTCTCCCTGAGAAGATACAAACAGAATGCTAAAAAAAAAAAAACCCAAAAAACCAAAAAAACCCACCACAAACTTTCAAACAATATGCTTAGAAATGATTAGTGAAATCTCCTGTCTGTGAGAGATTAGCGAGACCAAAAAAACAACTGTCAAATGAGACTATGTGAGGTGTTCTTGTGAATCTTGAATTTTTAAATACTTGTATAAAAACACTTTAGTTATCAGAATAAAAAAAAAATTCTAGAGGTAAGCAACAGGAATCTTCTGAATGACTTCCTAGTATCTCAGTGGTGCAAAACCAAAATATATAGTATGTAAATCTTTCAGATCTCTCTAAATAGAATAAAAAGTTTAAAATAATTCTTGATAATTTTGACTACTGATGGGCTAGAGGAAGGAACAGGACTGCAGGACAAATGAAGACAGTAATGAATTTCTCAAGGAATTATGGTTTGTGAAGTTAAAACTAGAAAAAATAGGGCAATCCAAGCAATTTCAGATCAACTGCTCTCACTTAGAGATACTGACCAAGTCAGTAACACAGCTGCGAAGCTGTTAAAGCAGTCAGTGAGGATTATTCAGTATCCAAACAAGCAAAAAAAGAAGGCTTATTTCTTTAAAAAGGGTACCTAGCCCATCCTAAAGAAAAGATGGAAGGATACCTCTCAACTGTTGCAATGCTTTTGAAATTCTCCTATATGGCACTTAAAAGCAAACTGCAAAAATACGGCTTATATGCAATCCCCATAAGATAACCTCACATTTAATTGAAAAGCCATACCAAAGGGCAGGTGTTAGAAGTGTCTTGTTATATGAGATTGATATGTCCTTAGCATTTTCATTCGGTATCTGCACTAATCCTTCAGATGAGCGAGCGGCAATACCCCTGGGAGGAGTGGCAGACACTGTAGAGGTTGTGGTTTAAGCCAGAATTGAATCAGGGTTCAAAGAGGAGCTAAAACTGGAAAATGGGATGAAACAATCAAGGAGTTCAAATAGAAACAGGGTTCAAAGAGGAGCTCGAAGTTTAAAATGGAATGAAACAATCAACCAGCCAAACTCATCAGGGAAATACTGTATTTGACAAGCCAAATGCACGGACGCCAAACAGGAAACTACTTACTAAACAAGCAACACAGTGAAAAAGGAAAATGTTCCCAACAGAATATAAGCTACTTGAGTTATTTGCAGTGGTCGTAGGAAAAAATAAATCTATGCCTGGGATGCATTTACAAGACATTTATGGTATACAGCACAATTCATCTCTTTTACTTGATGCTGATAAGGCCTCGGTTTGGGCATTATGCTAGGAGCAACACAGATACTCAAAGATGAATGATAAAAGTTTCTGAAAACATAACTCATGAGTCAGCAAATATTAAATTGGGTTGATGGAATATAGCCCTGTTAAAAAAAAACAAAAAAAAAAAAACCATCCCCAGTAAAATTCTGCTGGTCCTTTGTGTCTGCCTTTACTTCCTCAGAAGCTACTCTTGAAGCCACAAGGATGTTTAACCTTTATTTTTTACTAATACAGACAGAAAGCAAGTAAGGCTCACAGAAAGACGTATGCAATGTTTGTTTGGGAATAGTAAAGCAGTTGGACAATTCCAACATTTTCTCCTCATCCCTTCCATGCACCCTCCATAATGAAAGGTGAGTTGAGCTCCTGCAGACGAGGAAGAGAGGAAAATGTCTTGTGATGGCTAAGGCAGAATCAAGTTATAACAAACCACTAAAGAACCACAGGAAGTGTGCCTGACTTCAGAAGTTTGCAAACCTCTCCATGTGATAAGAAATTGGTTATATGCAGCATGCATTATTTCTGTGAAATATAAGGGAAAAAACAAGCCAAACAAACCAACTATTTCTACCAGTGAGATACGTAACACCTACAAAGGCTGCACCATCTCCATTGTTTCCTGTCGCCTTAAACAAAAAAGAACCAACCAACCAACAACCAAGGATAGGCGTGTAGGAAAACGTCTTAAACGGTCTTCAGACTTTAAGTATGACACTTTTGCCAAAGTTACAGCCTGTCTGTTTAAGTTGGGGTTTTTTTTTGTTGTTCCTGTAAGAAAATGAATACACAGAAATTTTACCAGAATGCTGACTTTACCATTTATCAAATATAAAAATAAACTCTGAAGAACATACTACCCAAGAAGTGAGCTAACAATTTGGAAATAACTAGCCAGAAAGCAGGAAAAAGTCACACAATATAAAAAAAAAAACAAAACAAAACACCAAAAACCAAGCATCAAGACGTTTTTGTAATGTAGACAATTCTTTCCATAATCTGCGGGGAGTTTGAACATTAATATAATACATGCCTTTGTGATTTGTAAAGAAAAAACACTGTGCATATTGCTAGCTATCCGATTTGTGACAATGTATTATTATGCAAAGGATCATTACCACTTGATATTTGAACAGTACAGTGGCTACTGAATAAATAAGATAGAGGTTTAAACTGCAAGTAAAATTCAATTTCCATTTGCCAACACTACAGTTTCACAAGTATGAATCTACTTTCTGCAGGACTGCAACCACTTTTTTACATTAAGAATATTTGGGTGAATCATATTTTTAAGCAGAATTATTTGAGGTATGTTATTCAGCCATATATATATTCCAGCACAAACTCACATGAATGTATGAGCTGAAATGAACAGAACACAAACATTACAAAATACCAGGAGTGGAAGTCTTTGAGTACACTAGATGCCTTCAAGATTATACTGAAGCAAATGAAGAAGGAAATATTTGCACTCTGAAGCCTGTTTTTACCTATTTATCTATTAGACTATATTCTGTCCTCTGGCTTCCTGTAGGTGCACAGGAACTTTTTTCTTCAGTCTACAGCCATGTGAAGAATGAATCTCACCTGGATGATCAAACTGAGAGTAAGGGGCTGCGCAACAGAAGCTGATAGTACTGTGTTTTGGTACTGACTGGCCTTGACTTATATTAGCTTTGTTCCGATCTACGACATCAAGGAAATGGATTAGCAAGCATAAAACAGAAACACCGTTTAGATTTCCCAGTGGAAAAATACCTCTTATTTCCTAATCCGCTCATCAACAAAGAGATCCCTTTGCAAAACCCTGAAGTATGGAACATTTTTTTTTGAGATACTATTAAGCAACATGTCCTCAAGGTCATCTGAATACACAATCATACTGTGCCAGAGATTAATTTCAGAGAAACTGCTTGCATACACAAAGAGACAGAGGCAAATCTAGTCCGCATGCTTGTTTGTCAAGCCCTGCAGTCGTTACTGCTGTGGAATGGTATTCCAGGACAGTTGCTGGAAGAGTCAGCTTCTTATTTGTAAACGTGAGCACCAGTCAATGGCATCTTTAAGACAGACAGGCCTTCAGACCAGCAGGGAATAACAATACAAAGGTTGGTAAGTGCTCTAACTCATCTCACAACCCTAGGCTTACTGTATATTCAGGGGAGACAAAAAGTCACCATTAAGGTACAACGTACCTGACCAGTCTATAGACATTTCATTTAGGACAAGATGAATCATGCTATATATCTCACAAAGTATTTCAAGTCTTTCTCCATTGGATCATGAAAAAAGACTAGGCAGACTACATCAGAAATCTTCAGGCAAACGACCTGTAGATTGTCTTATGCCAACCCAGCAAGCAAAGCATATGCAAATCAGAGGTATGTAAAGCCTCAGACATAATAAATGAAGCATGGTAACTGCATGAAAGGGGGAATTGTCTCCTTTATCTTTAGCGATAACATGAGAGTTTTTTCCCCCATCACTGTCAGTTGCTTAGTTTCTTCTCGGGCTGCAACTGGCTTTTTTTTAGGCTTGCTATAAAGGGATAATTTTGAATGAACATTAATTTGACCTCCTTAAGTTTCACAACTCAAGAAATGAAGGTGTGCCACAATTCCCATGCATATTCTAAAACATCTGCTAGCACTGACTAGAGAAGCATCAGGTTTCAAAGAAATCTTGCTAGGAAAGGAAGAAATAGAACTGATTTATAAAGTAAAAGAAATTAATTTGACAAGTGACCTTCTCCACTGCTCTTTTAACAGTTGTTATCCATTTTTGAAAAAAGGTGAAGATGTCAGTAGATAAGTTCTTCAGAAAAAGAAGCAGATTCAGAAACAGAACATGGTGCAAGAACTTGCTTCACTGAGAAAGGTTCAGCATGAGACGTCATCTTGCTTCAGTTTTAAAATGTTTAACTTAAAATAGTACTAAATGACTTCACTAGAAATAAAAACACAGGTCTTCTTACATAGACACATTTTAAATGTGAGACAACCAGTATGCTCCATTTGGGTTACAGCAATGAAAAAGAAGTTAGGCTACGCTTGCTTTAACTAGTCAGCAGTCCTCAACAAAGATCAAGGGGGACCAAAAGCAAGCGCAACAAATTAACAGTATCTTTATTTGACAGACTCTGATCTCTGATGCTTGGAGTGTATATGCAGCAGAAGGGATGCACAAAGCACACAAATGTTGAAAAAAATGCAAGTTTCCGAACAGTGATAATCAGTCATTTACCCTCCAGCTACCACAAGCTCTAACTGCAAAAGTAATAGTACAAAGCATGTCATGTCACTATTAAAATCATCATAAAGCTGTGCCACCATTTATGAACCATTATAGTGTGATAGCAACTGTTTGATATTAATTTCCAAAACCAGAATTACATAACACAAAGGTAAGGCAGGAAACCAGTCCGTGGAGATCATTTTTTACTTTCTGACTATATCTGTTTTGATAAGCAGGGTGTGGCAATGTTGTCAGGCACTAGAATTGGTCAGTTATGCAGTTAAACCATTAAAATAGCTCTTGGCACAGTTTTGGCACATGCCAACTACCACTTTCCCAAACAACCCAAGGCAGTTTCAAAGTTGGCACAGACCAGGAACCCTTCCCAGCCTGCACAGCACCATTCTGTGTGGACTGTAAGGCCGTTAAATGCTACAGACACAGTTGTTTTGTGCCTGTGGGTCTCGATGCCAGAGAATGTGCACAAACACATTTAATATATTAGAATAGGCTTTGCCTCTCACCCAAAGTGCCACAGATCTACTAATTTTTTTCTTCTGTATGTTAAGCTTATGATTCTCTGCTGAGTCATGTTTTTTGTGAACAGACAGCATGGGGATATGTTTGACACAGCTTGCTGATACAAGATAGCATGAAAAGTTTTTTATATCCAATTTTGAGTAAAATGGAAAGCAACCATGCACCCAGCCTCAGTATGTTACAGCAGTTCTTCCAGTTTCAACTGAATCAACAGGCACATTTATGTTAGTATTCAGAAAAAAAAGAAAATAAAAACACCCACCAAACACCCACCCACAGTGCAAACAAATGCAAAGTCTTTATATGAACTTATAAAAGTTCTAAATGAAAGCTAGGGTGCAACAGTTGAAATTTCATTTATGCTAAATAATCTCTCTGAAAGCCACCTTAACACCAGAGGACTGTGAAATGTCCAAAGCAACATCTATTTTTAGAGAAGGTATGCAAGAGCCAGAGGACTGCAAACCAGTAAAGACTCATCTCTGTTCTGTGCAAACTGTCAGTAAATCTAATAAAGGACACACATGCCTGTCCTATGATACGCTGTAAAGGACATCACATCACAAGCCTTCTGTACTTTCAAAGAGTCAACCAGCTTCTACAAGAATGCTGACATCTGTAAAAACTCACCTGTATTTCTGAGAAGGCTTTCAACAAAGTCTCCCATCAAACACTTACTGAGACTAAGAAGTCATGGGATATGAGAGGAATTATTCTGGTAGAGAGGGATACCAATGGCAAGGAACTGCAGAACTCTAAACAAGTATCAAGTGACTATCTTGACAAAAGGCAGATGAAATGTGGAGAGATTCACATAGGAAAAAAAAAATAATCTTAAAGTCACATTGGCTTTAAACTGACCTTTACTACTCAGAAGCATAATCTTGAGATGATTAAAAAAATCCATGAAAACTTCAATTCAGAGCTCAGCAGAAGTTAAAAAAGCCAATGAAGCATTGGGACTTACTGAAAAGAAGAGAGGGTGTTTTTATGAAAACGTATAGTCCTATACCGATGTATAGTCCAAGGTCTCCCTGAATGCTGAAGGCTATTTCTAATCCTGTTCCTCCACCCCAACAAAGAAGACAACAGAAAGGGAAGAAGAGTTCAGAAAAGCACAATGAAGACATCAAAACTACAGAGAACTTCTATTTTAGGAACAATTAAGTAGTCACAGACTGAACAGGACAGGATAGAGTTTTATAAAGTCACAACTTGCTGAAGAATATTGAGAGTGATTGCTCACTATTTATTCCAACACAAAAAAGGTAGAAAGGTGTTAAGAAACTATTATATAGCATTAAATAAACACAAGGCTGCGTTCACAAAACACATAGTTCAAGCTGTGGATAGCTGAGCTACAGGATGTTGTGAATATCGTAAGTTTGTAAGAACAAAAGCAATGGAACAAATTCATGGAAGGTCCACCTAGAACGGCTGTGGGGGTAGGGGGGAAGACACTGCTTCTGGTACCTAGAAGTCCTTTAACTGGAAGGTGCTGGAGGCTGGGAAAGTACACCAGGAGAAGCACCTTGAAAGCTTGTCCTGCTTTTATACACTACCCAAGGCCATGTCTCTCCTGGCTGGCCACCTTCAGAGAGCAGATATTGGGCTAGACAGACTTATGAACTGACCTTGTGTTCTCACCATTACGAGTTATTTTACATAGAGACATACAATGCTTGTCTTTTATTACCCAATAGCACAGACATTCCCACAGAACAGCGAGTCAAATCCAAGATTCTAGACACCTGAAAACCCTAACCCAAGTACTATTTATCGTCTTTTCCTGAAGACCAATCATTCTGATTTTGGGACCTGGACCTGAGGAAAAAAACTGGTCTCGGACTGCAGAATTATTTTTCTTGGAAACAAAGGGCAGTTAAAAACCTATGCTTCCTTCCATTCCATGAGCAATTTGATTTTTTTTTTGCCTAATGTAAACAGGTAAATTCAGATGTAAAAAACCAAAAAGATAGTAAGTTTTATGTAAAAATCTCTCACAAGGAACAAGATGAAAGAATGAAAGTCACACTATGTATTGTGCCACAGCAATGGCTCCTCAGTTAAAATCTTTGAAGCATTGCTGGTCTACACAGATACACTGATTAGTTTTAGAACAATTTTACACTGCTCAGTTCATGAACTAACCTGTTACCAGTTCCATATAGCTCCACTTCAGGTTTGAAAGAAAGCCTGAAGATAGTGCATACCTGTAGAAGTTTAGAAAAGACTGCGCATCTGAACTGCATTCTGTAACTGCCATGGTATCAGTATCTATCCCTAGGCAGAAAACAAAAACTCGCATCTTCCCTTTTCAGCTTTGCATTACTGTCCCTTCAGTGTCAGGGTGTAAAACAATAGCATACTAATGGATGTTCATAATGCAGCAGTTGCTTTTAAATGATGTCAGATATACAATAATTCTTGGTGGTCTGTTTAGAAGAATAATGCCTGAAATATACAAACTTGTATTCTGAAAATGGATTATTTGTAAACTGTTTAGAGATGTTGCTTATATTACAAATTAAATCAATTATATACTCTACACTAACAACATGATACAAACATTTGACTGTAGATTGAGCCAGCCGAATGGCAAGTCAACAGACTTTACGATTACTGATTAATTTCTACTCCTATGGATATCAGTTAGTATTTGAAATTATAATGATCAATTACTTGTGTTGGCTACTACAGAGATAAAGGGAAACCCCAGCAAGCTTACCTGCTTCTAGACAGCACTGGTATAATGACATTCTAAAAGAAAGTTACCTCCTTAACCAACACAGTGTTTTTCCCTAATAATCAACTTTAAAGAAAACACCAATTCCCAGAAAACACAAAACATGACAATCCCAGTGTAAGAAAAAGCATTTCTGAAAGTATTTTGATATGTTACCGTATACTGAAACTCAAATCAGAAAAAGCACACTTTTTACAAACTTATTAAAACCAATGAACAAATGTTATTAACATTTAAAAAAATGCTAAGATACAAATAATTCTATTTTAATTAGAGGGAAAATACTTTTTTTTTTTAAATTCCAGACTAGCTATAATAAAGAAGATATTAAATAACCAATGTATTAAAAATAATATACCTACTTGTCAGTGATGGTCCTCCAAAGCTGCGCACCTGCAATTGTGGGAATGTAACATGAAACACAATGCACTAAACCAGAAACAATATACTTTTTTTTTATTATTCATATGGAATGTTCAAATTTTGGACAAAATGACTAAGGAAGTCTTTGTAACAGTCAAAACAGGAGTATAATTAATTTAGAGTAACAGTTCTTGAACTGTTTTCTGTAAAGTTAACATACCAGTTAAAAATATAAACGGAAAAACTTCAGTATTTTATATTGCTACATTTTCACATGGAAGGAGAAGATAACTTATGCTTTGCATCTACAAACTGACAACTACTTTCTACATTCCTTATGAATCTGTAATAGTCTTGCCACCTAGTGGCTGGCTGGAAGCGTGACGTAACTACACAGAAGTGGTATACTGGGAAGAATTTTTTTCTGCTTTTTGGAGTGACACTTCATTGATTTCAAGTCACTACCACAAGATTTCTACAGTATTACTTCAAGAACCTGATTGTTCTTGAACTCTGTGTACAATGCCATCAAAGGCAGTAGTAAAATAAAAAAAGTTAGCAATAGTAAAAGAATCATTCTGTATGCTGGTATACATAGGTCTTCCTAGCCTCCTCTCTATCATGAATAGTGAAATAACCACATAGAAACGGGACTGAAACACAAATGAAGACGGGATGGTATTACTCTCTTAGCTTGGTCAATATTGGTACATCTTGGATTTGGTCAGTACAAAACTATCAGTAATTATGGCTAAGAGAGAACTTAGGTAAATCACTGCCTTCCATCTAGTGAGGTATAAACATTAGTGGCAATTTATACAACAAGGATCCTAAAAATCAAATTCTACTAAGCTTTTTAAGTTGGCCTCTGAGCTTGCAATGCTCAAGCAGGAAACAGAATGGTAATAAAGACTCTGGAGAAAACAATGACAATAAACCATTCTTCAAAAAAAGGTTGTGAATAACTGCTGTTAACTATAGCAGGGAACAAAAGGCTTTGGGAGTCAAAAATGATGTGGTAGTACATCACACAGGAACAACATGCTGCTTCTACACCTATTTCCTGCTTTTGCACTATATGCAGGTGATTTTTCAAACATTTTGCATGGGGATTCAACACAGACAAAATAAGACACTTTAGTCTGTAATTTTCATTGTCAGGAAGATGATACTATTTTTTTTTAATGACAAGCATTTTGGCAAAGATTTTCAAGATGGTAATGAACTACAGGATAGCAATCAAAAAAACCAAAAAAACCAAAAACCACCCCAGCCACCAAAGCCAACAAACTCAAAATCCCTTTCAAACTTCTTTGTATTCACATAAGACTTCATACACACTGGAAACTGAACACTATCTGAAGTAGAAAAAAATACTGCTCGTTTCTTATTTCAACTGTGCTATGATAGGTCCTTTCTCAATCTGTTTTCAAAGTGACCAACTTATATTGGGTCTCCCAAATTTTCCAACAATGTTGTGATTAGGAGAATGTCAGAAGAAGTAAAAACGTTTAGGAAAACCATCTATTTTAGACAAAATGCATTTTCATACTTAGCAGTTATGAAACAAGAATGATTGTTCACTGATACCCATTATACTCATTCTAAAAATCTCCTAATGCCTTTTCTACAAAATACAGCGAAACTTCACTGAAAATGGTTATAGATCATCATAGATATATTAATTTCTCTCTGAAATTAGCTAATACTTCTAGAATAACCATAATATCGAAGTGGATTTAGTAGTGAACTAACAGGCTCTGAATTGCAGGTGTTTAAGCAAGGATCTCTATCAGTATACCGCCTTACCTTTTATCCTTGAGAATACCAAATCCTTTATTATCTGAAGAATTAGCACTCCAAGTATTATGAGAGAAGTCAGATGATACACTCTCCAAGAGGTCAGTGCAACAAACCTAGAATGTCAAGAAGAAATAAACATTGAATACTTTTAAACTTATTGTAAGTATATGTAGACTGATAGCTGCTATTAGTACTGAAAATAAAGAGAAAAAAATAGACTGATACTATGTTATTGAATTTAGTTTCTCCCCACAACCCTTTCACAGGAAGCAAACGCTGACAGCTCCAAGCATGGCAGTCTCATTTAAAGATGCAATTGCTGAACATACATTGAGTTTGTAGCAGATTTTTGTCCACACTTTTATCTATGCAGAGAGGAAGTATAGAAAACAAAACATTTTAATTTCTGCATAGGACACATTACTTTTAAAAATTAATTATGGTTTTATTAACATAAATTGTTTTGGCACAACAATTTTATTTTTTTATTCACTTACAAAAACATTAGACATTTTCTTGTATTTCCTATAGGACCTATGTTCACACAAGACTTTTATACAAAAGATTCTTTCGAATGCAAAGATAAGGTAAAACTCTGTCATTCATGGTATATGTCCAAACCACAACAGTATAATATTCAAACTTGTCTTGAATAAGCTTTTGTGAATTTTGTTTTTCATTACATAAAAATTTTAGAACATGTCAAGTCAAGTCAAATAGACCTAGACTCAGAGTGTATTATTTATAATCATCTCATGCACTGCTGACTTTGCTATCTAGGTGTGTCTGGAGATTAGCTCTTCTATACATTTTACTGACAAATATCTTAACTCATAAAAAAGGATCCAAAGCGTATAAGAATTAAAATTCAATTAAATGAAAAAAAAAAAAAAAAGCTGAAGTATTTTAATAGCTTGTTTCAAGCACATTAAGACAGAGATCTGAATACAGATAATGAGCACATTAGTATCTTTTTCAAGCTAAAAGCAAAAGCAATTAACTTTAAAAAAAAAAAGCTGAGGATAGCCAAAACCAGTAAGAAGCCACTGTCCAAGGCAGTGGATCAAATGAGAATACCAACAGAAACAAATCCATACAAAACTGGGAGGTTTCCAAGAAACCTCTGGGATCTGAAAACAGGGCAGTTGGCCACCTAACCAGTTGCTGCTGCAGAGTTTTTCTGCAAGAAAGAGGGGAAAGGGAAGTGAAAAGGAGTAGCAAGCACGGCCTCTGGAGGAAACCAAGCAACACCCTTTGAGCACACCTGGATTTTTAAAAAGAAAATTAACTTTAGGTGTTTGTAACAAGCTCAGGACACACCACAGTTTTGGAAAACTGCTCCAATATTCCTTGCAATCCTCAAAACCCAGGATTGTATCAAAGAAAATGTCTGTGCCACTGATTTTCCTGTTTAACACAAACTCATAATGCCCAATCACCCTGAGCAGACCAGGATATGATTTCCAATACAAACAGATAAACTAACTCTGAAAGTTTTTCTCTGAATATGCAGGGTTTCTACATCTGTGCAGTCTGAATCATAACGCTACTCTATCAAAAAACACAGTATGAAATCAGTACCTCTGTATAATTTCAGCCAGCTCAAGAAAAGCAATAGAGATGTTTAGAGAAAAAAAGACCACACTGTAAGCTCTTTCAAAGCTGCCCAAGCATAACTCATTAAATCAAAACTCCTAACAGCTTTGCATTATGCTGTCCCACTATTTTTCTTGGTGATAATCTTCACCATAAAACATCCTTGATTCTGTTTAAGGATCAAGTTTAACTGCACTGAAGACTTTGCTTAACCTACTTATTTAACTTGTTGATAATGGAGAAGAGAGGGAGATGCGACACTAGAGAAAAATCAAATGAAGAATTTTTCTTACAACTTCTAGGCATCAGAAGCTTGTAATAAATGCTACCTTTAAGTTATGTGGGCTTAATAATGTGCCTACTTTACAGGTTCTTCATGGTGCTTATGCATTAATACTTTATCGAATCAAACATTATGCCCCAATTTAGCAGTTATCATTGGCCAGTCCTCAATGGTTTAAAGAAATACACCAATATTTGTGTATGTGCATGTGAATGCGTGTGCATACCTACGGCACACATTTTACTAGTTCTTAAAGGTAAGATCAGGTATTTACTAAGAAGATTTAGCCTGCCTTTCAAAGAATATACAGAATATGTTTGACCTACTTTATGCTCACAATTGAACCACACTCCTAGTTTCACTGCAATCACAGCTGTCACCTGCTGTTAAAAAACAATTGCACTAATGCAGACAAGGATTAGCAAACAAGGATTAAGAAGGTAGCATCCCCTCTGAAAGATGTTTCCAAGTCATGTCATTCTGCCTTCTCCATACTGCAGTCTTTCTGATCCATAGCTTTGGGGGAAAAAAAACCAAAACAGCAATCTAGCTGGAGCAGCTGATGTAGTAGCCAAACAAGAGCTTGTCACTTATTTGAAGAGCTTTCAGTTCTTCTGACTGGATTTCCCATGCCCTAACATTATTAGCTGTCACACTCCTTCTCTGCTTCAGTACTGTTGATTTAGACTGTGCTGTTTGCAAGAAAGGCCACCTCTTAAGAATTCATTCACAGCCAGTGTGCATCAGCCCTCAGGTGCTCCAGCAATACGGATTAGAAAAACTGTTTGTGAGCCATATGTCAGACAGATCTACATCCTTGAAACCTTAACTGGTCAAAAGCTGTTAAGGTCCCCGTGTAGTTTTTTTAATGTCTATCATAAGCTCATCGAAAGGTTAGTCCAGCATGCTGGGATCTGAAAACTACGTATTATGCTAACCGTGCCAGGATTCAAAATTCTTATAGAAATTAACAACATGATGCGTAGCAACCTGACTAACAAAAAGTTTCAGTGGTATTTTTGCTTATTATTAGGAGTTAGGGCTCTTTTCCCCCTTCTTTTTTAAGGAAAAGAACAGAGATTACTGAAGTATTTCTAACACACGCATGTATCTGACAACTAAAAGGCTCCAGAATGATATTATCATATACTGCACAAAGATATTTCTGTTTAGTAGAAGAATCAATAGCTATACCTATTCAGCAAACTTTTATGCTCTCTTTTTAAGCAGTAAACAAAACAGGCTGAAGTTCCAATTGTTGAATTTCTTCTACAAGTGCTGTGGAAGTAACAATTATTCTGTGGAAGAAACAGCTGTTACTAGAGACATGAACAAGATTTGTCTCCCTATAAAATTCTGCAGAATTTTGAGAGATAAGGTTAAAACAATGCATAGAATTATGTATTTTACATAATGTATGACAAGGGGGCAAGAAACTCCGCTGTAGACAGTGTGGGACTGCACAAAAATGATCACGATATGCCATGGGACTTGGTCCTCAGCACTGGCTGAATTAGGTATCCCCAGCACACAAGAGGCCTTCACTCACACAGCTCCAGAGACAGGATGCAGCTATCTGGTTTTGGGGCTGCAAGAAATGCCTCTTCCATGGGCTGATGACAAGAGTGGCATCACCTGAGAAAGAGGTCTTCTGGTTGATGTATAGAGCAGTCAAGTGAAGGAGCTACTGGAAGCAGTGAGCAGATGGCAGACCACTATGGAGTATGATCTCCAAAAACATGACTAGGTAAGCAGCTGAGCAACTTGATCTAACTGGACCTAATTTGAGCAGGTCAAACTAGCTGACCTCCTGTTTTCCTTCCAACTTACATTCTTCTGTGTAGGAAGAATGTAAGCTTGATGGAGCCAAGCGGGCTAGTGAACTCCGCTGTGGGAGACTGAGAAACCATGATTATAAAATGAAATAAAGGAGATATCAACTATTGACTGTGAGGATAATTAAGCAGTGGTTGTCCACAGAGGTTGTGGAATTTCATCCTTGAAGCCTGTGAAGACAAAACCCTAAGCAATCTGTTCCGAGTTAAGTACTAATCTTTTCCAAGCTGAAGGTTGGACCAGAGACCTCCTGAGGCCTCTACCAACCTGAATAGTATTTTCATTCTGTGACTACTTTAGTCTATTAAAAGTGGCTGGCAAATCCTTTTCTGCAATATGCTGAATTTAGAACTTTAAGGCATAAGAGTTTCTGTTTCTTGGTCTGGCTGTACTGCAGCTGGACTGAAATGACTCTAAAATGCACAATTAAGAGTCAAAACGCAACAACTTTCAGAATTAAAAGTCAAAATTCTTCAACTGTATAACTCTATCGCAATTTTAAAATAATGGATATATACAATACTACATACAAGTGTGAGATTTACCGAAAAAAAGAGAGTACACCATTCTAAAACTCCACTGAGAGCTACTCTACCTGATCTTCAGCATTCCAGTCACCTTAATTTCTTCCTACCTACAGACAATTACAGGGTACAAAATCATTTTCTTAAATCCCATAATGCAACTTCTCTTAGCAAGTCATGCTTCTTTACTTTTAGTCACACAAATAAATACACATTGCCATTAATCTCTACTGCTTATTTGTAAATTGCTAAATTCAAACATAACCTTTTCAGAATTTTGGCACTTCTCATATTTTGCTAAAATATGATGTTTAAGTTCAAGAATCGTGCTCTGGCTAAAAATAAAAAAAAAGAACATCCTTTTGACAAGCTTCCCATAGCTGTGAAGGTCAGATGGAAAGAAAAGATGGGACAAGAAACGCAGCTGAAATCCCAAAGGCAAAAGCAAGACTGTACATAGTAGAAGAGCAACACATTAAAACCAATGATGAAGCCTAATCTGGTTAGAGAGCTCCTATACTTGCTCCTGGAGGTGATATTAACTAGTACCACATCACCTAAATAAAGAGAAGTACCCTAAGGTACCCCATCCTTCTTATCTTTTCTCCAGCTCTTTATAGTATGGGATGCTTGTATGTCAATAGTGGCAAGATATGTTAACTAGCACAAGTCATTCATTGGATCTGTTATATCAAGAAGGAGCCAAGCCAGCTAAGAAATTTCAGATGCAAACACTGTCATACAATATTGCGGTCTGTAAACATAATGAACACTTATAGGGCATGGCAAAAACTATTTTTAATTATACTTGTGAGATAGAGGGAAGGCACAGACCTACTAAATTGCTTGAAAGCTTAAATCTATCAATTTGATGATACAAGCCTCATTTCAGCCGTGAATGTATATTTTTTTACCACATTCTAGAATTAGGAATGACTTGTACTTTGCAAACACAACCTGTAAGAAAATATTTCATCAAGAATTAAACAAATTAGATTACCAGCAGCCAGAACCATTTATTTCTAGAAAGCCTTATTAGGTACGCTTAACCATCTATCCTTAGATGAATTCCAGAGATAATCACACAAATACATGAAAGCTGTGAATAACAGACATGAATACAGAGCTTTGCTTCACCATCACCTATTTTGACACATTTACTGTCTGCATGAATGATTTGCGGATTTTAGTTCAGTGCTCAACAAATACATTTGCATCTTAAAAACTGAGCCCAAACTCTTCAGAGTATTTTTGTGGTGTTCTAAATAGCGCAGGTTGGTACATACTTGTTGCCTCATTAAACACTAAGGTCAAAATCCACCGACACCTTCCAGCCATAGTTCACCCATACAACAGGTCTTTCTGTAAGACACTGCTACGATGCACCACTGAACAGAAGCCACTCAACTGCCAATAATGGATATGCTTCTTTTTTTTTATCTACTAATTTTAAAAGTATGTCTGCTCCTACTCTTAACAGGGAACTGCCCAACACTGTTTCAGACAGATATCTACAATGATGGCATGTAGATAAGAAAAAAAAAAAAAGTGGTCATAACTGTTTCCTGGTGGTAACTGTTTACTGCTTGGAAGCACACGGAGACCATTCTTCGTGGTTACTGCTGGAGCTATCAGCACCAGTCTGGCTGCAACAAATTCCGACACTTATTTCAAGCAAGAGGTTTGCAGAAGGGGAGTAAAGTTAAATTTTCTTCTAAATACAGCATGAAATGCACTTCCCGAAGAACACTGCTAAAATACACTGCAAAGGCAGTATCAGAAAGCTTGTTCTCTTGCTGATCACTGGCTCAATCATTTTGTTTGCCCTCTTGTGAATCAAGGGGCAACAATATACATTAAATTTAACCATATTTTCTTTAAAGGTAATTTAACACTGACTCTTCTAATTGGAAAAACATCCCAAAGCAGGTTTGCAAAACCTGCTCTTTACATCTATTAAACATATGAATTTACAACTTCTATGTGAATTGCTTTTAAATGTAAATGATTTTCATATTAAGCTTCCGTAAATACCAAAATGCAGTATCTGTAAATATTAAAATCCAAATGCTTAAGCATTCAACACATTTGAAATCCAACATTCAATAATGCAGCATTTTTCCTGTTGTTCCTTTAGTACATCTTGGTCTGAGCCAAAGTATTTAGACACTTATTCAAGTATTACAGTGCAAAAATCCTTTCCCCGTCCCTGCACAAAAAGAGTAAATACCCACTTACGGCAGAACAAGTTATGCATGCTTTTTTGGTAGAATGTATTTATAGAATAGAACTTGGTAGAATCTCATTAAATTCGTATCATATTTAACCGTCAGTCTGCATGTCTGAAAGATACACAAAAACTGTGGTACAGCAGAATCCCTGTTGCAGAGAGTAAAATACACAAATGTATTTTGTGACGTGTAATATATGTGCTGTCAAAAATTTTAGAATGAACAAAAATTTTATAAATTCTGCCTAACAAACCTCCTCACCAATACAAAAAGCATGATTTGTTGAATAAAATCATTTCAAGAAAACACAAAAAACATTTACTCCACATCTTCCACTTTGCAAAGAAATGACAGCATGTTAATCCAGATTTAAACTATGCACACCACCACTTTGCGTGCCTGGCAGCTTGAACTCAAATAGCTCTATATCTGTTTAGCTGAAAACATGTGAAATACTGTAATAGAATGCTTCTTAAAATATGTACATTAAAAACCATTTAAAATAAATTTTAATTTAGTGGAGAAAAGTGTGAGCCTCTGTAAAAGCATAAATTAGGAGGAAGCATTTTTTTCCATTAAAGTTTTTTCTAAGAATGCCATCCAAGAACTTAGATATCTAAGACTTTTAATAAAATATTTCAACCAGAATAGAATGAAGAACTGCAAAGCAGTTGATTTGTGACTTACGTGCCAACAGCAATGAGTTTTCCATTGGATAGTGCCCATAAGACTAAAAATTCTATCATTAAGTACATAAAAATAAATAAATAAATAAATAAAACCAAACCCAAACAGAAGAGGCATGATTATTATTCTAAAACTTGCAGCATTTTCTTCAATTCTTTCTTTGTTAAGACAAAGACAATTCAGTCATCAACCATTTATCCAAGAGGCTTATTTTTCAGGTTTTAGTCAAAAGATTAGGATCGTATTTGTTCAGCCAGAAAGCACAGATCAAATCAAGCCTGGACAGCTGTTCTTTAGGAAACCTGCTAGAAGTTATTACGAATAAAGATTTTGGAGTAATAAATAAATCCCTTGTCATAAGAAACAGACTCTCACAAACTTAAATTACTATTACTTTGACAGCCACCTGCAGAAGTGGTAGTTCTGTCAGGCTGCAGGGCAAAAGGCAAAGACTGCTGGACAATTGTAAAGAATTACATGATTATTAGCTTGAGTTAGTTATATATAGGATAGGAATTCAAATTGCATATTCTCTCTAACCCAACTAAAAGAATCAACATTTTAAACTTATAAATAGGTCTAAGTAAAAATTAAAATACTACAATTCTCTAAGCAAAAATATTAAAAAAAAATCTTTAAAATACTTTGCGTTCAAACAAAGAGAAATTTGCTTATAAGCTGGTAAATTTGGAAGTATATTAGTGGTCTGGGAAATAGGGTAACTCAATAATAAAATGTGGCATTGCAAAATTATCTCACACTGTTTGCAAGGAAATGTCTTGGTGAATGCAGTAGTTAGAGTTATGTTTCAACACTTGTGGGTTGTGGATCAGATTTACTGTAACCTATTGCATTCAGATAGGCGTATAAAATAAAAAATTGAGGAGGAGAAAGTTAAAGTGACCTAAATGACATACCTTGTGAGTCTACCATGACATCAAATGCTACCTGTTACATCAGTGAAAACAGGGGATGATATTTCCATGGAAGTTAAAATTATTTTGAATTAAACACATAACATAAATAACCTGGCTTCCTTTATTTTTGCGGAAACATGTCCAGATGACCTTAATTAACCTGTACTCTGGCAAAGTACAGAAGAAATCTTAATCCCATTTTCTCATACAGTAGCAGCAGTTTGATGTTAAACAATTCAACTCTACCATGCTGCCCTAAATCTCCTTTTCTTTAATGCCCTCATTAGTCCTGTAACATCTACCATGGAGCATAGCATATCCCCCTAAAACTTCCATTGTTCTCAAAATTCTACTTACTATTTGAAAGGTCTCATTATTTTGAGTTAATGCATAAAGAAATTGTCGTTTCTCTCTTAAGACAACTGCTTTAGACACGGAATTTATAAGTTTTAACAAGACAGAATAAACCCAAGCCATGCTGCAATTCGTCTATTCTCCTTTGTTTGGGATTTCCATCTTCTGCAAAGTCCTCAGCCTGGATTTGGTCCTAAATTGCTCAGTAATGCTCGCTTTCCCTCAGTTCCTCAATTATCCCATTTGATTTCTTTCCTGATTGATCCTGTTTTCTTCTTACTGGTTGAAAAATGCTGTAAACTGTCCAGGTTTTTATGTAACGCTGTCTGGCTCTAAAACAATGTCTATTTTCATTCCTGTAAACCAATCTCTCAGCCAAAACAATGCAAACTGTCACTAAAAAGCTGCTGAGATAATGGCTTTAAATTTTTTGCTAACTAAATTAAATTAATTTAACTTTCTGTTACACTTTTCTAACTCCAAAGCCTTCAGAAGTTTTAATAATTCGCACTGGAAAAGTGAACATAAGCTTAAAACTGCCTAAGTGAAAACAAGTAGACTCTAAAATTACATCATAACTTGCGTTGCTATCAGAATTTTAGCTTTACTTGAGAAAGCGTATTTTGGAATATCACCTTCTAGGGAAAAAAACCAACCAAACCCAAACCACAAACATTTTTTTTTAAGCTTGCAGAACAAACAAACAGCAAATTACTGTACTGTAGCTGGATATAATGGAATAATCACAATACCAGTAAGTTTCAAAAGGTTGGTAAAAGGCAGCAAATTAAGTAAATTAAGACTATCAGACTAGAAGACACAAACTAACAACCATGTAAGAAACCCATTCATGTGGATGCACAGTGAATTTCAGAACTGCCTATGCCAGAATTTTTTTCTTATCTTTTCTGATAACGAACATATTGTAATTACAAAAGAAATATGTCAATACATAACGTATTTTACTACCCTTATTTAAAGGATAAAAGATAGAAACTCTTATTAGAGTTTGAGGCAGGATTACAATCTATCTTAAACTATTTACTCGTATGTTATCCTGATACTTTGAATTTTCAGAAGGTAATCCCAAAACAACTAAAAAGGGCGCTATAAGATTACCTATATAACAAAGATAGCTGAAGACTGAAATTTCCCAAATTAAAATCACATATAACATCTGGCTGCTATAAGAAAAACATTTTGTCACAGAAACATATAGATGTGTTCTCCTGACTCAGGAGATGTGACAAATTTAAGATAGTGATCTGAAGGCCAACATCCTACAAACTGGTCTCAAAATGTCAATACCCCCTCTTACTCCAAACCACTTAATTGTTATGCATTTTGCTTTATGTTTTGATCTAACAAATTTCTTTTATTCCAGTTCTCACTTAATTTAGTTTGGTAACCTCCCTCCTGTCCACGGCCACTGATGACTTTTCCACATATATTCTAAATGAAAGCAAGTATTTTGAACCAAATATTTTCTTGTTATGGATTTAAATTTGGGTAGAATTAATTCTTTCTGTATTCATTTTGCTCAGCATACTCTCAGATTTGAGTGTGGTTTTGGGAAAACTTAAGTCTGAGAGGGGAAGAAAAGGATTCTGAAACAGCTGAATTACTATGTAAAGCTGAATTAAAGCAATCGGGAAGAAAATATTCATATATTGCCATTTGCAATTTCAGTATCTGGACTCATAAAAAATCCAGAGTTGTTTAAGTAAAATAAAAAGCTGAATTTACATAGCCAATTCAATCTATGCAGAGTCTCTGAATTTCTTACTAATGACATCTGGTGGCATGCTGGTAATGAGGAGTGGTTTGGATGGATAAAAGCCACATGATCCTTGTATGAGGACTAAGTGAGTCATCCTTAAAGGACCACACAAACTGCTGAGGGAAAACAACCACCAACCTCACCACCCCCAGGCAGTACTGCTACACTGACTGAAAAACACTAGTGATCACCACACCAGCGTTCTAGGAATAACATCCTAGCAATAAGAAGACCACCTAATACAGACAAGACTAAGGAGAAAGTAACGTTTTGTAAGCAGTGGGCTTCCTAAGGTTCAGGATGCCAAGTTCACTAAGATGTGCTGTTTGACTGAGCAGCTCCCTGAGGACTGCATTTCCAGTGGTACCCACAGTCAATCTTGATAGCAGGCAGAAACTTACAGTCCCCTCTCTCACACACTTGAAATGGAACATAATGACAGCCATACCGAACATACATAGAGTTATGAACAGCTATACAAATGTGGCTGATGCATGTCTAATAGGTCAGTTTCTTTCTCGCAACAAAGAATAAAAATCCAGATGCAGGCATACACTTTGGATGCACGCTGCTCTAAATATGCAGAAACCTTGCTTTATAAGCAAGCTATCCATCAAGATGTAGTAGTGACACCACTTACAGTTTGTGTGCAAACACCTGAAAGAAATGCTTAGCCCAGTACTATTTCCTTTGGTCAAAAAAATAAATTAATGAAGAAAAAGTACTCTGAGTACTTTCCTCATGGTAAGCATTATAATTTCAAAGCAGAGATTTCGTGTAAGAAACACTTTAGTAACAAATCTTAAAGTGAATTGGATACTTCAAACCAAACCAAAATAAACACTTCAATAACAAATCTTAAAAACAAACTGGATACTTAAAACACAACAAACCTCTAAACTCTGAATGTGTTTTTTTAACTAACATTTAAATAGCAATTAGATTTTATATCTGTAATACCCTTCCTACCACAGCCTTTACCTGATGCAATGCACATGGTTAGTTCAGATATAAGAAATATTGTTTCCTCTCTTGATCAATTAATTCTCCCATTAAAAAAAAATAATATTCATTAGGCCCAAGACCAAACAAAACAAAAAAAATCTGAGCGTGGATGGTGACAAAAGACACTATTTTTAACAGTAGATTTGGCCAGCATACCTGTCTAAATCAAGGAATGATACTTGTCTTTTACACAGCTGGTCAGTTAATTTGTTCATCCAGTACAATAACATCATATAACAGACCTGCAGTAACACACACATTTGTATATCAAAAAACATATAAAAATAATCCAATAAAAAATTGGATTTGGGATAGCAACAAGAACAGCAAGCGGGGTAATGCAAAAAATTTGTTGCACAAGGAGACAAACAGAGAAAAGATCTATTACATCTTAGTCTTTCTTACTGCCTCTCTTCCCAAGAAACGCTATGGAAATTAGTCATTTAGGCAACTGGTGAACAGAGGCAACGGAAGCATCTAAGGACGACCTTGTAGATATTAACGTATTATGTCTGAAACATATATCTGCAAATATAAAACATACCTTTGAAACAAATATCTGCAAACTACAAAAGACACCTAACAGCGCAGAATTACTAAAAATAAACTTGTCCCCCTGACCTCAGAGAAATATTTAAGATGACAGATTGGGAGAACAAAAATGAAAAGCTGCCACTATACCCCCTACCCCATACACACACATAAAGTAATAATTAGGGTAGATAACTAACATAAAATCTAGGATTGACTGTTAATATTTGTCTAAGAATAAACATAAAACTGAAAGTTATCAGCCTGCAGCCTAACACTTAGAATACCTGGACTAAGCCTCTGGCACCAGCACAGAGTTTCTCTGCTCTTGGGCAAATCACTCATTTTTTCAGTACTGTGTGTGTAAAATAGGAAAAAAAGATCTTATTTTCTCATGTGGTATTTTGACTTCAGTTTGTAAACTATCTACAGCAGAAAAGTAGACTCTGTATCACATTTCAGATCATTAGGTGCTAAATAATATATATTTAACCCTTGTTCATTTTAAAGATTTTCAATTGGGGTCGTTTGGGGCGAAGGGCTTAAAACTGTTCATGTTGAACAAATAATGGAGGTGATAAGCAATGGATGCTTTTTCAATAACCAGAATTATTTTTTTCACTTTAACTGACAGCCCTATTTCATTCATTTTTGAGAAAATTTTATTAAATGTTAGTTCACTAAATATGCCAGTATATATAAAATCTAAATTGCATTACAATTTGATACATTTATTCAAAATATTAAAGCAAAGCATATTGCATCAGCTTTTGTAGGGTCTGAACTTTCGTGCAGTCTTTATGTTAGAAAACAAAGGAAACTGAAAAATGGTAGAGTACAGTACTGCCCAGTCTAAGAAGGTCCTAAAGTCAAGATCGAGTTGCTTTAAGCCTTGTTAAGGAGCCCATGATGATTTGTTAGAAATATTCAGAAAATGAAGGAAAACAAAATGAAATTAAATTAGTAAATTTCTTGTACTTACAAGACAGTTATTTCAGTAGTAAACACTGAAGATGCATTTATATACAGTACCACAGTTAGAAGATTTTTAATGGGAGATTAGAATCAGATAGATTTTTTTTTTAAAAAAAAAAAAAAGGATTTTGCAACAGGACATCAGAGAAATAGTTGACCCTCAGCAGCTCCTACTGCAACAGTTTATACATGAAGTGTTTTGAATGGCATACATACAAGAATTAAACTAACTGTGAAGGAAAATACAGTCCCACCAAAATTAGAGGGATGGGAGGAAGGAACTATCACTACTCTTCCAACATTTGAAAAACTGTAAAATTAAACTTCACCTCCCCTTCCTCCCTCTTCCACCAACGCTATTGCCAACATAGTGAGAGACGTCTCCCACCCAGCAATACAGACTTCTCAACTTTGAGGAATACTGAGATTAGAGGCCCTACGCACTGGGAGTCCAGCTACCTCTGCACGGCAATAGGGATACTTGCAGGCACATGACAAAGAAAGATGAAGCAGTAATTGGGAAATGTTTCTTCAACCTAGGCTCCAGCCAGCACAGAGCCCGCTTAGGAGAGACTTCACAGGCAACAGGAGCAGACTCTCGTTCCCAGTCCTGAATCAGTAGGGACTGGCTGAGTCATCACAAACCAGGCTGACCAGTTGGACCGCAAAGGAGAAAAGGAAAAGCAGCAAATACACAGTGCTGCAAACGCTCATGATGCCAAGACCAAAGCAGGGAAATGTGAAACTAGATTTAAATGACTGTTTCATTTTCAAAGTGTCAGATTTCATAGGTTTGCTAACAAGATCTTCCTTGATTTTCTTCAGTCTGACACCACAGAAGTTCACTGGCCATCATATCTGCCTCCACATATTTCCTAGTTTGTCTCCGCCTCTCAAATCTCCCTGGCACTAAGATAGCGAGCTTCCTGCTGAGGTAGAGCAATACCATCAAAATAAAAACTATCCTTGTCCTGACTTTTGCCATTGTGACTCATCTTGACAGTAAGAAAGTAGAGTGAACTATAAATTTTGATAAAATAAGTTCAAACACTGGTCACATAGCAAGTTGCCATTAAGACTACCAAAGGAGATTTTTCTATAGGCATTGCATAATGCATGCACTATATACCTTGCTTATGATCGAAACTGGACAAAAGGATAGCAGACAGGTTGCCCAGCAGCTACTATTCCTTGAGATGCAAAAATGTATTTTGTTAGGTGCTGTCCTTGAAAATATTATCAGACTGCTAAATGCTACACAGACGTTTGCTCACTCCCCCTCAGTGGGATGGGAGAGAGAATTGGGGGGAAAAAAGGGTAAAACTCATGGGTTGAGATAAAGACAGTTTAATAAAACAGAAAAGGAAGGAATAATAATATAAAACAAATGATGCACAACGCAACCGCTCACCACCCGCTGACTGATGCCCAGCCAGTACTTGAGCAGCAGCTGCCCCCTGGCCAACTCCCCCCAGTTTATATGCTGAGCATGATTCCATATGGTATGGCCAGTTTAGGTCAGCTGTCCCAGCTGTGTCGCAGCTTCTTGTGCACCCCAGCCTCCTCACTGGCAGGGCACGAGAACCTGAAAAGTCCTTGACTTAGTATAAGCACTGCTCAGCAACAACTAAAACATCAGTAATGTTGTCAACATTACTGTCACCCTAAATCAAAAACACAGCACTATACCAGCTACTACAAGGAAAATTAGCTCTATCCCAGTCGAAAGTAGGACACAGAGCCATGTCGCAAAGAAACACAAAGCGTTATGACCCTTCCAAATCGCTGAAAGAACAGATGATCTCTGATGTATGCAGAAAAAGAGAGCAAAACCATGTAACTTCCTCAATGAAAGGATTTACCCTGGATATCCGAGACCAGGATGGATAACAAAAGTCAACCTAAATTAGACATCACACGCACCACTCCTGCAACTAAAGAGCATAAAATTATTTCAAAAATATTTATACAAAGAGATTTTCTTGTGCAGCACAAAGCTTCAAAAAGTTCTCTTTCCATGACTTGGATCTCATGTTTAAGCATCCCACTGTTAGGGTTATAGAGAACTAAGTGGAGTTTGCAATTAATCCACCTCTTTGCTTGTTTGCCACTCATTTGCTTAAGAGGAAAGGAGGCAGTTTTAGCCACAGGAGAGGAAACACAATTCCATCTTAGAATCTCAACAGTATTATTACACAGAGCCCTAACACATAAATTACTCTACATGAACAGGCAGGCATCCAGCAACATTTTAGTAGACCAGAAAACAAATGTAGGCATCGCCAAAACCTAAGATCAGGGGAAAGTCCTGAAGAAGTTTCATACAGAAAGCCAAGTTTTTCCTACAGAAATAAACAGAAGAGTTGTTACAAACACAACAATGAACACGTCCCTATCTTAGTTTCTACCTTTTTTTCCCCAAAACTGTATCCGACTACAAAAAGCTTAGTCAAAAACCAAAAGAGAACTGGTGCACTGCAGTAACGTTCCCGCTGTCCCCACTCCACAAAGCCTCCACTAACTAGGCCACCAACCTGGCGAAGCGCGCACCCCCAAAACGAACTCTGAAGTAACGGACCGCAGCAGCAGCGCAGCGCTAATGACAGGCTCAAGGCCTAATTTCACGAGGGTTTCACAACTCCGCAGAGAACGGCAGGCCCACCGCTCATCCCCACGGCAAGAAACACAACTTCTCGGCGGGGCGTGCCTCAGCCGCCCAGGTCTGCTCCCAGCCCGGGCACCCGGCGACTGTGAGAAGCATGGGGAGGATGGGGAGGGGGCTGCAGAGAGCGGACACAGCGGGTGAAGGATCCCGATGAAGCAGGTGCACACAACGCAAAGGGCCATACCCTGCCCCCGGCGGTGGGGGAGGCGATGGCGCAGGTGAGAGCGAGGGGAGCGGGTCAGCACCCCTCAAAGGGCGGCCGGGGGACGGGCTGGGGAAGGGGGGCGCGGGCCAAACGCTCCTCCCGGGGGGGCGAGCAAAGCGCAGGGGTGGGGGAGCAGGCGCCCGTCGCCGGGCAGGGGCTCTCCTCTCCCGGGGGGAACGGTCCCTGCCCCGGCCAGGCTCGCTCACCAGAAGAGCAGGTTGGCGCAGGCGAAGCCGCCCAGGCTGTGTAGGGGCCGCTCCCAGCTCAGCGCCGCCGCGATGCAGCAGCCCACCGCCAGCCCCGTCTCCCCCAGCAGCGCCGCCGCCGCACCGGCCGCGCCTGACACCTCCGCCGGCTCCGCATCCCCAGCCGCCGCCGCGCTCCGCTCCTCCAGGTCCCCTGGCAGGTCCCCTGGCCGCTCCCGCTCGCCGCCGCGCTCCCCACCCGCCTCTGGCCCGCAGGACTGCGCGGGCTCCGCGCTCGCCATGGTTCGGTCGCGACCACCGAGGCTGCCGCTGGGGCGGGCGGGGCCGGGCCGGGCCGGCGGGGGGCGGGGCCGGGGCGGGGCCCAGAGCGCAGCCGTTAACCCCCCACCCACCCCCACCCACCGGCGCCGCTGACGTCACCGCGAGCCGCGCGCCAGACACCGGGGCGGGGGGTGGGAAGGGAACCGCCCTCCGGGCAGGTGTCACGAGGGGTTGCGCGTGCGCGTGACAGGTGCGGGGGGGGGGCGGTGGCGGTTGGTGATGGTGATGATGACAGTTGGGGCTGCGCGTGACTGTTGCCTGGCCGTTAGGGCCCCTTAGCCGCGGTGGCTCCCCCGCCGCTCCGCAGCTACTGTGTCCGGGCCTCCTCCCCGCCGCCGCCCGCTCGGTAGGGGGCCTGGGGCGGCTGGCGGTGGGGATTACAGCAGGGGTGGGTGCTCCCAGCGGCCGGTGCCCTCTGGTGAACGGAGGGCTCGTAGGCACACACCCAGGCCGCGGAAGTAGCCAGGTAAAAGCGTTGAGGGTTTTGGTTGCCCGCTGGGGAACCAGTTGCCGCCTTCGTTTGGGAAGTGGTGTGGTGATGCTGTGAAATCTACCAGAAGAAGTTACTACCAAAGCTCCTTCATCTCCTCCTGTATATCCCACAGCCAAGCAACAATGTCCAGAATCCTCCCCAAAATGGAAATAAATTGTTGTTGCAGTGCTGGAAACTTCTCAGACCATGAAGGACGCTACAGGAGTTTGGTGGCTTCCATCTGCATCTTTCCTAAATATCCAAGAAACTTACTTGAAAATATATCCTGTGTTGTCCTGTCATCTGTACGACTAAGTATCTGTCCAGCCTAAGGCTCAAGATGGAAGCTTGACACGGTCTTTAAGGTGATGATGTGCATCATAGCAAATGTGATTATTAGGGAGATGGATTCTGGAGAGGGTGCCTGGTGAGAAACGTCACTCGAGCATCTGTTGCTGAACAGGATCTGCCAAAAATCAGAATCAAAGAACGTGTCTCACAGTATAAACTGCACAAAATTAAATCATTTTTATTACAAGAGCAAAATAACAAGAAGAATAATTTTGGATTGGGAGTTAACATCTGTTTCTAGCTTAATTGAGTACCCTCTATTAGCTTGATCTTTTTATGGGAAAAGGAGTCATACTCACTTTAAGGTCAATGTGCCTTTTTTCCTCTGAGGTAAAAGAAGACAAAATAAGATCACAAAATTAATTAAGTTGCACCGTTAACAGTGGGTTGCAAATCTCGTGTGTGTTTTGACCAGATGTCCTTGGGAAGGAGTTCTGTTACTTGTCTGATTCCACATCCTTTATGTAGTATATGAATTGTACCCAAGAGGAAACATACAGAGCATCATTCTACATAAGCAATTAAAATTTTTCTAAAGGACATTTTAGTTTTATGCTAATTTGTTACACTACTATGCTTTTACCTTTTGAGAACATGGGGCCATGCAGACCTGCCTGAATAATAAGCCTAGCTAAAAAGTGATGGATTAAATGTTGTTTATGAGAGAGCAAAAGGAAAGAGACAGGCTCCTCCAGTAACCCAAACCGCACAGATGGACAGGAAATGGTTGCAGCAAGACTGGAGAAACACCTTGTTCCTTTGCTTCAGTTTTATGCTGATGGATAAAACTTTGCCCCAAGAAGACTTGGTCAAAAGAGAGTGTCTTCCCCATGCTGGAGAACAGGCGCTGTCTCATGTGTGTGCAAGCAGCTGCTTACAATTACTGAGCACTCCTGTTGGTGGTGTGTGAGCACTTGATGCCTCTCTAGGGGGTGTGCAGTGGTTGCCTACAGATGCTTATTCCCTGGTTTTGGGAGTGGGAGCAGAGGGAATCTTACCAGTCCATGGGAGTAAAAATAGGGTCTTCTCACAAGGAAAAAGAGGTAGGGAGAGGAGCACAAACAGGGGGATTTCTCCTGTACTTATCCTTTTTTCAGGACATTGTAGGATGCTGTGTTACCTATGCCAAGCTGCTGTTGCAGCGAACGCTGTCCATAACTTGCGAAAACCATCCCCAGCATAGCCAGCGGCAGCCTGCTTTCCCTTGCGTTCAGTTATTTCAGTAATGTGGGCTGTCCTATTTGGCATCTAAGTCTAGTTAACTCCAAACAGTTACTAGATAAGCCTGGAAAGAAGTCAGGTATTCCTTGTGCACTTTTAAAGTGACTGTGGAATAGGTTAAAATGTTTGAATTTGTGGTTAACCAGCATTAGATCTTGATTTGTACTGAGCTTGTGAAATGTGGATAATGGCAATATAATCCTATGGCCCTAGGGATTAAACCATGACAGATTTTTGGCGATCCGCCCTTACCAATATTCCACTTCTGTTTTTAAATATTGGAGTATGGTTGTATCCCCCCCACCCCTAATTTATATTCTATACTGTACTTCCTTCAGTTGCAGGAGTTCAAGAATCCTCCCTCTCCTCAGAAAAGGGGGGGCTGGAATCCGGGAGGGGAGGATGAAGTGGGGTTTCAGTGGGCATGGTAGACCATAGATGTGGGAACTCTTTCTGATTATGATTAAACTTGCATCCAGTCTAGATTACTGGCCTCTGCTTTCCTGGCCTATACCATGAATAGAAATTAGTGAAAAGTTCTTCCAGAATAGGTTTTGTAGTTTAGCTAATGGGAAAAATGCTTCACATACTGATGGACACCAGCTCTTCTTTTTCATTGGTGATAGTTACTGAGTTGGGTTTATATGAATGAGCTTACTGAAAGCACTCTGGTATAGACATCAGTGTGAGAGAAGACATGGATCATTCATTCCCAGCCACTGAAAGTTTATATGTCTTTTTCAGACAAAATGGTAGTAAATATGATCTCTGGCTTTGATCTTTCTGTGTTTTGACGTTTTGCCTGCCAGGGTTTAAAAGGTTTGTGTGAAGTTTGTGAATTTCAGCTGGGAAAAACTAAGACTAGCAGCCAGTGCACAGTTGCATGTGTGAGCTGTAATGCACAGAATTAGACTAGGGACTGCAGTTCTGGTGTCAGGGACTACAATGAAAGGGTGGATAAAAGCTGAGGAGAAAGCTTTCTAAATGGTTTTATCAGCGGAGCTTACAAATATCAAAGCATTCTAACGCTTCTGAAATCTGTTTAAAAATTCTGATGTCAGCATAGAGTAACATTGTTGAATTCAGTTGAGGATTTTAGTTCAAAATGGTATGACTTTTCGTCTCTTTTTTTAAAAAAAAGTTGTTTCCATTTGCTTCATTTCATCACAGGATCACAGAACAAGTTAGTTTCAAGGGAATGTCTCAAAGATGTTTGGTCCAACCTTTCTCCCCACATACATACTCACTCAAAGCACCTTGATTGTTGGCTATGACAAATTGCTTTGTGTCCTGCCCAACTGTCCTGGTTTCAGCTAGGATAGAGTTAATTTTCTTCCTAGCAGCTGCTGTGTTTTGGATTTAGTATGAGAATAATGTTGATTTTAGTTGTTGCTAAATAATACTTAAGTCAAGGACTTTTTCAGCTTTCCATAGAAGCTGAGAGGGAGCTTAGGCAGGACAAGCTGGCCAGAGGAATATTCCACACCACAGACGTCATGCTCAGTATATAAATGAGGGTCAGCAGGACGAGGATCTGCAATTGCTGCTCAGGATGGGCTGGGCAATCGATCATCAGGTGGTGAGCGATTACATTGCATCATTTATTTTGTATATTCTTTTACTGTTATTATTTTCTCTTCCATTACTGTTCTATTAAACTGTCTTTATCTCAACCCACAAGGTTTTTTTTTTATTTTTCTCCCTCTTCTTATCCCATTGCTGGGGGGGGAGTGAGTGAACGGCTGTGAGATCCTACTTGCCAGCTGGGGTTGAACCACAACACCAATTTAGTTGTGAATGTCTCTGAGGACTGGAGATTCTACAGCACACTCTGGGCAACCTGTTCCAATGTTTGACCACATTCATTGTGAAGAATATTTTCTTATTATCTATCAAAAATTCTTCTGCAAGTTTTGCCCCTTTCCTCTAATTTATTTGGTCTGTACCACATAGGGGAGGACTCTGGCCCTGTCTGCTCTGTAACCTTAGTAAATAGATCTCCATTAACCTTCTGTCCTCCAGAGTAAGCGAACCCAGTGCTCTCAGCCTCTCCTTCTACATCATGTGCTCTACGCCACTGACCTTCCAGGAGCCTTCTGGACTCCTTCCAGTATGTCAGCGTGTATCTTGTATTGTGTAGCCCCAAACAGGACAAAGCATTCCATATGTGGTCTCACAAATGGGAGGAGGGGAAGAACCACTTCCCTTGTCCTACTAATGACCCATAGTTAGTGGATGATTATTGACTCTGTATCCAGTCATGCCCATGGCACTTCCTAACTTATCTCTGAGCCCCATCTTAGTCATTCTTCCTATGGTAGCAGTTCTGTGACTTTGATCATCCGTGTTCCCCTTCCCTGACCCTTTTCCAGTTCTAAGACGACCTTCTCGTGCAGTTCTAGTCACATCATCACTGAGTTCAAAGTGGGAGCAGGTCATGGATTTAAATAGTTTCATAGCAATGCTCTGTAGTTTGCCTTACGCCTTTTGTAATAATTTCTAACGTCTTCTTTCCTTGTTCTTTTTTTTTTTTTTTATCCCCCTAACTGGTGAAAAACATTGTATTGATATTTTCCTGGAACTATTTAAACGTCATGATTTTGTTTTTTAGTGATAATGATCAGTTCATCACTTGTTGTGCAGGTAAATCTGGGGTTGAGTTCCTCCCCTACTCCCTGCAACCTCACCTGTCTCACTTTATCTACTTGGAATTTATTCTACCATTTTATGGGACAACTATTCAGTTTCCTAAAGTCATGCAATTCTTTAGTCTGCCCTTCTTCTCACTTCCCTGAATACTTGATGTCTTCACTAAAGTTTGAGCTTGCTCTGTCATTTTTCCAGTTCACTATTGAACAATTGAAGAGCACAGAGCTCCTGCAGAACTTCACTCATGGTTTTCTTCCTTTGTTGAGAATGGACCGTTTGCTCTTATTGCCCGTTACCTATCTTCTAGCCAATTATTTCTCCGCATCAGGACTTCCCTTCTTATGTGGCTACATAGCTTCCTTAAAACCTTAGGTGGTGAATTTTGCCAGAAGGCTTTTGGAAATTCAGGTAAACCAAACAGCTGTCATTCAGAGGTCACTGAGCCTGTCAAAGAACTTCAGCAAATTGCTAGGGCAGAGCTTTACTTTACAGAACCTGTGCTGCTTCTCCCCAGTAGAGCATAGTTCTTCAGGTGTCCACTAATTGTATTCTTTATTACAATATTTACTAATTAACATTTAAAGCCTTTAGTTGCCTAGACCCCTCAAACTCTTCAAAGACTGATGTCATACATGACATACATACCATGGACCCATCATTAATCCTGTTTCTGGTTGAAGTTTCATGCATGCTTTTGTGGACTTTCTCGCAGGTCTCTTTACCAAATGCTGATATCTTTTATAGTTACTGTTTAAGTGTAGAATAACTTTCCAATTAATAATTGGCAAACAGTTTTCTCCTTTGATGCACACCCTCTTAGCCTTTCAGCATCCAAAAGGTCTCTACTCAATTGTGGAGCACCGATGAAACCACATCCCAAACAGTTTATTCTTTTATTTAAGTGTAATATATCATAATCTTAAACTATGGAGCAGCACTGTTAAGTGGTGCCCTATGTTATGCAAAATGCAATTAGGATTGCGACACACCTTTTAAAGTATTTTACATACAAGTTTGTACATCAGTTAAAATGTCAGGCACTAAAAGTCCTATTCTCTCATCCCGTGCCACATGCTTCAAAACCACAGCATTCAGTTTAATATTCCAGGTTTTGGGCTTCAGTACAGCCGTGCGCGTTGCTGCAAGTAAATAACTAACTAATTGTAGTTAAAGGAAATGCAGGGAAATTCAAAGGCGTAATTGCCAGTTGGTCTGAGGGAATGTCAATCCAGACACACTTTATTTTAGAGGCTGCCCTCTGCTGTTTCTCTCAGCCATCAGCCCTGCTTCTTGCCTTTTTTTTTTTTTTTACCTTCTTGAAGTAAACAGGATAGGAAAATGAACATATTTTTAAGTTTTGTGTGTCAAATCCCTCAAAATACCTCTCGTCCCAAATTATATTTTACAAAAAGAACTTTAGTCACTAAGTTCTTGTTTGGTACTATATGAGGATTGTGTGTTGTTTTTTCATATTCTCTTTTTATTTTTACCTCTCGTGTTCATAAATTTCTGTTTTCCTTTTTTTTAATCTAAAAAGGACGGACAATTTATGGGAGAACTTAATTAAAAAAAGCCTAACACCTTGTCATCAGCAGGATGATGTTGTTTAGAATGTTTGCACTGCCTCTGCTGTTTTTTTAAAGTTACAGTAATCTGGAAAATAGAGCACTGTCTGAAAATGAAGAGACCTGCACTGTGCTTAAGTGCTCCCACTGTCCTGCTTCGTGAGAAGGGGAAGATCGCTTTATCTTCCTGATACACTTAATGCTCCTTGCATCTTCCTGACCTGCTCTTTGTCTTCTCTATTTGACTGAAGTCTTTACAGATGGGGGTGACCTCATATGTGTTTGTGCAGTGCCAAGCCTAAGCAGGGTGCAATCTCAGAGTTCCCAGGTACTTTCCCAAGTTAAATAATGAAAAACAGGAGAACTTGTAATTTACAAATCAAAATTGTGGTTGATTTATAAAACAAATCTTAAGAAAGGCCTGTGCTTGCAAAAGCTTGTAAGTGACCTTAGAATGAAATACTTGGTGGCCTGAGGTTATGAGACTGCTTAGCATATACGTAATTATGCTGGATTGTAGTAGACAATATTAGTTGCTAGGATAAAATTAAAACTTGGTGCTTTTAACACTGCGTCTGCAAAGATGTATATTTAGAGGAAAAATACATTAATGAGCACAGTGTGCTGGGCAAAATTAAAGTTTCCCAATTCGGACTTTTCAAAATGCTCGTATGTTACACTGAAATGTTTATCTGTTGGGCAGCTGGAACGCATGGGACCTACTGGCCTTATAAACTAGATCTACCAGGTGGTACAAGATGAAAAAATGTAACAAAGAAAGAGTGACAAAATTATATGAATGTTGATGCTGCTTCTTATCCAGAAATGTTAATATTTGTGGTTTTTTTCCCTCTCTGCTAGGTTATGCTTCTTAATGCCTGTGAACTCGAAGCTTTAAGAGTAGAATCCAACAATGAAGTAATATATGAAAGAATCATGCTTATTATTCTCTTTTAGTTTTTCTGTAATACAGATCATGATCAGGATGCTCTGATGCCACTGCATCAGATATTCCTTTTTGTATGGTTATTGTGTGTGAGTACAATAGTAAATGTTCTGTTCTCAAATGCAGTGTTGTTTTCTGAATCCAGCTTTTATAGAATTAAGCTAGTATAACAATATAAATTTCCATGTTTTGAGTTGTTGTTGGGGCATTAGATGGATAATTCTATGATTCTATGATAATAAAGACGCATCAACTTTCAATTAGAAAGGACGATATCTCTGATGTAACTGTTTAAGGACCTGAGACAAAGGAATTTGCAGGAGAAAATGCATGTTGACAGGCTCAACAGCTATGATTGAAGCTGGTTAAAAAAACACTTTAAACAAGTGGTATTAGCCCAGAAATTGTATTGTACTGCAATCTCATAAAATATTTAGGAAACAATTTATAGACGTTCAACAGCAAACTGTGTTGCTGTTCTTGTCTGTTTAATCATGCCATGTGGAAGATCTATAAGAATAATTGATTTTCATCCATCTAATTTTGGACCTAATTATTGTAATCTCTTAGATAGCATTATCTGTTTGCATATATGTGATAGAGTCAATAATGACTTTATAGGTTTATCTCTACTCTTTGGTCAACTCTGCCTGAGAGCAGGCCAGCAACCTTTTTGAATCTAGCAATTGTTGAGAATTTATGAAACAGGTAAACTCACAGCAGAGTTATCATTGGCAAGGAAGAATCAAAATCACTGGGAATCAGCAAATCCATACATAAGTCTTTGGCTTTCTTTATAGCGATCTAAGCAAAAACATTAGTATTGTGATAAAAATATACAATACCTTAAATATTGTGGAGAGGAAAGTAATTCGATGTATTTGATTATTACATTGACTTCTGTATCTTTATGAACTGACGTTTTAGAGGCAGGCTATGTGGGTGATCTATCAAGAGTTGATGTCTGATGCTGTGCTTTGTTATAAAACTGTAGTTCACGAGATCAAGATTCTCAAAGTGGGAAGAAGTGTGGGACACACAAAATTGGGGGCAGTTGAGAATGGAGAGAAGAGTGTTTGCTCTGTGTGTGTCCAGAACTGGAACCCCAGCTGCTGCCAGGGAAAGTGCTACAAATTGTGGTCTGTACAGCTAAGGCTGCACGATGGCAGTGGGTCTATCAGTGTGCTCTGGCGAGGGATAGTAGACAACAGGTAATTTCACTTGAGGGTAAAAGGTGGAAATTCCTGGTGGCAATCTGTGGAGAGGACAGTTGGGTGTAATGTTTGGTTTAGTAAACTGACAAGTTCCTAGTGAGGAGGGGGCTAAGGTAACGCCTTAGCTAGAGAAAACTGGATTGTGGCACTGTACCTAGAAGACTGACTGTGGTAGGATGGGTGGGGAAGTACTCTCTCAGAAGGGGGCATCTGAGAAAAAAGTTAGGGAAGTGTCTTTCAGCGTGCAAAACATACAGCCCCCTTTATATGGAATTTCTCAGAGCGCACACAAGATCCTTCCTTATAGTTGAGAAAACAGATCTTGAAAATGGGATTTCATCAGCATCTACCGTTTTTTAATTCTGACACAGTCAAAGGAGAGGATGTTGTGATCTTGTTGTTGGTCAGATGGTAAATATCAGGAGTGTGATTAAGGTCTGAAAAGATGTGTGTGGGTGACTAGCAGCAAGGGAAAAATACAGTCTTATGCGAAAAAAATTAGTTGAAGTCTGATCAGTTGATTAAATTTGGCTTTTTGTCTCCTTTCATCTTTATCAGTCTAGAATTCCCATGCAGAATTAAGGGGATGTCACTATGAGTAGGACCAATGAGATTGTGAGATGCAGGTAAAGTACTTTCACTAGATGAGGGTATTAGTATTGTTGTTATAAAGCAACAGTAAGGTGTTTAGAATACTGTACTATTCCCACCTCCTTTGTTTTTAACAAACTTAAACTGTAATAAATGCTGAAAGATGCTATGAGGCTGATTAGGTAGAATAGAAAACTTGTTTTTGAGAAAAGTTTATTTGAAAAAAAAGCTTTGGCTTGAGTCGTCTTGCCAAATGAAGTCTGGAAGATGATGCAACTTTATAAAATGTATTGGGAGGGAGGAGTGGGTAAAAATGTATACATGGAGGAAAAAAATTATTAAAATCAAAAGATTGTGCTGGAATAGGAACAAATAATTTGGTGATGAATCAAGACAAGAAATTTGGGAAAAATGTCTACAGAGAAGTTCAGGAACAGCCTTCTGAACAGGGTAATGTGGGCAAGTAAGCAGAATTAAACTAAGCAGCGCTCCCCCTGCTAGCGTGTCAGTAAAAAGGAGCGACTGGTTAGAAAATTTCAGCTTTGGCCTTTGAAGTTTCACTCTGATTTGGTGGTGTCCCCTTTCTCCAGCCCCTCTGATGTTTAATGTATTTTTCACTTTATGATTCCCCAAAGCTAGAGATGGATGGGGGCGTTGGCATGTCAGAGAAGCAGCTTGCGTAGCTGTTGCTTGTCCTACACATGTCTGGTGCACAGCAGGAATGACGAGAGGACCCCATCTTCCTTCTCCTACCCCTGCCTGCTGTCTTTTGATAAAGACCAGGTAAAGACCAGATACTACAGCTGGAAATGCTCTCGGTATAGTTCACTTCTTTGGATTGCTGCTGCCCTCTTCTGATTGCTTCCTGTGACTGTTGCAGCATGTGTATTTGATGTGTTGCACCAAAGGCCTTTTGTCTGTTGTGCTGTGTTGTGGGAGATATTCTCAGTGGATTCCTTCAAGATGAAACTTTATTAGATGTTTATTTGCAAAGTGAGTTTAACTGGTGTTAATAACTCAGAGATGGCAAGTCCCAGGACTATCTCCACAATGTCATCCACCTTGCAGCTGCATGTGTGTGCAAGCACGGTTGTGCCACAGCACAGCCGGTAGCTGTTTTCCTCTATCTGATGGAGGGAAATGCTGTGGGTTTCTAGGGCTGGGCACCATGCAGAATTAGTTATATTCAGGACAGGGCTGTCATATTTGACATACAACAGCTTCTGCATTTACTTCGCAGAGCTGTAAATGATCTGGAGTGCATGCGCTGTGAGAAGTAGTCTGTCAGCACTGAAGAAATTATCACCATTCTGCCGGAGTTGCTGTAGGATGGACTTACGTTGGCATGACTTGCAATGCTGTAGCATGTCTGCGTTAGGAGTTTGTACTGGTGCAAACCTGTGTGTACCTGTCATAGCTGTATGCCTCAGAAATGTGGGGCTTGAAACCTAAGTTTCTGATGAAACGCTTTTCGAGTGAAGCAATTTCCCGTGCATAACTTGTGTAATTAAGTTTATTAAGAATTCTTGCACCCTGACAAATGGCTGTATGTCTATCACGAGGCACAGGGAAAGTGCTAGTCTGAAGCCTGAGGACATAGGTGGAATTGAGGCGTAATTTCTAATGCACAGTTCTTTGTGATTTCTGATGCTCTCAACCTAAAGAGTGTAGCAGTTGCATTACTATGGCTTGTCTCCAGATGTACAGATCTACTCTTTCTTTTATAAGTAGCGGTAAGCTTTTACAATGTCTGGGTTTTTTTCAAAACATAAAACTTTATTTCAAGACAAGAATAAAAGTAAAGATGTATTCTGATTTGTGATGAAAGTTCCCCTCCTCTCTTCAGTTACACTCCACTGCTACTGTAACAGAAGAGATCATAGGCAGGAGAAAATTTCTGGCTCTAGCAAGAAATTTCATGTATTCTTGCAAAAAACTTTTACTGAAGCAAAATAATTTGCAAGAATAGAACGTCTCCTTAATAAATTTTTAAATATTTTATAATTTAAGGAGCATTGTTTTCACTTCCGAACCCTGGTGTATCTATTACGCAGTATTTATTTTGATAAACTGCGCGTTCTTTTTTGCAACTATCAACAATTATGAAAGCTTTTATTTGCCTCAACAGCAGCAGCTGAAGTAAAATTTGCATGGCAGGTTGGCAGAATTGGCATGAATGAGGAGAAGGCTCTTAGATGTAGTGACAGGCGCTTCTATGAGCAAACATCCCTCCTAACGGTTGATAGCATCCAGAAGTCACTCAGGAGGTAAACGAATGGGGATTGGAGAAGTGGTGTCAGCTTCTCAAGACTGTGACTCTGAACAAGATCATCACCTTGTATATTCCTGTTTTTTTGACCAATTAATGATGATGACGACGCATCAGGGACTTCTCTGAACATGTTTACAAACAGTACATGGATAAAACTGAACCTTCTTGCTCCGCTGGTTGAAATGTTTCAATTGTGTCATTCCAAGGATGCCTTGCTAAGAGCAGCTAAGTTCTTTCTAATGACTTGCATATGGAAAAAATCAGAAATGTTACAGCCTCAAATACTCTGTGTGTGTGTAGCTGTCCATACTGCAGTTACAGTTCTCTCATTTTTCTTGTCTTCTGTAGATAAGTTCACCTTTGCTGGGAGGGTGGGGACATGAAATTAGTACTGTAATTTAGCAAGTCTTCAGGGACTGAGGAGCAGTGTCACAGATGGAGTGACTAAACCTATCTGCCAGTTGGAGGAGGGTGGAGGATTTCTCACAGCAAGCCTTGTAGTCTATAAAGGCTGCGTGCACTCAGGAGGGCAGCGCGTGCTGCACTACTGTGCTGTGGCTGGCTAGTGAAAACAAGCCATCTTACATCAGGGATACACAAATAGCAAAAGCTTTACTTGCACATTCCTTGTGGAGTGGAGTTGCTCAGCAGTCTGTCCCCTCTGTCCTGCTGGTTTAACTGACACATGCCACATGATCAAGGAGGTAGCGGTGATCACAGAGGGCAACCTGCCCCATTGCAACACAAAGCACCTGCACCTTTCCAAGCAAAAGCATATGTAAAGCCTACGCTGTCTGTGTTCCTGGCTTGGCTCCTGAGAAGACAGATAGAATTAGGGCTTTGCAGCAAGTCCAACTCAGTATTAAGTGGAAACAGAGCACGTCACATATATTTTCTTTATTGCTGGACTTTTTTTTTTCGTAAGTAGGCATGATTCCTTAAAGGCTGAGGTTTTTAATAACAGTAAGGTTTTTCAGTTGTTTGGTTTTTTTTTTTTTTTTTTTTTTGCTGTGGACAAAAAGACACCTTTGATCAAAGTTTTGCCTTATATTACAGTATTTCTGTACAAAAATAGAAGCCCAAAATCAGCTTATTGTTAGCTGATATTCCCCAATTTATTTACAGGGTACTGTCAAGAACCTTCATCAAGCAACCAGGTAAAATAGAGAGCTCTATATTAAAGCAGTTGCATTGTATAACTTTGCTTTCTTTAGTCAACTCTAAAGGGCTCTGACCTTTGGCAGTCAGTCCGAGTTGGAGAGTCCAGCCAGAATATAAAAAAAAAATTGATGTCTTTAAAAGAAAAATTTAATATTAAAAACTTAAGCTGACATTATGGAGTATTGAACTGATAACTGTATTTCCATATTAGGGTAGTCTATAAATATTCTCAGCTACATCTCTCTTTATAATACAGCAGATACAGAATGCAGACTTCTGCTACTTATATGGTAATACATATTTGCAATAGTAAAATCAATGTATGAAAATTCTGGAATTTACTTGTTAATAAAACTGCTTATAAAGTAACGATACAATTGTAACAACTATAACTCTGAACTATTAAAATGTACAGAAAGACTGTTTACACCATTGCACATACTTATTCCCTTTGCTTCAAAAGACTTGTGAAATACAGAATAAAATTAGTCAATTTTTACTGACAGCTCAAATATGCATACACAATGTGCATATTCATGGAAGCAAGGGGAAACAATGTTGGCGTCCACCAGGAAGGCTGCCTGCAGCTCTCCAAAAAAATATACCTTGCTCTTTTCCCCTCTCCCTTCCCACATGTACACAGGCCAGTAGATTAGTGCAGAATGGATGAATATAACTTTGTTTTCAGTGTTCTGGAAGGACAAAAATAAGCCTCTTGACTTTTATCAGCAATTTTAGGTCAATACAAGTTGGGCTTAATATTGTTAAGGCACTTATTACTGCTTGTATTGCAGTGGATTGACTCTTAAGGCATTTGTTACATCAACTGGAGATAATAATGCTTTGGAAAGTTTTGAACGAGCCAGCAGTTCTAGTATGTGACTATTTCAGCTGATTTTCCCCTCCCCACCCTGTGGTCTTTCTAAAACAATGTTTGAAGATATTTTCCGTGGAAACTCTGGTTCTTTGTTAGCTTGTCAGCAGATGTCATCAGTATCATCAGGTCGTTTTGAGGCCAAGCAGCGATATATTCTATTTAGAGCACAGTAGAACTGGTTTTGTTTTCACCTGGAGCTGCCCTGACTTCCATGACTACTCACTGATCGAGAGGTGCTGTAGCGTTTTTTCACGATCATACTGATGTAAGCTTTCATCAGCTTTGCAATGTCAACCACCTGCCAAAAGGGTATAAAGAGCAAAGTTCTTAGTAAGGTAACAGTATGTGAATGAATTTCTTTAGACACTAACAATATAAAACTGTCGAGCTTTCAACAAAATCCTTTTGCGGTTAAAGAAATAAAAATACTCAGCATTTCTATCCATCTCACTATGTCTTTACAGGGATCTTGAATAAATCTGTAACGTTTGCGGCAATTATTAAATTTCTAAGTAGCTTGGCTATCAGAACACAAAGACCACAAAACCAAAATCCCTTCTTGCTCTTACCTCACTAGTTTCAAAAAGCAGTTCTCTCTCATCCACCACGATCTTGTAGGTGTTGGCAAGCGGTGCACCAAATGACAAGATATGTTCATACTGGAACACCTCCAGAGGCCTTCCTTCCCCACGCTTGTAGACAGAAACTGCATCAGCGCTGACTCCAAGCCACAACTCTTGTGGGAATCCCCCTTCTTTACACTAGAGGAAAAAATGTAGATTAACAGCGAAGGCAACAGCGGGACACACAACACATACTGTTGAGGTTCTTGTCTTTAACCTTTTCTTAAAAAGTGCGCATTGCCTGTCACTTTTTGAACTTAACCTTTTACAATTGTCCTAAATTTGTTTGCAACCCATCAGGCTAGCATTCCGTCCCTCTGTGTGTATTTTATGGTTAGCTAGTGGACTGAAATGGCTGCAGTGCTTGCCAATGGGAGTATGCTTTTAATATCTAACATCTTATTACATCAGCTGTCTGAGCATTGTGATACTGTATTTATGGTTTCTCTACTCCGTAATGAAACCACCATGTCTACAGTATAAACTGTAGTTTGAGTGTTCAGGAGGTCATACTCACCTCTACGTCAAAGAGTGTTGAGCCATAGCCAGGCCATTCCTTAATCAAAGCCATATACTTTGCCATAGCCTGCTCCTGGTTCATCCTCTGGAGTTTTTTCCATTTATCAATAATACTAGTCCTGGAGGCTGAGATTTCCTCTTTGACCCACATGTCTAACATCTGATCCTCCTCAACCTTCTGTTTGCTGACAGAGCCACTGCGAAAACTCCTCCGCAACGTTCCTTCAAGAAAACTGGCTCGTTTTTTCTCAGCTTTCTCTGCCACAGTAAATGTTTTGGTAGACTGTGTAATCCGAGACTTCAGCTTTTGCAAGGGATAGACTTCCTCCATGTCTGGGACGGTGGTGTGTAGAGTGTAGTCTCCCTGGAGGTACTGAAGACGCAAAGCTGCAAGGACCTGGAGGGTTTCTTCGGGAGCAGGATAGTGTCCTCTAATCACTGCTTCATGAGCCTATCAAGGGGAAAAAGGTAGCTTTTTATATATAAACCAGTCTTTGAAAGGAGTAAGAGAGAAACAGGAACAGGTTTACTGCCAGGCAAATCCAGGATCTGAAATAAACGATCCATTGAATAAATCAAATGTGGTAAATCTCTTGGCAAATTTGTTAAACTGGGCAAGACAGGGTTTACCAGAAGAACTGCAAGGCAATTGAGGAACTTGCTAAACAGGAATCACTGTTACTAGTACAGCTCTTCGCGAACTCATATATAACAGTAACTGAATTACTAAAAAGGAAAATAAAACGTGAAGGGAGAAAATCAGCATCTAAACACCTGATTTGGAGGAAGCCATCTGTGTTTATGGGCATTAGGAAGAAATGAGTATCTAGTTTTGCTCACTGCCATCAACAATATGGTTGTGAAAACTGATGTTTCCAGCCAAACAAGCAAAGCCCTAAGACAGCTTTGTAATAAACTTCACTGAGAGAAAACAGTGAATCTTCAATGGATCCCAGGTAAAGTTAGCAAAACATTTATGTTATGGGGTCTGTAGCATCAGGGATGAGACTGTGAACCAAGACAACTCTTTCAAATCCTTGCTCTTTGCACACCCAGTCGAACTTTCGGAAATGTGCAGCAGATAGGATTTTTATTTTTTTTTCATATGAAACTACTGCAGGAAACAAACTCGCCTCATCTCTGGAGATGCAGGAACTGGAAGCAGTTTAGTAAACACACAGAGATAATTCACACCTGAGTAAGAGCTACTCCATTTAGGTGTACACTTAGGATGGAGACAAAATGTGCCTTTAAACATGCAAGGTGGTTTACCTGAGATTGTACACATGCAGAAGAAAGAGCTATCTTGTGGAAACGGAAGGACAGTATTTTAATGAGAAAGAAGAAGTAAAAGATTTTCTTCAGCGCCTTATGAATTAAAGGATTCAGACTTTAAAACAATGGAGGTTACAGAACTAAAACCGATGACAAAAGGTTTTTTTGTCTTTCTTAATCGTCGGAAAAAAGATGATGACTGACATCAAAAGCAGATAATCAGAAAAAAAGAACAGAACTGATATTAGAATGTAATAAGTCACCTCTTAATGGTATTGCTGTAATATTCATTGTAGGGATTGACCGTGCCATGCTTTATAACTGAAATACTATGGGTCTTGGCAAGACAAGGCATAAAATATTTGGCTAAACACCAGTCAGCACAGAATGCTGCATGAAAACAAGCTGCTTCAGCAAATGTGCTTGTTTTAGTTGTTCAGCCAGAAAACTACCTAAGTCTGCCTCTTTAACCAATAATGTAATGTAAAATATCTGATGCAGAGCTCTCATGGATTTTCTTCTTACTGGTTAAATTTCATTCCAAAGCAAGAGGCATTAACTGGCTGACTCTTCTATTGCCCAGATCCTTCAGCCAACAATAAGCAGTTCTAGATTGAGCTGCAGTTGTAGGCTCTGGAAGGAGACTTTTGGTAATATGTGATGTAATATGGTGCCTTAAAACCTAAACTGTGAACAAGGAAGAAATACTCTTACTACAGTGAAGATGTTTCTGATCCCATGGAAGAGGAAGAAGGCTTCGTATATACGAAAATTGAAATATGTCAGTTCTCGATCACATCAGGCTTGCTTACCAACAGAACATCAGTGTCTTGGCCTTGCAAATAGCCTTACACAGAATTCTTTCTCTGTCTCTAGTGCTCACTTGAAAGAAGCTGTCCACTGGAAGAATTTTTAGCCATTTGCGATATGGTAGTAAAGGAGAAGGTCAATCAGCAATAATAAATGCCATCATAAGACAGAAATGCAACTGCTGATGCATTTAATTTTCATTATAAATCAATGTTGTTTATTTTATGTTTTGCAACATGGCCTCATTCTGAGCTCAGCACATTCATGAAGTGGGTTTCTACTCATCATAGCTGCCTCAGCGGTTACTGCTGAGACCAAACTGCTTTGTTTTACTATGGTGCCTATGAAATACCAATCAGTTTCTGAAAAGAGAAAAAGCTATTGTTTGATTAGTTCTGTCCAGTTGCCACTGTAGGTCTCTAATAATTAATTTGCTTGCCAATTACATGTTTCACTTTATTTCTTACACTTTCTTAAGAACGTGGTTTCATATGATCAAAATTAAAAGCAAGTTTTATCCTTTTCTGTTTTATCCAGCTTAGATCCAGTTATCCAAGTTTTTATACGTAAAGCAATGCACAAGCAATGCAGAAGTAAGAAAAGTCCTAATGGTAGATAAATCCTATGTGCTTTGCTTATGTCAGGATAAGCCTCTTTTGACCACTGAACTGCTTTCTTTGCACTTGATGCTTGACTAATAGTGCATTTAAACAGAAGCATAATCAAAACACTCTCTGTGCCCCCTACATTTCTTGCTTTTTTCCTCCTCTTACAAGTGCCTCAAAACAGAATCTTTGTCCTTTACCTGCTCAAACATAAAGGCAAATTCCACGCTGTCTTTTGGGACGTTTTCTGTGTCCAGGAAGCAGTAGAGCTTGAAGTAGAACTTCCAGTGCATTTCCCCAGCTTCAGCAGCGGCAGCAAGCCTGCACGGGTGTGCGAACAGGGAGAGAGAGAGCAGATCTGTGAAATCAAACTCCTTTCTAAATTGACACCTGAAGAATCTAAGCAAGGCGTCAGATGAATTTTGTTTTGTCACACCTGCTATCAATCTGATATTGTTGACAGGAGCCAATTGTTTTCAGCAGTATACCTGACTGATGTCATTTGAAGATATATATACACACAGATACACGTGTGTGTGCTTATTTAGAGCCTACAGCAAAAATCAAGGACTTATAAAAGTTGACTCACTCCTCAGACAACTGTTTGTAAGACAAATTCTCTTAACAAACTTCTATTTGTGCCTCCATCAGGTATTGATAAAAGCAACGTTATTAAGTCCCGTTATAAAATATAATTGCACAACACTTTTTTTACACAACATTCCTTTTCCCCCCCATTATTATGTGGATAAAGAAGGCTGACTGCCATGCACATAACATAAGGACAAGCAGGTATTTAGGCTTGTATTACATTTTCTTACTACAGTGCTATGGGTGGTTTCAATTTTACTGGTAAGAAAAATGTTATGAGCTGTACTGTGGTGACTTCCCCGTGAAGTTAGGCAACGGGTAGTCAGAATGGCAATAACTGCCTGGAGTTTAGTTCTCTCAGTACTGGGGCAGCCACGACGCTAGTAATGGTGGAATGATTTGTAGTAGTGGAAAAGAAAATGCGGAAATAGTGATGAGAAATAGTCCCCTACTGGTGTCAAGACAGAGGAAAACCAAACACAAGTGAATGGGTGGCTCATTAATTCCTTTAAGAAAAAAAATAAAGATGCTTTTGTTCCAGGAATGGCTATGTGTGTAATTCAGCTGCGTCATCACAAACAAGCAAGAGAAAGAGAAAATTCAGCATTATTGACATTGGAAACGTATTTAATTGCTACTTTTTAGAGTGGCGAGAGAGAAGGAGAGGTGCACTCACTTTTCAAACTTTGCCAAGACATCAGCCACAATGGTTCTGCTTTCAATTGCTTTATCAGTAGTTCCATTGTATTCAAACAACGCAAACATATTTCTGCTATCCTCCATGGCCAAGCCACGAATTAACTTTTCAACCACCTAATGAAAAAAAGCACATGAAAACACCATAGCATAGAAAAACAGCACCACAGAATAAGACAAATAATTATCAGAAAATTCAGAGCTAGGTTTTACATTAGGCTAAAAATGTTGCTAACATGTTCTCATCAGCTGTATTAATCATTTTTAGACTTTATTATTTATACTAAATAACGATGATTCATTCAGAATATCTATGTGCTATCACACATAGCACATAGATTTGGTTGTACTTCACCAACTCAGCAAGAGTCTTCCAGCAAGCAACTTGGCTATCATGCACACCAGTATCTACTGAAGTTATTCCAATAATGCCTCTATTGCTTAGTCTTTCCTGTCATTTTTCCTGCAAGAGGGAACCACAGTTGGGTAATCCTCTGCAGAATAAAGACAGTTTTTATAGCAGGGATTTCTTCAGAACGTGCTGGGATGTTGGAGGGACAGCTCTGTAAGCCTTCCCTCCCCCGAACGGAGAAACCGGTAGAGAAACCCCCAGCGCTTCTAACGTTTGACGCTACTACTGGCGGTAACTAGCACGTAAAGGGACACACTGATGTGCCAAAGCCCTTCCGTCACCACTTCTCACCTCTCCAGCTGTAGTGTGTGAGTTGATTGTAATCTTACAGGAGCCCCCACCGTGGCAATAAACTGTGGATGTCATTTCCTGCCTGCCGATCAGAGCTTCTATTTCATCCCGGGATGGCACAAACTCTCTGCATTTCGTTTTCTTCAGAGATTCATAAGTAAAAAGTGCATATTTCTCCATTTCAGTTCCTGGAAACTGGTCACGAACCCTGTGAGACAAATATTACTACTTTAAGCTGCCAGTCTGTAAACTAGAAAGTTTACTTATTTGAGAACGTTTGGGGTTTTTTTCTGGAAAGTACTTCTGTATCCAGTATGCTATGTAATTGCCACGCTTAAAGATTTACCTTTACTGTCAAGGAAGGTGTTCTAGCTTGTGATTTAGCTGTGGGATAACTTACATACTTTCATCATTTTGTTCTACAAACCTAATGGAAAGAAAAAACTGAGCTACCTTTATAGCATTAACTACAGGAATCTTGTCATGACTCAGATTTGACAGCAAATCTTCTTGTAATCAGCTCCCCTTTTTGTCAGTAACAGTTGTTGAATGAAGACTAAACTGCCCTAAGATTCTACAGAAAAAAGCAATAAAACATATTTGACTGCTCGGTTTTGTGGCAGTGTCACTTAGGACACTTGATTTCTATTCCTGTTTTTCTTAAAGATTTTCTCTAGACCTTACTGTTCAGCAGTCAGTATTACGAGTATTCACTAACAATTTTAATGAACTCAACCCTTCATTATTGAAAACTGTTAAATTTGGGTAGCTTTCAGTACAGCTTTAATATTTTTATAATATTTCCAGTGATAAAATACCAGCTTTGTAGAGCTACTAAGGTTTAATTTATGTGAAATAGTACAGTGATTAGTGATCTACAAGGCATAAAAAGATTACTGCAGGACTACAGAAATGCTGTAAAATGACTATGCATCAATAATGCTGAAACCAACCTACAAATGTTCTATCAGCTGCATTTTTTTTAACTAGGAGACTGGTTTAGGAGCTGAATTAAACTGAGAAAATGAATCAATGCTGGATTTTTTCATTTTAACAGTTATAGAAACTGATAGATACTTTTCACTGATCTTACTTTGGTTGAAAGGTATATCTTCAATACAAACATTTAAAAAATATTTATCAAATAATTAGATTTGGCAAAGTCATTGGAAAAGTCCATGCTCTAGCACAAATACAGACATGACTTTTAAATTACTGAGAAGAGATTATTGTTGGTGGACTAACTTTCCTAATGACACGCTGCGTTCTTTTGCTGCATCACAGCACGAGGAACTCCGTGTTCTGGTTAATGCTGAACTGTCAAAAATGAGGTTTTTTTTTTTAATGGTCACTAATATCTTAAAACTGGATTTGCAAGCAGCCATTTTTACCTCAAATACATCTTTATGATAATGTTCTTTTATGTGCATGATGCATACCTCATAAACTAAGATAAGCAGGATTAAGAATTTTTAAGAGGTTTATTTGGACAGCTGAGAATGGGACCTGGAGGGTACAGGCTTGCAAGTCCTGTAAGCAACTTTATACGATTACAGAAAGCCCCCCTTTTGTCAACATGAATAAATTATGCATTCAGTTTAGTGGGATTTTGCTTGATTCTTCAAATGAGAATAATTCCACCTAGATGAACTCACACACTCTCTTCATAGGACATGTTTTTTTAGATTTGTTGTTCGGCATTAACCAGTTCACTAAATGAATGCATCTTCCAGTCTCACTTCCAGATGTTTAAACACAGCTACGAGTTGTGGGGAAGAAAACAGTGAGTGAAGAAACTTCTGTTCTTGCTCTAATAGTTCAAAGCTTCTCACCTTTTGAGATGGAACTTAAGATATTTGAGGATGCTGCGACTCGGCAGAAATGTGCAACTCATGCAGGCGAGTATTTGCCAACTATACAGGTTGCCCACGCTCCCGGGGTTAGGCACTTTATTGGTCTGCTTGATGAGCTGACAGTAGAGCTCATCTCGAAGAGGTCGTAAATCGTGTCCTGTTTGGAGGATACCTTGGATTATAGGGATGGGATCAGACATAGACTCCAGCTGCTGTAAAGAATTAAATATCTTGATGGCTTCATCCTGCAGAGTTGTGTAGCCTTTGTCTTTCAGCACTACAAAAGAAACATGGGGAGAAAGGTGCTTAGACTGAGATATGAAAGAGAAAGCACTCAGGCTTAACACAGGAATTGCTTACTGCTGTTCTCTGACCCTTATTATGCGGGATATTAGGATGGATCTTCTCCATTTCAAACATATGATGCAAACTCATTTTACAAGCTATTTTGCTATTGAGATTTGATCTGAATTTAATGAAATCCCGTTTTGACATTTTGCGACAACATAACTTAAAATGTATATCTTGCTTGGAGTTTTTTTTCATAATTTTTCTTCCAGAGCAATCCACACTGCTGCAGTGCCTATCACTTTTTCAGTGTCACAAGAAAGTGAAAATCTAATCAGATCATAAATGAAGTAAAGCATGACTGCGTTATGGAAAGTGACAACGATACATGCCATTGCTTTGGTCCACAGCAGTAGCATTTCAATTAAACCCAAACAATACTACTAAAATAAATCATTGCCATAAAACTGCAACTTGCTTTTTGAGTGCTGGAAAAGGAAGTGATTGTTTTTTGTACTACAGGTTATTCAAAGTGGGCTAACAACTTTCACAATCTGCTTAAAAGCACCATGCAGTACTTGAGTTCAAGAGATGGTGGAGATTACTCTGATGTCTGCATCAGTTAGGCCAACTAACCATCAAAGCACAAAACAGTATAAACGTATCTTACGAAGTTTCAAACCTACATTACATTAACACAGAAAATAACTAGAACTCAACTGCAAGTCAAGGCAGTAACTGAGCATCCGTCCATCTGTGGAGCTACATTTAGTATAGGAAGACTTTGGCAGGACTTCTGCCTCAGAGGGAGCTAGCTATTCCTCTCCATGGGGAATAGAGAGCAACCATGCTGCACTCCTGCATGGGACAACAGCTCAAGTGCCGAGGAGACCAGAACTGTGCCTTGTACAGGAGGAGGAGGGCGAAGAGAAGGGAAAGGTTTCTCCTAGGATTTTGCTTTTCCTTGTCTTTTGAGCAGAAGGATATTGCTTGAGTTGTCAGGAAGTGTCACCTGAAATACCTTAGCTTTTAATCAGCTGTGACCTCCCAACCTCCTTTCAAGGCTGAAATTTCTGATCTGAAGTCATATCTTGTTTAATACGCAGTTGCAAAATAAGATAAGCAAATCCATTTAAGGACACCAAATTCACACCCACCAATAGCTCTGAACCATTCATTCAAAACAGACTTCTAAGTTAGTGACTGAGCCAAGGATACTAAAATTGCGCCTGTTTCAGGAGTAGATGAACCATTAGTTTTTCAAATCATGTCCGCTCAAATGTTGTTTCCCATAAATAATGCTTCCCAACGTGACTGATGAAACTTACACTTGTTAATTGGAAGTTGTAGCTGCTGCAGCTCCCTGCATGGGGTCGGAAGCAACAATGATTTGAGAAGAATACAATTCAAGGCGACTGAATCTATTTGGTTTAGTTGCTTATTTCAGTGCAAGGCTTTTCAAACTTGGTCTCAGCCGTGTTGCTGAGGGTAACAAACTTGTATTACGGCAGCAATAGCAACATTCCCTTCTGTAACGCCCGTGCAGGAGCACCACACGCCCATGGCTCTATGCTAGACAAACTGCTATTCTCTACCTCCCGGAAGAGAACAGGGAAACTTGTCTATTAGTATTACAAACATATATTTTGCCTACTATTATTTCACCATAGCCCACTGACAAAAAACTCCTTCATAAGGAAGCTTATGAAACTGATGAAACTCTTTCATAAGGAAAAGTGTTTCTGTGATGGAAAAACTTACAGTTTAGATTGATGTCCCCATACGGCAGTGGCAGTAACGGCGAGTGCAATGGATGATGAGTGTAACGGAGAATAGGGTTTCTCTTATAAATCTGTTCAACCACATCAGCATTCAGGCAGTTTTCCTATTGGGGTAAGAAAAAAAGCAGGATTTGGGGTCCAGCATTAACAATAATGCAAGGCTTTGTGCCTTTAGGTTGGCTGTGAAAAAATGAGTCATCGGTGTTACCAACACTATCTGGTGGTAAATCCGGTTGTGGGTACTGTGGCTCCCATGGCACTCTGCGGGCTATGAATGCTCAGTATATGCTAACCTCAGGCCTTGCATAAGCTTACTTATCTGTGCAGTAACAAACAAACCACAGCAGAGCTGCAGGAGACAAAAATGAAGTTTCATAAATTTTTTTAAAGTGTGTTTTCATTTTACAATCATTTTTACTCCAGTATTTCACAACTGGAATTGTCATCTGTATTCAAATTTTATTTAAAAATATTTCTCCATCATAATCAAGTGGCCTTTTCAGTTAGAGTCTACAGGAGCTACCATAACAAAATAGTCCGGAAAAACTGCTGTTCTAAACCTGATGCACCCATTCAGACGTCTAAATACTGTTCTTAGGCGACGTTTGACAGATATGTGACCACCGTCTTCTATCAATCCTCAACTTCCAGATACGTCTACTGCTCTGAAGAATAGTGTTCATAGTCTTGGAATTTAGGAATTGATACTTCTTTTTCATGAGAGAAGAGGTGGCACCCCCTAAGGGAAAACATTCGTAGCCGTTCTCCCCTCTATTTTTATTTGATCTCTTCTGAGAATCATCATCCTCTCTCCTGAAAGTACATTAGCAAAAATCTCCAGGAAGACATTCTCTGGCTATGCAGGCAACATCTCCAACAGGACCATAAAGCAGTAAGCATTAATTGAATGTTTCGCATAATGCAGAGACACGAGATGTTTAGCCTGTACTATCATAGAACAAGAAATGAACCATAATGGAAAAAAAGTAAAATCACAGGATCTGTCTTGTCCACATCCTGGTGTGCTGCTCACTGTGGACACAGCCCTGCTCACCTGTGAATCCGCTGGTATAGCAACGTCTGTCAAGTTACACAAACCGGTAAAACTTGTTACTGTTTTCATGGAAAAAAGTTATCCCTTTTGCCCTCCAAGTTGCACTTCATACTTTGTTGTTTTACTCTTTAGATAGAAATTCCTTTATCAGGTCAGCGAATACATTCAGGTTCCACAATTTCAGTCTATGTCACTGTGCGATTAAACCCCACATTTTCTGCTTTATTACCCCATATGGCAAAGCCAACGTAAAAAAAGAGGCCGATTTCAAATACTTAAGCAACCATTCTTTCCTACCCCACACCCTCCTGGTTTGTGCCTACCTTAATATCCTGAATAAGCTGCTGAGTTGGTGTATCAATCGGTGCTTTGGTGTCAATCACATTCTGGATGGCACTTGACCAGCGGGTCGCCTCATTAAGCAATTTTGTATAGAGACGGTAACAATGTTTGCGTCCGTATACGGTTACATTCCAATAACCTAGCAAAACAGTAAAAATTATTAATCATAGAAGCTGTAGCTATAAATATACCCCAGCTTCTATCTGAAATCAGCTGTAGTCCCATCAGACCCTGAGTGCTGCATTCTGGATCACACTGCCAGTTTTTCAGGAGCTAAGAAGTTGTATGACTAATTAAGTATCATAATACAGATACTACGGTATTAAAGGAGATTGTCTCCTTGAAAAAAGCCCAGGAGTACCACCATGCAGCCTCCCATTTTATCCAGTAATCTTAGTAAAGGTGATCCTAAGACAACACTATGGAACACTGTTAGCTACATGTGGCTTGTGGGCCCTACTTCTCCAGCCCTGTCGGTAACAGGAAAACTTGAGACAGTCTTGCTTTTTATGCAAGAGTCTTTCATCATCTGCGGCACACGTACAAACAGGTATAAAGCATGAACTACCTCTGCTGTAAAAAAGTCATTAATTTCACACCAATGAAGTGGCAACTATGACGGGAAGCGCATTTCAGCTCAAATTCTCTCCCTGCATCATCGTATAGGCTTTTTATGAAGCAGATTCAATTAAAGAAAATCTGTTTCATCTTTCACTAGCGAAAGCCTCTTTGAAGTGTCAGTGACCCCAATGAGATATATAGGACTGCCAGTAGTCGCTTCTCATTTGCAAACAGCCACTTCCGAGTTGAAAACCAGTTTTGAAAAGGCACAGGGGAGCTGACTCAGATGTAGAATGTAGGTTAGCATAAGCTGGACTCTTACTCTATACTTGCTCCACCAATACTAGTCCTCACAGTTCCTCAGCACATAAAATAATGTATGAGGAGAGTGGAGAGTGCTACTCAGACGTCTTTCCTCAGGTCTTTGATGCGTAAGCGTAAGCGTTCACACTAAGTTAGCCGCAGTGTCAGTCTATGATAACTCAAATGTTGGTGAGAACAAATTTTATTCCTGCATACATTATTACTTCTGGTTTTTTTGTCCAGCAGTTCCCTGTAAAAAGCCTGAGTGACTTAGGAACCTGATTTGTTCATCAGACTGCAACTGTAATAATCCATTTAAAATATTCTTCTGCACTGTTTGTTGCATTACTAGGACGAGGCAACTGAGAGTGTATTTGAACAAGAGCAAACAATTACCTGTCTCTTTGAAGATTTTTTCATCAGGTGGGACCACTGAGCAGAGGCTGTTCAGGACCAGTGTACCCAATTTCAAAGCATTTTTCTCTGAACTCTTGTAGTAGTCTAAGGAATTGTGCGTTAAAACAAACCAACGCTTCTTTAGTTTTAATGAAGACATCTTTGGGTTGTTTTTCACTTCCTTGTGTAGCCATCCTGTTAAAGAGACAATTTGAATCACATGGTTTTTTTTTTATTTAAGAGAGTTGGACAAAATTAAGTTGTTAAAAGTTAGTTGTATACTTTTAACAACAACAAAAATATTATGTGAATTGTTTAGCCCACATATTAAACAACTTTGACTAGAATTCTCAAACAATGAAATGATGAAGATATATAGAATCTATATATAAACTTTTATATTTTGGTGTTTACCTAGAAAAAAAAATCTTTTGTCAACTTACAAAAATGCTTTTGTCATCATTATAGTGTTTTTTTTATATGGCACAGCAGGAGTATAGTTTTAGCTGTATTAATTTGTGAGTAAACTCCATCGTCCAAAGATGAGGCCCCAGCACTGCCATGCAATGCTAGCATATTACACAGATTGTATTGTGGGAACAATCGCTTTGAAGCTTAATGGATGTTAATTACTTTGTTGCTGCCCCGCTCAGTTCTTACCCCTCACAATGAATTCTTGTCCCTCCACTCGAGTGTCCCCCTTTGACCTTTGGAGCAGTGTTATCCAGTGATGCATCTCTTCAGGAGTGTCAGCATTACAGTGAAGAACGCGATTGGCAGTGATGATCACAAACGAATTGGGTCTATGAAAATAAATGAAGATTGATAAAGCCTTTACAATCAACATATGTACTGTTTACCTCACTCACCATAACCATAAACACTGTCCATTGTTTGCATTTTCCATACGGACAAATACTGTCCACCTCTAAAGCATCTATTTCAACACCACTAAACCTAAAAAAAAAAAAAATTAAACATTTGAAAAGACTCAATTATATTGGATTCACACCAAAATGCTAGGGCTCTGAATGGTGGGAAAGTTTACATTAAATTGCAACTTGTCCTATCTCAAAATAAATCTATGGTGAGAAAAACCTGCAATCTTTAATCAGCTTTGGATGTGAATCAGAACTCTATTTCAGGGTCAGATCTATTTAGAGTGTCTGCTTCAGTAGTTACATTAGCTAAAACCGACTACAATTTACAAAGGTCTATAGTGAAGCAGCATGTGAACACAGATTCTTTTATTTTTAATGCAGTGCAACCCAATTTGCAAAGAGTACAATCTATTTTTAATGAGAGTCTGGCTTTTACCCAATCCTACACCAGGATTCACTGAAGCATGAAGAACTAGCCCAAGTGAACTGTGTGGATGGCTCCCTGGATTAGAAAGGTGGCAGGTTTTTCAGCCTACAAACACTTGCTTTAACCCTTTACCATTGATTTTTTCATCCTGGAACAAACACAATTTTTAAGAACTGTATCAGATGTAGAAAATGGCAATGATGCAGCCTGGGCCACGCCATGCATGAGAAGTTCACGGGCCTTCCTTTTTACAGTCCTTGTGAGAAGGTAACTGGGTAGAAAGTAGAACCAATCAAAAAATTGTTTATGGGGATGGAGAGGTTCACTCAAATACGATACCATTCTCCAAAAACAGCGTGCGCCACATAAAAGCTAGATGGATGACAGGACAAAGAAAAAAGTAAGTAAAATGATTAGGGAGGGAAAACTAGAAAACTGTGTGAAGGGAGGTCACAGTAAAATCAAGAAACGTGAGAAGTATGTAAATTCTCTTAAAAGTTACCTGAGAGTTATCTACAAGTAGTGCTCCCCAGTGCCACAGGAGGGGTAAGGGATTGATCAGAATCCCATGTTTTGGTCCCACTCGCTGTAGCGCTGAAGTGCTACATTATTGAGGAAGAGCGGTGGATGAGGAAATAAGCGGGCATGTGAACCGAACAGAAGAATTGTGATGACCGTGTTTTAAAATGTGTGAAGAGGAGGCAGCTTTAGGTTGAGCTACATGAAGCGCACACTCTAGAAAGCTGGATAATGTGATATACAGGATAGAAGCTGAAGCAAGAGAACTGAAAACAGAGAGCCCTAAGGTATAAGGTAGCTCAAGCTGTCAAACAGGAGGTTATGATCAACAGTAGCCAACCTTCCAGGCTCCCCTCTCCTCCTCCCCAGTTCAGGAAAATAATGGAAGGCCCATTCTTGGGCTTCTTTCTGAATACAGATTCAAAGGGCTCTCTGCTCAGCTTCTCTCTTTAGAACTTGCAATAGTGCGTTCAAACGTGTCAAGATAAAAATAATCTATTGCTTGTATTAGTAAAATTTGTTCCCTAATTGAAAAAGCTTCCATCTCTGATTTACACTCAGAGAACTAATAAAAAAAAAAAAATTACAAGAAAAAAAATCCGTGTGAAAAATGCTTACGGTAGAAATTGCTAACTTAAAATTTTGCAAGCTCTGGACATTTGTGTTGTATTGTTTAGGAAACCTGGGCTTATAATCACAGTTACTTGCGGTATCAGTGTCTTGGCAGGCCAAGGACAAACCAGTAACTTCAACCCAGCTGTTTCACACTCGTGCAACGAGGAGACTGGAATGAACTCCTACATCACAAATAATTCCTCACAGCCAGTGACCTCATCACCAGAGCCACAGCCCCAACCCAGATTACTTTTTATCCCCCAAAACACTGTTATTTGTTCAAGAACTAACAACATCCTGACGGTTATTTTTTATGCTGCATTGTCTTCTTTCTTACAAGACATTTTTATTCTGGGAAATAGTTCTCATCCCTGTAGAACACAACATTCTTGCAAGAGAAGCTGAACAGAAGAATGTTAAAATTAATTTTTCTGCCTACTATATTGCTAAAGGACTCAAAAATAAGCTGCTGTTTTTCAAGAGCTTTACTTGTATCAATGAAAGAAATATTTAATTTTCTACTTATGGGTCACTTTAGTAGCTGAACAGTTCATATACAAAGCAGTGACAGGGAATTTAATAAAGCCCCCACAAAAAAACACCACCATTCTTATTACATGTTTTAACATATGGTGGTTAGTACTATAAAAAGGAAGAAAATAATGCATCACTTTAATGCATGGTTGGTCAACAGACTATAGAGACTAAAGTATAAAGCATCCTATTTTGGCTAGAGAAAGGAGAAAAAGAAAGGAAGTCACCAGGCATGGTTCTGACTTACCTATCTGGATTGTCAGCAGCACAGACAGAATCAATTAGTCCTACATCGAGCGTACCCTGTAAACAAATATCCAACCAGAAAAGGAGGAAGACATTTACTATTGCATTACTCACAGTACTCTTCTCAGAGACAGGTGAAAGGAGCGGCAGCTTTGATCAAGCAAAATGAACCGTAGGTTTGGGCATCAGTTTCTCTTAACCATTAAAACTACCGAGGGGAAAATTAAGGGACGCAGATAAACAGATCCACTCAGAGAGTATTGCAAGTTAAGCTGGAGGCAGCTCAAAAACTGCTCTTGTTTTTCTATGCTTCCAAACCTGCTTGAATTTTTCACCTAAAAGTGCCATCCCACTATAAATGGCATCCTCTCAGAACAAACTTCTGAAGCCATTAAGCAGAAGTTTTTATTTCCGTTTGCTTGATATTAGGTTGCAAATTTATCCCATTTGTTCCCAGTGTATGTTGTACAGGATGACAAATGCAGGACCAGAGAAATTGCAAATTTTCTACTCTTGGGTTTTTAATTTACTCATTAATTGTATCTTTGCTAAACTTCAAACTCAAGGGTACACTGTGGTGTGATAGGAAACCGGACCAGAAAAAAACACCACCATAACCAACACTAATTTTTCGTCGAGGTGAATGATGGGAGAGGAATCAGAAGTCAGATTCTCCTCTTGCATAGCTACAGGGTCAAGCACAGGGAGCCTCTAGCCAGTGTCACAGCTACCACTGCATTTAAGGAAACCGAGGTTGCGACACTAAAAATATTTGCCCCTGTTTTCTAAAAATATTTGCTTTGAGAAGTTCTTCAGATTTAGACTTACCACAGCATTCTGTGGATTTGCCTGCTCATCGTGCATCTCTCGGATCTCTTGCTCTGTGGACGCATGGACCTGACTCAGTACACTAAACCACTGGCTGTGGAGAGAAAGGCAGCAGTGTAAGTAAAATGTTGCTTCTGCACAAGCCTTCTGTCACCTTTGTTCTGCGGAGATCTAGCAGGTTCTGCAGGTTTCTGAAATTGCTTAAGATTCCTTTTGTCAACATGCATAAAAGCAGCAAGGTTTTGTGTCAGATGAAGTAATACTGGGTACAAGCAAAGCCCTCCAGATCTCCCACCCAAGCTCATGTCGTACCCTTCTTCCCGAAGACAAATACCTTGTACAAAAAGCGGCAGCTCTGAAAAACTGGCAGTAAGCACACTGAAACACCTGAGTGCTTAGAGAGTATTTGTAACACATTCCACACATTTTGTCTGAAAAAAACCCTCCATTACTAGCTACCGACAAAGCCTTTAATGGGAAACCCAACCTTCAGATTATAAATTCTGCTGTGCTGATAGCGTGACCGGTACTGGTTTTGTACAATGATACTTCTGCAGAGACCACCCAAGTCCATCAAGTCTTCTGTAAAAGCACAGCTGAGAGGGGAAAAAGAATAAAAACCCCAAGCAAATACCTCTACATTTTTTGTTCCCTATGGAGCATTGGAAAATCCAGCTGCTGGAAGGACCAGTGAAGTTGAACCAGAGCCAATTTGTGCCACTCCAGTGGCCTTGTATATATCCACAACAGGAAAACTGGCAGAGAGGTTTCCAGTACTTCGTCCCCTAGCGCTGAGCAGCAATTGCAGAAGGATTTAATTCCAACCACACCTTCTGCTTCTGGGAAATCTTTACCCTCCTGGCACTTGTATATGATAAAGCTCAACCGCTCTAAGCAATCCCACTGAAATCCGAGGGCAGAGCTTGGCCTGTTCAGCAGGTTCCTGAATGCCATTCTTTGAGATATGAATTTGCCATTCTAATGAAAATCCCCTGGGGGCAAGTTTTCAAAGGGCTCAAAAGCCCAGCCTGTAAAACAGACTCCTCACTCTTCTGCAGAGGCTTCTCCACCACCGCCAGGTTGAGGAAACAAATGCAAAACTACTGGCTTTAAATATAAAGCTACCTTTTCTGCAATTGCTTGTAGTCACAGCATTTATGTCTATGACACTGAAGTGCCGTCTCCTTAACTCCAGCTTTCAGAAGCCAACTGTTCCCATAATGTAGGTATCTGGAAACCGAACTGCCAAAATAGCTTGAGAAAACCCAAAATACCATCGCTGCCATATCTTAAGTCCTTTCTAACAGCTTGTGCTTTCATTAGAAACAATGCAAGGCATGAAGAAAAACTAAGATTTAGAATGCCTGACAATAAAGATGAGGAACGTATTTATTTAGTTCTGATTCTTTTGTTAAGACTCAGAGACACCAATAGAGAGGTTGTGTTTAACACTTACTTTGCTGGATGTAAGACATGGGTCGACCCTGAAGCCCCCTCAAAACAAGGGAAGGGTCACCTAGAAAGAAGGACCCATCATCTGAAAAAAACTAAACCTCACCTACCAAAAGATTCCCACAAATTCAATTCAGCTTTCTTTTTTCGGATCAAGAATTGCAAATGTATTTAAATGTCAATCATCTGTTTCAAAAACAAAAAAAGACTTCATAGCACTGTATGCACATTTAGTAATAATTTATTACTGGATTTTAAAGAACAATTCAGAGTTTTCATAATTTCATGTCATCTTGGTGTAAACAATGAAAATTAATCATGGCACTTTGCAAAAGACAAAGGCAGATTTCACTCTCCTTTTGCTTTCTTCCCTCTCGGGACCTCGGTTCTGAGTCCCAGAACCCAGTTAATAGGGAAGAAAGTCAGACCACGGGTTTGAGAGGAATAAACCCTCAGCCATGGCTGCCCACTGAAGCATTACTTCTTTCCTCAAATACACTTCCACAATCAAAATACTAATTCCTCTCTTGCAGGGGGTGGCAGGTTTCCGTTGTTTTGTTTTTTTCTCATTATTTGAACAAAAAGCAACCTCAGATCATGATTTAGCCCATGCACAAAATGTTTTTTTCAATAGCAGATCCAGAACCAGCACAGTCCAGTAATTTTGTACTTCACTTTTAACAATGCCAAACATTAACGAGGCTTTGACTTAAGCCTATCTGCAAATCCTTACACATCTCCCTCATTAAAATCTTCTGGGATGACTGAGAAAAAAGAAACATGAAATACGCTGGTAAAAAGAAATTTAATCTGGGTGGTGTGTGAAGTGTACTATACACAACAATAGCATATAGTGTCTCCTCCTCCATAATTAAGAAAAAAATGAAAGATGTATGACAACAGACGAGTCTTTATGCTGACAATTTCGTATTGGTCCCTAGGGCATGTACACAAGCCTAACAGGGGAGACATTAGCTAAGCCTTCATTTTAAAATATACAGACATCACACAAGAATCTTAACGATAACTGCTGGAAAGCTCACAACTTATTTCAAGGGTAACTTTAAGGACACCTGAAAAATGGAAGAAAGTTTCTGCACTGTAAGCATTGCTAAATTTATACTCAGGGTTCTGTGATACAGTAAGGTATTATACCTTTAAAAAGAGTATAATACGAAGCAACTTTCAAGGCTTCAGAGCAAAACTAGCTCAAGTGATGCTGACATAGGCATCCTGTATCCTGGCCTTGGGGCAGCAAGGCAGTGGGTAATAAGCTTTGATTACTAAATTCACTTTATTTAAATGCTTGATTTTTATGGGCAAGCGTATTATTATCTCGCGTGAACTGTAGTGTGGGGAATTATTTTTTTTTTAAAATACGTATTACATCTGATCTGACAAGTCAAGCTTGCTCCTCACCTACCAGCCTCCCCCTACAGTTTGATATGGATCCTTTAGCAACAAAAGCAAGACCCTTTCTAAATCAGCAGAAAGGGAAACACTCTGTTGCACGCTCCTCTTATTCATGAACATGCTTTCACCCTAAAATCCACTGACCACATGACAACTTTTAAGTGAAAAAAATTTAGGCTCTTCTTAGGCAAACAAATCCCAATCCTAAAGAACAGTACTTTACTTCAGGCAGATTACAGGGTCTTAAATATTGATTTAATCTATGCAGCTAAACGCAGGAGGGTAATGCACAAGACAAGCATCAGTGCCTGATGACTGTCTCTCTAAAGACATACAGTATTTCAGAAAGTTGCTAGTAAGAAACGGGTAACAGCCAAATTCTAGGCAAATTTTCATTGGCAGTCTGACTCTTCCTAGTAATGTTCTTCCCCAAGATTTTCTCCTGAGCAGGCGTTTCAAAAAAGTGTTAAACGCAACATGCTTAACACAGCCTGAGTATTTGTGACAGAGGGCAAACAAATCAATGATAAGTCAGAATGGCACAGAGCTTAAAAAGGAAAAAGAAAAATGAAAAAAGGCTCGATGACTTTCATACCTTGCATCCTCAGGAGACTCTGCAATTAAGTGGTAGGTCCTATCACCCATTATTAGATCAATACCATTTTCTTTGCCTGTATTATCAACAATCTCTCTGAAAAGAAGAAAATGCCAAGATTGAGCATTAGAGATCATCAACATTTTGAAAATTCTTTCTGCTGAGAGGCTCACAAACTACGGGTACTTAAAGTAACAGCAGCCAGCCCCTCAATCAGGTTCATTTGCAAGATTCACAATGGGATTGATCAGACAGTATTAATTCACCAAACTATTGTTGTGGTTTCTGCCTATACGGTAAAAACATTCAAACTATTATTAACGTCACTATACCAAGTTGACTATTCTGTTACTGTTTTAACAAGAACTAAAAAAAAAAAAAAAAAAAAAAAAAGCATTATCAAACCTCAAGAGAGGCAAGGATAACTGAGTTGAGAAATGGATATGTTTCTAAACTGACTACATACCTAAGTAATTTTTGGAGTGATAAAAAGAAAGCTCTCGAAGATAAAAACCAAAAACCAAACAAAACCTGGATTAGCGATTCTGTGTGGTTGTGAGTCAGCATAAAGACAATTCCACACATGACTTCCAGAAGAAGCTGAGCACTCATCTGCTGAAAAATTACCTCTTTCTAATTTGTAGTTTGGACATCTAGGTATCAATATATTAAGCAATCATGAACCACAAAGCACAAGATTTTTAAGGAGTAATTTAAGTATTACATCAGGTTTTCCTGAAGCTTAAGAAATCAACTTGATTTCCTTTTTGCTGTTTTTAATGTATTTGTCTGAAGCTTATTATTTCCTTAACTAGCTGTATTTCCTTATCAGCTGTACTATTCTCATAAATCTCTATCCTATAAACAATACATGCAAGCTCCGCTTATCAGACTCATGAGGACAATTTATCTGCTTATTAAAACAAAAAGCTGTAATTCTGCGCTGTTTTCTTTAATTTGGTTTCCTTCCCTCCCAGTAACAGCGTCCAACAGAATACTTCCCTATTCCTCGTTTTAAGTGAATCAGCATAAGATTTATTTAATTTAAACTGGGTCCCTAATATGGAGTGGTGAAATATGTAAGTCATACGATATGTTAGGAATGCACTCAGTAAATCTTAAAGTTACCTAGAAAAGCTAGTGCTTGTTTCTCATGACATACAGCTCTCTAAATACAAATACTCTTCCTTTTAGCTCTTTTATACACAAATAGTCATTGATTGAACATACAATTCAAGTTAGATTCAACAAACTTTTCATGACAATTTTAAAGGTACGTTCAGCAATGAACTTCTGTAGGGCACTGTCGATGAAACAATGTGGTGACAACAAAAACCAGATGGTTTATGCATATTAGAAAAATATGCTAAATTAATGCTATGGTACCTGAGACAGAGTCAAATTCAGTTTCAACAAAAAAAACCCAAACAACTGTGGTAGGAACTTCAGTCTCTATTCAGAGATTTACCTGACAGCCAGCAGCCCATTGGTTTTACAAGAGGAAGTCAGGATGCTTGCTGAAACTATTTACTTTGTCCCGAATGAAATCAGGCTCAAGCCAGGACTTCCAAAGAAAAAAAATTAATCTAAGCTTTCAGTTTAGTTTAAGTACTCTGTTAAATTAACAAAATAAAACGGACAGTTGCAGATGACAAGGAGCAGAGTGGAAACAAGTGTTACAGCCATTTCTGTTTTTCTCTACCTTTGAAGAAAGCTTAGGTACACTTTTATACAGAAATGAGACTACCGATTTTAGCAGACTTTAATTTTTAATTAGTTAGATAATCCATAATTTCATAAAGCATAGTGACAGTTTAGAAGGAAAAATACCATCCCTTAGAAAATGTTTTTGATGCATGCTTCAGGAAGCGTAGAATTTCAAGGCGTAAGGAACTTTAGTTAGCAAGACATAAGTTATTACACCAGGTTTAGTAAATCTATTTTTTTTAAATGAATATACACATTTTAAAGACTTTCTTACCACTACTGCAGTTATTTCAAACATGAGAAAAATTGTAAATGCATCCAGAAGATACAGCTTTGACCCATGCTAACTTAAATATATTCAGGGCCTATTAATTCCACCCTCTCCGTTCCAGGTTTGCCTGCAGCTACGGACTTGGCAACATGCCCCAGATTGCCTTGGGAATCCTTACAGACTAAGCAGGGCCTCTAGTCTGGGAGAAAGCAGAGATGGGTTTATTATAGCAGCAGTTTTCAGAAGTATTTGGCACTGGCTTAGCTCTGGAGCGCTCCATAGACTTAAGGGAGAGCCAAGTAAGGACAACACTTGCTTTCAATAACTTCATCACGCACACTCTCATGCTTGCATTTACACAGTTTGAAGGCAAGGCACTCAACATCCTCCCAGATGAAGGCCCAAGAAGTATGTAGGAGGAACTATGGCTAACATATTAAAATATATAAACCTACTTGGCTGTTCGGACATCAATGGCACCCTTTAGCTTTTCTTCACTGTCATTTTCAAAGTACATCAGCCTGGACTGTCTGAGAACAAACCATCGTTTCTTCCAGTTCCTTCTGGAAAGCGTAGATGATCCACCCCCCTTTTTGTGAAGCCAACCCTGCTTAAGTGCTTCCTGCTTGGAACGAAACCACAGGAAGGTCTCATCTTTCAGGACGCACCAGCGTCGCTTCCATGTGTTTATTAAGCCGCCTGGCAAGAGACACAGATGTGGGTTTACATGTAGTTAAGACAAACAATTATATTATAAAACAGAAGCTGTGACCAAACCCACGCTGGAAGATGCTGACCAACAATGCTGCAGTTAAACTGAGTCTCTGCTGTAAGCCATGAAACCAAAGATCTCATTTTTGTATATCCTTAAGGCCACCAATATTGTTGGCAATCTAAAGACTTCTAAATTATAAATTATAATAAATCTCTCTCTAAAAAACCCCATATATGTAACATATATATAATTATACACCCTTATATATAACATATATAAAATAAAGAATAAATTATTAAAAAGTCTTATTGCATGTAAGAATCACATCTTTAGCACTGTTTTCAATGTATCCCAATGAAAATCTAGGAAAAGTTTAGTGTTACACCTTTTCCTCTCTCCAGGTTATTAGGAGGTAACGATGTTCAACTCAACCACAAAACCTGAAAAAGCTATACTCGAGTAGGAAATATACCAGTGTGAGCTCCGTCACACCAAAGTGGGGCTACGTGGCGGACAATACACCTTGCACTGTACTTACATCACAGTCATAGAAACCTCAACCAAATCAAGTCAACTGAGGTCAGTAAAACTGGTCTGCAATGTGGAATGCTGTCTGTGTTATAAGGTTTGGGGAGATGGAATCAGCGTTCCTCAAAATTTGGTACAGTTTGACTCTGTGCGTTATTATGCTATATTTATACTGTATATTCCGTTGTTTACATGCCAGAAAAGATGTAAAATGAAACAGAGGCAGCCCAAAATGTTAACGTTCCTTTGCGGATGGGAAAAAGGCTGCCAGCTGTAAGCTGCTGAAAGTAACTTAATTTGAGAGCAGCTCTCTCCAGACTTTTCTATTACCCTTTGAAAAATTAGAAAATAGCTTAACTCTACAGCGAATTGGAGTGCAAGGTCTAACAAACATTTTTTTGTTATTTTGTGTATTTAGCAAACTCTGATTCACCCAGTACCTTTCATGTACAGAAAGCTGTGAAAGTAGGGCAGGCTGACACAGCTGTAGACTGAATCCCTCCGGTAGGAAAGTTCATCATCTGTATCAAACCTGGAGTCAAAATCTTCTTCACTGTCTTCAAACTACAGAAGAGAGGAATAAAGGTGAAATGATCTCTCAGGAAGGAGTTTAGATGCAAATGGTTTAGGAGTCTTCAGCTAAATCATCTTATGTTGTATCGGAAGGACATGACTCCTCGTTGCTTTTCGTCCAGGTCAGAAGGGAAGGAGTACACCGCAGGAAGTTGCAGCTGGTCCCGTCTGATTATACACTAGCTCTAATGTCAGGTAACGAATCTAGGAAACAGCTTTGTAGCTGCTGAGGAAAGTTATCCCTTCGCAAGACCATGGCCAGCACATACTACCTTGTGCTACCTCCCTCCATCATTGAAGTGCTGTGGGTAACAGCTTAGAAAAGTCTTGAAAAAGAAACATATTCCACAAGCTGTGGTAATGGCTTCCTCCACCCTTACCCCAAATAATAAGAATTTCTGTTCTGTATCTGACGCACACCCAGAGTGGCGCAACAGGAAGGAGTCCTCAACACAGACAGCTAAAAGTGTTTTCTCTCCGGCAAGAACTGTCAGCTTATCGCAACGACCACGGTGGCTCTTTGACCGGCTTTCATAACCTCAACTGTAACAGATATTTTAGTGTTAGCATTCAGCCAGCGTTGCTGAAATACTTCTTCACTTTCCCAGACACACAGTCGCACAGAAGTATTCTGTGACAGGTAGAGGGAATCATATTCTTCCAAAAATATTTGCAGGAGCAAAGCCCACATTACGCTCAGTAAATGGCACCGAGAAAGAGCTGCTCAGTATGAGTGTCTGCCTCAATAATTTTAGCCATCATGTGAAATTTACTCTCCAAGTCATCTGAAAATTCACCTGGCATTTCAGGGACTTCTGCAAGCAGCTTATTGCTCCATACTGCTGCAGCTTGCATCCCTAACTGAATTTGTTTTTCCAAAATCAATTCCCCACCATACTACTGGTACCCCTCCCTCGAAACACAGATGCACACAGAAGAAGTGTGCTTATGAATTGCATCCAAGGCCGTGCATTGAGCTCCTCGCCAAATAGCGTGCAGTTCTGCATTAAAACAGATGGAACTATATCCTTGCATAAGCCTAGGACTGCAAGCAGCATCCCAGCTGCCTCTAACTCTAATGCACTCACCCCAGTGGCATCTAGATGGCAACAGACAACTATGTCCATACGCAGCCTAAGCAAGTCAAACTACACAACACAGACATTTATTTGTAAGAACAGCCACAGTGACTCTACGGCTGCCCAGTGGGAAAAAAACCCCACCCAAAATAAATCAGAAAGCACGTATCAATTATTAGATAATAAAACCAGTGATACTTACAGAAGACTGAGCTCCTTCAGAGCTAAATCGGTATGCTCCAGAGCTATTGTAGGTCCCCACTGAGCATCGGTAGTCCGGTGACCACTGGCTACTGTGCGAATTAGAGAAGGTCACACTGCTACCAGAAGTAATAGCACCATCTTCATAATCGTCTTGGTCATAATCATAGTCTCCATCGGGAGAAATAAGTTCCACAGAATTTGGGGGTCTACACGATACATTTTCTGGCATGCAGTACGTGGATTCACCACTTGAAGAGTTGTGGAGACTGACCGTGTCGTGGGTAGGAGGTATAAGCATGGTGTTGCTAGCAGCAGGAATTGTTGGCACCACAGTATCATTCATATAGGGATCCTCTTCTGAGGAATCATCACTTGTTCTGATGCCACTGGTCCTTTGATCAGAATGGCCATGCTCACTGGGGTTGGGCGAATCCTTAAATGCATCATCATCAGCTTCAAAGCCCTCATCTACCTCCTCCTCAGGATATGGCTGGCTGAAGTTAAAGTTGGGCTTTTCACTGCAGGCATTTCCAGTCTGTTCAGTCAGCTCAGCAGGATACCCATTGCCCACAGAGAGAGACCTCTCAATGTTTCGGACACATTCATCAATCTCGTCAAAGTTCAGAGATTCCAGGAACTCCTGGGCTGCTCGACAGGCTTCGTCCTCGAGCCGCCGGAGTTCCTCGTCTCGAAGCTGCTGCAGCCTCTGTAGTGAAGCCTCTGTCAAGGATAGCTCCTGCTGCTTCTTCACACGCTGCAGGTCTTCAATTTCTTTTTCCAGACGCAGGATTTCTTCAACCTGCCTGCTTTCTTTCTGCTTCTCCACCTCTTGCTTCAGCTCTGCCTCCTTCTGGGCTTTCTGAATGGCAGCCAGTTCCTGCTTCTTTCTCTCTTCTTCAGCCTGCATTCAAAATAAAATAAAATAAAAAATTAAAAGAAAATAAAATGAGGCCCCTCAAAGCAAGTTTCCTTTTAAAAATTTGTTTATTTCTAAAGCACTACTGTCCCAACATGCTGTTCATTTAAAAGGACCCTTATCCCTACCTCAGAAAGAAAAGAAAAGGAAAGAAAAATGAAAGTATGATTGCATTTGCTCACAGATACTGGACAGCTGAAGTACATGCAGAAAGTTCAAACTTTGCCAGAAATTAAATGAAGCATGAGGTGAAAGAAATTTCCATGCAAACAACTGTTTGCAAGTTTCCTTTGGCTTTATCTGCCAACTCCTATAAGAAGTTTGGTTTAAATGCCACAGATGCCTCTTATTTTTTTAATGGCTGGGTTGAGATACTCAAGTAAACAGGATGGCTGAAAGCAGTAAGAATATAATTTACCTGCTGGGCAAGACGCTCTGCTTCTTGCCTTTGTCTTTCCCTAAAAGTGAGGGAAGCAAAGAAGTTAGTAAGTCAAGCTCAACGTAAGCACATCACGTACCTTTGCTAGGGCAGTATCTCAACTTGCAGAGATCATCTGCCACATGGAAAAGACAGCCAAAAAATAAGGTCACCAAGGAATATGTGAATATGAAACTACCATGATAGCTACGTGCATCTTTTATCCAAAGAACCAAAGGTTTCCAAAATCACTTGATCAAGAACAGCCTGAAATAAAGGCGATTCGGACCAAAATCTAATACGGCACTGCCAGGAGAGTGCTGCACGACAGCATACTGCACCTTTCTTCCTCCTCTCTTCTTCTTTCCTCCTCTTGTCTCTGCTTCTCCTCTAGTCGCTCCCTGTAAACACGTCGAGCAAGCTGGCCTCGCCGCTGCTTCTGAAGGATTATGGCTGCTTTCTTCAGGCACAGGAACTTTTTCCTACCACTGAACGCTCTGTAGTTCTTCTGTATCACAACCACATAGTAGAGAACCTTTCTATACCGCTTTCTGGGAGATAAGAAAAAAAAACAAAACAAACATGCAAATTTCTAAGGAAACAAGGAATTAATAAGCAGTCGCAAGAAGTCTTGCCATGGTGACCTGCAGGAACGACCCCGTGGTAGCAAAACAATTTATTATTTCTAGCTTTGTGATGGTTTCTCCATTCTTGTTCACATTCTCCTTCATTTGAAAGGGATTCTCCCATTTCTGTGACAGTGCTGTCTGTGTCTTCATTAAGGAAATGCACATTACCCGTCTTACATATTCTTATGTCCCTGACAAAGAGATGCTAAAAAGACAGCCCTGTGTGTGTGCACACATGCAGAGAAAGAATATACATAGTTATTCCATATCTCTGAAAAGAAAGATCATGAACAGCAGGATAGCTCTGTCATTAAAAAAGGAATGTAGCTTTTAAGCAACATAGTGGTCAGAATATAAGGACAGGACTAATATACGCATGAAGAGAAATTACCCCATTATGCAAACAAGTTTCCTTAAACTGTCTACTGATTTGTAGAAAAAGCAGAGAAATAAACAGATGGGATGAGCAACTCCACCTAACACACAATGCATGAGGCCAGGTAAACAAGTGAAACATTAATCAGTTACCTAATGTCGTGGTTCTTTAAGAACTAAACTAATTAGTTTTATTTGCCTTCTCTGTTCTTACCATGACGAAGCAAAGATAAATCTGAATCTCAGCTGGTAACTTGGAGCAGCCCCACTAGGTGCCATCCAGCTAGAGTTCCTACCATGGATCTAATGCCATGATACAATTATACGGGTACTGGCTGACCTCCAAACTTCTATACTGTCCTGTTCATTATACTAAAACAATCCAAACTCTATTTTCTTTTATTCCTGGGTCTGGCAAAGATACCAGCTGCTATTTTTCAAAAGCCACTTACAGGATTTGGATGCCTGGTCCCTAAGAAAAGTTAACAGTTGTGCCAGAAGGATTTAATTCCGTGGCACCCCAGCCATTTATTCCAAAGCTTGATTATTAATATTCTCATTTAGTCACTTACCGGGCCGCATAACCTAAGATGTGCGCTCGGATAATCATTGCTGCCTTGGTGACTTCCACCTCTCGCTGTTTCTCCAGCTTGTGTTCCAAGGACTCCCGGAGAAACACCTACACAAGAAAACTTCTGGCTTAACAACTCGTGGAGAGCATCATATATAAAGGACAGCCAGGATGCTGCCAATGTCAGTCTGAGTAGCAAGCCCCAGCTTTGAACTCAGAGACAAACATACCGTTTCAACAGAAAAGAAAAAAACAAAACGTATTCCTCTTAAAAGAAAATACCTGCAGATGATCCTCTGACTTTGAATTTCAGTGGGAAAAGCCTGATTACACTAATGGAAATTTTAATTAGAAGCAGGGTTTTTCCAAAAGCAACATAATTACTGGAATCATGAAACAGCTTTTCCCACCAAAGAGCAACATGGGCCAAAGAAGTTGTAGGACTTAGCATGAACTTCCTGATTTGAGGAGCACAAATACCACCCTGGTAATTTAGCTGTTTCACCGTAACACCAGGGTCCACAACCCCTTACAAGCCTCATTGCTTCAAACGACATTGCTATAAGCCTGTGGAAGTAAGCGGAAATTAGAGTGGTTTCATAGTTGGGTTGACTCGACTGCGTTTTCCTGGTCATTAGAGGGGGAGAGAGACACTCCACCACCGCCATCCACCCATCCAGGCTCTCAGCTGAGCGCTGAATGGGGCCATTCACTGGACTACCTCTTAGAGGCAGGTTTAGCCCACGGCATTGCCATATATTGAGCTATCCTGGCTTATTTCACCTTAAATGAATGAAACTGCTTCTCCAGCCAAGCAGAGGCGTGGGGGGTGCAGCTTCCCTCTTCCACCCGCCTTGATGTCTGCTCTTTACTGGGCACCCACGAAACTCTGAGCCATCTCCTGCCAGCCCTTTATCCAGGCCTTCTCAACTTTTCCTTTTGGAAAGGAAATCTGCTGCTGTCAGCTAAAGGTGGCAGCAGCCTGGCACGCTGCTGCCTAAGACATGAGCGGCTGGAAACGTGCAGTTCAGTGATACTTTGATTATCCGGGATGAGCCAGGCAACACATCGCAACGTGGCGATGAGGAAAGTGTACGGACAGCGTGGGCTCTGCTAAGGGAGGAAGGATGCAAAGACATCTAAAAGCAGGAATGCTTCCTTGAAGTGTTTTTGTTTTTTTCCTTGCTGTGAATCCAAAAAAAAAAAAAAAAAAGAAAGAAAAAGAAAGAAAAATATGCACTTTTGGGGATGTTCAAGTAGGAAAAAGGTAGTGTTTCCCTCTGTGTTTAGGGGAAAAAAACTCCCATCATCAAAGCCAAAGCAGCATGGCTCCTGAGGAGGTGCAGAGTTGTGAGTTTTGAATGTAGCTAGAACGGGGCTACATTTTACCACAAATTACCCAACAATAAGGAACATAAAAAAGCTCCACAGAAAGTCACAGTGTTCCAGTATCTGAGTTGCATGGAGCACCTCTTTCTATGTGAAGTTTTTAGGCATGGCAAAAGCCATTTCTTTCACTCAGTGGGCAATCTGTCTGCTCTACACACACTGGCTTTAAAAATACAACAAAATTCCGCTTCAGAAAGGCATTCAGCTACTTCCTGAACAAAAATGGATGTTCAGCACATGTTAATGAATGCCCGGTGTAATGCCTTTTCCCGAGCAGGTGCATTGCAGCTTGAGATGTAAAGGACAAGAAAAAAAAAATTACACCGAAGCTAAATCATCGCAGTGTTGTTACTACCCTTTTTCAATAACACAGGCAGGACAGTGCCCCATCCCATGTTCAGTCTGAAACCAAGCCCTCTTGTTCTCTTCTACAATAAGCTGTTTATGAAAACTCTTCCAAATGTGTAGCAGCTCCTGGGGGAGGATGAGCCCAGGGAAGTTACAAGAGAGCTCTGGCTCCTGCTGAGGTCCTGATGAGCAGCTGGTTAAAACAATTTCGGGTTCTGATAAATATATGTCCCTAAGATGCCAAAGCACTGTCTGAGGTCCGTGTGTAAATACTGTTAATATACATCTGAAAGTATAATGGGAAGCACAGCCCAGCGGCCTAACATCATCACTGTATTATCTGTAAGCCATTGTCTACAAAAGTGGGATGAAAGATGACTCCAATTGCCATCAGAATATTTCAGATTCTGTCTGTCTCTTACAATAGCTGTAAAATGACGAGATCAACTTTCCCAATAGCATCTCTGAGACTCCTTAACTGTGCAGAGGAGTGGAGGAAACCCTTCAAAACTATGCAGCTGTGGGGAGAAGAGGATGAGGAGGAAGGGTGTTTCACACAGAAATCAATCAGATTTTACAAAATATTTTTGCTACCTTATGATAATGAGAAAGTTTCACAATTCTACCAATTGACAGGAAAACTGCAAGCACAACACACAATTCAGCAAACTTTACGTATGGATCTGGTTTTCATTCTCTCTCCGCTACAGACGCCCTGGGAGCACCCACAGGAGTTACCCAGAGAAAAAAAGAAGAGAAGGTTATCTGCAGAGGCCTGGGGGATGATCCTTGGCAGTGATGGCCTGGTATCTCTCCAGTCCTTTGCACCAGGTGTTTTTAATATTTAGGAAACCTCAAATCCTGCGTTGGGGAATCTTCTCCTGAGTATGCAGTGCTTTCACAGTATTTGTTCAGTTCAAGAGCACAAATTCACAAGGAGGGAAGCTCTGCACGCACCTGTTGTCCAAAATCAGACTTGCAAAACGAGCATGCAAAAACACCCGGACTGTTTTATTTCTCAAGTTAGAATCCATTCTTTTAATTAAAATAATTAGAATTTTTTTTTTGGAAGAAAAAAAAGTTGTGGACAAAGTTCAGGTCGTCCAGTAGGACGTACATCGAGGTCTAATATAGGTAGGACATATATCAAGGTACTTCTGAAAAAGACTCTTCAGACTCAGATGGCAAACGCACTTAGAGCTCAACTCTGACACACGAACACTGGCTAAATCAGCCACTGAGCAGGTATCACCCAGGTGGGTTTACGAGTATGAGTGAGGCTCCCTGCAGAACAAAAGTGTTAGCTCACACGCTCGATGCTTCTGAAAATGATAAAATCCAGCTACCACATTTTAAGCCCTGATCCTCACCAGCGCTATTGTTTGTGAGCAGTGGCAGAAAATTCAAGTGGGCTCTTTCTCCACGAGTGAAATCACCAGTCAGTGTCTAAGTGCCTTAGCAAATTCCTCAGCACAACCATTAATTGTTGCTATAAGGGCTTCAAGACACCAACAGGCATGCGCAGCTTCTTTTAAGGCCACAAGTAATTACCATTACAACTACATCTCTGCAGCTGGGCGGCCTAAATCCTGTCCCCTCAGCTTTGCATAAGCACCAGCCCCACAATACGCAGAGTCAGATAATTTTACCTTATTTTTTCCAAGCTGCCATTCAGTGCTTGTGTTGTCATACAGACGAAGTAGGACGGCACATTTCTCATGTAAATCTTCAGGCAGAGTTAAGTTTCTCATGAGGACTTTATACCTGGCAACCAAAAGTATTTATTACCTCATTTAACAGACAAGTTCTATTTTTGCCATATGATTTTTTTTTTGTTATTAGATTTTCACTTTATTCCTCAACATGGAAACGTTGATTTGGTACCCGTGAATTGCATCTGAAGTGCACAAGTCAGTGCGTTTACCTTTTATAAAAGTCTTGAAAGGGCCTCCGGACTGGGAAACCAGCCCTCCGAATCCTGACTGTCTCCAACATCCCCGAATAGCGCAGCTGGTTAAGCACCACTGTCTGATCAAACTGGTCTGGCATCTGAAACGAGCAGGTTCAAAACAAGGGTTTTAATAGCAATGGTTAGAGATGTCAGGGGAAATAAACAAAGGGCAAATTACAGGAATCTGAAACGCACAAAGGCTACAAACTGGCTACACAATGTCTTAAAGGACAAGAGCAGTTCTGAGCATATAAAAATATATCTACAGGATGGAAGTAAAGGGGTAATTACACAATATCCTTTCCATAGACACAACATTTAAAGCCATTTAATGCAATCAGGCCTCTCTTTCCGTTTCAGGTATACTCGCAGGCCATTGCTGTGCAGGAAGAAACGACAGGAAGAAGCCCAGGCAGCTAACAGGTCAGCAGCTATAAGCTTGACTATTTTCCCTCTTTAGCAACTGAATTTACAGTCCCTGTAGATGATCCCAAATGTTTAAGATACACAAATACAGTGGTGTGATACAGTTTTAGGAAAAAAAAAAACAAACACAAAACAAACCCACAACAAAACAAAAAGGGCAGAAAAGATTTAATTTTTAGTGTAGTGACAATTCATCTACTATGGTCAGGGATGGAAGTTTGCCAGCGGTACCTCAAATCTTAAATAAGCTGTATTTCAAAGAGTTTCTATTTGCTGCTATTCTGAACAGAAGAATTTTCATCTGTAAACAGAAAAAAAAAAATCTGCTTATCTGAAATAAGTTTCCCTTAGTTTGGATGCAGTTCTTCCAGCATCATTTTTCATTTAGAAAACGAATAACTCTACAGCCACTCAGTCATGAAAACCTGCGAATACTGATTAGTATATTCCTGCCCTTGGGAGCCAAAGGAATCCCCTCGTCCCACCTCAGAATCCCCCGAGTCACCTGCGCTTTCACCACGCTTTGAGGTAAACCAGCCACAGCCACACAAAGCTACTCAAGATACTGCTAATTGCTGTCTTGCAAAACGCTGGCAACCCCAACACCAAAATAACGCCATATGTAAATACCCCATTTAATCAGCCCAAACATCCACTTTAACCCATCAGGTCACCCTCCTGCAAAGCCATTTGCAGGGGTGGAGTACAGTGCTTAGCATCCCGCAAGAGGTAGTTCAGAAGGTGGGATCTCATAGATACAGTCAATGGTTTATATAAGATCTGAAGTCCTTCAGCTGATAGAAATGCCAGCAAGATCAAGCCCTGAGCAACTGTAAATCAGAGGACTCTCTGCGTGTTTATTAACTGGCTTTAATCATGCCTCTTGTTCAACTTAGCAAATAAATGACTCCCCGAAATTTTAACTTATACGAAGTACTTTCAGGAAAGCACAGACCCAAAAGTTCATTTAAAATACCCAGTCTAAACTTTTCCACCAGCACCTTTATCCATAAAACAAAACACTGTGTGCTAGTGATGATACCTTTGAGTTGTTACTTAGGTAGCTTCAAAAATACCGATAGATTAGCTTCTGCCTCCTTCCATTAAAAGGCAAAATGCCTAACCCGAAATGTCGCTACTCTTCCTTTCATTAATTTCTTTTCTGGAGCAGAGGTGAGAGACTCGTCTGGAGATGCCTCAGTCCTTCTGCACGGAGGTGTTGCAGAGCTGGGCGGGGGCAAGCCCTCCCCCAGCACTCACCAGTCCTCTGGCAGCGAGAGACTTCCCAACTTCTTCCTTTGGTACAGGGGCTAAATCTCATATGGAAAAACACCACAGCCCGGCCCCTCCTCCACAGCCAATAGCACTGAGCAAAAATGAAAACAATTTGTGCTTTAAGAAGCGGCTGGTCACCACGGTGAGCCGAGCCCTGTCCTGCCTGGGGTAATTAGCGCTGTGTGCCTGCAGGACCTGATCCGGCCCCAGCAGGCGGACGGGGGCTGTGGAGAAATTCAGGAACCCCAGGGAGCTGGGGTTGTTCAGCCTGGAGAAAAGGAGGCTGAGGGGAGACCTTATCGCTCTCTACATCTACCTGAAAGGAGGCTGTAGAGAGGTGGGGGTCGGTCTCTTCTCCCAAGTAACAAGCAAAAGGACAAGAAGAAACAGCCTCAAATTGTGCCAGGGGAGGTTTAGACTGGATATGAGTTAAAATTTCTACACAGAAAGGGTTATTAAGCATTGGAACAGGCTGCCCAGGGAAGTGGTGGAATCGCCGGCCCCAGAGGTATTTAAAAGATGGATAGACGTGGTGCTGAGGGACATGGTTTAGTGATGGTGTTCGTCAGTGTTCGGTTGATGGTTGGACTCGATGGCCTGAAAGGTCCCTTTCCAACCCAGGCAATTCTATGATTCTGATTTCCATATCCATGTGTATAAAAAAAATTAATACTCCAGAGGGGAAAAATGCCTCTGCGAATGATGCGAACAAACTCTTCTTTCTCAACAATGCGCTTCACTTGTATTTTGCCACCACCAGTAAAATACACCACAAGCAAAATCTTTGTATCTTAGTGAACACGCAGTACGAACGCCTACAATAAAGGTACTGATACTGTCATGACTGGTACTGCCAACAGTGTTTTCCATAGGTGCCCACCCTATGGCAGCCAGGCGTGTTAGGGAACTAGCCTTCCTTTGAATGTCCCTGCACACCCCTGCCTGTCTGTTTCTGCACAGGCGGCTGATGATGCCGACAGGGAAGGGAATGGCTGAACACGGACGCAAGCACAAAGCACGAGGAGAAACATCTTCACCTTTTGCCTCATGTAACCCAAGGCTGATCGTGCCACAAATGGACACAGGTCAACAAATCTTTTTTTTTCTTTTACACTATACATGTTCTCAGTCCTTTTACCCCACCTTGACTCGTTGGCTCAGGAGGTGACATTCTTCGCAAGACTTGCAAACAAAACAGTATTTTCGGGGCAGTGAGGCCAGGAAGCAGATGCACGGATGGGAGTTGGGGATACACCAAAGCCAGGCAAAATTCTGGTGACACTACAGACGTGTCCCCCACAAGGCAGCCTCTCAATTTGCAAGGGAGCACCTCCTGCTTTGAGAGCCAGATGGCTGCTGCACCACCTAATCCTTTTATTGCCAGCCCCAGGCATTTAAAAAGCCAAAAGTCGGCCACAAGGCTGGCTTGAAAGCTCATGTTACTTTTTAGAAAAAACTTTCTCCTTCCATCCCTGTTTTCAGGCGCAGGCAACATTTTCATGATCTTTCTCCAGCGACTACAGAAGTCGGAAACAGCCCTGCTCTGTCACCAGAAGCTGGGACTGTCACACAGTCACCTACCTTCAGAAGCCTGCATTTTAAAGAGAAGCATGAAACACTGCAAGAGACGTTAACGCGGTATCCCAGCAGGGCAACATAAAGACCATCGCCATTTTAATTACATAAGCACACTCCTTTCACTTTACATTACTAGCTATTTTTAATTGCTCACAGAAACACGAGGCTATTAAATTGGAGGGTTAAATCCTGCCCTGGCATATCACTGAAATTACATCTGCAACAAGTCTGGCTGCTTTGAGTAAACAGGGGGCGGTGGCAGCAGATGTGCTGGACTCCTATTTTACACTCTGAATACGGAGTACCAGAAGCTACTCCCCATCACCTGGGGGTTTCTGAGGGAGCCATCGCAGCAGCTCTTCAGTCCTCAGCCATGAGGAGAGCTGCAGCCGGTCAGGGAGGGGGACGAAACCCTACGCACTAAAATGCATCCAGGGTTTCCTAGATCTAAGGCAAGAAAAAGTAACAAACGCGGTGCTGTGCACAACACCACGGCATCCGGCATATCCACCTTATGACTTGGCGATACGTTGTACCTCAGGTAGTTTTACTCTGTGGATGAAGAGAATTTCAGCCTCAATTGCATAAACACTTGCAGGCAGGGATAAACTTAAGCATAACTTCCAGTCAGCAGGACTCCTCGTACTTAAAAGACCAACTGCACGTTCACTTATTGAACCAGAGCGCAAGTACTGTATATACCCCACTATTAAACTGCAGACACTTCTAAGACAGAGGATGATGACCATCTCCACCCGAACGATGCTCAACGCAGCACTAAGGAGTTAAATTTGCAATGGTAAAAAATCTCCATGCAAAGAGCGACCTGTGCAGCTGATGTTCAAGTCTTGTAGCTTTACTGGTGCTCCTTCAGACTTCCCGTGGTAAGCAAGCTAACTTTCGGATTTATACCAAAGTAACACAGGACAGGACTCTCCGGGGCCTGCTAAATTTTTACTGGTGTTGCTGTGAAAACTGTACTCGTTTCACAAATGAACACTTGGGAAGAAATTGTATTCTGCAGGAAAATGTCAGATAGACAACAGAACCGTAACTGATTTTAAAACAATATGTCTTCCAAAGTAAAAATTGGAAGGTAAGACTCCTGCAAAGTAAGATCAACTTTATAAAAGAGAAGGCAACAGAACTGATAGCTTCCAAAATTGTCCAAGAGATGCAATCAACTTCAAATCAACTTAATTTTCAATAGGTATTTTACTTTTATGAAAGAGTGGCAGCTCTAAACCACTCTAACACAAAAAAATCGCCAGACAAGGGCTAGACTCACGTGGGTCACAGCCTTGTTGGGGCACTGAGCAACATCAATGTGACATTAATAGCTACAAGTCAGGTCTGCTCTACTTGATAAAGGTGTTTTTTGTGGTGCACTCTTTCGTAGCACAACTTGTAATTTATCGTTTCCTGAATCCAAAAGTCTCCGGTGAATTTGCTCCAGACGGCACCAAAGCCAAGGCTTTAATGCGACCTGGAGTCTCTGCTGGCGAGACTCCGGCTCCTTGAGCTGCTAAATGCTTGCTCTGATCTGATGTGAGCCTCCTAAAGGGCAAAGCTTCTGCCTGCAATCACAATTAGAAGCAGCCATTAGGACAGACATCTAACACCTACACATAATTTTCATGATAAAATAGTTCCTTAGACTACAGTCTGACTGAGGCTCGAAAAAACACCGTCCCTTTTCCCTGGACATCACCCTTAGTGGAGACCTCAAGCATCGAGTAACACACAAGGAGAACACAACGTTGTTTTGTTCTGCGCATCATTTGCTCCTTTAAAACACAGAGGATAGCTGACTTCCCCTGCGGAAATCCTTCTTCCTCCTTGAACCACTGCCTCCCTCAGAATAAATAGCACAGGCACGATAATGACGGATTACGGCAGCTTCACAGATTTCATGTAGGCAGGAGGAACTTCACAGAGACACTTGGAGCGGGGGGGGGAGAACCCCAGCCCCTTGTTTTTAGATTCTCTGTGACATCTTGAGTAAGCCTATGTCAGCTTTGCTACTGTGTCTCAGGTGTGTTGATTTTCCTGGCTTAGCCAAGCGTTTTGTGGAAGACGGGTACAGAGAAAGAAAAGACGAAAAACAGGAAAGAGGATGTGGAAAAAGTAATTTCTTATTTAAAAACCAACAACTTTTCTCAATGTCTTACTTTTTTAAATCTGCTCTTTTACTCCTGAAATGAAGTCTTGGCAATTTTACTCTGGAGAAAAGCAGCAGAAATTAAAAGGAGGTCGGTCCTCCCCTGCTTTAGAATGGATTTTGAACTTGTTTACACATCCTAATGTGTACTGATATTTCTTCAGAAATATGGGGACTTATTAAGCCAGATCTTTCTGAAACAGTCCCCATGGTCTTCTGATCTCAGTCACCAGCTGCACGAGTCAAAACCAACGCGCCAGGCTCTTCCCCCCAAACAAATCTGAAAAGTGTGAATAAATTAACTTCTAATATAATAACTTCTAATCTAGCTGCACCGATATGAAAATGTCTGCGTGCCCATTGTTTGCCTTTTGTAAACCACATTACGCTCAGTGATTCTTATCCATACGCGCTGCTCAGCAGCCTCTACTCCTGCCGAGGATTCAAGCCAGTAATCTGAGAGAAGTGAAAGGGCAATGCCTGCACCAGCCACAGGAGAATGCTCTGCAAAGCCAGGACGGGCAGGGCGCGGGCAACCTCCCTGTCAAGTCCAGAGACTTCAGCTGCAGCGCCATGTCGGTCACCCTCCTGCCGCCAACAGACCATTTCCTCCCCTGCTCTTCCAGCCATCATTTCTTCAGTCGCTTGCAGCGCAAACTTTGATGGCATCGGCTTATTCAACAGAGTTTCGACCTCAGAGTTGCTGCGCTTCCAGCCCAAGGAGCATTAAAACCTGTGTGTGTCCTGCCCAAGGACCTGGAGCATCAGGTCCCGCTGACCTAAGAGTATGCGTATTTCAAGGAAAGAAACCCTCTACGGTCTTCTCCAGCAGGCGGCTAGCTCTAACTGGAACAGGTTCAGGTCAAAACATAGACAAGGTTGATGCCTGCTTCGTTTTTGAAGACATTCCCTTACTGTCCCAGAGTATTTGTGTCCACAGACAAACACCGTAAGAGTATAGAAGAATAAAAACAAAGAACATGCCACAGCTAAAAAGTTTATTTGGTATTTCTACTGAATAGCACGGGCAAGTCAAGGAATATTTGGATAAACCTGACATTACAGAAAGTGTTTTGCATGCTCAAAGTTCTCCTGCCCTTTAGCCACACACCCACCCCAAAAACCCATGAAAAGGCTTTAAAAATTACAAACACTGCTGGTGGTAACTTGCTAGCAAAAGAGCACGGGTATATTGCAACAACACTTGTGCCTCAAAAAATTCTGCTGCAAACTCCAGGCCGGATTTCACTGCAAACTCAGTAATGATGTGCTGGCTCTTTTATACAATCTCTACAGGTCTGAACGTGAAGGTCCTGCATTTACCAATAGCAAGTGTTTACATGATTAGCTGATCTTCTCTTCAACTCCAGCTGCTGCATCTGACCTGCGTGACTCACCTTCCAGCCCGAAGTATTTCAGATAACAGACAGACTTCACAATTAGCCACTCTCATGCCACAGATTAGAGTTGCCCCTGCTAAAAATAAATAATACTGTATAGAAGGAACACTGTAGTTTTAGAGTTATTCTGCTATACCAAATCAGTCAAAAGAGAAGACTCGATAGACAAATGTGAAAATGCTCTTGTATTTGCATTCTGCTTGTCACCCAGCTTACTTTACAATCAAGGGCATCTCAAGGATATTTTTAAGACAGCAGCCCGTTTAAGAGCTATGGAGCAGTACATTACCACACTGACCATTTGCACTCGTGTTTAAAGATTTCAACTAGGTCAAGACACTGCTGACTTAGACCCGTCTACAAAGATGCTGCAGTCACCCTTCAGGTCCTGCTTGTCTATACATAGCAAAGATAAGAGCTGGAACTAGCTTCATTGTCGGAGAAAAGATGCTCAAATGGTTCTGACCGGCTTGCTGCGATTTTATGCTTTTGTCAATAAGGATCAATAAACTCACAATCCTGGGGCTATTTAATCTACTTTTCGTTAGTCATTGTCACTGAACTCTTGCGTTTCAGCGTAAACTTCTTTTTGTTTGGTTTGCATGGACTAAAGGCTACCCCTGAGTAAACACACAACGGCCTCTTTGCGAGCCTTCCTTTCTAAAGGAATACAGAATTTCTTCTAAAGGAAGACAGAGTTTGTCTGCCTCTCTCATATAAGCCCAGAGGAACGCTACCTCCTCAAAAGAACAGTGTAATTTCTTACGCACTGTTTAAAACTTCACCGAATAGGAATGGATTGTGAAAGGCACAGGTTTGAACACTGCAGATATTTAAGTTTGCTAAGTGCGTGTTTAGAGCTGTCTATATGATTGCCTAAATCGTCAGCCGAAGGGAGCGAGGCCTTGTTGCTTGAATACATTATTCAGGGCGTCCATTGAAATGCACAGCAAGTCTCGGGCTGTTTGTCCCAGCAACTGCAGGACCAGCCATGTGGGACAGATGATTAAAAGCATTTGGGAAAAGAGGGATTTAAGTTTTGAAGCCGCTCTGGCAGGGTCTCAGCACGCTGACAGAAGGTGCAACCCGCTGCGTGGGCCCCAGCTGGAACTTTTCATGGACCCTCCTTCTCCACCTGTGAGTAATCTGTTGCCATTTCATCTGAGGTCATCCTCACTAAAGCCCCCAGTCCCTGCAGACTAAACCCCAGCCTGGCCTCATTCTCCCCACACTGTGACTGGTCAGCAGGCTCCTCCTGAAGAAAATCAATCAGGCTGCCGGATAGCCACAGACAAACCATGAAGAAACATGCTGTGAGGTACTAATTGCAAGGACAGCTGTCCTTCCTTACCCACCCCGTGTCAAGATGGCCAACACCAACGCCACCGCTGTTCATTACAATGGTCAAGAAAACAACGGCGCACACCGCCCCGTGTCCGCCAAGGCTGCACAAAGACCAGCTGTAGATGGTGAAACCCAGACACTTCACTTCAGCGATGACATCAAATAACTTACATGGACTGAGACCCCACCCTTATTTTTCTTTGTTTTTTTTTTTTAATTTAATTTTCCCACTGCACTTTCACTTCTCCACACCAGGCTTTTCACACACACCTTACAAGTTTTTTTTGTTATTTGATAGTTTATTGGCAGGCTGGGCATATAAGTCCATTTTTATACTTAAAAGCAGTAAATAGTGTTTTAGGATGGTTCCTCTAACATCATTTCTTCAGATAATGGTGTTTAGTATCAAGCATTTATTCCTGAAAGATACCAAGTTTCATCAGGGGATCCTAATTAGATGAAAATACTTGAGAGATGCTGTTTAAGGTTAATTTCATCTTGCATGGCCAAAGTCTGACATAGCTGTAAAACCTTTTTTTGTAACAATCCATGTAAGAACCTAATTCTGTGTACTTCTAATATCTAGTGTAGCGTTACTACAAGTAATCTCACACTTGAATACGTGAAGCCCTCCATGTAGCTGGTTCTCACTGAAATGCTGACACAGTATCTGCATCCTGAAATAGTATTGCAGATAACTTTGATCCGCATTATCGCAACTCTCCTTGCTTTCCTTGGTGACACGGAAGTGAGCAACCTTTTTTCAGACTGCAGCTCTATACAGGGGGGGAGAGGATACACAGGGATATCGCCTGCTCTTCTCCACTGCAGATAAGTAGAAAGGAGAAGGCAGAAGAACCTCACATCCAGCCAGAGCAGCTAGCGATGGCTGGCTGGAGGAAGCTAACATCACACCCCACAGAGGGACAAGAGACACCAACTCAAAGAGCACAAGCAGAGCAGAAGAGGACTCTAAATCCAAATCTCACTCTTTTCTCGGCTTCAGTCCTGGGCACCCACCTGCTGCTTCTCTAGGTCTGGTCACACCTTATTCCTTTAGGACCATGTGCCTGAATGCCATTTACGTCTTGAGACTCTTCTATTTTGGGGCATTGCTTTAAAGAGAATACTAAAAATTCTCTGATATTTCAGAATTCAGTTTAGTGCTTTGCGGGCTAACCTGTCCTCCTCAGCTATGTGACCGCTACTGAAATGCTGTGTCTAATTTTGGAGCAGAATAAAGGACACTGCTACACTGGAAACCATTTAGGTAAGAGCCATGAGTATAAAGATCTGAGTAAACAAAAGCAGTAAGGGGCTTCAATAAGCCTTGAGGAGCTCATCAATGAGAAAGCGAGAGGTCTTGATAGTAATCTGCGAGTAGCTATACCAAGAGCTTACATTCAACAACAATTTCTAATATACAGCAGATAAAGACACAAAAAGCATGAAAATCCCAGAAGGCACACCTTTTTCTCACTGAGTATATTAATTGGAAGAGCTTACCCATGGTGGTGGGACCGTCCGAAGCCACCAGACACTTCAAAGAAAACAGGGGATGTCCTCCTCCTTCCAGCAAGCGTTAATGGTTTCCTTACAAGTTTGCCACCCAGCGGGTTAGACTAGAAAAATCTAACTAGCCCCCTTTCAGCACTCCAGTTGTGGAAAAAAATACTACTTTCATTTATTTGAAGAAACTTAGTGCTGACTTCTGTAACCTTTGGTACCGGGACACCCAAAGACCAACTCTGCACCGGGGAGAGGAACAAGACGGCACACGGTGCGACCCAGAACGGCGCTTCCCACACGCAGGGCTTCGCCTTGGCAGGAGGAAAGCTCATTACCTATGCAAGTATTTGGCGGTCCAGCAAGGGAAGTTTGGCTGAGATTTTACTGTGACTGACTGTCTGCAAAGAGACAGGCTGCAGCGCTACGGACTGGCTTAGATTAAGTCATTACAAAGCCTTCACACATTCACCATGAAATAATAAAAAACGCCTTCACGTTATCAGCTCCAATTGTCAAAAAATGGGAAAAGCCCCAACTCTCATGAATCACACCTCTGCAAAATATAAGGTTTAAAATAATAAAAAAGTCTGAATTGTCTTTAGTTGATTTCAGCGTGGAACGTATGAATTTGTTGTACGGCCATGAGGGCCAGCAACTTCCTAGCTAAAAGTCAAAATCAGATTCAAGCAACATTAAAAAGTTAGCCCTTGATGGCACCCTTTTTTCAATATCGAGGCCACAAGCAGTTTCTCCTTCTCCAACGCATTTTGCCCCTGCACGCGCTTCATCCCCTCAGTGGCCCATAAAAGGTGCCTACAAAGCACAAGGCTGATGTAACGCACAGACTTGCTGCTCGGTGCTTTCTCAAGCAAGGAAACGTTCCAGTGCAATTCTTACACTGAAAAAAATAAATATGCTTTTATAAAATTATCTCCTAAGGAGCCCTTTCTCCTCTCCTTCCTGTATCAAGCCTTTGGTTTGAAGGCTGTAATGGGAAATCAGCCAGGCTTAAATCACAGCCAGTATCTGATATGTGTAAATGAGGAACGCCACAAAATATTCAGCCCAACAGCTTTGGGTTGCTAGGACACCGGAGGTCGGGCAGCACTGAAAGGGCAGATTATTCCCACCCCGGCACAGGCACAGGGCTCCATTTATGGCAGGGATGCTGCCTCTGGGCAGGGATGCTGCCTCCGAGATGCTGCCTGCATGGGTGCCGTGACCCGGCCTTCCCTGAGCATCCCTGCCCGCCCAGCTCCCTCGGGACCCTGCATTGACCATCACCAGGAGTGACCAGCATCCATGCCCCTCTGCACCAAAATTGCCTCATTGGGCTTGCTGGTTTTCATCATCACCAAGGGCTCGCTTCAACCTGGGGGAGCCCGGGACACCGGAGGCAGGGGGGGGCGCCGCCTGAGAGCTACGCTGCAGCAGACGTGAAGTGGGTGGTCTGGAGATCTGCTTTAAAAGTACAAGGAAACCTGTAACACTGCAGTTAAGATACTTTTTAAGTCTAGAGAGGGGAAATTCAAGTTTACAGGTGGTGATGGGGATCCCTGCGATCAGCACAGACGTCTACCTGGCTGACAGCAAGAGTTGTGTGGTGGCCCAGATAAATGACCCAGCTCAATCCCATGTAATCAGTACGTTAGTTACCCCCACATCTTGTATCTCAGCACATCTCAGCATCAGTCTAACTTTGGCAATTTTTCTTAGAAATTGGTCCTTTGAGCTGCTGCTCTTGTATCCCTCCACATTTTTACATTATAAATTCAGGACTTGCCTTGCAGATCTAGACAAGACTAGACAAGAAGATATCAAGACTAGTGAAAGGTGTGTATGTGTGTGTTTGCAGGGAAGGGACAGAAAATGAACGTAGCTGTTTGTTCCTGTGTACATTCATTTCACAGGAAAAAGCAACAAATAGGTTCTCCTTGGACTGCTTTGTTACAACATAACAGTCCATTCCCATCCCATCCCCTCATTAAGAGCTGGAAAGTCTCCTACTCGAGTTCTTTGATGTTTCCGAGAACCACATCAAAACCAAATTAGATTTTTCTGATAATTCTGAAATTTCTATCCTAAACCAAACAAAAATCCCCTTTACTGATTTCTTCATATATTACATAAACAGGTGATGGAGGAGCTCTGCAGGTGACAGCTACCTGTGCTGCCACAGAGGCCATGCTGAAGGCACAAGCGAGTCAACATCATCTTGGCTAGAACAGCAGGTAGCTCCAGTGCTTCCTGCAAGCATTGCTAGTAAATTGCATTTACTAGAGCAAAAAAACCCAACATTGTCATCTCATTGCTACAGATTAGATATTGGCAATCATTAATGCTTGCAATGAAAGCCACCACATATTTTTCCCTTACCAAAAAACTGCACAAACTACTTGTTTGTTCCAATTCTAGGAGTAGGAGTAAATTAACTAGGAGTAAATTAACTTTGCTTTATTAGCATGGCGCAGTTACCTAAAATTGACGGCAAGAAACCTCCCTTAACACCAAAATGGTTATCAAACTATTAACTGGTCTATCTACAGAGAGAGAGAGAAAATGAATTATAATAGATGGCAAAATTACATCAGAACCTAACTAATTTAACATTCAGTCACCCTCTGAGTGATTTAATTGTGATGCCACTGTTCATCTCCACAAAGCCTGCAGGATTGACAGGCAGGGATGCTGGTCAATGGCCCTTTGTTTCTCTAAGGCAAGTTCCATCTTTTCTTAGTTACATGAAGCACACACTTAGTTGACTAGATCTATTTTCAAGATGACCCTGTGGAGAAAAGTTTTGCTTTTACTTACGGTTTTACAATCCGCCGCGTGATATTTAAGTGTTTAATATGGCTCTTCCTGTCCTATAAGTGGATTTTCTCTGTCCCTCTTCTAGATTTTCCGATCATGGTGAAATCAGACTGTTGAGACTCCAGGATGGGTTAGACACATTTTCACTGCTGACACACCACCACTATGTTTCTCCTGGGACTGGCCAGCAGCGTGGGCTCCACGGCACTGGGGCAATGGATGTAATAAGTCTTCCCTCCTCCCCTGCAAGGACCAGCTGCAACTTCGGGATGGTTACAGACCTGTAAGGGAGCTGCACATACACCTCACTCCCCTTCAAAACTGTGTGACAAGAGGGATCACAGCTCCAGGCACTCTGTTATGTGCTGCCCAGCACCCCCACAGCAGCCTAAAAACAGTAATAACTTAAGCAAAGCATTTAGATGCGTGCTTAGAGCTCATTGAGGCCAATGAGATGTACGTGCCCTTCAAGCATCTGGCTGATTGGAGAGGTGCTAGGTTGTGCACGCCAGTGGTCACAGGGAAATGGCAACCTTGGATGGCTGAACAGCCATTTCTCCCCTGAGAAATTCCTAGGCTGGCCTAAGTACACAACAAAACATAACCCTTATTGTTTGAGTCAGAAAGAGACTGAAGACAGAATCAGCCTTCCTAAATGCGACATCGTTTGCTATGTGAATTGTTTGCTTATATTAAAAAATTCTGTGAAGCTAATTTAAGTGCTAAACCACTTTTAACAAAAATCATCATTTCTTCCTTTGAAAGACTACTTAATTAATGAGGCTGGACACTGTTTCTTTTTGGTTAAATATGCACAAATGGTGTGGCTGGCAAGCTGCAGATGGACATACTCGTCCTTTTCATGCTGAATCTGGGGCAGCCATTCATTCTAGAAAGCCAGTATCACAGAGGATTTGGCATTTATCTGGCTTTCTGGAAGTGGATGTCTTCTCTCAACCCACCTACTTTATCTCTGCTTGACTATTAAAAGTTTTGAGACTCCCGAAAGCCCCTACTTACCACATACTTGAAGTTTAAGATTTCCAGATCTACAGAGATTAGGTTTCAAAAACGCCACGATAGATCTCACCATATATATGGTGGAGATATAACATAGCGCTCTGAGTTTGGTGACAAACTTGCCTTTTCTACGCTAAACATTGCGCAATGCTCACAGGTGTGTGTGACAATCCAAGGTGGCAGCCGAAACGAAAAACTTCCCAGTGTCCCGAATGATTTACATGGTGCAGTGGGCTCCCTGCCTCACCAGCAACTTCGCAGACCTGAACAGACCTGAACCCTTACCCCGTGCCTGGCACTGAACAACAAAACTACTGCCCACAGAGCCTGAGGAGTTGTGGTGCTACCACCTCCCCAGCAAACCTCCTGCCAGCGGCACCAGCTGCCCAGCTCCAGGTGGCCTGAGCAGGGGACGCACGGCAGGAAGGTGGAGGAGACAAATGGACAACAGCAACCTCAAACCTCATCGTGCGTCAGCCAAAAACTTCCTGTAGTTTAGGCGGACTGCCCTCACACAGCTACGACTCAGCTGATGTCCTGAAACACAGACTTCACAGCTATGGCATTCCACTTCACACAGCTGAAACCACAACCTCACCTCCGTAATTCCAGCGGCAGCCCTAGGACTAGACCTGCCTTGCTGCTTAGGCCTATGAACTGCCTAAACCCCACCAGAAACAGCAGATTCTACGCGTAAGTTAGACAACAAAGATAAGACGCTTTGATGTGCTTTCAGCGAGCATTTCGTGTTTAAAGTTTCATCTTACGAGGTGATAGCAGATGTTCTGAAGTGTACTTAGTCCTTACAAATTCATCACAGTGAGGTTTTCCCCATGAAGTCTTTGCTTCTTTGTCACATCCTGTGACTAAATTAAGAATAGCCACATATATATATATTTATCTATATACACACACACATAAACAGAGAGATACAGTTAAAGAGAAAAAGGTTTAGCAACTGACCCAAGTCTACACTTAAACAACTACCTTCTGCTCTTGACACAGATTTTGGGTTCTGGGATTAGCTCTGACAAAGATCAGGGAACGCTGGGACAGTACTATAACTTTCAGCTAATTCCTACCAGTAATGTAGCTGTACTGGAAAAATTAGTTGGTTTTATGCTTTCATTTATGTTATACGTTGTAGATACGGTTTTATTAATAAGTCAACAAATGAGAAACAAAACAAATCTTATCTTTTTTGAAACTCAGCAGTTTTAGCTAAAATAAATACTGAATACATGTCACTGATGTTCCACATAACAAAAATACCCACGTTTTGACCTACCACCACTGTTACTGCTTGGGGTTTAAAAGGACACATCTCAATATCAGTGAGAGAAGAACAACTACAAGTTATGAGAACCCCCTTTCCCAGTCCCATAGGCACTTCATCAGATCGTATCTCCTCCACCTAGATTTGCAAGGCAAATCTAGAGTTCCTCTTCTTGAGACAAGAATAAAACTCCCATAGACTTCAATGATGCAGGATCAAACCCATTCCCTTCGTAACAGGTTCTCCCAAGCAATTTTATCCTAATTTTCTACCCCATGGCTGAATTCTAATGTTTGCAGAGGCAAGCTCTTTAAGTGGGAAAGCAAGGAACAAAATGCAGATTCCAGAAGCGAAAGCAATCAGCAGTGAAGAACAGAGCTATTTGACCTGCTGAGTTGGGTTGGGGGGTTTATTTCATTGGGGGCAGAAGGGGGGGAGTTGACACAGAAAACAAAGTCAAAATATACTGCTGTTATGGTGTCCTTTCCATCACTACTGCAATTTATTTTTTTTTCCAGGCACATTCCGTTTCCTGTATTTCTATGGTGAAAAAATTACTGTCTCAAATGTGCCCCATCAAGTTTCTCCAGTAAAACTACAAAATTAATTCAGATTTTTGGGTGCTGCAGATATCTTGCTGGACTCCCCACACCCCCAAACACGCTCGTCCCCAGTGTCGCTTTCTTATCATGTAATCAAAGCAGAACTATAGCCATGCCTTACGCCGTAATAAATTAAAGGAATACTACGGTCCTAAACTTTACATAGCTGGTTTTCCTGAATCTACACCATAGACTGATGAACAACAGAAAAGATCTTTCTCCAGAAAGCAGCCCATCACTACAACACGGGTCTTCCCCGCTCTGCACCACACAGCTCTACTTCTGCTGACTTCTTCCCTGCTCTGTGAACAATCACCCCTTTAAACTTTCAAACAGAGTGTGATTTATTAAAGCAGACTGCTTGGCAGCAAAGCTCTCCTGGCGTTCGAAAATATGATTAGACCAGTAAATTTAGTTGTTTTTCTTTTTTTTTTTTTTCATTAACTTGATTCTGCATGCATTTACCCTCTTTAAAAGAAAATACAATCCCAGAAACATTTCCAGTACAGCTTGCTCAGCCAAACTCCAGGCACTTTCTTTTCTTTTTCTACGAGTCCACTACTCCAAGTACGCAAGATTAAAAGTATTAAAAAAACCTGCATGAATTAAACCCCTTACCTTTTAAGGCTTTTTCACCCTTCAGCGTTCGCCCATTGTGAAAAACTGAATCTTTTAGCAGTTGCAGCTATGCACGCACACACACACACACACACACACACACAGAGAACAAGGCTTTCTTCAGCTCACTGGTATTTCAAGTCTTTCATGTGATATCTTTGGCTGTACTTGCTTAATTCATTCCTGCTGCTACTCAAAGGAAGTCAAGCCTAGCAAGGGCTGGCTCTACAGCAATCGCTGTAGATATTCCTGACTAACAGGACACGAGGGCTAATCTCACCTCACAGGCATCAAGAATGTAAATATATTTCACAGCCAACGAATTCCTAAACCTTTAAGAGATAAAAATACACAAAATGCCCTAAGACACACTTTAGCAAGGGAGTTACGAACGCTAAAGTTTTTGCTAGAGAACAGTACTCTGTACCCCAGCGATGCTTTTGGAGCTCTAAGGATGTCTATTTATCATGGACTGTGCATATTCCCCTGCAGTAGTTACCATGAGAACACAGCAAACAGGATTTGAATGTAAATTGCCATCCAGAGATGTGGGGGGATTTTTTTTGTTGTAGTTAAAAAAGAAAACTTCCAAAGCTTGACGAAGTACACACTTTTTCTGTGCATACATTTGCATGACAATGCTTGCAATTCAAATACTTGGTAGAGCGCACAAGAAGGAAGAAAAGCCAAGTTCTTCGCCCGGTATTTATAAAAAGCAAATACTTCAGACTTGGGATCAGTAGTTGCAGTTCCACAAATGCCCATCCACGTCACACAATCACACATGAAGGAATTCATAAAACACAAGAAATCCATCAGGTGGCACAAAATGCAAAATCATTGCGGTGCTTGAAGTCAGCTGGAGGCAGTAAGACTCTCTGCTGCTGACAGATCAATTTCTGCAGCAGCCAAAATTCTTCTCGCTTCTAAATATTACACAGCAAGTGTTGCATTTTAAAAATACCCCACCCCTAGGTATTTTCTTCTTCCCCAGAATTGTTGTGGTACTTTGCTCTTCAGGCCACCTCCTCCCCAGTCCCTCCTGAAGCAGCGTTTGCTCCCCACGTGTCCCCCCCCAACCCTGCTCACAAGAGCACACTGCCACGCTTACTATCTGAGATCCTAAAAATGACTCTTACCACTTGTGGACAGAGTCCTACCAAATGGTCTTTCCGGGAAACTTGGCAACCGCGCACGTACGTGCTGCAAAACATGCAAAAATCCGTTCGCCGGCACTGCCTGGAGTTTGATGCAATCTTTTAGAGCGCAGTGCCGGCTTCCCTCCCCGGCAGCACCCCATCGCAGCTCTCCATCCCCGGCCTTAAACACCTCTATTTTAAACTCCTTATACCCTGGTGACTGAAAGACAAACCCTAATACACTTAGCAAAGGGATGCCTAGTCAGCCCTGCTTAGTAAACAACAAACCTTGATGAAGAAGAAGGACATGCCTGTCTGGGCGATTGCCTGGAGAGCGGAATGACCTACTTCAGCCCAGCAAGCGGCGACGCTCTGAGATGGGGACAAAGGGACAGCCCCGTGGCTCCCGGGCAGCATAACTGATGTGCTGCGCCGCGGGAGTGATGGGAGCGATCCCAGGGAGGCGACACAGGAGACAGGCACTGCCAGCGCAGCACGAAACTCCTCGCAGGAACCGTCTTGTTCTCTCAGCCAGGGATTCAGATCCGCACGTAACATCACTGCCGGCACTTCGCGAGCGATTGCTTTCCTCACACCCACTCTCCTTATCACTTTCACCTAAGGAGTCTTCTAGTGCCTGACCTAATTACTCAAGTGATGTGCCAGAGAATGATGCAGCTGGGACATACTCCACAAGTCTTGATTTGAAGCTATGTAATTCTGTAAAACCCAAGGCGACAAGATCCCGGCAGCTGAATTAAGCGGCGTTGGCCGGGCATGGTGCCACACCTTACAACTGCGCCTTCCTGATTACGAACAATAAAGCCTTATGAACTAGTTAAAGAGCTAAGGATAAAGAGTTTGTATTTGGCCCCACGCACTTGTTGACCTGCGAGATTGGGCCAACGTGCTGTGTTTTTGGGAAACAGTTGCTCTCCTCCCAAGGGACGAGCCCGAACAGCAGCTCCCTTGAGCCTGACCCAGGCTGCCCCAGCAAGCCCCATCCCTGCTCAGAGCCTGTGGCTCTGCTTCCTCCAGAAGCAATGACAGCAGTAATTGGCAGCCGGAAAGCCTTCTTAAAACAAGTATTTATTGAGAACGACTGAGATAAAAGAGTGGTTTTTAAAACCGGCAGTAAGGATCTCTAATACATGAGCTGCTTATACAGCTGTAAATGAATACTACTAGACCTTAGCTTTCTACAGATAGCACCGCACACAGCCAGCAGCTGTACCTGGGACATATAATCCATTCCCTTTACTTTCCAAGTATGACAGAGTAGCTATTAACGTGATGAACAGGCTTTCCATTCCCTTTTCCTTATGGACAGCAAGTCAAATTTACCCTGTGATCTGCTAGCTCCCAGTACCAAAGAACATCACAGGTTCGCTGCAGAAGGGCTACCCCAGGGCTCTGCAACTAAGTGAGTAAACCATAAAGACGCCTCCACTTAGGGCCTAACACTTTTTAGCTTTTAACTGCTGGGCTCAGCGTCTTTAAAAACCCACAAAGTCATCTACTCCCCAGTAAGGAGACCCAGAGTCTGCTGAGTGACTGAGGTTGGTGTATAAAGCACACGCTTGGGATATGACTGCAGTAGGATGGATGTGCATAGAAGTTTGAAGCTGGACCACTTTATTAAGGTGTTTGGTTGTTGTTTTTTTTTAATAGAGAATTTCAAAAGTAAAGTTTTATCCAGATGCTTAGCTATCCCGTGCTGAAGGTATAACAGAATATCCCTGAAGCTCAGTCTCCCTCCCTGCATCTTTCAAGGTTTTATGTCAGCGCTGTTCTCAACGCAGCGGCATTAGGCTTGAGCTGTCCTTATACGCATTTCTGCAAAAAAAAAAATAAATCTGTCTACGAGGCCAACTTGGTAATTCATACAGTCAGGTCTCAATATGACCATACTGCAATTCCAGCTTGACAAGCAGTTCAGATGCTGCGTTCACGGAACTCGTACCTGCTCCACACCCTGCGCACAATCACCCTCGCAGATGGGGCCAAGCTGTTCTCTCATCCTTCCTTTGTACCGCATTCCTCAGCTGTACTTCCAACTGGTGTTTAGGCTGGTATCATGCTATACTTACCTTTGTAATGATTCAGAGCTATTTTAAGAGCACAAGTTTAATTCAGACGCCAAGCGAAATGGGTTTGCATCTTATTTCCTATTAGGGGACATACTGCTTGCTATTCCAGGGCGTCTCATGGCTATTAATGACATATGCCTCAAAGTACATTGCAGGTGCCAATAGCCATACCTTGATTCACTTTAAATGGCTCGGTCCCCAGAAGCGACATTAGCAACCTTATTGCCTTGATAGTAATTTTCCCAGAATGAATATGGAGCATGATAGGACTCCTAAGCAGCAGTAAGCCTCACAGAATTTATTACAGACCTTTTTCTACCAGTCTCCCTTTGAACTGCAAAGTTATTACTAGTTTCACTTTTTCTGTTGCTCCCTGTAACTCCTACCCTGCAGTAGGTTTACAATACAGGATTAATTTTGTCTCACTTGTCCCTTACCTAATTAAATCTTAAGATTAAAAAAATTAATATAAGAAACCTGCAGAGAAACAGAATTGCCCTTTCAGAGCTCACAAGCTTCAGAGAATGTGGCTTTTATCTTGACAGTGGCAAGACCATCACGGCAACAAAGAAATGAGACAGACAAGGAATGAGAAGGAGGCTAACTAAGGTTTCCAAAAAAACCCCAAAAAAGCAAAGTGAAATTCTTGTCTACCTCAGATATTTCATGCCAACTCTAATGAAGCCAGCATTTTGCCTATCAGGCCCAAATTGGACTTAGATAACGAAAGAGAAGTGTCTGCACCTATCTATATACATGATAGAACAGCCATGTGCAAACCTGTTCAAGTCTCAAGAACCGGGAATTACAGAAGCGAGCTGTAATAATCGAGTTTTTAAAAGACCAGTACAGATGAGGCCATGCAGATGCTAGAGGTGGGGGCCACTCTCAATGATTATGCCAATATTATGGGGCTCGCTATGATTATGCCAATATATTTTCTGAAGAAAAATTCTAAAAGGAGAAGGGAACTTGAGAAGGCACTTGAGCCAACCTGCCTAAGGCTGGCTCCTTCTGGCCAACAGGAAAATTTCTACCTTGGAAAGAGCTTGGATAGGAAGTTCAGATCTTAAATTTACCCTGAACTGTCTCCCGAGCAGCACCAAGGCTTAGCAACTTTATTAATAGCAGCAAGCTGGAAGAAGGGTTCAGCTGATGGCTGTAACAATGGTTGTAGTTTATTTTAAAAAGACAGTGTTTTTTGTTTTGGTGGGGTGTTTTTTTCTTGTTCCTTTTTTGGTGGTGGTGGTGTTTGTTGTTTTTATTTATTTTTTTTTTAACTTAAGGCGCACAAAAAAGGATACATGGAGACCAGAAAAGGCCAGGTTGCAGGGAGGAATCATTATCGAATAGAACAGGAGGCATGAAAAGAAATATGAGACCAAGACAGAGAGAAAGATGTGCCAAAGTTCAAAAGGATGAAACAATACGTAGTTGTGCAAGCTGCGCTGAAGATAAGGGGAGTTGTGGAGAAAGACCCTTCATTAGCAGAAAATACTCATTAAGCATACCAGGTGGAAAAGTTTCCACGTTATGGCTAGTTCAGAACGGACCGGAAACTGTGAAAACAGATACAGTGATTGTTCGGGGGTCTCCCAAAGATTAATGGGTCCTCTGTTCTCCTGTCTGAGGCCTGCTCGCTGAAATGTCTTGTGACAAAAGGTCACGTACTCCGTGCGCTCCCTTTAGGAAATTGCTCTAATGAGTGTAGATCCTGCTTTGATATGTAAATGTTCAGTGGTTTACTGCATATGCTGAATTGTTTTTGCTTGCCACTGTTAACATATTTAAAAATCAAATATTTGATCAATTAAAAAAACAAATAATTACTGTAAATTATCACATCTCTTATCCGACGTGAATACACTTTAATGTCTAGAACAGCAGAGGAAGTACTGTCTGCTGCATGTTCTGCTTTTCAAAGGCCTGAATTTGTCTTACATCTGCTCAACCTCATTCACCTGCAGAATTCAAACATATTTCCAGAGCAAAACAGCTCTCGAGCCCCACCAGCTCCTCCCCTCCAGAGTTACAGAGGATGCTCGCCCATAGGCGTGTCACCTATTCGTACCCAACCCAGAGAGCAACCAGTAGCTCGAGAGGCTTTCCTCCTGATAACACAACTTGCCGAGTCTCTCTGGTCCAGCTCTCCTTTAATGCTGCACATTTCAAAAAAGCAATTCAAACATCCCTTTCTTTCACATCATTTGTTATTTGGCAAGCGCTGCTTAAGGACTTTTTGAAGAGTGACATTTTATCATTCCATACCACCATCACCGCAGAGTAAAAACCACGGACGGAAAATGCGGAAGAAAATGCTCAGTGGGGATTTTTACTTTCTTTCAATCCCAGTTTCTCCGTTTCAGCAGCTCATCTGAATGTTTCAAGCAGTTATGTTTCTAACCAGCCCTGCACCATGAGTCACGTAGGCGGTAATCCCTGGTAGTCCACGTGCAGCCAACCTGCCTCTGAGCCGTGCTGGTTCAGAGCTACACAAACTAACTGACCTTATTTCCCTTCGTCTAACTGAAAAGAAGCAACAAGCTGTATGACAGGGTAAACTATGAAATGTTTAACGTCGTGTGCATCCACAGCATCCAGCTGAGCTACAGAGGAGCCAAATGCCCTGCATGTGCCTGCTTCTGTACCTGCACCGTCGCAGAACGAGCAGCGCCAACAACATCACAAGACTGGCAATAAAAATTACGGCGTTTGTGAGACACAGGGGGGGACAGAGAGCAGTGCACAGCGGACAAAACCTAAAACACTGAATCCCAAATATGCACTTTGAGAACACCGCCCCGAGTGAAGAATCCCATCAACAAGTATTATGTATGACTTTCCTTCTCATTGTCCATCAGGTCTTCTACTGAATCAGCTACAAGAGGTAAACGTGTGACCCTTTTCTCTGCTCTTGTTCTTCAAATAGGATTCCTTATTTGGTAAAGCCATTGAATCGTTAAATTTGCAATCAAATTAAAGCAAATGGAAAACAAGCACAAACATTTTTGTGTCAGATTTCAGTGACATTTTATACGTACTTTGAAAGGGACTGTCTACGGGAATTTCCCAATCTGTTCCTGCATGCACTCCTGCAATTAGATGTGGTTTCCTGAGACGGAGGCTGTCTCAAGCTCCTTCTGCTTGCACAACTGCTAATTCTGTGAGAACTGTGTTTTAATGATAGTAAAATATATGTGCAGATACAGCAGCATATGCCAAATTTGTCAGGGATGGAGCATTCTAGTGGGAAAAGACTGGCAGAGCAACAAGGAACATGGGAGTGGGAAAACTCAAGTGTTTTCCTTGCTATGGAAATGCAACAAGTGCCTGGTTCTTGCATCAACCATGGCAAATCCTTGTGACTTTGGTGCTGTGGAGATGAGCCTTACTCGGATGCAAAAGGACAAATAAGGAAAATGTGTGGGTTCTTGAAATTCCTGTTATACTCCAGTGGCAGCAGGTGGGCTTCGTGAGGATCATGGGGCTTCCAGGCAAAAATGGGAGCAGGGAAGAAAACAAGCTTTTCAAAACCGCCCTCCCCGAGTGATGAGGGGCTTTGCTACGCACAAAGGCTCACAGACACCAGCCGCTGGCCAAGGCGCTCTCGTCCATGGGGGTTTGGCTACCTGGTGGCTGCACACCTCAGAGCACCAAACACTTCAGGATGCAGAAAGCAGGTCTTATTTGCTTCCGGGCTGTTCCCTCTTGCTAAAGCGCCCACAGTCTGCATGTTATTTGACACACCACCAGTAACAGTGCAAAAGCAGAGTTAACAGTCAGCAACCTGAAAACATGTAAAGCGAAGGATGCCCTGTCCAGATAACACAAAAACCTGCAATGAAATCTGACAGGTTTGATGTGTTAGTGCTCTGATTAACCAGACATCCCAGAAAAATGTAACACATAAAACTGGACTTATAGCGAAGTCAACTATGCCTAAGTTGCCATGTGAAAACCATAAACCAGATTTGTTAGCACCTCCGCCTTTTGCATTTTTGTAGACCATGTAAGCATAATATAATAAACAGACCATACCTGAATAATGGTTTATAAAGCCAAAACCAGATGCATAAACCCCGAGAATATCAGGATCAGGCTAACAATATTAACTTCAGCATTTACTATACCATTACTGCTTCATTTCTAGAGAGCCCTCCAACATACCTAAGTAAGTCTTGACATTGCCTTTCAATATCTGTGACTCAAAAGACAAACTGATACAGTAAGCCTTAGTTTCCAAGTCTGTTTTAAAAACATAATTCTGTAACAGAACAAAACAGCCAGCATGAAGACACTTGGAGTTGTACAAAAATTGAAAGACTGAGTCTGATGACACAGAGTTGGTCATTCACACCAGCTTTGCTGTATCCACCACCATTCACTGCCTCTAGTGATATAAAACAAACTTTGCATTTTTGACATTTTCTTCCTAAAAAGGCTCTCACAGAGCTGTCAAACGTGCAGCGCAGCCTACTACCTTCCTTTTATAACCATCCTCAGAGCCAGTCATTTGTCAGAGTTGCGAGCAATGACTATTAAAAAGGTGCCCAAAGACGCGGCCCATGTGCAAAAAAAAATCAAAAGCCTTTCCCAGCGCCTCACCTTGCGGAGCCTTTTACGAAGTCAGGGAAGAACGCTACCCTCTACTTCACACAGCGGTAAATAACCAGACAGACAGCGAAAGATCAGGCCTGAGATGTATAGAAAAGGCAGGCGTGACTTTAAATCTTACCTTCTGCACGTTGGGCTTGATGCACCGAACAAAGAAAGGATTTGAAGAACTCAGCGTCGCCATTAAAGAATGAAGCGATTCCTAAAACACAGGTAGAAAGAAGACAGCGCTTCACAAGCTGACTTTTTGTACAAGCAACATACCCCGGCAAAAGCTCTTGCGGCTTCGCGTTGCAGACGATATCTAACTGCAACACCTAGTGGCATACACCAGAAATTACTGTACCGTGTAAGCTCTTGCTTGTGAACATACAGAATCGATGCCTGCATGTTCTTTTCTTCCACCGGCCCTTCTGATCAAAACTACCATCACTGTTTTACAGTGAACAAGATACACAGCTTGATATGAAGAAAACTGTTCATAAGGAAACACTAAATTGGAAAATTGCTGTTTCAGGGATCTTTTGAATGACTGATTAAGACTCAGGATCCACATTCCCAAACAGCTAAGCCTGAGCAAGTCAAAAGGAAGGATAAGGGGTCTAAGGTAAAACCGAAACACCCACAAAACCAGATTTTCTCTTTTCATTTCAACCACCTCATACCCACTCATTTTGCATTTTCCCTGCCATCAGCAGCATTTTGTGCACGGGGTGTTCCTCTCTCCTGTGCAATCTCAATCTTTCGTGCAAAAAGGACACCCTGATAATACATGTCAGTCAACAGAAGGGTAGAAAAGATATTAAAAATTTCTGAAAAAGAGTTAATTTAGAATACAGCAGCCATTGTTTTACCAATACTAGATTTTAAAATGGCCCCCTCCTGAAATTAACAAAAATTGAGTAAAGATCGATAGAGTGGTGAAGAAAACACATCTTACTGAAAGACAAAGCTAACAGCTTTAAGCAGGCAGTTTCAGAGTTATTTCATGTGATAGCAAATTGCATTTAACAATAAAAAGAGAGATTATAAGGTTCATCTAAAAAACCATAGAAGAAAACATGGGTTTTTTCCTAGTTTTGGAACTCTGAATGACCCAACACACATTAGACTATCAGTTGTCTGAACCTCAGCCTGGAGATAAAAATCACGAAAATCCCTCAGTCCTTTTATGATTATTACTTTAATTACACATCCACCCCTTTCCCCCCTGAGCCGTCATTCCATATCTTATTCCAACTTGCCTCATTCTGTATGATTAAATATAATAAACCATTTTAAACTGAAGTCTTGCATTTACTTTGTAGAGATACAAATGTCTGTATAGGAGGGGAGCCCAGGCTCTGAAGAGCCCCGAAAGCTAGCAATGATAATGTTTCGCCCCTCAAAGGTGGCACTGCGTGCCAGGCAGAGGAGAGACTACAGAGCAGGCTGCCAAGGAGAATTAAAATTCACTTTTTAAAGGAGCAACGCTGTGTGTCCTACCATATGTTTTGGAGTGAAACTGCCAATGGCAGTCTGTTACAAAAAATTCTTGCTTTAATGTGCAAACCAAGGGCTTTCTTGGTGATTAAACACGAAGTGATAAAGGCAACAGGCAGAGCTGTGGCTATGCACAGGAGCTGGTACAGAGCAAAGGGAGCAAATGGTGAAGTGGCTGGGAACATAAATGATAGTTTGTGGTTCGTTTGCCTTAGCCTATGGGCCAGGAGTCGGGTGCAGCAAACATTAAACAGCCAGAAGATACAAAGACAAATATTTTTGTGCAAAGACAAATATTGACAGCTTCAAAAAGTAAGGGCTTCATCTGTATTAAACCTGTGCGACCAGTACAACATCTACGGACAACTAAGCCAATTCTCTCAACACAGGCTCCTACTTACACACATCAGAAAAGTTGGTCAGTCTAAACAAAAATGATTTAACCTATTTTCACATTCATCTGTGGTACAGACAGCCAGATTCTGCAGAGTGCTGCACGCCTCTAAGTCACTGTCAGGTGACGAGCTAATCTGAAGTTTGCCCTGCTTTAAGCAATAGGCTGAAACAGATGGTATCCAACCTCAGCTATTCTGCGTGCACCCCCAGGCCCGCATTAGGCAGGCTGTCAAACGAAAAGAAGAGTTAACCAACCTATCACGAGAATAAAACTGTGAGGGCAAAGTTCTTATCTTCAGTTCAAATGAGAGGGACTAATCCCTGCAAGGCTTTAAAACGTGGAAAAAACACCCAACCTAATTCTTTGGGGACGGCACGATGTGAAGGTCAACCTCCTGTAAAGCATCCCAGCTGGTTAACGGCCAGTTACTGCAGCTTCAGGTAAGAGGCAACGATGTTTTGATTTCACGTTTTATCATGCTTTATGTTGTCCAGGGGCCCTGATGGAGAAGAGGAGGAACTCTACGCTATGTTCTACCTTGCAAAGTGCAAATGACTAAGTTGAAACAGTACCTTCTGCTATCCCCAGAGAGCTAGAAAATGGTACCATCCCACCACAAGAAGCGGGTATTGTCTGAGACGGGCGGTGTCAGCACAAAGCAGGCTGTCCAAGGAATATAACATTAATGTTTTTTAATAAAAGACACTGCGTGTGCCCCAGCATACACTCCTCGCTGTTCTGCCCAACACATAGCAATAGTCTATTGGGATAAAATCTGCCCTTAAGGGGTTGAAGTCTGCTCCTTTTTTTTAAAAAAAAAAAAAAAAAAAAAGTGAATGAACAGTGCAAATGTATATTAATTCAAACAAAACGAAAGACAACTAATCCAGACTTGTACTCATGCAATTTAGAAAAGGTTTTGTGCCAATCTTTCTCTTTTAAATAATTTGCAGATAGACTTTATGCAAGATTTCAATTTGGTGCCATTTTTGATGGGAGGGCTATAAAGCCTCATAAAAAGGTGTTTAATGAAAATGCTTTCCAAACTTAAAGTTAAAAAGCAAGGCAACACCTTAATGAGGTATTTATTCAGTACTTATTTTTTTTAGCATACAGACACTGCTGTAAGGCTTTGTGCGATTTTGCGGTTGGTTTTAGATTAGAAAGAAAAACCAGGACGAGAGGGAGCAACTTCGTAGATGAGCTTTAAAATAAGGACAAATAAGCAAGTGGAAAGCAAAAGGAGTTTTGTGTGGATGGTGTGATGAGAAAGTTAGTGTCTGCTCGAAGCTAGGTAGTATGGCCGATCAGTGGATCATTCACAGAAGAGACAGCAACGTTTTGATGCTGAAGTTTTGCCTGCTTTAATCTGCAACTGTTCTTTACTGGGCAGGGTTTATCTATCACTGATTAGCTACAGAGCAGAGATGACACATTAACCAACCTTGAACTGGAGACTGACAGTGGGTTTTCGGTGCTTGCTTCCACATTTAAGAGTGTCTTGATTGTTGCGACTTGAAACATGTTCAAACAGATCATAGATGAAATCAAGACTGGAATGGGAAAGAAAAAGAATATCTCTAAAGTTATCTCTTAACAGACTATGAGATTCACCACTATAGAATGCAAAGAAAGCACTGTCCCTTAGAAAGCAGCTCCTCCATCCAAAAAATGTTTATTCATTTTCTCCATAATCTCTAATAAGCAATAGATTTTGCCTTTGCAGAGTTTATGCAGAGGAGAGGGGGGAAAAAAAAACCCAAACCAAAACACAGCAAAGCAAAACAAAACAAGGAGGTTCTTTCTTCTCCACTCCTAACACATCATTAGGGAAACGAAGTGTGAAGTCCTAGAGTCATTACTGCATTTTACTCCACTCACTCAACCAAAACTCCAGCTGACTGTAATGGGAACTGCACCTGAACAAAGACTAAAAACTGAGACTTTCAGCTGGTTTGGGGCCATAACACAAAATAACCACCCACATGAGCCTGACTTTCAGATACCAGCTGTGTATGCTGTTTTCTACCCTATCAGGCAGGTGTCCTCCTCTCATCACTTCCACAGAAACCTTTTAACTTGAGCTCCAGACAGATGTTGGTGCAAGAGCAAGAGCAGGCCCAGCAGCTTTAGCTGATTTATTACTTTTACCTACATACTTCAATTGACAGATATTACGTCGGATACGTCGTGTAGCCAGAACAACCAACAGAGGGAGGGAATCGCTTATTAATGGTTTCCCCTGCACAGAAGGGCTTAAGGGATTTACAAACAAGCAACTCCCACAGCAAGGCAGGATGATGGGACGGGATGGGTGAGGGCAGCAGCTGAGACAGCAACACCTGGGCTCAGCTCCCTCCTCTTCTGTGCATCCTGGAGCCTCAACCATACACCTAAAAAAAGGGATGCTCCAGCTCACAGGGTACCACCACGGTAAGGATCCTGAGACCTTACACAGCAGAATGACAGGAGGCATGCAGGTACCAACAACATTCAAGCTCAGGCTTTCAGCAACGTGAACCTTTATAGAAATTCTCTCCTTTGAAGTAATTACTATATGGCAGCTTGCACTGTGGTAGGTCCCTGACGCTAAGCTTTCAGACAAATTAGCGAATGCCAAAAATCCAAGCAAATCAGGCTGCACCTGAAGCAAAAAAAAAAAAGCATGCACACACACTGCCTATGGAGGCACCCTGAAACAGTTAAAACCCATCACCAGCTTTCAGCTTTCTTATTCACCACCGAGTAGCAAGTGAGCTCTCTAGAAACCCCCGGGCTGAACAGGGATGAGGTACTGCACAGTGTGGGAAAACCCGACTTTGCGAGAACCTATTAGAGTCAGATCTGCTTACAGGCACTTCGGATATTTCTTCTATCCTCATTTCAACTCTGTCAAGGTCTGATGCTGCACAACATCTAACATATTCAAACCCTGGCAGAATTCAGTGATAAACCCTGGCAGAATTCGGTGATACAACATAAACACTGGCAGAATTAAGTGATACGACAGCCCTTAACATCATGTCCTAAAAAAAAAAAAAAAAAAAAAAAAAAAAATTGCAGAAACGTACCTGCTTTCACGTAACAAGTTCAGGAGATCGTCTCTGAAAGTATCCCTGTTCTTCTCCAAGATCCCCCTGACATCATACTGGACCTAGCAGGAAACAGAGCCGATTCAAACAACAAGCCAAGTAGTCAGGCACCTCTCACAAGAGCGGTACTGTAAAAAGCACTGAGGGAACAGAGTGCTTTAGTTAATTTTGAGCAGCCTCAGGGTAAAATTAAGCTAATGAAAACTCCGTTTGGAATAATGTCAGCAAATAAAGAAAAGAAAATTACCTCCCCAGCGTAGTGCTTCACTCCAAAGTTGTGAACGGCAACTCTTGGTTTTACATAAAAAGGATTGTTCTAATTGGAGGGGAAAGAAAAGAGAAAAATATTGGGGAGGGGGTAGCAGTCAGGGAGTGGAACGATACAAAGGGTCACATTATCTTCTCAACCCAGACCTAAACAATCCATTGTCTTCCACTGAACTCCCTGGAAGATCAGTGCTCCAAACGCAAACAACCAACTTATAACGATAATAGGATTTGTTAGTCTGGGCTGCTTCAACTGCAGTAATAACAGATTTATAGTATCTAAAAAGGCATTATACTAAACCTGAACCCATCTGGCAGAACCATCTATTAAAGGCACTTCGAAAAAGAAGGCTCGGTCTTAAATTGGCAGTTATGAAGATTGGTGGATACAGTCGTATCCCAGAAATCCTCAAAAATAATTCTAGGATCACAAACAAAGGTGACACTAATCTGGACAGAGGAAACAGCAACCTTTCAGTAAATGACATCAAGGTGAATACTTCATTAAATCGAGGGAAATTGAAGATCCAAGTAATCCAAGTTACTGCAGGTTTCCAGAGCTCTAACTAAGAGCAGAATTGGGGTTATTCATCAATACGGAGACCTTTAACTGGACAGTAACAAGGATATGTTCTTCCAGGTAACTGACTCAGTCTTAACAGCAAATGATATGGATTGCCATGGAAGTAGGATCATATCCAAAACAGCCTCTACAACTATGCACATATATATTTGAACCACAAACTTCTACAGAAGCAAAGAGACCCTCCACAATTTGCACAGAAAACGTGAGCAAAACATCACATACAGCATGCTGGATATTCAGCTTCTCCAGCAAGGTGGAGTCAGTAGCTTGAGGAAAATGGCTCTCTTCATTGATGAGCGCCAGCAGACCCAGTTTCTAGAACAGCAAGAAGAGGCAGAAGATGAATTAGTGCACAGATGGACACAGATGTTGTTCCCAGTTTGGAAAAAAAAAAAATAAAGCACAAAGTCCTTGAAGTTCTTGTGTGCAGAGAGGCACAAAACCACCCATACATGACTAACACCCCACTCTCATAGAGGACTGCAATCCTATTTTCCTGGCAACGCTCCTTTTGAAACAGACAGCATGTGACACATGGGCAAAATAAAGAAAAAAGAAGCTACTGGAAGAAGCAAGAGTTCTCCTGATGTTTTTAGGTGTGTGCAATGTCATTACCCCAGAATACATCCCCAGCCCCCAAGATCTACAACGATCAGGAGTCCCTTAAATCTGAGGAGTTTGTGTAAACAGCCTTTCAAAATCTTTTCTTCCATAAAATTATCTAATTCGTCGTTGAACCAATGCAAACTTTTAGCACCCACAGTGCCCAGGGGTGCAGCAAAAGATACTACACAGCTTGACTACTCGCTGCATGAAACACAACCTCCCTTTGCTTTGCATATACCTCTGTGTGATTTCCTTTGATGTTCCCTACTTCTCATAATGGATGAAGGGGTAAACAAACCAAGCTGCCCTGCAGTTAATTAATGAGTCCAGCACGCTTCAGGCTGATACAGCCTCTCGGAAGAACATGGTTCTCCAGGTGCACATTTTAATAAGCCACTTCCCACCGTCCCAGAGCAGCTCCTGACAAGCCACACCGTCCTGACTGCAGTCACGTCCCGGCAGCTGGATCCCCTGCCCACTGCCATCAGCTTCTGTGGTCGTCTAAACTCAGGCAGCCGCACTCCCTGCTGTGGAGATAAACTCAGGCAGCCCGCTTGTACTGCTGGCAGACGTGAACATGGATGAAACAATATAGAACTTCGGCTTTGTCATCCAGCCGGAGTTATAATGTCTCTGCAGTGAGCTCAGACCTCACCCGCCCCTCACCGCCAATGTTCCTACCAGTAACTCTGCAGAAACTTCATGCTCTTTCACATGTTCCTTTAGTACAAATCAGAACACAAACAAAACCACGGATGAAGCTAAAACTGGCAGGCAACAAATGAAGATTACCCGCATCCCAAAAGCCATTACGGGAGCAAGGCACTGTCATTCTTTCTGCCTCCTCTTTCTATTCTTTTTAATCATCTCCAAATAGTGCCTTTTTATATAATCAGACACTGTTAACAGATCCTAGAAGGAAAGATACATGTATTGAGCTTACAATATGATCTGGTCTATAACCATGCATGAAAATGACCTGATTAAAAGTTCACTGTTTAAACGTGCAAGATCCACCATTCTTTTCACTTGTTCTTTGTGTTGGCAAGTGTTTTAAAGACATATTACCTCAGAGCAAAAACTAGAAATAGGTACTGGTATCAAATTCTTTATTACCTTTTCAATAAGATCCAAGCACTCTCCATTGTCTGTCCAGTCAATATCCTCCCAAATGAGTCCTTCCCTAAGGAAAATAAGGAGGGCCTTTTTATTGACGACTACGATGACATTATTTTAAATATAGAAATAGGAGGAGCTGATGTATTTATCTTGCAAATGACAGAAAAATCAGCTTGCTTTTTAAAAATGCATAGCTCCAGACAGAGATTTTTTCGAAGGAAGATGAGGCGGCTGGGAACCCAGATTTCAAGTGAATACTGGTATTTTCAAAATTCTTTCAAATTTCATCTGTATCTCTTACCTGCTGTATTCCAGTTGCTCCAAGGAAAAGATGTGCTTGTTGAAATACTCCTGAAGCTTTTCATTTGCGTAGTTAATATTGAACTGCTCAAAACGGTTTACCTACAGAGACAAGAAATTTTTAAAAATGCATACACTCCAAGTATTTTACTTTGCAAACAAGGAACTGTTTTAAGTCATAATACGTTTAATAATCGAGTTCCAGCAAAGATGACAAAGATATGTAGAACAATGAAGCATATATATCAATCCATTTGAACAAACTTTTAAAACCTACCTCAAAGTTTTCAAATCCAAATATGTCCAAAATTCCAATGGACTTGAAGTCTTCCTTGCTCCTGATTCTACTGTTGATTTTCTTAATGACCCAAGCGAAACACTGAGAATAAAGTGCCATAGCCATAGAATCTCTGCTGTCTATTGCCTGCATTAAAGAAGGACAACACAGCGCATCAGCCACCCCTGTAACTGAGAACTTATCAGACTTTGCTGGTCGGTGTCCTTTGCACAGCATAAAGCAATGTATAATGCAAGCAGGTTTGTATTCCCATGTACCTTGACAGTAACTGTTTTAACAGTTACAGAGCGTCACGATTTAAGCTTTAACAGTGTAGGTTATAACAACTGTACACCTATGTGGCTTTAAAATTACATTTCAAGGCGAAAGCATTCAAAAAATAGGAAATTATAAAAAGGGTGCAGGAAGAGAAGAGAAGGACAGAAAATAACACCTTAACTTATCACTTTCCAGAGGTAAGCATAACGTTATGTATACCTATTTCTAATCTCCTTCTTGTAAATAATAAGATTACTTCTGCTGAAAGTTTTCAAAACCTGCAACCTGACACAAATATCTGTAATGAAAAATATCAGCTGTTGTGGACATACTCTACATGATTAGAATTTTAAATATTCTACATGATTAGAATTTGAAAAAAAGGTAAGCAATCGGGCTTAGTAAGAATAACAAGAGCCAGGCTACAAGCCTTAGCCAGAATGATAGGATGGGATCTATAGAATTTCTAAAAGTTCGATTATACCCTTCCCAAAAAAACTATGTAGTATTTTTTTCTAGCAACTCTGATGCATGAGCATGAGGCTGACAACATCAAGTTGTTCCCTGGACTTGAAGACCAAGCCAAATATTTAACAGACCCTGAAACCATGTCAAAACTGAGATGCCTTTACCTGTTGTATACTAAGAGGTGTTAGGATTTCTTCTCCCCTGAGTATCATTGACCTCTGTGTCAACGCTTCAGTTAGCTGCGTGGAGTCCAACCCCAGTAGTTCAGCAGATCTACCCAGAGCTGGCAAAAGAAAGAGACAAATACAAACATGTCCTTAAATGTATAAGGTTATGAAACTAATTTGTTGTATTATTATTATCATTATTATTATTATTATTACTACCACCACCATTTAAGATGCTTCTAAAATGATGGGGATTAGAGATAAAAACACAACTAGAAACTCTAGGATACGCTTTTGCTGCTCATGAAAAGGCACAGTATCATAAATATGCACAACTGAAGGAATTTAGCAGTAGAAATTCATCACAAGTCACAAATATTTATTTTCCTCTTAATGTTACATGTCAAGAATTCAAACAATCTGCTGCTTACACTAACATATTTTTCCAGACACAAACAGTAATTCAGTCTTTGTCCACATGAATGCATTTCAGCTTCCCTCAGGATGATGATGATAAAGAAAACCAATTAAATTTTTTTCTTACTTGCATATGATAATTTGCAAATTTGCTGTAATGTAGTATCTAAAGCAGTATGTAATGCTACTCTATTGCCATATTTGAACAAATGCTCGTCAGCCCGATCTTTAGACATACTAGCACATACTTTCAGATTCGTAATTGAGGTATTGAAAGCCCAAACAAAAGATACCTTCAGTGGAGATCTCAGTTAAGGAACGTACTTCAGCACTTACATTTTATCAACTTGAGAATATGTCAAAGAAAGAATTAGATAAAATGGAATTTCATTACTGTTAACGGAATAATTATGTGCCCAAGTCCTTCCCTAGTTAAGACCTACCATCCAGCAGCAGACTAATTTGCCTTACATGACAAATAACAAAAATAACACTTTAATCAACATTTACAGGTGCTAAAAAGCAGTAAGACCCCTTCACTCTTCGTCCTTGCTATGGTCAGATATACTAGCAATGAATATGGCTTTCACAGCCTCAAGAAACATTTACATTTGGATGCATGGCCTTCTCACCTGTTTTAAAGGACACCTGTGCCCCACCAGCAGTGATGAACTCAACGTTTCCTAGATGCAAAATGCCAGCCAGCAGCCTCAACACTTCTCGCACCTCCTCCTTGCTGAACTGCATCACTTCCATGGCAGTCTGGAATGAGATGTGAGCTTCTTCAATAACATGCACATGGAATCAAAAATGGGGACAAGGACACACCCACCAATGGTGTTGTCAGGCCTCAGAAAAGCAAGTCAGGACTGACAGAGGGCTGGCAGGAGTTAATTCCTTTGGTTTCGTCCCAAATCGAGCACACTGTAAGACACAGAATCGTCATAGAATGGTTCGGGTTGGAGGGGACCTAAAAGATCACCTAGTTCCAACGCCCCTGCCATGGGCAGGGACACCTCCCACTAGAGGGGACACCTTGGAACACGTAAGTATCACCCTGGTTCTAAGAAATCTGCTTTTGATGCTGTAAGGATGCTGTAATTTGCTTTCAAGTTCTTCATTAAAATTGTATAAATATTGGTACACCCTACTGAGTCATGCATCAGACACAATTTCACTAATTTGCATGAGTAACTGATAACGTGCTCTCTGTTTTTACCAAATTTTGCCAATTAGCCTAGCAATTAGGCACGGAGGAGGAAACAGCAACACGTAAGATTTGCTCATTTGTTTTCTCAGCCAAGGAGAATTCAGAGGAGCCCTTCTGCAGCATGTTCTGGGCAAACCATGAAGCCCAAACACACGTCTTACCAGTGTGGTCTGACACCTTACAGCAAAACCGAGCAAGAAAAAGAGATCTATATAAAATGTGTTGAATTTATGAATAACCAATGTGGCAATGATCAAGGCTCAACTAGGTAAATGAGGAGAGGAGCAAGTCTTTAAAGAAATACTAAAACAAGAGGAGGAACATACACTTTCCTCTGACATAGAAGAGGTAAGTAATTGTATGCCTTTCGAAATCACCAGAATTTCCCAAATTTGGGTCCAATATGAGCCTGCCTGAGACCAGATCAGTTTTATACCCTTATAGTTAGACTCACCATGTTACGGTCACTGCAGGTATCTGACAGATGGCATGTGACCCAATTTATCGTTCATAAATCAACAGTTAACGAATGGAAAAGCCTCAGACTCATTCCACAATTAAAAGCAGAAAGAGAAAAAGGCTGAAGGTTTATTTTGCATAGAAGACCTTTCACAACAGAGCTCTAAGAAAGGCGGCAACACTAGGAGCTCATGCCCACGCTCACTGTGCGGTTCCTCCCTGTCTCCTACAAAAAGGTTACCCGAGTAACATTTCCGGGACTTAAACCACAATTAAAATAGACAAAGGGGATGACTATAACGGGAAGAGACAGGCGAGGGTGAGTTGTGGGGTTTCTGTCCGCCTCCTGCTGCGGGAAGGCAGCCTCAGCCCCTGCCCCACACGCCTGCCCGCCGCACACAAGCATCACCTGCTCTGCCCATCCTGGTATGATTAGCACAAATTAAATGTCGTGCTAATCAACTGAAGCATGTGACTACAATACAGGTAAGTCATCAGTTTTTCCAACACCTCCTTCCGCCATGCTAGATGAAGGGGTTTTTTTACACGACAAAAAAATAACTGCGGCATCTGCTACACATTGATTTGTCGATTTGGCAAAGAGATTAACATAGCTAAGCAAAAATAGGTGGAGGGCATAAAACCAAATATTTTGCCCGATTTTTAAAATCCAACGCGTATCACCTCCATGATACAGTAAGCAATTAGCAATTATCCTAACAGTCAGTACAGACTAATTGCTGTAGCTAATTGGTGTGGGTATAAGATATAAAGCCATTCAAAGAAAGGCTCCATCAGGAGCCGGCTTTTAATCTGTGTTTCCATTTTCTTCAACTCTGTTGTGTAAGTTACTCCATACAGGTGGATTTCCTGGCTGCAACTTCGAGAGTCACAGAAGCCCAGGTGCTTCCCTCCCCACGTGCTGCACTGCGGGCTCGACCCAGTAGATGCCACATGATCCGGGCAAAGCTTTGGGATGGAGAAACAGTGGCAAGAGACATAGCGGTAGTATAGAACAATGCAGGGAAGGGCAAAGGCATGTAAATGCCTTCCTGTCTTCCCTTACTGATATTCTTTTCATTCCAAAATGTAATCATTTCACTAAACCATAGCACGCTGCGAAACGATAAGAGTAAAAATCCAATATTGGAGGGAAGGTTCAAGGCGTGCTCAAAATGAGAGTGAAGGGTTGTAAGAAAATGTAAGTCCTTATAAGATCAGTGCCCCAGTGAGAGGGCTGCACATGCAAGCAAGTAGAAGGCTTTGTCCCCTGCTCTGTCAATGGGCCCCAGGCACCTGAACCTCCGGCATTTTTAAAGCATAAAGAACTAAAGGGAAACAACTCACAATCACTTCCTTGAAAGAATCTTTGTCACTGATTGTCTTATCCGCTATACATCCAGACTGATTCAGGTAGTGGTAGTTCTCTGGTACAGATAAGTAAAAAGCATCTAATGAGGAGAGAAAAAAAAGGATGAGTGAAAAAAGAAATCCCAGAACAAAAGCACTCCACAAATTACTACGCCAGAGTTAAACAGTTCACAATTCATTTGCTCAGAAATTATCATGATGCACACAACAAAGTTTTACATTAAAATCAGAAATGGGGTTTTATTTTGCTGGTTTTTGCTTTATTTAGCTGCACATTGGAGTTAACTCTACCTTTTAGCATGCAAAGACGGCAGGCCCGAAGGGAGATGCCGAGACAGCCTCAGGCAATTTTGCACATATACAGATGTCATTTCTTTTGTTCAGTGGATTTATTCTTTATGAGAGAGGATTAGAGGAAGCAGAATTATTTCTCTTTGTTGCTGTGGAGTTATTTAGTACCAGCAAAAATATTCAGCTTGAGCAGAATGAGGCATGTTTGTCCCCAAGTAATTTTCCCAGGGCCACAGCAGAAGCTGGGAGAAAAATTACCGGCAGCTCAGTGACATTCTTCAACTAAGCAGGTCGTTTTTATCAAGTTGAGCTCAAATTCACACTCACTGAATCCCGGCTGAATAAATAACCTATTTCTCTCCTTGGGTTAGCGGGTTTCTGCAGTTAAACTCTCCACTGCTGTCACCATGGCTGACTGCTAGCAGAAAGCCACTACAGTTGTGTGACTTGCGCTTTTGCCACTCACCTTTCTCTCTCTCTTCTATCCCTGCCAGCAGAGCATAGAATATATGATAATTTCTTTCCCCGGGGTTTTGTCTTACTACACGATTCTGTCAAAGTAAAAAATAGTTTCCGTTTAAGCCATCATTTTTAAGGAGCCTTTTTTTATCCACAATTTCAAAGAAAATATTAAATCAAACAAAATTAACTGATCAAAATCAAACATCAACTTACTTTTTCCAATAAATCTACAGCCAGGAAGAAAAACTTCAGTCAAGGAATAAAGTAAAAAGCAATTAATGTGCAAGCTATTTATAATCTTCCTTCTTTCATTTGAGACAATAGGAAGAGCATCGTGGTCTTTTCTCGCGACATGCCTACTGCCGTAACAAGATGAATAAAGTAGCAATAATGCTACTGCAGAAGTTCCTCTGCTATTGCAGAACTTCTAATACCAATGTGTTCCCACACTTCCTTCCCCTCCATCCCATCAAAACAGGACTTGTCATGTTCTGGATTTTAAATGACGTCTGCTTTCCTTTGCTTTTTCTTTTCCCTAAAGCTTGGAAACAGCTTTAAGGATGAAATTTGTCCCACTGCAAAAGCAGCTTATGTTCAAAACACTAGGTAGCATCCCCTCAGTATATTCCTCATCCCCACGCCTCTGGTACTCCGGTGGAGTCTAATTTTGCCAAATGCAGGACAAATCCAAGGATCTGACCTGCTGAGGCTCCCACTGCAGAAATTCAGCACCTCTGCTCTTTCTTTTCCAGAAAAGTAAGAAGCTTATCTTCGGATATAATAAATAAGGGAAACAGTTAACAACTGAAGTTATCCCCGAGAACTCAGGCTGTTTTAGCTCACTACATAGGAGGAACACACACACAAACCACGCCAGCAGTAGCAATACAACATCCTGGTCCGCCAAGAGCATATAAACCCCACGCTGCCATAAATGCATGTGTGCATGTGCACAAACACATGCAGAATTCTGTGTTACTGCTTCCCTTTCCCATCTACACCAGCTCAGTTTAATTGCGTGTGTTTCAGGATGGGGTGACAGGACAGACAAGGGTTAGCCATCTCCCTCTCAGCCCTCCACAGAGGAGGTACGTGGGGGCTGCCCGCAAACAGCAGTAAAATCACCAAACGAGGATACAATCTATAATTCTTCCTCCCTGAATGTTCCCTTTCTGACAGATGTTCAGCTGAATAAACTTCCCAAAGCGACTTGAGTTGTTGTTGTAAACAGTCTTCGCATTGCCAAAAGCTTCCATAATTGGGCTGTTAAAATAAGGAAGAATGACAAGAGCGTTAACGTGTGACCAGCATGCCAACGGGTTCACATGGGAATGGTGCAAGAAACAGCAATCGGAAAAGCTCACTTCTGACACCCTCCTCAGCCACAGCTTACATCCTCAGCATTATCCTCAATTTATTAACAACGGGCATCTCAACGTTCTGTCAAAAGATGCAAGTACTCAAGCAGCAGGAAGATTAATCGTACTAAACTACTCTGCAGCTTAATCCATAACTGCTCAAAAGATGCTTGCAATTCTCATTGCAGTACTCAAATTATAGAAATAAGAAATCTCAGCACATGCAAATTGCTAGACAGATGTAGACAAAATAGTCCTCGTCCTAAGGCAATTAAAAAAAATAATTACATCAAGATACAGTAGGTAAAACAGAGATGAAGCACGATAAACAAAAGTAATGGCATCTCAAATTATCTTTGTTTTTAAATAGTTTAGAACCATATGTTATTTCATTTGAAGACTGAAAGGTGTTTTTTTTGTTTGCGCAGAGCGTGTCCGATTTATCTGATGCATTTCCTCATCTGTCTTATCAGTTCTGCTTAACCTCCCTTCCCTCAGCACGCTTTTACCGCTTGCACACTTTATCCTCACCGTGCTGTATCTTGCTCTACCTTATCCTCAGGCTATACAAACCAAACCAATGGTTTCTCCCTCCCATCACCCTTTCCCTCGCTCTGATTATTTAAATTCAGCCCCACCTCCCCCCCGCCCAAAATGAAAGCCACCACTAAAGCATCACGCATTTCAAAACTCAGCATCTTTTTGCTTCATGAAGATATACCACTGCGCTCACAACTCTGTAGAACAGCCAGGTATTTTTACTTAATGGAAAATTTCCCCCTTTCTAATATTCATTTTATTGTTCAGTAAGTGCACCCACACGTTTAATTACATTGCAAGCTTTTATTTCAATGACAAGGCTTATGTCTTCTGGAAAAAATACCTGCGTATTGAAAGACCTAGTACCTGCTCTCAAGAATAGCCTGCTCCACACAGGAGATCTTCTCCCTGCAGGACAGCTCCAGCGAATGTTGGCTCATTGCAGACAAGAACTTGAGAATCAGCTTAGTGCTTTCCGTCTTACCGGCACCACTTTCGCCACTGAAAGAAGAGGAGCAAAGTGTTTGCGCAGTTCCACCTGCCAGGGGAAAAGCCCTCTGTCTGACCAGCACTCCAAACTCTAAATAACTGGAGGTCGGGAAGACTGGGGTGATTAGAAACGATAACTCAAACGGCAGCAGAATACCCCTTTAAGCTCGCTGAATATGACATTCAACACAACATGCAAGCTACCTTTAGACTTCATACCACTGTTCAGACAGCACTTCAAGGCATTGATGGCGCAAGGATGTACACAATGTGCATGAGGCATGAAGAGCTCTCTGAATGCAGACAACTATCCAACAATTCTGACCAACACGAAAAAACAAAGTTAGAGCAAAGGCACGGCAATGGTTGGGTAGAAAGTCCAGAACATGAACTAAGATGGTAGAGTATGGGACTATGTTGCAGCAGTCTAGCTAAGGAGGGCGCTCTGCTGGGAGGAAGAGGTTCGAGACACCAATGCATATTATAACACACAAAGGCTACTAGTATAATTAATAATTATATTCGAAGTGAGCTACATAGTCTTTAAACAAACTTTTTATTTGCCCATCCAAATAGATCAGATTCCCATGAGTTCAAAATACACAGTTTTCACCTCTCATCATCATCAGAGATGTAAAACCTCTCATCTTCACCCACTGCAGAACAAAGCTATTTGATAATGCTAAACTGACATTTTAGAAACAAACTGTTAATAAGCAACCTTGTTGATACAAACAGAAGGCAATATACTCTGTTTCTCTTCAAAAACAATACTTTGTAAAGAGAAGGTATAACTTTGGCGCATTTCTGCAGTATAATTTCCCTTCAATTATATAGTCTTCTAATTAAAAACACACCTTGAGCCATTAAGAAACATAACTTGCGGTTAAGGTTTGTCTAGTTTGCTTACTTCTCATCTGAAGTCACAGCATTATATCCTAAACTTCAGCCTAATTCCTAGTTTTCCTAATTCCTAATTAAGCTGTGTCTAATTCCAGTTTGCTCCCAACGAAAGGAGGGACATTTTGGTCTTGTCCTACCCTTTTCATTGCAGCAAGCGGGAGACTTTGACGGAGCACAACTGGGCATGTGGAGCACGCTTAGTTTATTTGACAGTCTTTTGTTGTGCCATTGCTGAGTGGTGACCCCGGTGATTTTAGGTTACAGCAAAGTATAACGATGCTTTCCAGTAAAAAGCAAAGGAGAAAGGTACAGCCCAAGAAAGCAGCATGGCATTTTCCTGCAAATGAATGCCAACAAATACAAAAATGATCAGAGAAGAGGCATTCAGAAAACATAAAGAGACACGGAGTTTTGTGGCTGAGATCGCAGTGTTTCCCAAGAAGAATCAGAGTCTTTAAAATGTTTCATAAAGCTTCATACAAGATATGCTACCTGCTGATATGTTCCAACAAGTATGACTCATCCATCATACTTACACCCTCTCAAACAAATTCTGTAGTATTTTTAATCTAGTTTTAACCTTAACACCTGGCCTTTTTGGTATTTGTTCCCTTTCTCTTTGCAGGCCCTCACTCACACTCCTTTGCAACAAAGTGAATATTTAATAATCCCCATATTTAATATTCGCTCCTTGTACAAAACATTTCTGCTAGTAGTTTTGAAAGAGCTTCACAAACCCTTGCATTATCCTTATCTAGTGCAAAAAAATCATCAACGGATACATACTTCTTCCTGCCTAAATTCTCACCCTCTAAGCAGTGTACAGCTCGACAGCAAGAACGTAGCTGCCAAGGAGGACACCAGCTCTTTCACTGACACCGTCCTTCCTCTGTCCCCACCCTCTGTCCCATGCTCTGGAGCACCTGCAGTTCTATGGAAGCTGAAAATTAGCCCACCATAATCAAGAGCAATTCTACAACTAGAACAGGAGAGGCTCAGAACTGGGTCAGGCCAAAGATCTACCTGCCCCGTGTCCTATCTCTGGCAGTTGCCAAATGGAGATGCCTGGGGAAGACATGCAATACTTCCCTTCTGTGTTCTTCCAGCTTCCAGTTATTTGCTGTTCAGAGGGCTCCCGACCTAAACCTGGTTTCTGTGTGTCTTTTAACCCTCAAAGGATTTACCTTCCATGAGTTTTTAGCTGTACTCCCTTAAAAAAATGTGTTTCATTTTGGATCTGCCTCCTATTAGCTTCATTTGATGTCCCTTAGTTCTCGTATTGGAAGGAGAAACCAAGAACTCATCCCAGCACTCCCTCTCTCTGCTGTGTATGACTTCATGGATTGCCCCTGCAATTACAGTTGCTCATCTCCATTAGCCATTCCCACATACGAAGCCATGCTATACTTTCGATTGCTCCTTTCTGTTCTCCTTTGAACCACCTCCAGTTCCACAAAGCCCTCCTGGATATCAAGCAAGGGGGAAAAAAGCTCATACCAAATACTAAAGATATGAGCAAATGCCGGATTTACCCAAGGTTGTCTATTCACTTACTAGTAACCGTTCTATTCAGTTTTACAATTACTACTGAGCGTTGAGTGGATGGGTTCCTGGAGCCCTCTGGCACAACAGCAAGATCCCATCCCTGCATGCTATTGCTCAGCTCAGGACTCATAATTTTATGTGCATCAAGTTGGCTCTGCATTTTTCCTTTATAAAAAAACAGCTATTGTTAATGAGATGAAAATCAAGAACAAGCATGCTAAACTTTAAAGCTGTTTATTCAACCCTACAGTACGTACACTAATGGTAGGTTAAGTGGGGTCAATCTTTCAGACTCCTTAGAAAGCCTATGTCTACAAGAACTTGCCAAGGTCAGTAAAAGGGTGAATTTTTTAGTGCACAGTCAACCTTTCCAGCAACCTTTCCACCCCGTGAGTTTAAGTGCCCGGCTTGTTCCACATCACTACATTCAGTATTGTGAATATATTAAGTGTGACAGCAACCCACAAGGCCCCCACTTAGGGGATTTTTAAGACTTTCTCCATGACTTGTTCTATGCAGGGCACCTCGCTAAGGCACAGCAGCCTGGACTCGAGACTGCTGCAGTGGAAAAAGGGATCACCAAGAGAGACTCCTCATTCTGAAGGACATGGCGTGAGTGAGGCGGTATCAACACTACTCTAAATTACTTCTCAGATCCCTCTGCTGGCTTTAAAACCCCAAAGACAGACACACACAGACAAAATAGGCCTCTTCAGCAAATACAGATCGTCAAACAAATCTGTGAATTTTTGGTGTGTCAGTCTCGTAAGAACGTCTCCCCATCACAAGTCTGGGTCTCATCCAAAGAGTACTTTGGTTCATATTGATTTTCAGGCTGAACAACAACAAAAATGTTAGGCCACCAGGTGATAACGGAGAGAACAAACTGGTGTCACACTGTGATTTCCCACTCGTGGCACTGACCTGAATGTCATTGAGGGTGACTGTTGCTGCTCCTTCAACTGCTTTACACTTCTTTTCGAGTGCTTTAAAGGGGATCACCTGCTATTGTATCTGAGAGAAGGGCATGTGTTTGCTTGTGCACGGACCAGACCACCTCAAACAGAGCAGCAACAAAACAAAACCTCCTAAAGATATTTTCCTATTCTTACAACAAAGCAGTGGAGGTTTGAACTTGGTTCCAACTTGTGAACATCAGCTTATCATGGCGGTACTCAGTCCCGCCCCTATGTCAGGACAAGCTGTTTTGCTAGTCCTTGAGTAAGATGGACTCCCTTCTGCCAAGGCATCTAGCTGAAAAACCAGGATATGTTGGAGGTTTTTTTTTTTCCCCTGTTTGTTTGTCTTTTTTTTTTTTTTTTTTAACATGTCTGTTGTAACATCAAATTTTACTGTGGTGTTTTGTTTTGTTTTGTTTGTTTGTTTTTTTTTTTCCCTGTTTTAAATTGAACTGTACTCTGCAGTAAGGTTCAGATCAACATGAATCTGAGCATTCGTTGCTGTAGATGTTTTTGTCTACATGAAAACTCTAGTTCAATAGCCAGATAAACAATTTTTAGCCTGGGAGAGCGAGAATACCATTTCACAACTGTGTAAATATTCTAATACACAGGTTGTGCACAGCTTCTTCAATGTGCCATTCTGTTGACATTTTAGGCCGCTAAGTCATTTTTATGCAGCATTATCATGTATTAAAATAAGCCTGTGTAACACAGACTGATAAATAAGCATCTTTGGATGACTCCATTTAATATGATCTCCTCTGCATTTCCTTCCTTTTCATCTCTGGTCTGGGTGGTTATACTGAAAAAATGGTCTCACACTTATATTACATTTTGAGTCACTACTGATGACAGTTTTTAATTCGGGTTCTTGCCTTAACCCTCTCATCTTACCCCACCCAGACAAATATCCCAGGTATTTCAAAACAGTAGAAGCTTTTCCACAGGTTTTTGAACCCAGTGCCTTAAGAAAGTAGCTCCGCTACACAGCTGAGCTAATTCTGGATGCCAGCAGAGGGCACTTCAAGTCCAGAGGATCACAAGAAAGCGTTCAGTACCTTACCTCATGGGGCTGTCACAACTTGCTACTGAGTTTTTAGATCCCAAAGCCGGGAGCAGGTGAAACCACCTATCAGAATGTGAAGCCCCCACGAACAATTCATTCATTTTAACTGGACGTAACTGTTTATGGTGTTTTCATGATGCAACAAAAATTTCCTTTCTATTGTCTCTTAGATTAAATACAAGACCAGAATATTTGCCCGAACTCAGCCACTGCAGAACTCCACTTGACCATTTTTTTCAAGTGTCAGTAGTAACCAAGAAAGCCTGACAGCGACTTGCTGGAACATCTAATTCAAAACCAGTAAAAGATGCAGGAATGAGCCGGGTGCCGAAGATGACAAGTGCACTTCTGATGCCCTAAACTAAGTATATGATCACAGGAACTTTACAAAACCTCACGAGGGCCACTGAAAACTTTTGGTAATTTTAAAAAGTCCCACTCTGAGTCCTTCATGGATAGAGGAGAAAATACTGTTTTAGGAAAACAGATTTGACTTTTTATTTTTTTATTTGAACTGCATGCTCCTTCAATTTCTGTAGAAACAAGATACCCTTATAAGGTTGTATCGCAGCACTTGTCTGAAAGACTGAACAAATCGTTTTAATCCATGACCACACTGAACAATTTTAAAAGGGACTGCTAATGCAAAACTTCTCCATAGTATGGCTTATCTGTACCAAAGTACATGGTTTACAGAGCAGGGATTGCTGGAGACTCCTCTGGAACATCAGAGACTTCTGCTTATGTCCTTTTTAGGACACAACCTGCTTTTCTCTTGGCAGCTTGTGGGGAACTAGAAGGAAAGGTAAAATACTCGGGACAGTGCAGAATGGCAAAAATACCAATGGCAACCTGCTAGGCACCAGAAATTATTTCAGTCCCCAAAACTTGGGTACACAGACCGTTTGCAAGTAACTACCTGGCATTAAAACATGAAATCGTGATTCCAGGCTAGCTATTTTCACATGACAAACATCTCTGTGCATTTCATTTTTTCTTGGAGTGTCACCTGGACTCAGCTTTATATGTACAGCACTACGCATTGAATAATAAAGAGGAGAAATACAGTTGAAGAAAGCTGAAAAAACACACTCAGTCCCCTCCGCCCTTGTGGCATTGCCAGGCAGGACCTGACTCGAGGCGAGGCCAGGCGGGGACTGTGACCTGAGAGCTTGCAGAAACTTGGAACCAGCCCTAGCTGTGTTGCATCTGATCCTCACTTCCAACAGCAGCTTGGGTGTTGAACCACATGTGCCAGATCCTCCTCTTATCCAGGAAGCCTTGCAAACTGGCCTTGTAGTCTTCAATGCCAGTAGAGACTGCCTACTGCAAAAGATGCTGCTCTCACTCTGCTTTACCCCCTCTCTGCCCCACGGCTGTCGCAAGGGCTCCCGTGGAGGTCGGGAGACAGCCAAAATTCTGTCACCTTGCGTCTGAAGAGCTCTCCACATTTAACTTGTGCTGGTAGGCTGCAGGAAGGCAAGAGCAAACAGGTTTAATCACAAAAACACCGCAAAAGTGAGAGAGGAGGGGGAAGGGGAAGCACAAGCTCTCTCACCCGCCCCAACCCCGAGCATCACCCCTGGCTCGGAGCCTGACGGCTGGTGCCAGGCTGCCATCGCCACCGAGCTGCTCCTCCTGGTCCGTGCGAGCCAACGCAGCTGAGATCGCACGCAGGGGAAAGGGAAAAGAGCTGGCTGGGTCTTCGGCTCTTCTGGAGCAAGAAGGAAGGAGGAGCTGAAAGCAGCGAAAAGCTATTGAAATGCCAACCGCTCTCAACGTACACTCGGCAGCCCCGAGACCCTGAATGCCAGTGACACAGCGGATCAAACAGGAAGCTATTAAATCACCATTAAATTAAAGCACAACGAGATTAAGCAAGGAAGATTAATCAGGCAGAATTAAGTGGCTGAAATGTAGAGGGTTTTCTACTCTGCTATTCTTATTTACTGCATTTCTCAGGACTGGTGGGTTATTTTTGCTTTTCCTCTCAATACAGGGTTCAGGGTCCAGTGGTGACAAACTACTGAGCTGCAGAGGGATGTTTAAACTGGTGGGGAAAGCACTTAGGGTAACATTAGATGGGTGAGTAGCAAAAAATGCACAACAATACAATAGATTTTTTTCACTAAATGAAATCTTAAGACGCATAAGAAAAATTAACATTTTGTTAGAGGTCCTCAGAATGATGCAGAGCGAGTTCAGAACTACCAAAACTCTGATGATTTAAAAGCCTGCTTTCTTCTGGAGTTCTCCTCTCCACGTGGCCCAAACCATGCTCCTAAATCACCTCGGAAGGCTCACCAGCAGGGATTATCAAAGCAGCAGCGGTTTACCTGATGAGGATACACTGGTTGTCATGTCGCTTCCAGAGGCAGCGGTAGCACTCGTTTGCCACAGCGAAGATGTGAGGTGGAATCTCTCCCATGTGGTGCTTGCTGTATCGCTCCACAGCGGCGCGGTCGTACAGTCCCGGGATGCTCTTGTAAGGGTTCACTGAGGCAACTATCGAACCGATGTAGGTCTGCAAGCACACAGCCCCCCCCCGATTTGTTATTACACATGGGGTGGAACAGATTGACACTCTTCCCAAATGAAAGACAACACATACATGTTTGCAAAAGCCTAGCAATCCTTTGGACAGAGGTGGCTGGTGTTTTCCCCTGCTTTCTTCTTTTCAACAAAAGCAACAGAAGGGCAAAAGCTGTTTCCACCTCCGTCATGCTTTCATCCTTACCCCACCGACAGCACAGAGCTTCTCGGCTGTACGAATCCCTGCCTTAATGATGTTTGCAGCTGCGCAGTAATGCCTAGGAGCTCTCGCCTACAGCTGCTTCTCACGTGTTCTTAGGGACTTGCTCAACTTACTAAAAACCTGACTATCCCCCCAAGTATTGGTGCAAAAGCCTGTATTTCCATGTAGAGTATCAAAGTCCTTCTCTGCTACTCATTTTTAAAACAGAAGTATCATACATTATGGTAGACACTAGCACTATTATATGGTAGCAGGCCCTAAGAAAAGCACGTGAACTGGCAGATGCTCCCAAAACACTGGGCTTCTCCAGCTTAATTTATTATTAGTTTGATGCACAACGGCAGCTGACAAGGCACTCATTTGAATCCCATTGCAATTAGAGAGCACATCAGTTAAAACCACCCAGGTAGCAGCTTATGCCCATTCCCATTGCCTTAACTCATTAGGCTGTGGTAACGTGATCATTTGCAACAGCCTATTTGCAATGCTGTTCATTTTCTCAGTCACCCTCTGCCCACTTCAACACATTTTTCAAATAAAATCGAGTTAAGTGAGGTAGGAGATAAGCATTAAGCATGTTACATCCAGCATCTCCAGTACATTACTGGGACACGTGAAATTAATTGATATATCCTATGGTGTGTGCAGCGTTACCGCTGTGATACTAATTTAATTTTGTTAAGCACCCTTTCTGCGGTTACAGGCAGGAAGCTGACACCTGGCTTCCACAGCCCTGTGACACGGTCCCCAGGTACATGCAGATGCTTCACCAGCAGTCAGCCCTCTTGCCCCCGACAGGAACCAGCTGAGAAGCTGACAGCAGGGCTGGGGCTCTCTCCGCCTCCGCAGTGCCCTACCCAGGAAGGGCTGGATAAGGCCAGCAGCATCTTGAACGCCACGGAAACGCAGCCCCACGAGCTCCTCCTGCAGCCGCCCTCTTCTCTGGCAACCCACCCTGGGGGCAACTCACTGAGAGCTGGGGGCAACTCACCAGCTCCATCACATTCTCCTTTCTTCTCTGTCAGTCTCTTCCACAGCATTTACATTCTGCATCTACCTGCCCCCCTCTTCTCCTTAATTAACAGGTAATTATCGCCGTGTATCAGCTCTCCTCTCTCACTGTTGGCCTGCTGTTCCATTCCCCATTATCCACCTGTTCCTCCTCCATCAGGCCCAACACAAGTCACAGCTTTGAGCTTTTGCTAAGGGGACTACAGCAGTGTCCTTGAAATTATGACAATTTTATTAGCTGCGAGGGGAATATTCCTCCTCGCTGTAACTCAAGTACCTTTTCCAGAGCTGTGAACTTCCAATCTGTGTGTTTTATAAAAGCCCCCATGCTGTGCAATAGCTCAGGAGGTTTCATCTAGCGGAAAGATACTATTTCAACATGAGATCATATCGCAGGGCAATTACAGCACTGAGACAGCAGCTTAATTTCAGGGGATCATCCCCTCTTGGGTTCTTAAATAACTAGTGAGGAAGTCTCCAAGAACAAGCTTCCTCAGTTTGATACATATTTCAGTACAGATTGCACAGGCAAAATTTTAAGAGTTGGGTGGGGTTGTTTTTTTTTTTTTTTAAGTTACATGAATATACTGCAAGCATGACCAATAAAACAGACTGCTACAGATCTTCCTCTTTACCTTATTAAAATCTGACTAAAATGTAAGAAGAGTAACTGGACGCACGCCATCACAACAGATGCCACGGCAAAGAAGCAAATAAAAAAAAGTCTCCACGAAACACGATACCATCCAACTTTATAACTGTAAGCATCCACTCTATTAGCTTCTGCGTGATCAAGCACCTGACAAAACCACATCACCATGTTCCCTGATCTTCCTGTGATAAAGCACTGGCAAATCCGCACCACCCATGGCTATAGTCTGACTTTTCTTGCTTCTCCTGTTTCAAACGGTAAATATCGTAAGAGGCAACAGCAGCCCACTTCTGCACAGACTCGCTCGACATGAGGCAGCCTTTCACATGGCTTAAGCATAACTTTTTAAAAATTACATAAACACTTCCAGAATACTAGTCGTTACTGCAAATAAGAAACATTTTTTATTAAATAAAGTCAGCTGGCTTCATTGCCTAATAATTCATCTAAGGTATCACAGAGAAAAAGGTAGTGTGTTATGGTAATAACAGAAACCTGGTGAACAGCAGAAATGATACTGGCAAAAACAATTCCTAAATCATCCTATGGAGTAATGCTTAGGACATGTCACTATTTTAAAAATTCCTTCTCTCTCTCTTTTTCTTTCAGCAAAAAGATGAAGAAATGTGTACTAAAATAGCTCCAATTTTGTGGTTCCAGTCTTCTGGTGCTTTGAGTATGTATTACCTCTTTGCAGAACAAGTTTAATGCATGCATAAATTGTCAACAAATTATAAAGATACAAGATGGAACAAACTCAGGCCCTCAAAAAACAACTTTCTCATCCCAAGGCAAGATCACAAAAAAAAAAAAAGAAGAGCTATATTCTTTGCAGACACAGTCAATCAGAATTATCACCTGCCAAGTGCCATAATCCAACCCACAACTAGATATCTGAACGGACTAACTAGGAGTTAGCTGGCCCAAGAGAAAGTTCCTCTTTAACCCAAGGTAGCTCAGCAAGGTATCAATGAGCTGAAGCAGTACCGTTATTAAAAACTATTCCCATTATTAAAAAAGTTCCCATTAAAAGAAGTATCTTCCCAAAGTCTTTGGAGATTTCTCCTGGGATACTCAACAGGATCATTTCCTGCATCACTTCCAGGCTTACTACTTTTCCCATCCAGTAACTATCACGCGCTCTCACTAGTAGCAGTGTTTTATAGACAGTAGATCCTACTCCTGCTAGCCTCTACCCTGGCACCTCTAGGAGCCACAAAGCCAGGGACCCGAGGGACCTGACCTGCGGCCACAGGCAGAAGAGCATCGCTTCACCCCCTCCCTGTTCGCAGGGCTCTGCCTTGCCTCCCCATGGGGACCCCGAGCAGCCCCCCATGCAACCCCTTTCTTGGAGGACAGATTTTCCAGTTTTGCCAGTGCACGCACCTTAGCAGCAAGTTAAACTGGTGTAAAGATACACAAAAAATGCCAGGCTGTTCAGTGGATGGGTATCGTCTCCCAAACTGCTATTTCTGCACCAGGCACCATCATACAGCCAATTAAAGCAGTTAACAGTCGGAAGCAGGATCTCTGAATTACTTTATTATGCTAACATCACAAAGCAGCCGTTTGGATGAAATTTCAGAAAAGGTATTTTCACATAATGCCACTTCCACTTTGCTAAAAAGAGAGCGAATTTAATTTTCTCTTTGTTCTTTGCAGTTTCTAATCTGATTCTAGCAGTCAATAATTACTTATTTTAATGAACGCACTCCAAAGTGGTTATGAAAATAGGAAAAACGCTCGCGCATCTGCCAGAGCACTAGCAAGCAGACAGGATTTCTGAAAATTTCCAGTTGAAATAATTTGAGGGGTGTTTCAGAGAAATACTCTGTAGAGCTCCTATCACAAGCCTGACTTCTTAAATCCTTTGCAATGAACAGGACAGTTTACTTTCCTCTGTTATACGACCAATTCAACACTTCAGACAGAACCACACACAAACTCTTGAATTACTTTGCTACAGACTAAACCAGCAACAACTTGTTATCAGATCACTACTAATATATTTAGTCAAACCCAAGAATAAATGAAAATTGAGTTATTCAGCCTGAATCCCAAGGCAGCACCGTGATTACCATATTAAAAGGTTGGGCTCCTTTTCCACTTTCAAGTTTTTACTGAAATTTCACATTGATAATGCATCTCCCAAAACACTTCCAGTCACACTCCTGCTCCCCCTTTTAGCACAAAAAGAGGAAATAAGATTGTTTGCTGATCCTCTAAGAGGGCTTTCAAAATTAGAAGTTCAAGCCCTGCCTTCTCAGCTAGACATTCAGTGAGGCGATGGCGTTGCAAGAGTCGAAATGAAAGACGTACTTGAGAAAGGAAGAGAATTTTCATCAGTTCTCTGAATGCTTTTTTTTTGTTTTGCTTGTTGCCTTCTGATAGCAATCACCTTTGAACCTGTGTCTTGAAATCATCCCAAACTTCTTCAAACACTCAAACCCAATTAGTTCTTTAACAAGGTTCAAGAGGTCACAAAGATCTCTCATATCAACAGAAATGCTCCAGAAAAACTTTGCAATGGTTAGAGTATTCCTTTCTAACATGAGAGGGTTTTTTGGTTTTGGTTTTTTTGTTTGTTTGTTTTTCTTACGGAAGACACAATCCGTTCACTTTAGTTTGATGACAAACAAATGTAAATGATTTAAAAAGCTTTATTGGTTAAAACACACTTTTCCAAGCCAGTTTAAAATTACAAGGAACAAGTTTGCAATAGATCAACTAAATACAGTTTGAAATGTCTTTCCCAAGTAGAAAAGGCTTTCAGACTAAAAGAGGAAAAAGTTGAGTAAGAAATTTCCCCTTCAAAATATTTTTTAGGTTCTTTACCCAGAAAAAGCAATGAAAAAGGAAACTGCCCCAATGCAAGATCACTTCGTTAATCCTATAAACCAAACATACTAAATATATCAGGACCACCTTCCTCTCCCCATCTTTTCCCCTTCACAGATGCTTTTTTGGGTATATCCTTTCAGCTTTGCTCCATATCCAGCAACAATCCACCTTCCACTTCTTCCCTTTTAAGTCAAGACTTCTGCATCTCCACAATAACTTGTCTATTTCTGATGATCCTTTATGATTTCTGTGTTTTACCCAAGCTTGCTCTTCCCGTGTAAGGTCATCAATTTTTCTCCACGCTTTTTCTCATGACCTCCTTTCACCCTCTACATCAAGGTACCCCTCTGTACTTCATAGACTTCTAGCATCTCAGACATCCCATTCCTCCCTCTTTCTTAAACAAATAAATAAATAGGGGACAAAAAAGGGAGGGAAAAAAAGGACTTCTTTCAGGCTTTGCATATCTCATGCTACAGGGAGGGTGGGAGAGAGGGCAGGAGCAGGCTGGAGGACTCTGTTCAAGGGCTTTATGTGCTGCTCCTGAACTAAGTCTTTGATCAACAATCACAACAGAAACTAAAACCGCTTGCACTATTAAAACAGGCACAAGGAGACCGCATTCCTCAATTTCTATCATTGTATTTCTTCAATGACGCCAAAAATCAATATATTCTTCAAATTAAGATGTTTTGTTACAGATATATACATTAACATTGAGAAATAGCACTTTATCCCACTCTCTTTAGAGCACTTTCAAGACTTTCTGCTTTGGGACAAGAGAAAAAAAAATAATCTCATTACAGAAACAAAAGCATGTTTACAGATACCTCAACATTTATGTTTCTGGGTTGTTTTTGAGCAACCTCTAGAGTCACTTAAGGAAGTGATTCTCTGTCTGAAAAGTAAGGGTATTTTTTTTTAAAAAAAGGGCATTACTAACAACCTGACAGTTTATTCAACAAGTATTATTTTCTGGGCTTACCCTTAATATATGGGAAGCTTCAAATAAAACTGCAGTGCTGACTAGACAGCTACTTATATGTCACTTTCAGACAATGTATGAGAAAAGATTTTTATCACTGTTCCACACAACTTACACATCTCTCATACCTTTAAACCATCACGGCTAGAGTAACATTACTGAATTACAATACCAGAATGTGCAGAGGCAGACAACGTTTGAAAGACCACAAACTTGCCATCAAACTTCGTTATCTTTTCAACACCAAATTTCAAGGTGTCAGGATGCAAAATCTGGAAACAGAAGAGTTTGCCCCACGCTGCAGATACAGCCTCCGTCATTCCCAGTTCTCTCAGGTAAAGGGATTGATGGTCATCATGACTGAATTTATTCTGAGGCACATATAACTAGGTCAGCCACCACATACACATCAGCATAAAAAGGAGAAAGATGGCTGGGCCGTATTTTGGTGCGCTTTTCAGGGGAGGCAACAGAATGGGCAAGGGTATGCCATAAACAGGATGATAATTAATGCCCTTGTTCTTGGTAGGAACCCTGGGTTATCCTCTCTGTGGTAAGTATACCCCATCTTTCAAATAGTCCCATGCTAATTTCAGTGGGACAGAATCCAGTTGCCTCTCTAAATTATAAAATGTCCGAAGCCAAGCTCCTTTCTTAAAAACCATAATCAAAGTGAAGTACTAAACTATAAGTTTATATGTTTTCAACCAATCAAGCCATTTCTACAATGGAAATATCATACTCTATAATCATCCTTACGTGCTTGGGCTTCTGCAGCCCTCACCATATTTGGTGACCCATGGTGGGTTTCCAACAGCCCAAATTTACATCAGCTTTGCTTTTCTTTATCTCCATTTTTGTTGTCAATGTGCACAACATTATGACCCCTAAATTGTCCTTTTCTCTTCTCAAGGTCAGTTGTAGAACTGATTGCAAAACGAGGTGTTTGCAAACACACAGGCCACACTACAAGTGCAAGAGTTAGCATCCATAGGAGAGGACCTTTCGAAGGGAACCAGAACATGACAGAGAACGTCACGAAGAAGATCAAGTGCCAACAGGCAGCTACCTACATCCAAGACCTACCTGCTAAATGTTCTCCTTGTCATTGTTTCTGAAAAGCGTCTTCTCAGGCACGTTCATACTGCTTAGCTGCACCTTCCCATGTGCTTCAGCCCACAGTGTGAGCTGCAGAAGTCTCTTCTACCAACTGCCTCCCTGGTAACCTTTTCCCTTCCTGTCCTGAGCGCAGATCAAATCCAAGGCATAAGAGACCACAGCATTTTCAAAGTCAGGCTTTATGCTTGTTTTCGCTGGCACAGTTCACAAGAAGAATTTGGAATAATTTTGGATTTTTTAAAATACATGATTTCAGATAATCAGAGGCAACTGCTGGGCAACAGCATACCCCATCAGATGCATCCTTGTCTGTTATGTTGACCCTTCAATCCAATTTATGTGACTTTAAGCTTCCCTTGGTACAAGATTAATGGATGGACTCAGTGATCTTAAAGATCCCTTCCGATCTAGATGATTCTGTGAGTCTAAGAGTATTAAGCAACACCATCCTCTTCCCAAGCCCCTACAAGGGCAAAGGCTACCTCTTCATGAAAAAAGTGGTACTTTGGTATACCTTAACTTCCAAACTAAGCAAATCCTTCCACTCCCTACAGCTTCAACCTTGCACATTCATAGTGTCTTTGCTCTAGGCAACTAACTGAAGCTGCCTAGATCCGTCTGCTTCTTAAGGGTTAAAAACTGGGGTTTTGGTCACCTTAGCTGCCAATATGAAAACCCAAAACAGTGCACACAGGCAGTCACATCTTTCAGCTTAACTCCACAGAAGCTCAGACATAGTGAAGAACTTGCACAAAACTAAGAGCTTGCCACAGGCTAAGAGATACATTTATAGCTTAATCTTATCTTATTTTCCAATTAATTTTCTCCTACTGAACAGGCTGTTCCATGTGGATGAAGATACTCTTGGAAACCCTACGAGTGTTATCCAGAATCTGCACAAAAAAAATCCAGTTGGGAAATATGAAGCCAATATAAAGAAAAGCTGATAAAAGAGCATTGTTACAGCCAAAGGTAAAAGCCAAAACAACAGAAAATAATATTGATGTCAGATAGACACCTTTCCTTATTTCAGAACTTCACAGGTTTCTGGCAGTTTTTCTCTTGTATAAAAGGGACCGACCCTCCTTGTTTTTATTGCTTTTTTTTTTGCTGACTAATACAATACAATCTCTACCATGTAGCAGTCCTATATATCAGATGTCAGGATAATGATCATTTGTGCATAGACTGTTTATGTAAACAGTTATAGAAGAGCATCTCTCTTCACTGTTGCCACGTGGAGAGAGGAGGTGACCTCCTGAACAAAAAACCGCCATCGATCGGATTGATCAGATTGATTTTTGTCATTTCCATGGTCTGCAATCCAGCATGTGAATGTAGGTTGGCGCATCAGGCTGTAGCAATCTGTGTGCACAAGTGCGCAGCTTAACTCTAACCACAGGATCTCTAGCTCAAATCGGAAAAGGCCCCACAAAGAGCGGAGACCCCATGGCTCATCACTTCATTTCAAATGGCCTGTGGCCACACACTAGTTCTTCTCCCTGCTTTGTTGTTGCACAATGCTCAAATGAGTCTTTCAGAGCTGTCTGAAGGTCTAATTCACCCTCCAGCAAGAGAAGAAAAAAAAAAGGTCATCTTCCTTCCTATAGTTTCATCTTGGGAAGATGAAGGGGCTTTTCAGAGAAAACAAAAATGCTGGTGTTCTAGAGACGCTGGAGAAATATATATATATTAATACAAATCTTTGGAGATATGTTTCATTCTGCCTACGAGTATTTTACACACGGATATCCAGATCTTCATAACTTCCATGGTCCTTTAATGTTTTAAGACTTCTATAGAAAGGGCTTTTTTAGGAGGAGAGCAGGAAGAACAGGAATTACGCTTTAACAGAGCATGAAAACAGAAATCAAAAGCCAGAATAACTGAAATGTAAGTCTATGCCAGGTAGTTTGTTGGATGGCACCGAACTGCTGCCAAATAGCCCTGGGTCTAGAAATTAGCACTGAGATGGCAAATGGTATTAGAAGTTAAAAATCTGCTAAATGGAACTTTTGGATTCCATTTGCTTTTAAAAAGAAAGACTGACAGACATCAAAAGGAAATAGCTGAAACTGCTTTTAAGAACTGGACTACATCTTTTCAAATAAAAATAACAGCCTAGATATGAATCAATAGTCCGTTTATGCAGGTAGACAATAGCTACAAAATAATTTAATTAATTCTCAACTTAAATGGGCTGTCTGTGGCCTTTCTGGTGTTAAACTACTGGAATATGTGCATAAGGCAGTTGGACAGTGTAGCCCAAGCAGTAAATTTTGTGCAGCTCGCTTTACAGTCAAAGCCTAACTCAGGTAAAGAAAACATGTGCTGGTGACAGACAAGTGGCTTACATTTCAGAGTCCAAATTCCTGCCCTCCTTTCAACGCCTTTGTGGGACTGGGAGGCACAGAGTTTACAGAAAGAAGGCAAAGCTCACCTGCAAGCCAGGCAAAGGCGCACGCAGGAGCATTCGGCGCCAATTGCAAAAGCTCTGGCTGAAAGGCGCAAAGCTGCTGTTGGCACTTACGCAAACGACTGAAAAATTTTCCTTTTGATTCTGCACGTTGATTTATTTTCTGTTCTCAGCTTATGGAGTCAGCAGTGGCATTTAATAAAGGTATGGAGAAAACAACACAAAACAAGCCTTCAAATCTGAGAAGGCATTTGTAGCAATATATACCATCACCAACGACAAAACCTGCACAAGATGACAGATTCCTACTTTGCAGTTTTCAATATGAAAGTATCATTAAGTAGGGCTTAACTAGCGTTCAAAACTCATGGAAGTCAACAGGCACTGACCCTGCACATATTATTTATTCTCCTACCAACCAACCAAACGAAAAGAAAAATACTGGTACTAAGCAGACAGAAAGAGCAAGCTTTTTGGTATTTTACTGAAACTTTGACCTCCTCTGCCTCCCCATATGTCTCACTGGAACATCTCACTGATGATAGAGGGTAAAATCCCTACTGCAGCATATACACACAGCAGGTTACCAACAAGTACCTAATGTGCTGCAAACCATAATATAAATCTATGTGTTTGTGTAGCTGTTGCATACATGACAATATACCCAATTACACAGACCTTTCTGGGCAGCTAACTTTTTAATGATATCATGTTGATCACACCACCTCAGGCCAAAATATTTTCTAGGATCTGAAAATATGCACCTTTAAAATCCCCAGTATTTCCAGTTGTGAGGAAGAAGTTCAGGCAAATGTTCTTTATTGCTGTTATTATCAGCAGTCCCACAAGTTCTGCAGTCTGGAGGAATTCAGAAGCAAAGTTGGTTAACCAACTGATGGCGTTTGTTTACTTCTTATATCATTACAGCTACATTCATCCTCTAACACATATTAAAAAAAGAAAAACAAACAAAAACCAATGATAATTGGCCTTTGGCAGACAATTGCTGATCTATATAACTGACCATCCTTTAGAAACAGCAATCACCAGAAATAAATTCCACTAGATTTCCAATTAAGAGCCTGCTGTGTTTATATAGATCTTTGTCTGCCGCTCTCTAGTAACAGATGTGAAATGGAAGCTGTAATTAATGCTTGGAGACAGGAACTCACTTTGAACTACATGTTGAAAACATTATCTGATGCGTGTAAGCATAACATGCTAATTATGGAGGTAAGTAGCTATGTATAGACATTTGTCATGCACTCTTAGCAACACTGTTCTCTGCTCTCTGCACCTCCACCGAGGGAGCTGGTGGAGAGAATTTTCCCCATTTCCCCAACAGCACAGGAAGGCATGAAAAACAATGTGATTCATCAGCACATTTTTAAAATTTCTTTACTGTAAAAGCAGAGCAATTAAATAAACAGCGGTTTCCTCACTGACCATAGAGCAGATCCTGCAAACCGGTTCCTTGGGACTGCTCTAGAGCATTGGATGCTTGTGGAGAAGAAAGAACTGTGCAACCACAGCTGGGTTGCGGACAAGACCAGGATAAATGTAGTTCTAGGAGCTAGTGTAATAACGAAGGACTTGGTCTAAACGTACATGTATGATATTTATATATATTTCATGGTACTAATTAACAACAGAATTTGCATGTATCATTGTTTGGGTTTTTTTTTTTTTTAAAGTCCATGGCCCACACTTATTTATACCACGGAGCACAACAGGCCAAAGACCAAGGCTGCCCAAGAATGGTGTCCTCGATACACATTCTTTTTCGGTTCAGTTTCTGCAGGGAGTGCATCCAAGTTTTTCCGCTTAAGAAATCAGTCATGACAGTTTTTGTAAGTAAACACTTTGGGGCTATTGTCTTCTACTGATCTTCCTTCGTCTCTCTGCCTCCATCTGCAGCTTGTGTCCGTGGTAGAGGACATCTGACCAGGAGTGCTTTCAAAGTGTATGAATTATGGTCTGTCTGTGGGTATTAGGTAACCGTGACTTTAGTGTGCCCTGCTATTCTCTCACTATAACACACAGCAACATCCACTTCCTGCTGACCAACGTAACATGGCACAGAGCAACTGCACCGGATCTGAAATGAGTTTTACTGTACTCAGAAAAAACCAAATGTGCAAGATCCTAGACAAACAAGTCACCGAGACCAACTGACCTAGATACTAAAGTGTCTGTGCCTGCAAACAGAATTTGAAAAAACCCCGACAGCGATTATCGATTACTATTGCACAAACATCAACTAGTTGCCTCAGGGAACCCCCATGACTTCGAGGGAGATAAATTGTCTAATTACTGCAAGTTTAACAAACTACAACTGAACACGCTACTAAAGTAAACAAATGCAAATAGAATTAAAAATTGATGCATAAGTAACTGAATATACCTTTTAAGAACAAATAACTGAGCATTCAGTGTGACGAAGTGGTGAGGAGCTCTACGAGCAACCTTGTCAGGGAAGAGACAAGTTTTCCAGTTTAACGCCTTTCTTAAAAATCAGAGAAAAGCTGCTTTCTCATCCAAGTTATTCCTTGTTTGTTGCTTCAGCTGAAGACAGAAAGGAAGCCAGCCACGAAAGCTGAGCTCCTAATTGCCATCATCCTCCCTCTGATGTGGATGTGGCTGGTACAGCACTACATGTCTACGTGGCTGGTACAGAAGTTTTTTATACATACGCGGACAAGCCTAACAGATGGTTTTAATTATCGGCGGGCAAGCTGCAGTCCTAATTTGAAAGCGAGCAAAAATAGGTTATGTTCTCTCTCACCCTTCTTGGCCACCACACCCAACTGCTGGACAACCTGGTGGCCTTTCTCCCCATCAAGGGAGGGCGGACAAGCGCTCCACCCCAGGCAGCATGCCTCTCGGGGCACGGGTACACCTTCTCCACCTAAACAACATGGGCACGCGTCAAATCGTCACCGCTTCAAAGGGGAACGTGCCTGCCTGGCACTTCAGAGCTTAATTCAAAAGGAAAGAACTAATCAGACGTGCTTTGAAACTTGTTTATTGCTCGAACTCAGGCAAACAAGGGTGGATCTGACACTGAAAACCTCCATACTGACCCGCGCAATGTGTGCTGCAGTTATTTCCAGCCCGGCCCTCGCCTCAGCAAAAGCTGCTCTGTAATTCTCCGGTCTGCTCTTCTGAAATTCGCTCGCCTGCCATCAGGAGCTAACCGCTGGCCCCAGAGACAAGACAACCGCGGCTCATCCCAGCCCCAGCCCAAACACTGTCATTTGTGCGTCTCGCAGCACAGTCCACGCGGTGCGGTTGACGGCGTCCTCTCCAAGGCTAGGCCAGTCTCCTCCGCAATGTGTACTTAACTAAAAGTAAACCAGAATCAACAGCTTTGGGAACAACTGGCCTTTGAACGGCGACAAGAACGGCCGCCGCAGCACTTCCCCTCTCCGCATTGCGTGCCCCGAGCTGCCCTTGCTTCAGAGGCCACGAAATCCCTCATTCGCCTTCACAAAAGGCTCCGTTTTCAAACGTGGGCACCTTCTGCTTTTAGCACCAGTGTTTATCTTTCTGTATTTTGCCACATACCAGCCTAGCACTGAAGCTAATCTGAGCGTTCAAGGATGGGCATTAAACCTTGTATGCCCATGTCCAGAAGCTGGACCTCCCATATCAAGTTGTTCCTGATGGAGTAAAATGGGAGAGGAAGTAGCAATGAAACCCCCTGCACCATAGGATCACTGCCATCCTAACTCTGCTCCTTTTCCTGGACAACAAAAGCAGCGATAGGCCAGAAGCAAACTTTTAGATAAAAGCAGTATTAATCAAGAAACACGAAAAAATACCAGACAAGAGCCTGCTTTAAGTCATCGAGAAAGGGCTTGTACATCCCATGCTTCTCGCAGGCCAAAAAGGGAAAGCATGCACTCTTTACTTTTATGGAAATTCAGACAAAAAGCATCACAAGCAGATGTCAACAGACTTGACACTGATACAAAAAGATGGTTGCACATAGACACGAACAACTTTCGTCATTCACCTTCTCACTAACAGCACAGACTCAGCTTAGAGCCTCCACTCATTAAGTACAGAGCCAAGCATCATTCAGGCTACGAACATAGTCTGTGTGCTAAATCAATATTTCTCCCTCCTCAAGAAACAGCAAGAAACATAGAAAATCCCCTGCTGACCCTCTGTAGCTGCAGTTGTTGGCAGCGGCAAAGAAAGTCACTGACATGTTTGACAAAACTTGGCATCCATAGCAAATATCTTTATAGCATTAATTAGGAAGTAGTGAAGAGTTTAGGAACACGGGTACGATTATGTGAGACAAAGACGTTATTAAGTAAAGGAAGTTTAAACTGAACTCAAACATCTGAAGGTATTTACTTAAATGCTCATTGGTGGAGAAAGAGCTCCTCAAACACAGACAAACACACAAGTTAACAGTGGAAGATTTGCATAAATAATTGTCTTCTTGAGAAAGCAACTGTTTAATTTTCCTTTTAATTGTTTCTTTTGAATTTTTGAGATTATATATACTTTACAATTTAGTATATTGCACTTCATATATTTTTTTTTGTGTGTTTGAAGAAACGAGCCTCAAAACTTACATCCTAATTAAGTGCATTCCTCATTAAGGGACAAAGGTGCTTCCAGGTCTCATTGCCACTGAGAAAGCTAACAAAAAGCTGCCAAACTCAAGAACCACACCAATATGCTCGTAATACTACAAGCACGTAAGTCAAAAAATGCCAGCATAAACCTTTGCCTATCTTTTCCCCCCCACCCCTGATGTGGACAAGGAGGTGCACGGAGCTGAAGCGAAGAGGGACCTGTAAGCTAAAAAGCCAGGACGTGGCAATTATACGGTGGTTTACATTCAAGGACGGCAAGGAGTCTTTTAATGGGATGATCAGCCCCTAAACTCGGACTGGAGAGGGGCACATGCCTTCCCGATTTACCCCTAACGCACAGGGGACAGATCCAGCCAAGGTGCCGAGGCGGATACAAGAGACAGTATGTCCACTACACCCATGAAGCAATTCCTGGCCAAAGGGAGAGGAGTTTTTGGAGGGAAGGGAGAAGGCAAATGTACAATCTGGAAAGTTTTGATTGCTGCTGGCATGAATTCCAATGGTTTCTACTGTCCTGCACAAGAACTGGTCTAGTCCCAAAGCAGAATGACCAGGAATCTAACTTCTTCAGCTGCAAGTATGCCTTCAACAAAGCTAAACGTAATGCACCTTTCAGTCCATTTGTTGGTTTGTTTTTTGTTTTTTTTTTTATAACATCAAACATTAAAATATCATTGAACTGTTCAACACAGTTAAGAGATTCTGGCTTGAAAAGACACGGTTCATTTTGCACTGACAATACCTCCTCCTACAACACGTGCTCATGTATCTATCAAGTTTTCATAAAATTATTCAAGCTATTTAATCATCTTTTCTTGGGGTTTCTGTTCCTGGAGCCCTATCCTACTAAAACATTACTACTGGCACAACAGGAGTGGGGTACCAATGAGGAGAGAGAGAAAAGATGATGCTTTTTACATGAGGTCCTGGTTACATATATAGGACAACAGAGAAGCTCTCATATGCATTTCAAAACACACCTTTTTTCCAGTCACCTTTTCAATCATTTTTTGGATGAGCTGGAGCCAAAAAGGGTGAGCAGTGAAATCAGCAAAACTGAAGGGACAACGAGTATTCAGCAGCAACTGAAGATCTGTCATTATTAACAGCACACAAACCTGTTTGTCTAGAAACGTACACCGCACTGAGCACCAAGTAGCAAAATACCCTAAACTAGCCTTGACAAGCAAAGAAATAAGCTAGGACATGTCTCTTCAGAACAAGGCTATTCTTTGCCTCTTCAAAAAAATCACCGCCTTTTACACACGTGCTTTTTAAAAGGGAGAAAGGCTGACATCCGCACCCCACATCCGTGTACGCATAACTGCTCAGAAAACAAATGTTTTTTTTATTTTGACTCACATTGAGTATTGTAGTCTAAGCTAACAACACTGGTAGAAAACTAAACTCTTACCAAGTAGGTTTTTTTTTTTTCCCCCTGCACGTGCAAGATTGTTCATATATGCCATTCATTTTTTGTTTACGGATTTTTCTGAAAGGGAAAATGGTTCATTTGTTTTGAGAAAAAACATAAAAGACTTTTGTAAAGAGAACGACCTCAACATTTAGCATTCTCCGTACTAGTCCCTTTGAAGGTAATATACAAAGGCACATAATTTCCTTGTGCCCTTTTTTGCTTTCGGTTTTTGCTTTGCCCTTTTGCTTATCATAAAGAAATTTCTAAATACAGGGAAAGTTTATTTCTATGTTAAGATATGTTCGTGTTTAAAAATAAAGAAGCCAAACCTAATAGATGATGCTTAGAATAAAGCATGTACATGGCCAAATTGACGGTCTAGACAGGGGATGCAAACAAAAAATATTTATGTCTCTAATTACTTATTTTTTAAAAAAACAACCCACCAACAACTGAACGACTGAAAAATAAGATTTCACAATCTGTAACAGCCACTAATATTCCATATATCTTTCTTACATTTAGTGTAGTTCCAGATTTAGGAAAGACTCATATCTAGTCGGTTCAAGATAAATGAAAATATTTAAAAAGCAGGTAAAGCTAACCACAAAAACCCTTTGTTACAGAGCTGAGAAAAAGAATTCTCTGCAGACTCATTCCTTCTTGTTTGTGAAACTGCTAAACAGCTGCCTGTTCTCATACACCCCGACTCTGACTATCTGTATTTAAAGACACAGGTCCTCAGCTTGACGATCATAATACCATCCCCTTTCTACTACAGTAGAAAAGTGGACGCCAATCAGAATTGGATCTTGGCCTGATGGGATCTCAGATGACAGTCACAGCTTAAATCCCACCACATCCTCTCTGGTGACACACACAGCCCACATCGTTGGGGCAGAGAGTCTAACGGAGAAGAGAGAAACGAGAGCCCTTTACGCAACCCTGTCACTGGAAGCGTAAAAGCCTACGGAGCATGCCACTTTCAAGGTTTCCAAGGGATTGCCTGGCCAGCCCTGAGCTACCTTCTCCTTCCGTCGTCGTTGGCGAGAAGTCACTAGACGATGCAAGCTTCAGCTCTATGTGGATGCACAAAGAACTGGAGAACGTTAGGAAGGGAGATACCACAGAACAGCAAAACCCACACAGCACTTAAACATTCCCTCTGGATATTTTTCTTAATTTTAGAAGAAACTTACATAGATTTTATCTTGCTGATAGCGCTGGAATAAGTTGTGCATAATGGAGCCTTCATGGAGATCTATGAGTGCTGCCATGTCTTCCACACTCTCTGCGCTCGTTTGATGCATGGGCGTTACTTTTTGGTGCGTGATTGTGCTCTGTTTATAAGTGAATACCTGAAAGAGGGGAAACAAAGAAAATATAACCATCAGAACATACGTTCAAAAACTCCTATCTGAGAACGGGGCTTTCATACCCATATTCCCTATCCAGTTTATCAGTGTGCAAACTTGTAAAATATAACAGTCTGCCAGCCATACCTCCTTCTAAAGCTTCTCTGACAATAATTGAAGCCCTAAATACATACACAGGGGTCATATGAAACTGGCACATACTGACAATGCACTGAGGACTATAAGGTTTTTTCCTTTTTAAGGGCAAATGTAATCTTGTTTCACGCTGGACTATTGTTGGACTTTATCAAGAGAAAAATAAACCAAGCAATAATAATCATTACCAAAAAAACCAAAATCAGCCAAACAAAACCTCACCCCTTACAGTAAACCCCACTTATACTCAAATTACTCTGGGAGGAAACGTTTTACAGTGCAAAACAGTAAATGAAAATTATTGCTCTAACAGGCTGCAAGTGTTTATATGTTTGATCTGAAATCCACTTAAATGTTTCCATTCAATTCTCCGGTCAGGACCGCTATCGGGTTAGGTCGTTATTCCCAACGCAAGTAGCACGCTAAATTCAGTGTGCTGCAGATATTGGAAAATGAATGGCCGAATCGATTTCTAATTAATGCACTTTCAGGACGAATTTCTGAAGCCTGTTCCAAACAGACAGTAAAAGCTCTAAAACACCACCGTTTAAATACTCAATCAGAAAACACTTCTACATATCTTCTGTAAAAATATCACAAATATGCTCAAAAGATGGACACATCCCCAATCTAGTTAAGTAAACTTCTATGAATACTAATGACATCACTAAAGATGATAAAGCAATAAGCTTATGAATTCAGCTTCCCATTTCCTTTTAATTTACATCTTGTCAATTCATCCTCATAGCCATAAATCTGCATCCTGTAGCCAACGCTACTCAGGCAATACCAGTCCCTGCTAACGTCACCCTTTCAGTGTAAGAAATTCAAGTGCGGGGTTAATGTAGATACTTTAATGATGTGGAATATTAAAAAACAAAACAAAACACAACCCTTCCAAAATCCTTTGAAATAATATTTATAAAGCCGACAGAAGAAGCTGAATAACCGGCAGCCCGAGCGCTGGCGAGCACAGATGTCAACGGGACACACACAAGCAAACCACCAGAAAGTTCTCACAGATTCAGATCATCCAAAGCACAATCCCTAACTGCAGGAAAAAGACAGACGCTGAGATCTGAGCTGTATTTTTGTGGTAAACAACCATCAAGATGACAGGTCAAGCATTTGTACAGGGCAGAGAGGTGCTGGCCAGGATAGAGAAAGGAGCCACTTGTACATGATCCAAGCGGTCCAGATATCCGACAGAAAGAACGAATGTGAACAGCATCAATTGACAGCAAAACTTTGGGGATGAAAATAGTGTTAGCGGTCCCAAGACTAACCAGACAAAGTACGAGCTGGAATTAGAGGTAGTTACGTTTCAAGAGTAATAAACTGCAGTCCCTAGTTGGAAGAACCATGACAAAAAAAGGCCAAAGTTCATACTGCCTAACAAAGAATACTGTATGCTGGAAGACTTGGAAATAAAAGGGATTTAAGGAGAGCAAATCCTAGAAAAGTAAGTAACTTAACAAAAACCATGTATCAGCATGGAATTAAAACAGAAAAACAGACTCAAGGGAATTAGGAAACCAAAAGGGGACACCACATATCCTGTGAGCATTGTCTCATGTGAACACAGAAAGGAAACAAAACGTCATTTCTAGGAGAAGAATTTTTGTATTTGTCATGTCTGTTCTTCGGTATGTGATGCACAGGTTAGTAGGGCAGGCAGGGCACTCCATACATCACTAAGCACGTTTATTAACATAAGGAGTTAATAAAAATGCACCAAGAGAAGCAATGTGACTATTGACTCGTGAGTGGCAGGACTATCGAAGATGGTCTTTGCAGATTCACCCTTCCCACTCAAACCCACTATTTTCTCCTCTTCAGGCTGGTTGTTCTCACACTTCCAGCTTTTCCATGCCTTGCCTCCTTGTTTGGGTGAGGAAACAGCTCTGTGAGCGGACTCGGAGATATGCCTGTGTGTCAACCAGATAGAAAACACAGCGACTGGTGATAATGCCTGCCACCCAGACCAGAACGAAGCAGAGTCTCTTCCCCAAGGCTGGGGAGTCACTTTTTTCCTTACTTTTAATTTTTACCAGAGCCACACATCCTTCAGATTTCCTAAACCCACTATGAAACTTGGTCAAAATCATCTAACAAGATCAAAGTCATCAGATAGGGCAGCAGGATCACATGCACAGACCAAATTTCCTTAAAACGGGCTTTTAGAAGTCCTGCTGCTCAAGCCCTGAAAGGCCTGCTTTTGTTTTATTCCATCTTGACTCAACGCCTTTATTGGGATAAGGATGTGAAACAGCTACCTTGAACTTTATCGTTACTAATTAGAAGGTCACGTTATGAAATATCACAGCAGATGAAATCCTCAGGAAATAGGAACCAAGAGCCATTCTGCGGGGTCAGCATCCAGAAGAGGAAGATGAATGAGTTGGCTCCTGAACTTCAAGAGGAGCCTGTTGGCAGCTCTCAGGAGCGTCCATCCTCAAGGATCTGGCCAGCATTTCTGGAAGGTCAAGTAAAACATGCCGGAAACTTGGAATATGATTTAAGACAAGCCTAAATGAGAATTCAGCAAAAAATTTCTTTCCTCTCAAGATATAAATGGTCCAAGATAACAAACATGCTGAATACATGGAAAACTACAAATTAAACCCTAAAGAGACAACACACAAAATAAGAACTCTCAGAGTTATTATGGAAGTGAAAATTAGAGGTTGAGATAGGAAGGAGCAATGCAAAAAGCAACAACAAAAAGAACAAGCTCAAGAAATATAAAGACAAAACGGTGAACCTAGCTAAACAACAGTAAAGAGCATTTTGCTGGGAAATGAGAACAATACTCCAAAACCGCTTGTCTGTCCCTACCATGGATTACTAGTGTCGTGATGAACACGCCAAAAAGGGACCCAGATGAGGAAGCAACCTGAAAAGCCAGGGGACCGATGCTACCAAGTTCCCTGGGTAACAGGATAAAGAGCTGCAAGAGGTACTCTGAAGTTCGAAAATAACGTAGGAGGGAACTATCAGACGCCCAGATATTTACAGCTTGCTGAAAGGAGAACCCATGCTCAAGGGCTGGAGGAACGCTGCTTTGTCTGTCAAGAAGAACTAAAAAAAAAAAAAAAAAAGACAAAAAAAAGTAATCACACACTACTGAGTAGATTTCTTTCTCTAGTAAAAAAGGAAAGATTGAAGAGACAGGTGAGTGAGGACAGGAAAATTTGAATGAATATTAAAAATAGGGTGACATGCAGAAAGTGTGAAAACAAACCATATTGGTCTGGTTGTGACAGCCTGTTTCAAACCTTTGATGACATGACCCCATGTGCTGATTCATGTCTGTTCAGAAATCAACAGGATTATTAACTCAATTCTCTTCTCTCCAGAACTGGGCAAAATTCACCAGCCTTGCTGTGATAAGGACATACCCAGAGCAGTGTCAAGGTCTGCCTGCTCAACCATTGTGATACCCGCAGCATTTGCCAGATCTGCTATAGGACACAACATCAAGCCCTAGACACTGAGAGCGATAACTACACTCATGCTTCCCAAAAGTACTACCCGGATGACAAAAACAAGGAAAAGTCAGAGAAAATGAATTCATCGTCTCACAATGAGAATGTTAGCCTTGGACAAGGATGGGACCAAGGAAAAAGAAGTTAGAGGGAAGTCCTCAGCAGCACACCAACATCTCCAGGACGTGGTCACGACTGCATTGCAAAGAAGGGACAGACTCCCACGTCACCCTCTGAAACACCATCCGGATCCACAAGTGTTGCTGTAGGAAGCAAGCACCTTCTCTTTGCAGAAGATGCCAGTCGGATGCTCTCTAATGCATTGTAGGAAGCTGGAGAATGTACAGCATCACACCTGGGACTCCACATAAGCACTAGGTAAATGGGGGTTTGGCGGTTGATGTTTCGTGAAGGGATTTGTTAAGAAACAGTGGAGCAACATAAATAAATAATTTCATACAGGACTCTGTCTGGAAAGCCAATGACTCCTAAACCACATCCTAAAGCAAAGACATACAATGAAGATTATGGCTTTAGCACATAAAGATATAGTTTTCCCTATTCATAAATACCATACCTATTCATAAATACTGCTGCATGACCAGTGCAATATTGTACGCCAGGATGCGCAAGCATTTGTTAGATAAGCATATCTTTATATTTTGTTCAGAAAAGCATTTCTTGTGCTCCATGCAATTTGGAATTACTAGTATTTTACATGAATATACCCTTTTAAAACTACCAGCAAGCAAGTAAAGAAAACAACCGACCAACAAATCAGGAGTTTGAGGCATATGACTGCAATTAAATTAATTTCACTGATGCTTTTAAAAGAGCATGAAAACCACTAGCATGAAGACCTTAACATTCCCCACTTCTTTATGTTGAAAATGACATTTTTATCCTGCACAATTAATCTGGCATGAGAAAAAAATAAGAAGCCTTTCAAGTATTCCATTTCAGGGGAATATCACAAAACAATGTCTAATTAATTTTCTGCACTGACAAATTATCCCTAAGCTCAAGATCTAATGGAAATTATATTTTAACAAAAGATTTAATTTGTAATACCATTTATTAACACCGGGACAGAAGGTCAGAGTGGGCCCCCAATGACAGGCGCACACATGCTTTCTCTCTCAGTGCATCATTTTGTGACATGATGCCAAGTGACAAAAATCCCTGCTTGAATAAGGTCATTAAATGGTATCAAGGGATTTCAGAACAGCTGAGTCAAGTGAGTTTAGGAGAATGCTGAATTAAGCGCTTAGGTAAAGCACATCAAAAAGCCGCACGCAATCCCCATTTCTTGCAAAAGCTACAAATCAGAGTTTGGCTTTCCAGTCTGCGCTGAGACAACACAACCAAATCTCTCAGGGTGTTTTTCACAATTAGCTGTTTTTTTTGGTCTGATGCTGATGATCAATATTGGACGGGAGGAAGGCAGAAGGCCCTCTAAAAGTTTCCTAATCAACAATTCAGTATTTGACCGATGGCTGAATCTTCATCATTTTAAGCAGGATTTCCACGCAATTTTTATTTAAGGGCAGAAATAGGTTTTTCTGCATCTTGGAAGCCAAACTAGATCATTACTGAATCTGTATGTGCAAGATCATCTACTGAAAAGTTTACATATTGTGAGCATTTTAAAACAGCCCCTTCTGTACAGAGACCTGAGCCTTCCTGGGTTCCCTCCCAAGCGCAGCTTCCAAGCGGTGCAGGCGGGGTCTCTTCCTTTAATTCAAAGACTGAGATTTGGATTAGAGCAAAGGGTGGTGACAGGCGCTGGCTCCCCACCGCTGCTGCCTCTGGACGGGGATGGGACACCTGCCCACAGCTTCACACCCAGACCATCCCTCATGGCCATCACCCACCATGCAGGCAGCAACAGTTTCGGCTGGTCACGAGCCACCAGCTTCACCACTGATAACACACGCCAGACACGGTGGCATCTGGTCAATGCCAAGTACTGCCCGCTGCTGTGCTGGGGAACAGTTACCCAGCTCAGCACATCCCTGTCGCTGCTGGCATTGCATTAAATAAAGAGGGGTTTTTTTTGGTATGGGTAACAGAAAAGGAGAAACCAACCTCCCTCCACTGCCCTTTTCTACGTAAAAAAACTTTTTACGCACCCTAGGTGTACTCTAGAAACTGCAGGATATTACAGAAGGTAATACTGATATTTGTACGTGTAAAACAGAAATATCAAAGTCTTCTTGCACACTCGATTTAAATTAAGTTGCTCAAATCCATATAACCAGAGGGATAATGTAAAATATGGTAATTTAAACATAAAACTCAGTAAGACAGGAAAGGAGAACGCAAAGAGGTATTGCACAGATGTCTTCTGGGAGATGGGTTTACAAACAGTAAAAGATACAACCAACCAACCAAACTTTTTTCAATAATGCCTATGATATTAGCAAACCAACTACTACGGCATCTGGCCACCCCACAGACATCAGAAACCAAAACTAATTGTGACCCAAAACCTGAAGCCATGAGCCTTCCTCTGGTTGCCCCACAGGCTGCTCTACACGAGTTCTTCCACAAGGTTAATCCCAACTGCTATGGTGATGCCCACAAAAATCCACACGACTCAATTGCAACTCCAGAGGACTTGGCTCATACGTTCAAGACATCAGGGCCTTCAGTTTTCTAAGGCATCTTTTTGCTTACGGTCACTGACCCTGCAGCAGAGATATGGGCATAGCCCAGCAAAATACACAAGACTCTACAGCGAAACATCCACTTAAAAGTATCAATTTTTTTTTTAATTCTCTGCTGTTGGTCTGAACTGAGGATCATTATTTGTGTTTGTCTCGTGTTTAGATGTTAAAAGAATGCAATAAATTTTACAAAATGTCTTTATACATGAGTCCAAGCAGAAAAAAGAGGCCTTGGGCTCACATTACAAGTTGTGGAATGCAGCGTTCCAGGGAGAAAAATAAATCATGGCAAGCCCAAGGACCCACAGATTAAAAACAAAAATAAAAATCTTGTCGTTTACTCTTTTTTCCTGGAGAGATCTACTGTCTAAGTAGATACTTAAAATACAGGACAAGGAGGCTCTCTTATAAATCAAAAGCAATTTAAGACCAAATGTAAAGCAGATTAACTACTGACATTTTAAATTCTACAGTTAATCATGACAAGAGTGTGACCCAGGTAATGATTTTGTCCAGTAATTTACTATTTCTCTGTAACAGCTGACCTTAGACATCCATTCCGTTGTCCCAACAATCTTTCAGGCAACAAGATGTACCCAAGTCCAAGGCTTGCTTTGATGCAGTATAATTTAATCTTCTTCAAAGCAACAACAAAAAAAAAAAAACCACAATGAAGTTTCTTATCTGTTAAACTATGGAGGAAAATTAAATACTTTTATGTAAAGTGTTTATTGATGCCAAGAAAAAAAATATTACCAACTAAACTGGTGTCTTTACTACTGTGACTAACACTAGCCTTCAAGCAAATATGCCACACACACATCAACTGAGAACCAGCTTATTCACCACCCATTTTGTAAAATTCCTCCCCACTTACCCTGGGAATCACCCCACTCCCCAGCCTCCCTTCCCAGTTACATGTTAATCTTGACCTCTAATGGAAAACGTCTAAGTGTCCACTTTGCACATTACTGTACCTACACAACCCATACATTGTGTATAATCCTCTATTTTGTTCTTACCCCCTGCTCACTTTGGTTCCAGCCATTTTCATTCTTCGTTCCTCTTCCTATCAGTCAAACCTCTTCCAAACCCTTCTCCTCAGTCCCCCTGTCATAACACCTCTCAGCCTTGCTGGGGCCTGGAATATCTGGGTCGGGAACTGCTCCCAGGTTCAACTGCTGAAAGCCTGTCCCAGCACCTTCCCCCACCTCCAGCAGTGACACCGCCAGCGATGGCTTGCAGCCTCTCTCCTGAACGGCTTTCCTACTACAACTTTTGGGTTTTCGCACCCATGCAGAATATCCCTCTCTGCTCCCAAGCTCTGCAGCATGGGAAAGCACACTGCCAGGATGGCAATCCTGGTCATCACCGCCGCAGAGCTCAGCAAACCCACTAAATCACACCTCTTGGTTGTTTCCCTATGTGTTGACCGCTGTCAATAAGCCTGTCTGATCCAGACTTCCCACCTAACGCCTATTCCACAAGAGGTATTTCAAGGCAGTTTATTCCACACACTAACCTTTTTCCGTTCTTAGACAAGCTCTATTGTCAAGTACAAACAAGCTTCCAATTACAGGTTCAGCGCTTATGACCCTTCAATTGGGCTTGCGTACACAGACAATAATGAAATTTAATTCAAATTAAACACATGAATTTTACCCAGATTATACTACAGTAAGCCCCTAGGCAGTCTATGCTAATCCTTACAAGAAAAAAAGAGTGCATAATTTATTTAACTTGCTTTGCAAGCAACCTTATATAACCTATTTATACAGCACCTGAAGACACCACAAAGCCTGATTTTTAAGAAGCCCACCTACAAAAACTGTGACCACGGCACTGCAGAAAATATGAAACATTCCTGGCACGTCACCAGCACTTGCTTCACCATGGGAAAGTGCTCCTTTCTCTTTCTTGAAACAAGAAGTGGAGGGATTGCCGCTGCCCAGGCTTTCCCAGAGCGTCGGACCAAATAAAGTAGTCCAAGGGCAGGACGCAGCGGAGGTACCACAAGATGGGCCTTAGCTGGTCAACAGCAGCGTCTCAACTGGAAACCAGCAAGCCATGGAAGAGGCCTCTGACCTGCAGGGCACTGTGATACGAGGCAGAGAGCAGATCCCAGCAGGTACCCGAGGAAGGTCTGGACCAACAATCACCATGGGTTCAATCCTCAATCTCGCTTGGGACACCCCACCAAAGGCACCCCCCAAGTCCATGTTCCTGCCAACAGCACCCAGTAAACAGATGTAATGACAATACTTCTTTTGGTTTCAATGTGTATTGCCTTAACTGGCTCCATGGACAAGGGGGTGAAAATCAATGGTTTCTTCTTGTCAGAAGGAAGCCCAAAACACTAAAAAACCCACAAAACCCCCCTCACCCTCTATCCCTCATTTTCCACACAAAATAAAGTGCATCTATGGACAATGCCAGGCACTGAAAGCATTAGCTTGACTGTCAACATCAGTTAGAGCGCAAGTGAAACTCTCAATTTCAAATTCATATTTATTCAATGATTCATATGAGATAAACAATGACTATTTGCAACTGAAAGAACAAGACCAAATTTGAATAAAACGCCCCACTATCAAGAACTGGAACAACTCTGTTCAACAAGCAGCCTCCAAATTACACCAGCTTTTTTTTTTTTTTTTGAGGCACAAAACAATTAATCTCAATAGGTCTTTTTTTCTAAAAATGAAGGGAAAAAAAAAAAAAAGAAAAAAACCATGAAAACCCCGCAGGCAGCTGCCTGGACCGCCTCTGAGGCTAGAATAGGAGCAGCCTGCGTGCAGCATCACAGTAATGAAAGGAGAGGCAACACTTATGTAGGAGCTGGAGCTCCGAGGGGCCATCCATGCAAAGCAAGCCCTGCCCCAGACGACGGCTGGCCGGAGAAGGAGACACTCTGACGAGGCCCTCCGGAATATCAAACAAAACCTGGTGCAATGCCATCGTGAGCCTTTTGGACTCCCCCCCACCTCTATCTTCCTCTCAGCGCAACACTGCCTCTGAACCGACCCTGCCCAGGCAGCCACCACAGCTGGTGGGTGCAGATGGTGCCCAGACCCTGCAGGGACCATCGCGGTCCCCCCGGCCACCAGCCCGGAGGGCAACCAGGGGGCTGCCCGGGGGGGAAACTGCCACCAGGCACAGCTGCTTGGCGGGAAGCTTTTGTTGTGAAAGTAATTATCACCACCCAGGCCAGCCAAGGAGGCTCTGCCACAGCACCAGCTATGAAGGCTGAGAGGTCCTTGCAGTGCCCCGGGTCCTGCTGGTCCCCTCACCCTGTAAAGGGGGACTACAGACCCCTCAGCAGAGGCAGCTGGGAGGAAAGAAAAAGAAAACAGAGCCAGAAAGGATTTTTTACACCAAAATGGATCGTATTGCTGTCAAACTTCACAGAATCACAGAACGGCTTAGTCTAGAAGGGACCTTAAAGACCATCTAGTTCCAACCCCCCAGCCGGGGGCAGGGACACCTCCCACTAGACCAGGCTGCTCAAAGCCCCATCCAACCTGGCCTTGAACACTTCCAGGGATGGGGCATCCACAGCCTCCCTGGGCAACCTGTTCCAGTGCCTCACCACCCTCACAGTAAAGAATTTCTTCCTAATATCTCATCTAAATCTCCCCTCTTTCAGTTTAAAACCAATACGCCTCGTCCTATCATTACACTCTGTGATAAAGAGTCCCTCCCCATCTCTCCTGTAGGCCCCCTTTAGGTACTGGCAGGCTGCTATAAGGTCTCCCCAGAGCCTTGTCTTCTCCAGGCTGAACAGCCCCAACTCCCTTGGCCTGTCCTCATGGAGAGGTGCTCCAGCCCTTCAGCAGGCTGAGACAGCCTTGGGCTCTGGTTTCCCTCACTCCTCACACCAGGTAGTGGGCAGCCCTTCAGCTCCCGCCGCCCACAGCTGGAGGCTGCAAGTTTTACAGCTTGCTCACTATAAAGCAAGAAAACGATACTGGCAGGCATCACTCACAATCCAGCGCTGAAGGCGAAAACGCCCCATACATTGAACGTTTCTAAAGCCATTTGTGAATTAAAAGCCGTGACAACTTGCACCTGCACAGAGGAAGTTCATATACACGTCATCTCTGCTTTCAGATCTCCTGACAACATTTAACTATAAAACTCTCATAAATTAAGTGTTTCCATTTTATTTTAGTTTCTCCAAATCTTGGCTTGGTTTCTCCTAGTGTAAATACTACACACCTCACAGCAACAATATTCGATTGAACTCAAATCACGTTTTTAATTAAACAACTTTTTTTTTTTTTTCCCCAGAACAGCAGTGTGTCTGCTTCAGTAGGACACTCTTATCTTAATTTTAAAAAACACATTTTACATCTTTCTGTATTGACAGGTTTCCGGAGAAGCAGAACAGGCAAGAAGATCAGAAGAAGCAAGAGGCTAACATGAGAGTGAACTGGCAGAACTCTGAAATTATCTTCAAGTGACTACTTTCCAAGATCATTTTGATGCAACTCTGGTGAAATTTAGATAGGTGTCTTTGCCTGCTTAAAAAAAATAAAAATTAGTTTTAGTTTTCCTTGCTTTTATGTTACAAAAATTTGAGCATGAGAAATCCTAAAAGTATAAATCTGAAGTGTGAGCCACTCATTTTAACAGACAACAAAAACCAGAGTCCCTTTATGCTTTTTTTATAAACTAACTTTGAATCTTTTTTTTTTTTCTTCTTCTGTAATATTACAAAACAGCATTTCTACACTATCACTAATTGCCTCGTGAAGTCAAGCCAAACCCCTCCCTTGACTGGCAACCTGCACACCACGCTCCTACCCACGCCTCTGCCACTGCTTACTGTTGCTCTAATCCAGAAAATGGGAACTGGGTTACAAGCGATCCCAACGCCATGCAGACACCCTGGCTTGAACATCAGTCCCTCGTTCATGCCTTTTTTTTTTTTTTTTAATAGGATCAGAGAGGCTTTTCTACCTGTGTTTACTACCTGTTTTTTTCCTGCAGGTTGCCTGCGTTATGAGGCTTTGACGCAGCCATACTGCTACCAAGTCAGCCAAGGGCACATTTTATTCACAGCTCAAAGCTTCTTCACTGAAGCAGTCACTTTAACAAGGTAGCTGTCTATTCAGTTCCCCCTCCCCCAAAACTGTAGGTGTATAATGGTAACTTACACAGGGGGGTGGGAGGTAGAAAGGGGAGGAACTCAAGGCCTGAATACCGTAAGCTCCTAAGGACGTCCATCTAAGAGAACAAGTATGTACATGATGATACGTAACTCACAACAGAGAAAGTTCAAAACACAATTATAGGTAAGCGAACATGAAACATCGGGCATTTTCCCCAAACTTAAGCATACAGTACAGTTTCTATGGTAGCCATGTTTACAAGGCTATGATATTTCAAAGTTAACTTTTATCATGCGTGATAATCTCAAGACAATTCAGCAGCCTTTCAGGAAAGAGCTAACCGAGGAGAACACCGCAAGGCCACTCCCTCCATCACTACAGCCATTAATTCAGTTAAACAGATTCTTTTCCAGCTCTGACTGAAGGTAACTGGAAGATGCCCTTTGACGACAGTGGGAAGGGGTGACCCCTCCTTACCTACATGTCTGGTTCTGACACGCAGAGGTCATTGTAGGGGAGGCAGCAACAGACTAGCCCTCAGCAGGTCTCCAAGGCCACCTCTCCACCTACCCAAGTTAGCGCTGGGTCCCACAACAGCAGTTTGCCCTGCCTGAGAATGCACCCCAAATATCAACAAAAATTTTTTGCTAACATGGAAGTACTGATGGATAAAAAAAATAAAATAAAATAAAATTGGTGCAGGTAATTTATTCACACTCAGAATTAGCCAGTGCCATTTGTGCGGCACCTGAAACCTGTATATGCATTGGCAAGAAGACCACAGTCCAGGCACAGAGGTTGCTTTAGCCATATTTCATAGTATAGGCTGGACCTAAATCTCAGCTGGCTCCACATAGTGTGAGTAGGGTTTCCTCCGACGAAAGCATGTGAACCAGGACCCTGGTACGTGCAGTCCGGAGACATGGGAGAGTCCGTGTGTGGAACTAGCCTGGGTCTAGGAGGGGACTGATCATTCACTCGGCTTTGCTGCCGACCTACCTGGGCCCAACAGTAAAGCTCACTACAGCCCACAGCAATGCCAAAAGAGGACATGGAGGTCGAGACGCAAGAAGGCTTCATGCAGCACCCTGCTGGAAGGATTCGCTGGCTTTGCCACAGCTGAGGAGAAGCAGCTCGGCTTCAGCGCTGCACCCCAGTGAGCCAGTCTTCCCAGAGACTGGGACACTGAACCTCAACACCCCAGTCTGCAGTGCTGCCTGTGGTCAGGTAGGGCTATGCTGCTCTTCCCAGCACGTCCTGTGTGAACTCGGGGTGCCTCACACTCCTATTTCTCACAGAAGATGGGGAGCTGGCTGCAAACCAGATTTTCAGCTTCAGTCTAGAAATAAATAAATAAAGTAATAATAACAAAAGAAAAAAAGAGACATCCCAGCTTCCACGTGCTGGAGAGGAAGCTGCTTGTGTGTGATTTGCTGCAGGGATGCCTGCCCAGGTCCGCAAATCCTCTGAAATAATAATTCTGCAATAATCCCTCCCGAGGGGTGCTGCTCCTGCATGCCCTGCTAGCAGGACCGTGACAAAGGACTCTGTATGCGCGGAGGGAAGGAGCAAGGGACCCTGCCTCCCCGCCAGCGGACAACCACAGGCAGCATCCACCGGTCCCAGGTAGGCAGGGCGTCCCTCTGCTGTTACCCTCGCTCAGGTGACCTGGTAAAATTTTAGATGACAGGTGAACGGTGGGGGAGGGAGTAAGAAGCTGGAATAAATCTGAATTTCTATACAGCAAGCAGAAAGTTGGGGGGTTTTAATAATATATTCTCATAGGTTAACTGTTGAAGGAAGTTTCATGATCAAAAAATCAGTATAAACGTTATTATTTTCAAAAAGCACAAAGCCACCTAATTTTAAAGTCTTACAGAGTACATTTTGCCCTTAGAGTCTTGCTTTTCTCCAGGACTGGTGTGGGTCGACACCAGCAGACGACCACGGGCAGCTGCTGGAGAAGCGCTGCTGGGCAGTCAGTAGCACTGCACGGCTCAGCCTGTTGCAGCGGGACTTTGTTTCACTGTCTTCCACCTCAAGGCCCTCCCAAAAAGCCACCGAGGCGCTTCACTAGCTGTGGCACAAAGCAAAGGTTAAAGCTTTGAGACATTGGCATGACGTTCTCCCAACAAGGCGCCCACCAACACGTCTTCTTATGTTGAACTGCCAGAGAGAGCCACAACCCTTGTCAGCGAGGAAACCCGAAACTTATTAAAACGGCGTAATTGGGACGGGCTCTCCACCCCTCCCTTCCTCAGCACTGTGAGCTGCAGCAGGAGGAGAGCTTGCTGCCGGAAAGAACAAAACAGGTTCGGACAAGCATGAAACGAAGCTGCACGTATCTTAAGATAGCAGCTGAGGTGGTTAAGCATTTTTCATTACAACCGTGAAACCCAGACCCACGCCCTGAGAGCCCAACCAGCTCCTGTCGACTGAGGTCCCCCGGCCCCATGTGCAGATGAAGTCGGAGGGTTCCCACCACCATGTGCCAGCCTTCACTGAGTGGGAGGAGCCAAAGTGCCACAGACACTTAATTTATGGTATCCTCAGGTTTTCCTCTTGTAACTCCTTTTTTTTTTTTTTTCAGCTGTTTGTTTACTTTTGAGGGGGGAAACCACACAACTGACGTTTTCCAGACGTCCTCTGCCCAAGGATCCCACTCTGGTTTAAGATCAACCAAACCAGATGAATATTCCACAATGGTTCAATCATCATGAAACCATGGTGAAGAGAAAGGGAAGCGGTGGAGTAAAAAGAAGAGGGAAAAGGAAAAAGACAAGACATCTAATAAAAAAAAACCAAACCCACACAATAAAAAAACCTTACTCCATCTTGTTTTCAAAAGGTTCAGAAATGAGCGGGAGGGAAGAGTTGAAATGCGTAAACTCACAGGAATTTCAGATTTTTGTGTATTTGTCTGGACTGCAAGCCCACACGCAACTTTCTTTTATAAGAAAGTACTGCTCTGGACATGAATGCATAGTTATCCTGAAGTCTAAAATCTTTACGTCTAGATTGGGAACAAGAAAAACTCTGCTTAGTAACAAGCAGCACACACCAGTCGTCTTCTAATCTGCACTGAATAGGACCATTAGTCAGACTGATTACATAGTCAGGCACTCTAATTACTTAGGTTCTCTCAAATGCATGCTAGTAAATTTGATTATTACTCAAATAAAGTATACATTGTTAGGTAGGCCAGAGTGAGCTCGCTCTTTCCTTGACCAAAAGCTTTTTAGGGAAAAAAGCTACCTCTTTGCTATAAAATTTTACAGTGTCTAGCACAAAGATGGAAAGACCTCTTGGAGATACTGAAGTACAAATATGAAAACACTACTACATTTTAATATGTCTGGTTTGGGGGAAAACAATATTACATTCTTTTGCTTGATTCTATTACAAGGTACTATTACAAGGAGCATGAATAAATATACCAGGTCCAGGAGCCGTAAGAATTCACAGAATGGCTTAAGAAGAGCTTTTCTTCTGTCTTAGACTCACTAGAAGTTCCCCTTTTTACAGCTTTAGAGATAATACTGCATGTATTACTGTTCATTTTCTGTTACTGTGCAGGTAAGAATCTCTTTTCATTGCACTTGGGAAAAGCTTGTGGATGTTAAATACGAAACCTTAAAGCTTTCTTAGAAGAAAAAAAAAAAACCAACCAAAAAACACATAACAAAAAAACCCTCAAACTGGTAAAAGGTTTGAAATATGCCCAGTCTTGGCCATTCTCCTGTAGTAGACTTCTTTCAAGAAAAAGATACGTAAGTGGCACTGCTAGAACTTGCCCAGGAGACTGGAGCACCCATCAGTCGTTGCAGGGCATGAATGCCCAGGTATGGGCAGATGGAGTGGTCAAGAGATGCAACACCTTTCAGGGCCACGTCATACATCTTATTGTATGGCATGGATATTGCTTTGACATGTGTGAGAACATGCATTATATACTAATAACGAAAAGAAGTTGCTCTTGGCCGCAAAAATTTGACAGACTGTTCTGTAAGTCGTTCCCATAAAATCAGCATATAACTGTCTGGTTTGCATTTGAATTATGAACCTCAAGTTCAAGAAGCAAAAGAGCAAATTTAACACGTAAGAAGGTGGCCCACTTATGAAAACACGTATGTGCAATTGAATTTTCCACAGCCAGCCTCTGCTTAGATAGAATCATAGAATCATAGAATTGCTGAGGTTGGAAGGGACCTTTAAGATCATCAAGTCCAACCATTAACCTACCCTGACAAAAGCCACTTCTAAACCATGTCCCTAAGTGCCCCATCTACCCTTTTTTTAAACACCTCCAGGGACGGTGAATCCACCACCTCCCTGGGCAGCCTATTCCAATGTTTAATAACCCTTTCAGTGAAAAAATGTTTCCTAATATCCAATCTAAACCTCCCCTGACGTAACTTGAACCTGTTTCCTCTCGTCCTATCGCTTGTCACCAAGGAGAAGAGGTCAGCCCCCATCTCTCTACAACCTCCTTTCAGGTAGTTGTAGAGGGTGATAAGGTCTCCCCTCAGCCTCCTCTTCTCCAGGCTAAACAACCCCAGCTCCCTCAGTCGTTCTTCATAAGGTTTGTCCTCCAGACCCCTCACCAGCTTTGTAGCCCTTCTCTGGACACGCTCCAACAAGATATTTGCATTCCATGCCATATAGCATGTATGCATATGTTGGAGAAGCCCAACTACAATTGGTTCCCATGATACAAGCAAAGAGCAATTCATCGCATCCTTTTTTCCCCCCACATAAGGACAGTACTTCTTCAGTAGTTGTGTCAGAATCATGAAGGAGGCAGACAAGAAAGATGTCTTCTATTCAGAGAACTACTTGGTAGCTTTACACATAACTGTGATGTTTATAGTCCTAGAAAGAAAAACCCAAGCTTTTGCTGCAAAGAAAAATACACAATCATTTTTCTGTCTTTGTAAGGATACCGTTGTTTATTTTTGAACTTGCCTTGACAAACCTCAAGCACATGAAGCTGTTAAAAGCCCTAATCTATACTCTTTAAAATGAGGGTTAGATATAAGTTCAACAGGAAATATGGTGAGATTACCCTGACATGTTACTAAAAACAGGCTAGAAGCAGTGGATTAAAATTGGACCACCTTTTCCGATTGCTTGCACGGGAGGAAAAGTTCTAAGAGAGATACACGTACATGAGAGTCTTGTGTATTAGCAAATAGCGTTGCCCTCCACTCTCCACACAGATTTATTTTACTATGTTTTCTGATAAACATCACATCTTAAAACTCATCTTTAGAGACTGATGGGGAAAACCCTCCTGCAAGTGACAAAAGGCTGTCCTTTCCCATATCAAAGTCAATGTTCTCTTCCCCTAAAGATGCAACAACTCTCACCGCCCAAAACATGCTCAGCTTAATGAGCAATGTGATGCACAACCTTTTCAAGGGTGCAGTCCTCCTGTTAGCCTACCAACTACCTATTCTTCTTATTACAGGCACTTATAGCACACAGGCCTTAATGTGAAATAGGCTCAGAGGGTAGGGAGTAAAGCAGCAGATCCATCATCCACCTGGGATGGAGCTGAACTGATGGCAAATAAGCTCAGGCAGGTGCGAGTCCTGATGCCCTGCACTGCAGGACACAGGAGAGTCTGTGGATTGCCTGTTTTTTTACATCCCAGTCCTTATCCCTCTAAACACTAGAATTCACTGTAAATTTCAAATAGTCTGCAAAGGTCATTATGTTGTCCATTCGTATGATTTCTGATGGAGCACAAGGTGAACAAGGACCTTTATTTACTTATTTCCTCATTTTAACACGAGAGGAACGAAAGCAACTTTTGCTGCAAGGGACGTAAAAGAAAAATATTACTGAGTGATTTTATCTGCATAAACTTACAAGCTGATGGGTATATTTTTCCCTAACATATTGCGGTAGAGCAAACAAGCTATAAGTTTGAAAAATCCTCCTACAGAAAAGAAACAGCATCCAATTAGAAAAAAAAGGACGCATTAAGTAACAATTTCATTTAGCTATTCAGGGCCCTAACTAATGTCACCTTACCTGAAGAGTATTTACCTAACACAGTCCAAGCAACTTCTCCCCCCTCTGCTGTCTCAGCTGTGTGTGCTTCAGAACTGAGACCTAGGCTTAGACTCACTGGCCACATCCAGCGACTTAGTTCCATGCATAAACTCTCTCCTGCTCTGATGACGCAATGATTTTTATTACATGTATCTTCAGCCTGGCAGATTAAATTAGAAGTTTCTAGAAACAAGGGCATGCTTTGTGCAGCCAAAGATCACAAAGTTAGAGAGACAGCTACCATCTTTTAAACTGAGCAGCTGTATAACATTGAAAATAGACATACCTAAATTAAATTTCCATTTAGCAAAGTCTCAGTCCTGAAATATTGCAAATCTCTTTCCTTCCCCCTAAAATATCTTGCATTTACTACCATCTGTTTGGATATTGCCTTTTGTTATGCACAATATTAATTTAAGCTAGCAGTAGAAACTTTTCCACAGGCACAGACATTTCTTCTACAAGATTTATGGCTCCCAACTCTCGTCCCACTGATTTTTAAAAGCCTGGGTTTAGCAATGTTCTGTGTGGTACCCAGCCTCGCTTGTCCTCATCCCAGATCCATCAAGTCCATGGCACCGATAACGTACCACAGTATACAACATGCAGGGAAAGCCACTATCAGTGGTGCGGAAAGGAAAGAGCCCAGGATGGGCACAACTGGACAGTCACACAAAGCTGGTGGCACAGAGGTACCACCTATATACCCAAGTTCAGTCCTGGCCACAGGACCGCAGTTCTGCTTATTATCAAGGCAACCACGGAAACCCATCCTCACCAGTAAAGAAAGATGCAAACGAATGAAGTGCATCTGCGGACACCGCAGTGCAAGACTGGCTCTCACGGCACCAACATGTGCAGCACAGGTGGACTCTAAAAAAGACATAATCTCTTCTTAAAACTCAAATGCTCTGGATTAAAGGCCAGACTTTATGCCTTCAGGTAAGTGGTTACGCGCGCCACAGCTAGGACAAAAAGGTAAAAGTAAGTCCAAACAAGAGGACAAAAGATGCGCATCAGTTTAGTAGGACTTCTATACACAGGCATCTCCGTTAAGTATTTTATTTGGAGTCATTTTATTGCCACAAACAGGACCTGAAGGTAGTGAGGCATAACAAGCCAATTCAACAGAGGGTCATACCCGCCCTTAACAAGAAAGCAACGGCACTCAGTGACTTCAGAATTGCAGTCAACTATCACCTGAATATTAACAAGTATTAAGTTTAATATTAAAATCTGAGTATTAAAAAGAATAGTAAGATGGCATGACAAATTAGTCATACAATATTGAGCTGACTCATCACCAGGTGACTCATAACTAATGACTGACTCCAAGTCAATTGCAAAATATGAAGACTGCTGTGATCCTACACAAAAAGCCCTAACATTTGTATCCTAAGCTCTTCCATCATCAAAAGATTCATCAGCACCAGCACTAAAGCAGGTTTCTTACACCGTTAACACAAATGTGTATGAAGTACACATGAACACATTTAACCTGCAAAGGAAGAGATTGTTTCCTAAAAGAATCCATTGAGATAAAAACGTTCCTTCCTTTCAGCACAGTACTATGATTACCAACTATTCAAATACAAGATTCAGTATTGATCTGTCATTCTGCATTACAATAGCTTCAAATACAAATCTTTATACTGATCTCTTCTTTAATGTCCACACTGACAAACAAGATCCGGGTGACCAGGAAAAACCTCCAACAGTCAGTTATATCCACGGAAGTTCAGTGCCAGTGAGGAATCACCCAACGCCTCATTTAGTTCGAGACAGGTAGATATACAAGAAAATCATACTTGTTTCTGGTATGGTTTGAAGATCAACCTGTATTAAATTATTCTCAGGAGACCCCCTGTATCGTAAAGAATGTAAAAATTACTCTTATATTGGAAGTGCTCAATTCTGGGATTCACTCATCTGGAAAGCTCAGTTAACCCAACAAATCTGCTGACACTACCATCAAGAAACCTTGCATGCTAGCAGATGCAATGGAAATACCTGTTCTTGCGCTTTTATAACCAAGTACTACTATGCTAACAGGGAGAAAAGAAACACGCCACAGGAGCATACCTGTAGGATACCCACAGGCATAAATGTGAGTGTGACAAATTAAAACACAGTCCTCACGATTTTGCATTTGCTAGATTCCACTGTAGGTGAAGTTTTCACAGGAAATGGATCAAAAAAAAAAGGAGTAAGGCTCAAACTCAGGTGCTGGAAGTCAAGCACGAAATCTTTGTATGAAATACTGGGCAATTCTAAACAGCTAGGAAGAAACTCAGCAAGCTACACAGGTTCCTAGCGTTATTTAAATTAGAGCTCCTGATTTTACTTCCATTATTTATAGGTTTTGATTTAACTGATCTGCCCAAGAACATAGAGACCAGAGGTCGCATGGAAATGGAGAGTTCCCAACTCCACCACGAGACCATATCCATCAAACACCGCTTCACGTTCCCAGGCAGGGAAAATACGGCACACGCAGCCTTGGTGCCAGCAGAGGAAGCCTGTAGCCTGTCAGTGAGGGGAAGGTTTACCGCTAGACTACCAGGATACACTTCTTGAGAGGACAAGCCAACCAAAGCACGTGCCCAGCGTACAACCTGTCAATTAGATTAAGTCAGATAACAAAGCTGAAAAAGCGCTTCTTTTGATCCCCTCTGTCTGCTGCTGCTCACAGCAAGGGAACTCAAGCACCCAGGTACGTGGCGTTGCTGACAGCATAAGCAAGCGCTGGTCTCCAAAGAAATCCACTTCTCGACATCAGAGGCTTTTCCTGTTAAGACAGGTCTGCGCTAGATCCTGCTGATGCAGCCCTATGAATCATGAATATGAGAGATTTTCCGAGCAGAGGCCCTTGACCTCAGCAGGATTACTCCAACTGTGCTTTTTCGGTGAATTTTCTTTGCTCGCAGGGCTGCTAGGGTTACTTGTCTCAGGGTTAGCGGGCTGTCCCCGCAGCTGGGAAGTGCTGGCACATCTGCCAAAATCTTTTTCCAGACCTCTTGGGGCACAGTTCAGTCCAGTTAAAACATGCACAAAAGTAATAAAACTGAAAAACCGTTCCCTTGGTGCTGTGGGCTCCAGCAGTCCAAAGGTCTTTCACCCTACTGCAGCACCAGCAACTGAAGTCAATCCCTTCCCAACGAAGCTGTTTTGGCTATTACCGACATCACCTGGCCCTTTTCCATGCGCGTCTGAGACACAAACCACGCTGGTGGGGTCCTTGGACCTGAATGGGATTTTTCTGACCAGTTTCAAGGGAACTAAGGACGGCTTTGCCCCCACAAAATTCAGCGCTTAACTACACGCCTGTCCTTCTACCGATCTAACTGCACCACTGCAGTTAAACCACTCTGCCGCATCAGCTGAAGTTACAGCACTATCAGTGCCCGCATGGATATTTTTATTTTGACTTTGCACAAACCACTTCCCAGAAAGTGTAAGATAAAAGCCCTGGGAAGAAAAGGGGGCTGGGGGGAAGAGTTGCATCAAAACAAAACACTAGTGTCAGAATTTGAATCACTGTAGTTAAAACCTTCATGGTGTCCCAATTTGGCCTACAGCCTTCTTCAGACATGCTCCCAGTGGACAGCAGCTACTCCGTAAAACATCCCTCCAAAGGAGATACATGCATTTGGCAGCAGAAAATCAAAGAGATCTATTTCCATCAAATGTGAAGATCCTCCACAAAGGACCAATAACACAGGCACACGTTTATGTGTATGATCTGGTGAGAAAGACAAGCTCATATGAGTTAGAGAAGGCCAAAAGGTGAGTTAGGATGCAAAGCCTCACCAACTGGGCAATCGGAAAGCTGTTTTGAACTGGCAAAAGGACACCCCCCTGGGGCACGGTGCTACAGGCAGATGCTTCGAGCGGGATACTGACCACGGGGCATGGAGAAGTCACAGCTGGAGCTACGGAGGCATGCACACTGCAACCTGCCACGGAGAAAGGTGCGGGACAGGCTCCCAAGACGCAAGGCAGTTTTAAACGTTAGCAAGCCGTTGCCGTCTCCGGTTCAAGATGGCAGAAGATAACACCGCCGAGACAAGTTCAAGCAAGCGCTCCCCACAACCGCTGCTGGATCACAGGGTGAAGAAGCAGGTTCAGATGGGCAACCAGCAACTGTTTATTACCAGTGGGAAGAGGCTGTCAGGAGCAAGCTGTGCTCACATCAGATACACGACTTTCACCTGGCTGGATGCTCAACCCCCGGATAGATCCAACCCGCAGGGATGGCAACGGGAGTCCCTGGCTAAACCCAACACACACACATGAAAACACACTGCAGGTACTGCCCGGGGAACGACTGGACATACGGCTGAGAAACTTACCAGGAGCTGAAAAGTTCCTCTCAACTTGTAATGGGATGTATCCGTTACTATTTTCTATTACGAAAAATGCTTACACTCCCATGACTATCATCCTTCTTCTGACTATTTGCAAGAAGAAAAGCTGCAATACTTCTCAAGCAGAACATAAAAGCAAAGAGCACAATTTGGGGTTGGTTTGGGTTTGCTGGTTTTTTTTGTTGTTTTTTTTTTTTTTTTCTTTTTTTTTTCTTTTTGACCCACAGGCCTATTTTCAAACACAAACCAAGAAGTGAAAGACAGGCCTTTTAGTATTAAATTCCTAGTCCCAGAAACTAAGTTTTCCATGACCTTGGAGACCAAAACTCAGACACTTACCACTATCGTGTAGCTCCAAGTACTTGTAACGGATTCCAGGTCTTTTAAACGAAAGTTCAAACTCCATTTGTACTCTAACAGTAAGAGCTGACTTTTCTTCCAAGGCTCTTCACAAACCTGTTGTTCAATAATGAGCTTTCAAAACTATGTCTAATAGTAAAATTCATTGCTCCCTTTATACTCATCTCATTATCTTGGCCTCTTGCTGTGCTTGCTCCTTTTAACGGATGGAGCAAGTATTAGCTTGATTTCCTACCACACATCAAGTTTTCAGCTGAGCTTAGCAATACACATCTCTAACAACTGATAAGATCTCTATTCATTTACTATTAAATGCATAAAGCTAGAGATTTTATTTTTGCCTTGCGTCGGACGGAGAGTGCGAGCATACCTTACTTTCCTGACATGCCGTAACTTCTGCACACAGACGTGACAGATAAGAAGAATTCAAACCGAGGCCAAAACTCTTTTATCATACAAAAAGTGAAAATAACATATCCATTTGCATCCATATGTAGAAGATCAAAACAAACAAAAAAAAGAAGAGTAATTCAGAAATAAGTGCCCCAGGAATACTGCACCCGATGCATAACAAAAGAAGATTTTAATACCTGAAGTTAGCAATAGCAAGTTTTGATGAGAAAATTCATGTTCAAAATCTGTTAAAAAGCCTCCCAGATATATACATACCTGAGACGTCCTCAGGAATATACCTGAGACCCTGCACATTCAGACAGGGACAACCAGGTCTGAAGTCAGGTGAAGCAGCCTAAAGGAAAACGTGGAAGGAAGCTGGAAGCGGTGCTGACAGATCATGGAAGTCACACTACTCCAGTTGACTCCAAAGTCAGCCGACGTGCCAGGACAACACTGCCAGACAGACGCTTTGCTGTTGGCAAGCCTGTGCTAACAAAGACACTAAGCGTTTTTTAACTGGTAGACTGGTATTTTTTTTCTCTAACAGAAACACAGATCACTTCTTAAGTTTCACAACTGGAAATTAACGGATAGTACTCACGAGCTCATTTCTGCCTCAGTCACCAAGTATCCTGCGGTGCCCTTGGCTGAAGGCAACAGCCAGAACCTGTCATCTACATCAATGCTGGAAAAAGTGAAAATCTCAAGCACGAAAAACCTGGTGCTGTCTCTCTAAAGCTAAGGAACCCCCCTCCTGCAAGTCCACGGGAGCAAGAGCCAGCCCCTCTGACAATACCTGTGCCATGTTCCCTTAAAGGAAAATGCCAAGGAGGAATTTGCTCATTCCGAGCCCAGCTGACGTCTGGGCTGGCTGCAGGAGCCCCAGCTGTCCCCGCTGGTACAGCCCACCCTTCATGACTGCAACACAGGGAGACACTGGCCCAAACCTGCCCCAAGTTTTCACATCAATCTGGCACCACGAGTTCATAGAATCATAGAATGGTTCAGGTTGGAAGGGACCTTAAAGACCATCTAGTTCCAGCCCCCCTGCCATGGGCAGGGACACCTCCCACTAGACCAGGCTGCTCAAAGCCCCATCCAGCCTGGCCTTGAACACTTCCAGGGATGGGGCATCCACAGCTTCCCTGGGCAACCTGTGCCAGTGCCTCACCACCCTCATAGTGAAAAACTTCTTCCTAATAGCTGATCTGAATCTCCCCTCTTTCAGTTTGAAACCGTTACCCCTCGTCCTATCACTACACTCCCTGCCAAAGAGTCCCTCCGCAACCTTCCTGTAGGCCCTTTAGGTACTGGAAGGCTCACTTTTGCCATTTGCTTTTATGCACTACCGGGTACAATGGTATAACACATGGATGAGGATCTGCACATTTCTGCTCTGCAGTAAACATAAAGCAGTGGCAGCTGATGCACACATTTACTTGTATTAAGTACGTGGTTTTAAGTGCTCAGATCTTTTTAAAGAGTGAAAAAAGGATCACTGTGATCCTTTTTCAGAATTCCTCCCTACTGCGAGGAGGACAAGTCTGAGCCTATCAATACCAATCAACCTCCTCTTAAATAACAGCCCCCGCAAAATTTGTTTGTTGAAATTAACCATGGGGCTGGGGATACATTTGGTTTATTTGCTGCAGTAATTTGCAAAGACAAAGCCGCACGCTCAAACTATTACACAAAGCGCTAGAGTCAGCAGGACCCAAGGTTCTACTTAACCACCAATTCACCGCCTGACCTTGAAGAAGTCCATCAACCTCGTCATAAATCTGTCGGCCCAGCTGTGAAACTGGATGCAAGCAGGACTTCCCTGCAAAACGCATGCTGCGTCTAGTTTGGCCTTTTGTTAAATAAATATAACGCCCCCTCAAAACAAAACCAAAGAACTAAACAATGTGGTTTTTTTCCTATATACAAAGCACTTTGTACTGTACAAAAAATGGGAGTACTTTACCAAGTGGGAGGGAAACAGATGTAAATATTTACACATGTACTGCAGAGAGCTGTTACTCACTCTAGGGACATGTATGCTGGTAGCTGTATAATTCCAGAGCTACATCAGCGTACTGGGGGTGCCTTTGCTAGACAAAAATAACGCGCTGGTCTCTGGAAAACATGCACTGTGCTAAGAAGGGTAAAGAAAAAAAAAAATTGACATTAAGGGGACAGTTCCTGCCAGACTGGAAACTAAATTAGCTTCAAACAAAACAGAGATTCAACAAAGCTACAAGTGCTCAGAGCTTAATTATAGGAGTACATGAAACTACTAGGTTAGCATCCAGATTTTTTTTAGTTTTTTCTGCTTTTCCATCACCTTGCAAACTCTTCCAAAAGGCAAGTGTATTTCAGACGGCTAAGTAAGCCTGGAAGTACAGGGGGTAGCTATTTCTCCTTATGGAACTTATACTCCATTGCCCCTTTACACCTCCCAAGGAGAAAAGTTCATGCAAAGACCGGGATGAGATGAACCGCCTCAGCCAGTAACTCGCCTGCTTCAGTCATGTCCTGCGGCAAACGCAGGACCCACTACTTCACATCCCTCCCTACCTGAGCTCCTGCGGAGGTTACAGGACACTGTTTTTGGACTGACACTTCTACTACAGTATTTAGATCAGTGACGCATAAATCCAAATGCAAGTTAAAAATGGACTTAAAATCTGTGCTACGTAAGGGAAGGAGGCTGACTGGATTGCCTTTCACATGGCAAAGTCCGGCTCCATTAACTCATGGGTATGAACAGCTCAAGACTGCAACTTAAAAGTGATAAAAAAAAATCTGGAACAGGGTTCCAAAAGCTTCCTTATAACTCAGTTTCACCTTCCATTATAAAAATAAATCTGTCCACCCAGAAAGTTCTCAAGAAAAGAGATGTGGCTACTCTTTCCCATTGCTATCACCTGACAGGTGAGCTTGTTTTACAAGCATCAGCTTGGTGATGTTTGCCCCTAGTTTGCTAATCAGTTGCCCGCTTCTAATCAGCCATTTCTTTCCATTTTCATACATAGAGGAAGCACTGCTTGTAACTGCAACCCTGAACGACATCTGATAAGCTGCTTAGTATTTACATAACGTCCACACTGAAACTGATAAGTACATCACATTGCGCGCGGGATAGAAGTCATGCAAAAAATGCAGGACTCGAGAGCCGCTTCAGCAACTCCGAATCTTTGTGGTGTCTGAATCTTTGCCTACTTCAAGCTGCCTAATCTGCTCTGAGGACATCAGGTACAGTAAACAGTTTGTTCAGCTTGTGGAGAGTCACAGATTTCAGGATTTCATATTCAGACAACACTGACTCAAGTAGCGATGTTCAAGGACTTTTCAAAGTGTGACCTGCAGAGCTTATCAATAGCACAAGGTGAACATTGCTCCACCTAAACCTGTTTTCTTTAGCCAAGGCCTGGGGTATTGTTTTAATCTAGCATCATATATGAAAGCTGAAAAAAAATCAAGCCTTCACTTAGAAAATTTCTGTAGGCTACTGCTGTCCAGGATTTCTTCTGCAGAAATGGACGTGCACGTGACACAGAGTAAACACATTTTAAGTCCAGTGGTTTTGTGAAGCAGTACATGTATACATCTACGGGAGCACCTACATACACATTTGCCCACCTCATCATCTACAAAGCACACGTACACGACTTTAGTACTTTCCAGAAGAGCCCTATCAACCTACTAGAGGCACTGAGGTACTGCACTGCACTAGCTCTGCTCGTTTCTGAAAGCATTTGAACAAATGCATTTGACAGGTACACTGTGGGCATGCCTGGGATTAACAGGTACCAGCAACTGATTCCGAGTGACTGGTTATGCACAGCAGTGTTCTGGTCTGACCTGTTAACACCGTCATACACCTGGAATACAAAGCAAGCCTCTTAAAAAACGCCTGGAGAAACAACTCAGAGGAAAATCAAGGGTGACGCTTAAGAAAATGTGGACCCCTAGCAGCCTTCTGCTTCTTGGCCACCCCTTCGCCTTCTGCCACAGGCTTTGCTGGACACAGCCCCTGCCCACACCAAGGGCTTTTGTTCACGTACAAGCTCCGTGCAGCAGGCACGTTCTCCTTCGAAGTACACGCTCGTATGCTGGACTTACCAAGCCTTTGTCACGCTTCTGTTGCTTTCCTGATCATGCAGAAATACTGCTCCCTCTTCCCCCCTACCGAGGACATGTGAAAAACATTAACATATCTCAAATGCCTAGCAGACCTTCAGGTATCCTTGAAAGAACTTTACATTTCCCGGGCAAATCTTGTGGTGACAGAAGTCCTTTGTAATTGCATTTAAGCCAACGATGATGCACAGATAATGCCAACGAAGTCTGGCCATCAGATTTCAATGTATATTAAATGCCTGCCTGAAAGCAGCATTAATAATGGAACAGATTTTATTATTTACTTCTAATTAGAACTCCTTGCTGATGCTAGTGAAAAAATGCACTTTCAAAAGAGAAATAATCAGCAGTAAAAGACATATGATTATTTTCATTACAGGCTTGTGGCACTTCTAGCTATTAAGATTATTTCCTTCCCAAATCTGTTTTCAATAGCTTACGGTTCTGCTACATGTGGAAAGCTTCAGATGAAGCATTCAATGGCAGGTAGACATCTTAGTAACAATGCATATACTTTCAAATTAGCTTATTTTATCACCATAGGCAAATCAGTATTTTTGTCTCATTCGGGCATACAATAATTCTGATGATTTGATATGTGAACACTCCACCAGACCGTTCTCTGGAGAAGGTAAGCTTAATTTTTCAAAAAGAGGAACGAATTGTTTCCAAGAGGCAAGATTTTATCTCTCCTGTAAAAGTCATCAGTTCAACAGAGTTATAAATCACTGGAGAAAAATCCCACAGCGAGTGTTCAGTAGAGCCTCCGACATTTAGCAGCTAAACACCTCGGGAAAGCCCGTCTGCCCTTGGTGTGCTCTCGCTGCTGCTGAGCGAGACCTCCCGGGGCTCCCACCCCCTGCAGCTCCGAGATGCTCCCATCTACGTCAACGCAAAGCAAAGCATGCAAAAGGAACACGAGGAGACCATCTGTCCCTTGTGCTCCTCATGAGCTGAAGGAGGCTGGGTGAGGTTTTGTGCCCTGCTGAGGTTTGCTGGGTTTGCAGAGAGGTGCCTGATGCCCGGGGCTGCCCCGGTGCCTCCTGGCTGCCCTGCTCCTGGATGGGGTGGTGGGATGGGCCCTGGCTGCCAGGTCCTGCCGTCACCCCACCGGCAACCAGGGAGAATCCATGACGGGGTCAGTGCCCACACATGTGCATGGACACTGGTGCGTCAGAGGGAAGAGCAGATGCAAAGGGGAGGCAGGCTGGAGGCCGACTGAGCAGGGACACATTATGGAAAGTGTAGTTGAAGAGATCAAACACACAAAAGCGCAGGAGTCCGTGCATGGAAGACCGGACAGAGGGCAGGCAGGAAGCATCAAGAAAAAGAAGGAAAAAAACCCTCAGAAAACAAAAGGAAATACTATTAGGGTGCTTTGAACAAGCACCCCTTACTTCCACCCTGATATATACTCATCCCCACAAGCCTATAACATCCAGAAGTTGTCTGCAGCCAACTGATGCTGCTTCCCCTGGTACAAGTCCCTCTCCTCTCCCGTGTGTGCAACAACCACCCAAATGCAGCGGGGCAATATGCTGCTTTCTGTACAGCAGGCAGGGCAAAAAGAGCTCCTGCAGCATTTCCTAACTGTTCAGGGTTCGACTTCGCAACACACTGTTTTTTCCATGTACATTTTTTTGCTTGTCCTTAGCCAGCTCAGCTTGGATAGATGAATATCCTTAAATCGCCTCCCAGCTCCATCATGTGTATGCCAAACAGGACCTGGCTTGTTTTACAAAATAAAGTGTGCTGTATGAGGAAGAGGCACATGACCCACGCTAACATTTTCTTCCCCTGGTTTAGCAACCATAAAAGCACCACTATGAAAGAACACTTAAAATTCCCTTTGCCACTAATATTGAAAGAGTTTATTATCACATTGCAGAAATGCTTTAGGGGGAATCTCGCTCTGATAACCTTCTCCTGAGAAAGCTCGACGCTTTCAAACAACAAGTCGCTTTGAAACGTTTTAAGGACAGAAACGTCACGCGGCTCCCAAAGGTGCAACAACACATTTTATCCCACCGGGGAAGCTCCTGTGTTCCCTGCTAAAAGAACCTGAAGTTCTGCAAGAAGTATTGCATCTTTCAAACAGAGAGTGTTTTGGACATCCAGCCTTGAAAGTAATCTGGCATCAAAAGCCCAACCTGACTGCACAGATTTAGTTTGTAAACGAAGTTAACTCATGTGGCAAAGCCTATCTGGAGGCGCGGACAATCCCCCTTGGTTTCTGTATCTCCCGGGTACACAGAGGTAAGGCAGACCTCAGGAACTACTCCAGTGACCACAGGGGAAAGATCAAACAAGCTTTCCATCTACAGAACCGGCACCGCGCAGTCAAAGCCGCCGCAGCCTTCCCCAGGGGAACTGCTAGCAGATACTGCTGCCTCCCAGCATGTTTGTCACCCACCCCCCCCGCCATACCTGCTAATGGGCTGGGGCTACCAGCACCCCACACACTTGTCAGACAGCTACATTTTTTAAACTACTTGCTTGACTCGAAGAAGTAACCTAAAAGACCATTACCCAGTCATTTCTTTGACTTTTTAATTTAAAAAGTAAATAATAAATAATCTATAATAATAAACAAATAATCTATAATAATAAAAAAAATAGGGCACTCTATACTACTTGCAGTTTGCTCAGGGCTTAATAGGGATAAATTCATGCCCAAGTTGATGGGAGTCTTCTCCAAGTGACACTCTCCGGGTCCATCCACCATTTACGTGCACTGTAAGGTACAAAACCTCGCCAGAGCAAAGTGTCCCGGCGCTTAACCTAAACCACGTGTTCCTAAAATCACCGACAACGCTGAACAATGAGACCAGCCCACATCCAAGGGAATTTAGGAACAAGGGAACAACTGAAGTGACAAGTTTGTTCGTCACGATGCTACAGATTCATCGTCGTCGTCGTCTTTTTTTGGCACGATGCAGCCTGAATTCCTTCCCATGTTTTGTGAACAGCTGAACTGTGTTCCCTTACAAAAGAAATTAATATGGCTGCCTGTGTACATCTGCTTTAATCTTAAAACAAAAGCAGTTTTGCTGCCTTTAGTACCAGCAGAATAAAAGCACCAAAAAAGCACAGATGGTTTGGATTTTCTTTGCAGCAAGCAAGAGAGAAGACTGACATCTCAACTGTTTACGTAGCCACAACCCATTACGTGGCCGCGGAAAACCGAGGGGGGGACACAGTAAGTCCCTCTTTGTCAGCATCTCAGATACCGACTGCTTTCAGTCAGGTCTTATAAAAAGCATAAAGCAACTCTCTGCTCAAAGAGAAATGCTTTTGTTCATGCAGATTTAATTTATATTGTTAGTAAAACACTTAACAAGGGCCGCACTAATGCCAAACGAATTAATTTCGGTAAAGCTAAAGCAAACACTACCATTATGTTTAGGAAACACAGAACAAAACCCTTGAAAACCCAACATTAAAGGGGTTATTTATGGTCATTGCTCAGCCCTCCTGCCCCCATCGCTTGTGCACTAGAAACCTCCAGGCTGCTCACTTGCAAACTCCCCAACTTCTGACAAGACCTGACTAGGCACTGGTAGCCAGAAAGTTCATTTTGCAGGAATAACACAGGCAACTTGTTCTGGCAGTCAGGAGTGGGGTTTTTTTTTCGATGGGGATTTTTGGAGGGGGGATGGTGTTTGGCTTTTTTTTGGTGGTGGTTTAGTTTTTTGTTCGTTTTGGGGGTGGGTTTTGGTTTTTTTTTTTTTTCTTGGGTTTTTTTTTTTGTTTGTTTTTTTACAATTCAACCTTTCTTTTAAAATATCTTACTCCAGGATTAAAACTTTCCCCTTCCTGGAATTAATCAAACTGATAGTGGTTTTGGCAGAAAGGCAAGTAAGAGTAAAAAAAGTAAGGACAGCACATGTGCAACGTATCCAAGAAGTACTTAATAACCGGCTCTGTATTTTTTTTAGGTAATAAATACACAGTAGTTCAGGCAAAAACACACATAAAAAGGGGGTCTTCCCTATTACCCTTTAACAACTATTCAGACAATAGCAGTCATGTGAAAATACTGTTCTTCATATAAAATGGATAAAAAGGCAAGCTGAATTAGCTCCTGAATCAGGGTGGGGGGGAAAAAAAAAAAAAAAAAAAAAAGAAGTCTTCTATTACGGATACTGCTTTCTTTAGCATTATGACATATCATAGTATTTCTATGCTATACCACTTAACATTTTGGAGAATTTAAGAGTCCCAAACTAATGATTTTCCCGGTTAGCAAGTACTTAAAAAGTAAGTGATGGCACATCAGGAAAAAAAACAAAACCAAACTTGTTCAATTTATGAGTGCTTGAACCAGTGATCAAACAGCGTACTTATGAACAACATTTTAGGGTTTTGAAGCAGCATTTCCATTAAGGAAACTACAGTTGCATTAAATCCTTACTAGGCGCGGGGAGGCTTTTGTGCATCGCAGTTACGCTCCATTAAATGCTTCGCAGGAGGCACGGGACGAGGCAGCTCAGTGGGCTCTGCAGGACACGCGCAGGCTCTGCAGGCCTCTCTTAGTTCCCAAAAATCTCTTTCTAAAGAGCGCGGGATGGAGAAAACATGGGCAAGGGGTCACAGCCCTCCCTCCTCGCAATCCCTTCCAAACGATGCCCCACAGACTGGAGTACCAAATGCCGCCTCCCCAAGCCGGGCAGCGCCTGGGACAGCGCAAGCCTGGGCCACGGGAGGCCACGTCTCCCCACGGATGCTCCTGGCGGCGTCCGGCTCACATCTGTCCTGAGCTCTGTTTACAGCCGCGTCAACAGATGCTTGCAGCGAGAGTCGCTGAACTTTGACATCCCGCATGAAGATGTAAACACTTCTCCACAGAAGATAAATCCCGAGCACTAAAAGGTGCTCCGGCTGACTTCTGGCCCTCCCCAACCTCCCCACCCCATCCCCCAAACCCAAAATCCCCATACACATCCCTTAAAAACAATAATAAAAGACGCAAAACTCAAAAAAAACCCCAAAAAACAAGAAGCCAACATGCAAATAGCCACAGCACCAAATCTGTAGTATACCAAAAATAATCAGGATAATTAATCCAAGTAAGCCAAATACAACCAACTGCAGAATAAAGTGAACTTTACAGCGTTTAGACAGATATAATCCGATTTCCTGGTGTAACGCCACTGCATTTGGCATTGACCCGGAGCCCCAAAGGCAGGGATCTGCTGGCCAAAACACGCACGAGTTACCCAACGGCTGAAGTCGGCAGTCACAACTTGTCATAAGCACCATTAAATTAAAAAGCATGGAAGCCTTCATAAATAAAGTCTGCAGGAAGAGATGGATTCATTTAACGCTAAGAGCAGCCAAGACCAAAGCCCACAGCGTATATTTGTGTATTTTTTTTTAAGAGGCTGTATATACAAGGGAGCGCACAACGGGCTTCTTTAAAATGCTCCCTTGTAAGGGTGTATTTCAAGGGTAATAGATATTAAATTCAGGGAAATGTCCAAATAACCACTGTTTGGAAATAGTGCCGAGACTTCACATGGAAGAGGAGCTAGAAACGAGCACGACGCTTTTCAACGATAACTAAGAAAATCCTTGTCCAGAAGGATTTACTTCTCCGATGCCTGATCCTATGAACCAATGCAGCCAAACACAGCATTTACTGATAAACAGTCCTACTGACTTCAATTAACTTAAGCCAAGTAACTTCAGTGGTGTTATTCATGCCCTGTGAATATGAACGGAAGACTCTTGTTTAAAAGGACTCCTCACAGTAGCAAAGGCTAGCACAAGAGAGTCCCAAACAAGGGTGAGAAAGGACACAAGGCGAAGAAAAGAGTCCTTATGAAAAGTACTTAACTGTTTGCCTGCAGGTTTGGGATTTATTTTTGCTTTTTAATTTTATTTTTAAACCAAAAATGAGGAAAACGTGAACTCCCCTGGTAGAACCACATGGTAACTCCAACAGAATCCTATTGCAAACTCAAAAAAATCAAACAAAAGGAACCCTCCAAACCAAGCAAAAAAGGAAAAAAAACCAGACCTCAAACAAAGCCCAGGTCTAACTTTTTTTGAATGAGGTCACGATGAGAAACTTCTCCCAGCCTTCAAACCAGAAGGAGGAAAAAAAAAAAAAAAAAAAAGGTGAAAACCTCCATGGAAAGCATACTTGAGCTGTGTTTAACAAGGAACATCTGTAGCCTTCCCATTCTTGAGATGCGGAAATGCCCCAGAAGAGCCACATTAAGTTAAACACACAGGAAAAAATACTTTTGTTGCTGACCAAACCATTTACAGGTGCCTCTGATTTGAAGCTCAGGATACTGAGCGGCACTCTGTTTGCTGACATAACACCATGCCGTGAAGGACTTCTTTGTGAAGAAAGTTCACAGAAAGCTGCTTTAACTGACAGGGTCTTTACTGGTGAAATGTGACATCTGTTTTTAAAGAGCCTGCATTTTTGGGATATTAACGCTCAGCTGCTTCTATTTATAACAGATTTGATTTAAAAGTTCCTCTCAGTCAACTAAGCAGGTATGCAATTAAATATCCTGAAATTTCAGTGTCAGACTCCGGCCATTTGATTCAACTTTTACTTCTCTCTGGATGAGTTTCTTCAGATATTCCCTCCTCCCCACCCCCACAACACTTATTATGTCTTACATTTACAGAAATTTTCCCTTGCAAGGGAATGGGCATTATTAAAAATGCACGCTCTTAGGTTTGTTCTGAAAGTCCACAATGCTCAAAGGCTTGAACAACCATGACTACATTAAAACAAATGGGGGGGGATGAGACACAACTATTATTGGCATTATTTTTATATATATTTGGATGTACAAATGGAAGAAAAAGTAGAGAGTCCTAATTAGGAGATAAGATAGATGTTCTTGAAATTAATGCCACGCCAACTCAAGACAACTCTTCTGAAAGATTTCACTCCCCCACTCCCCCCCCGCTTTTTCTATTCGCCATCGATGCTTTCACTGGGGACAGTTTCAAGCGTGTCTGTACAAGCCAAGAGTGCAAGGCAGTCCTCTTTCATGCCAGGGCAAAAGTTAGTATTTTATCTGAAATAGTTAGTATTTTATCTGAAATATTTAGTATTTTATCTGAAATAAAGTTCACATCATTTGGAAAAGAAAAGAAGAGAAACTGAGGTGTTTTTTTTCCTCAACAGAACCTGTGATACTCTACTGAACATACACAAGTAAGTCATTTCAAACAAAGCATACAGTGACAGTAGGGCTTTTAGCATTTCATTTAAACATTCACTGGAGTACTTTATAAGCTCACACAACTTCATTAAAAATTTATACAATACGACGATGAGGAAGCGTCTGCTTCACTGTAAATAAAACCCTTAAGGAAGAAATCATTTTAACCCTAAAAATGGAGGTAGCAACAACACCCTAAAACATGAAAAAAAAAAAAAGACGCAGTAACTGTAATGACATCTTACACACACATATATGTCTATATACACAAGGAAATATTAGGACTTTTTTTTAAGTCTGAGTATTCACAGACTGCACTGACATACTTAACTTGTATATTCGCAGACATGGTGTTTCCAAACCATCCGCCACAGACTCCCTTCACCAGCTCTGTGCACGCTAATGGAACACAAACCAAACCCACCCACCAACCAGCAAATGAGTACAGCATTTTCTCCTCTGGAAAGTGCTCATTATAAAGAGAAAAAACATTGAGACTGTGAACTGTCTGCTCATCGCAGCTTCTCGAGTCAGTGCAGACCCCTCGCGTTGAAGGCCAGCCTGCAGAAGGCTTCTGAGGGGCAGTCTGGAGCCAGCTGCAGCCCAGCGCCATGAACGTGCGCCGAGAGGGATGTTATGCCTTTCATCTCCCACTCCTTCATCGTGGGCAGGGTGGCGAAATATGTCCCTGTCGTACTCTGCCCCTCCCTGTATTTAATGAGGCTTTCATCTACCCCCGTACAATGCCACGCTTTTCTTTTTTTCCATAAAGAGTTAAGGCTGTTTCGTAGCCATTTGCTCAGGAAACTCAAACCTACAACCTGAAATTCCCTTTTTTAGTATCCCATATGATACGTAGCAGATATTCCACTCAGCCTATCAAATCAGCTAGTTTTACAACCATCTCATGTAGAGGGTGACAACAGCAGAAGGCACTACCACAATTGTCTTTAATGACATTTAACTAATGGACTCCTTAATTGAAACATTCAGGCAACACAAGAATACTCGAGGAGCAATTATATCACTGTGTGATTATCAAAAAGGGATTCAACACCTGACACACAACTTGTTGTACTATTGAAAGGTCATGGCATATTCTCACAAGAGCATTGGCACTGGGTAGGATTCCCTACAACCAACACCCCTTCGGCATACAACCGTAAGCCACCACAGGTTTTTGTGGCAAATGTACTTCTACCACTCAGAACAGAACAGAAGGAAGAAATTAAGAAGTAATGTACTGTGCTATGATTTTTCCATTATTCTGCAAACTGACATTGGCAAGGACTTGAAGTTCAAACTCATAGAAGTAGAGCCTGAGCACAATTCCAGTGAACACACCCTCCTAGTCCCACCGCCCCGGCAATCACGTCTTGAGAAGTCACGCAAAATGCTCAGTGGAAAGGCGAGAAGTGCAAAGTCTAGTAGAAGCTACTGAATCAGAGCAGATGAATAACAATGCTGGCTTTGATAAGGTCCCAACACTTTCGTCAGTTTGTCATTAGACTTGAACACAAGCTGCAGCTGTTAAAAGGGTCTGGGAATCAGCAGGTTCGCTGATGATACCAAACTGGGTGGGCTGGCTGACACCCCAGAGGGCCATGCTGCCATCCAGTGTGACCTAGACAGGCTGGAGAGCTGGGCAGAGAAGAACCTAATGAGGTTCAACAAGGACAAGTGTAGGGTGCTGCACCTGGGGAGAAAGAATGTCAGGCATCAGTATAGGTTAGGGGTGGACCTGCTGGAAAGCAGCTCTGAAGAAAAGGATCTGGGGGTCTTGGTAGACAGTAAATTATCCATGAGCCAGCAATGTGCCCCTGTCGCCAAGAAGGCCAACAGAATTCTGGGCTGCACAGGGAAGAGTGTGGCCAGCAGGTCAAGGGAGGTCATTCTACCCCTCTACTCTGCACTGGTGAGGCCACAACTGGAATACTGTGTCCAGTTCTGGGCTCCCCAGTTCAAGAGAGACAGGGAACTGCTGGAGAGAGTCCAGCATAGGGCAACAAAGATGACTGAGGGACTGGAGCATCTCCCTTAGGAGGAAACGCTGAGAGAGCTGGGACTCTTTAGCCTGGAGAAGAGAAGGCTGAGGGGGGACCTGATTAATGTTTACAAGTATCTAGAGGGTGGGTTTAAGGAGGATGGAGCCAGATTCTTTTCAGGGGTTCCCAGTAACAGGATGAGGGGGAACGGGCACAAGCTGGAACACAGGAAGTTCCAATCAAATATGAGAAAAAAAAAACCAAAAACAAACTTATCTACAGTGAGGGTGACAGAACACTGGAACAGGCTGCCCAGGGAGGTTGTGGAGTCCCCTTCTCTGGAGACTTTCAAGACCTGCCTGGATGCAGCCCTGAGGGATGTGCTCTAGGCAATCCTGCTTTAGCCGGGGAGTTGGACTAGATGATCTCTAGAGGTCCCTTCCAACTCTGAAATTCTGTGAAGTCAATACGCCAGCCACGCTTCAAAAAAAATCATCATCGCTCCCCTTGCTTCCCCTGCCTTGTTCTTCAAAGTGATTGCCAAGCCGTCAGAAGTAGTCATTGGGCATTATCTCAGTTTCATATCACCCGCTTGCAACCTTCTGCAGCCCATAGGTAACCAAACAGCAAGGGCAGGATGGTCTAAAAGGGCATCAGGAAAAGCAACAGGAGAAAAAAAAAATACCAATTGGCCGACGTCTGCTGGTATGGTCTCTTTGCATGCAAAGTGCACTCCTGAAAACCTAAGCCTTGAAAAACTGAAGTTACCAAATGCAGTGAATCACTAGTATGCCTTCAGCTGGGCAGCAGCCAGCTCAGACCCACCAGAGACGAACGCCATGTCACGGGTCTGAAGGCTGCTCCCTACGTCCTTCCCGTTTTGCACCACCTGCTTTTAACACAAGCAGGCCAAACCAAAGAAGGTTTTAGTTTGTTTTGGGTGGGTTTTTTTTTCTTTTTTTCCCCAGTGATGTTTATAGCACTAAGGTTTTCTAAGGAAATGTAATCAGTCAGATGATATCACGGTAACGACTTGCGGCTTTTTCCATATTACCTGAAGTTTCAACTTGCATTATGTACACCACGGAAAGGCAGCAACACCACACGTAACACATGCAGGCAAGACCATTAGCAAACAGCTTTTCCACTGGCCGATGCCAACATTAACTCTACCATCCTTTTCTAGGGCACCAAAGCAAGCTCTGCGTTTTACAACAGCATCTGCAGTTCCTGTAAGGGTTTTGAAGGTCAAAACTCTTCTAAAAGTCAGGTTCTTTACAGCTACATGTTCAATTACAAAATCCTGTAAAAATTACAGGTAGCCCCTCCTACAAGCATGTGTGTCACTCCTACTAGGAGCTGGAGAAGGCCTATCTTTAAACGAAAGGCCCAATGCTGGACACTGCTTGGAGCACAGGTTTGTTTAACAACACACAGAGCAGCCTTCCTACTCTCCAACCCAAACATAACAGTGATGCTTTAATGTGACGGATCCTGTTTTTTCAGCGTCAAAGAGCCAACAGAGGAGACAGTCTCAGCCTGTGCACTTCACTGGACCTTATATTTCAGTAGGACAGGTCAAAATATGCAACCTCCCAAATCTGAGCAACACTAAATGCGCAGTTTAACATGCAACCCACAGAAAGCATGCCAGCACAAAGGCAGCCTTCTTGTTTCTCTGTGAGGAGGCTTTGCACCTAGTGGTAGTTACTCTCAATGTAGTTTTGTGGATGTCTTCCCCCATACCATTTGTGTCTGGGGGTAACTTGGTGCAGGTGCAAAGAATCATAGAATGGTTTAGTTTGGAATGGATCTGTAAAGGTCCTCTAGTCCAACGCCCCTGCAATAAGCAGGGATATGTTCAACTAGATCAGGTTGCTCAGAGCCCCATCCAACCTGACCTTGAATGTTTCCAAAGATGGGGCATCTGCCACCTCTCCGGGAAACACTATTCCAGTATTTCACCAGCCCCATGGTAAGAGTTCTTCCTTGTATCTAGTCTCAATCTATCCTCCTTCAGTCTAAAACTGTTACTCATTGTCCTATCGCAACAGGCCCTGCTAAAGACTTTGTTCCCATCTTTCTTTAAGTACTGACAGGCCACAATAAGGTCTCCCTGGAGCCTTCTCTTCTCCAGGCTGAACAACCCCAACTCTCTCAGCCTGTCCTCCTAGGAGAGGTGCTCCAGCTCCCTCACCACCTTCACGGGCCTCCTTCTGTACCTGCTCCAACAGGTCCATGTCTGTCCTGTGCTGAGGACTCCAGAGCTGGACGCAGTACTCCAGGTGGGATCTCATAAGAGCGGAGTAAAGGGGCAGAATCACCTCCCCTGACCAGCTGGACATGCTTCTTTTGCTGCAGCCCAGAAGGCCAACCACATCCTGGGCTGCAGCAAAAGAAGCAAGTGCACATTGTTTCATGTCCAGTTTTCCATACACTAATACCCCCAAGTCCTTCTCGGCAGAGCTACTCTCAGTTCCTGCATCGATACCAGGGGTTGCCTTGAGCCAGGTGCAGGACCTTGCACTTGGCCTTGCTGAACTTCATGAAGTTCACACCGGCCCACTTCTCAAGCATGTCAAACACACTACTCAGCTTAGTGTCGTCACCAAACTGCTGAGGATGCGCTCAATCCCCCTGTCTAATATCTTCATCAATGACATAAACAGTACTGGTCCCAGTACGGACCCTTGAGGGACAGTACTCACCACTGATCTCCATCCAGATATTGAGACACTGACCACCACCCTCTGGATGCAACAATCTAACCAATTCTTCATCCACCAAACAGTCCACCCATCACATCCATACCTCTCCAATTTAGAGAGAAGGATGTTGTGGGGGATCATGTCAAAAGCCTTACAGAAGTCCAGATGGATGACAACCATAGCTATTCCCTTGTCCATTGATGTAGTTACTCCATCATAGAAGGCCACTAGGTTGGTCAGGCAAGACTTGGCTTTGGTGAAGCCACACTGGCTGTCTCAAATCACCTCCCTGTCCTCAATATGCCTTAGCATAGCTTCTAGGAGGATGCAAGTGTTGGTTGAAGAATGAACTGCTGACATTAGGAGGGCAGTGGATGGGAGTGGGAACGCAACAGCTATCGCAGAGTTGGGTTACCTGACTACCTCTTCAGATGCTGAGGATAGCAGTGACTTTCACCCATCTCTCTGCCTCCCCAGGGACATGGAGCACAACTAAGTTTTGCCACCAGAGACATGACCAGACACAGATGCTTGGATGTGACCTCCTCTCTGTCACCCCGTTTCCTTTGCCACACACCCAGGGATTCTGAAGAGAAGGAAGACATCGTTTTCTCTGCCTCAGACCCCAGTTGTTTCACAGTCATTTTCACCCCTCAGTGCCAGGATAGCAGCAATTTAACCTCAAATAGGTTATACCTTGCCCATCAAAAACTACTGTGCAATTCTGTCTGGTTCCTTTCCTGCCTGGCGAAAGGCATGCAAGGAAAGTAAGCATTTCCCAAAAGACATGCTTTTCCACCCTGCTCATCCAGAAGGACGTTAAGTGAAGGCAGCAAGTTTTCCAGTCTACTGTGCTTTCCTCAGCCTTGTTCGCTACCTGAAGCTACCTTCATCTGGTGCAAATAACTAAGAAAAGGAAGCAAAACTGAGGGAACAAACATCCTCCAAAAGTCAAAGGGAGCATCCTCCAGAGGTTGATGACTGTCTCAGCATAACTGTTTATATCTGACTCAACCTAAAACTGAAACCCAAGCAAATGCTAGGGCCTATCTCCATCCCTGCAGGCAGGCAGAAGCCAGGAGTGCTGGACAGCCAGGAAGCGGTTAAAATTAAAAAACAAAAAACAACAACAACAAAAAAACCCAACAGACAAAAAAAAAACAATCCCCAAAAAACACCAAAACCAAACCACAAGAGCAACGAGAGGGGAGTAATGGTCCCCTTTCTTCACAATCCTCTTGTGACAGGAGCTGGTGGAGCTACCCTGGATTTGCTCCAGGAGGTGTGCCTTGCTGCCTCCCATTGAATCAGTGACACTCCACTGCCGTGATGCCGCAGTGCCACGTGCCAGCCCCACTTTCTGTTACAGTCAGGGAATACAACCGTGGAGAGGCCACCCACCTCCGGTAAACTAGATAACCACAGGCCTGTGTGGAAGAAGGCTCTCACAGCCAGCAGCGCCGCTTCAGCTTTGTCAGGCACGATCATAGCAACTGACCGGACAGCCAATGGAAAGAGCTATTAAAACCAAAGTTGTGCATTCAAGTCATACAAAAGGAATGTTTTATTCACAAACCTTAGGCTTTTAGTTTCCCTCAAGCCCTTCCCACAAGGAGAACAGCTTTTTTTCCACAGAGCATCAAAAGAGAAAACAAAGAGGAGCGATGCTCATACCTGACCATAGTCTGTCCTGAATACGACGACTCCTTCCGCACAGGAATGAACAGTACTGGGATAATGCTGATTATTTTCTCGCAGCCAGACCCGAGACCCCTAAAATAAACAAAACAGAGTTATAGATGGCATAACTGAAAAAAGAATTTCACTCAATATTTTTCTATGGAAATACTTATCAAGTAAAAAGAGAGAAAGCGAGAGCAAAATCCAAATAAACCAGTGAAATGAATAAAATAAAACAACCTCTCAGCAAGTATTTGTTGGTTTCTGCCAAAACAGTAAACACAGGAGAACTACACTTGAGTGCTTTTTTTTTTTTAATAGAAGTTCCTAAATGCTGGCAAGAGCAGCTAGAGCCAATTCTCTGAGTCATGTGCCTCATGTTAGCACACGTAAAATTACAAAGCGGTGTTTGAATTTACACACAGTTTAAAAGATCCTCCTCAACATTGGCTGGCTCCCTACCTGTTTATTTTCAACGTCTGTTAAGCACTCACAGCACTTCCCCCCACTATCATCTTTCACCTTTTTTCTAAACCACTTTGCCCTTTATAGGGTCCTCCTCTCTTGACTGCACAAAAATGCAGAGGATTTAAAAAAAAAAAAAAAAAAAAAAACAAACCAAAAAAACCCCACAACCTGCTAGCAGGCAAGTTTACAAAGAAATGATATTCGCTTTTCAGCGGTGAGCACACAATGGAGACACTACCAGCGAGACACCTAAGACAGTCTAGTAAAACAAGGTAGGCATAGACTATTTTAATTTTCACCTGGCTGGTAGATCCAGTGTCAAGAAAACAGAAACATCCAGCACTGGGAACAAGGGAGGAGGAACCACAGCTGACGCTGCAGCTGCAGCAAAAGCCATCCCATTAATGATACCCACTCAAGTTGCTCCAGCAGAGAAGGCGGCTTCAGCTGGCATGAAAACACTGAACAGCAACACCCCATGGTCTGACCTCCAACCCAAACTATACTCCCGTTTCTCTACAGACAGACAGCAGTCATATTCTCTCCTAAAGAAAACAGTAAAGTGGTGGTAGAAAAGGGTTGGGTTATACCCTGATAATCAGAACTTTGTGACTTTGGGTGTACGATCACTGATAAAAACCAATTCAAATAATTAATTTTGTGTGCTAGCATCCAAATGTTGCCCTTGCCTGAATTCCTACACCCAGAAACTAGACTTCCAGCCTTGTTAAGTTGGTGGGGTGCAGGGTCCTGATTAACAACCACGACAAATACAGATTTTTACTTCTGTTACACATATAGGGCGAGTGGCCCTTGAGTCTACCACCGACTTCAGCCACGTTACAAGTTGCATGCGCTTTAGATAATGTTGAATAGACATTATCCTTGTTTCTATGACAGGGGAACTGCAGCACTGAGACACAAAATAATACTCACAGAGAATGTACAAACTCTTGCTACTTGGTTTCTCTGAATGGTAAGAGCTCAGCTGCACAGAGGACCACATAAGAGCATCCCTCATTATTTCCCCCCCGACACCCCCTCCATCTTTTGACAAACTGCTTTCCATTTTAAATGCTGCAAATGCCTGCGGAGCTGTTTGCCCTTTTACCTCTGAAACCTCGAGCCAGATGTTTCCAGGTTTACAGTGAGCCCGAGGCAGTTCAAACGCAGCATACATTGACTCAAGAGCGCAGGGTGAGGGCAAAGGGAAGCAGAAAGCAGAGCACTCGCACCCGGGGTGGGCAGGGGGGAGCAGGGGACTGGGAAACAGCAGGGAGAGGAGTCTCCAGAAGTGGTAAAAGCAATAGGGAGGACCTGAACATTTAATTCAAAACCCAGTGACAGCAGAGGGAAGACTTCCACCAACTCTCTTGGGTCTGCACTGGACTCCAGCCATCAGGAAACTGAGGGCACCACTCTGTTTTTAACCTTCTCGAGCAGCATGAACACTCTCATGCTGACAGGTCCCTCAAAGTAAAGAAGTTCCTTCTTATGTTTAGATGGAACTTCCTATGCTCAAGTTTGTGCCCATTACCTCTTGTCCTGTCGCTGGGCGCCACTGAAAAGAGCCTGACCCCATCCTCCTGACACCCACCCTTTAAGTATTTGTAAGTGTTGATAAGGTCCCCCCTCAGCCGTCTTTTTTCCAGACTAAGGAGACACAAGTCCCTCAGCCTTTCTTCATAAGAGAGATGTTCCAGTCCCCTAATCATCTTTGTAGCCCTTTGCTGCACCCTCTCCAGCAGTTCCCTGTCCATCTTGAACCAGGGAGCCCAGAACTGGACGGAGTACTCCGGATGTGGCCTCACCAAGGCAGAGTAGAGGGACAGGATGACCTTCCTTGACCTGCTGGCCACACTCTTCTTGATGCAATGTACTCACGCTACACCACACCATATGCTTAGAGCAAGGTGAGCTGAGTCTTTTGCCTGAGATTCCTGTATGTCCCCAGCCACCTCACTTCACCTGTGCATCACCGAAGGCTGAAGTTGTGAGAGGCTTCTGGAGGGCATCCAGTCCAACCCTTCTGCTCAAACAGGGTCCCCTAGAGCTGGTTGCCCAGGACCACGTCCAGATGGCTGTTGAAGATCCCCAAGGATGAAGCCTGTGCCAGTACTCGGTCACCCTCACAGTATTAAAGTGCTTCCTGACATTCAGAAGAAACCTCCTGTGTTTCAGTTTGTGACCACTGCCTGCAGTCCTGCCACTGGGGACCACTGAGAAGAGCCTGGCTTCCTCCTCTTTGCACCTTCCCTCCAGGTATTTATATACATTGATGAGACACCCGCCCTCCAGGCCGAACAGTCCCAGCTCTCTCAGCCTTTCCTTACAGGACAGATGCTCCAATCCCTTCATGGTCCTTTATTGGACCCTGTCCAGTATGTCCATGCCCCTCCTGAACTGGGCACAGCACTCCAGGAGGGGCCTCACTAGTGCTGAGCAGAGGGGAAGGATCGCCCCCATCGACCTGCTGGCAACTCGCTTCTAATGCATCCAACAGAAATACCTATAGAAACCTCATGAGATGAAATACTTCAGAGTTAACACAGGACACCAGAAGAAAGAATCATCAGCCCATGTAAGAACCCCATTCAATTTTACGACTGCTGTTTCATGGTTAAATATTTTGCTGTTAGTAGTGGGATCATTCTGGCACAAAATGGAAGGACTACATGGTCGTTCAGCTCGTAGAAAATTTTTACTTCACTGGGCTTTTCTGCCTTGACCCAATAACCCCACAGCAACAAGGCATAGAAAAGCTTTCCCCCCCCACTAAACAACCATTGTTTTATTCACAAATTGTAACAGATTTAACAACAGTGGCTACTGAGACAGCCAAACTCTGGAGACCTGATGGCTTGATGGGTGGAAGCATGTACAACAGTCACCCCGAGCAGCAAAGGCAGTTTGACCCAAGACTTCCCACCACCCAGAGAAATGCTCTTGCCAGCCCGCTGCTGGGCATTAAGTGTCTGTATCAGTCAGTCTCCACCTCCTCCTCCTTGATGAATGCAATCCATCTAAATGCACGCATAAATCGCAAAAAAACCTATTTGTCAAAACGCAGTCAAGTTCTTCATGTGCTTCAGGACAACCAAACCCCTGTTGTTCCATTGGTTTATTATTTCCCAAAATCTCTGAGCTCAAGTAACATGAAGTTTATGCTTTCAAGGGCAATAAAAAGCTTATAAATATTAAGCCGCAACAAAATTTGCCAAAACCTCAGCATTCAAAATAGCCTCTCACAAGGAGGAGAATGTTTTCCATCTTGAAATGAAATAATTAATTCCGCAATTTTATTTCTGGGAATAAAAAGGGGCCTGCACAGAAGCGTTCACTTGGCTGGGCTAGTCTTAAAATAAGCTTTTTAAAGCGAGTAGGAAAGGGTTTGATTTAAACAAATGTACATTGTTAGGGGTCAATAGCTGCTATTCAGGGGAGGCAGGAGGAACAATGCAGTTCACAAAGCCCCAGGCATCTGAGATGCAAATACAACGTGTTCCCTGGCAAGGTAGCTCAACAATACGGGATCTGTCCACGGGCTGGGTGCTCCAAGGCTTTCCCGTCCGGGGGAGGCGGAAAAAAAAAACCAAAACAAAACAAACCACCAAAAAAAGCCTTGGCAAGAGACACCTCAACAAGCTGTGCATGTTACAGCCACCTCCTGTGCCCAGCGAGCTCTGCAACGGGGCTACCGTCCCTCTGCCGTGCGTTCGTTAGGTGCAAGCAACAGTTTTGAGAACAAAACCTTCACGAGCAGTTAGTTTATGGACAAGACTTGTCACACAGGACGCACCGGCGGAAGGACTCCGCTCAATGCACAGGGTGGCACATTATACTGATCTGGACCTGTTTTTGGGGGGAGAAGCCTGGTAACTGGGGTTACTCCAGAGCTCGCTGACGAGCCACCTAACATCCTGCTGTTCTGTGATAAGGGGGAAAGCAAAGCCACGGAGCACTTACAAGAGCCCAATGGTTTTTTATTTCCACGAAGCGAGGTTGTAAAAATACTTGGAAGAGTGTTCGCAGAAGGAGGACCATATGGCACCATTTCCATAGCAAATACATTTCTCCCAATTGCAAAAGGGAAAGGAAATAGGTTTGCAAATCTCACAGCTGCAAGACCACCTGGAGGAGTCCTTAGTCCTTCTAACCTCACAGATTTTACTGCTGAAAATGCAGACGTTTTCTCTTATCTCCGCTGTATTCTATTCTTGGAGATGATAAAAATCCACTCTTTTTTACTTTCTGTTGGACGTATATGCTGGAAATCACAAAATTAGCTAAGAACTTTATCTCAACTACGTAAAACGGTGGAGCATTTGTTACAAAACTGTAATTAAGAAGCTAGATTTTGTATGCATACAGGTTATACACTGAATAAAATAACTGCCTGTGCATCAATTAAATTTTTATATATACCGTATGCATCTCTATATATGGAAAAGCACATATTGTATAATAACTGTGTTCTCATCCAAGTCAAATGCTGCTCATTCACATGTTAACTTAAAATCCAGCTGAGTCATCAATGCTGTTGATTCAAAGCAGTTAAAACGGCTTCAAATTAAGGGCAGTGAACGTAGGTTATGCTGCACCTGTATTCAAAAAGCATTTCGCTATTAGGGCTTGGCAAAGCAAAAGGAACAATAGTCAATATAGATTTAGAGAACCTTTTGTTTATGTACCTCAGTAGCTTGGCTCCAAATGCAAAGTTTGAGAGACAGGAAGAGATGTTTTTAACTAGGTCAAGCTGGACATAGCATTTTAATGGAAAAGATAACTAAAACCACATTTATCGTCGTTCCTCCTCTCTACTAACTCACACAAAGAAGGCCACAACAAGAAAGAAGCTATCCAGATAAAAATACAGCTTTGTTAATTTCACGTTAATGAACACATTTGCTTCTGAAAACTCGTCCCTCATTGCTAGTTTAGGATTACTGAAAACACTTCAGTTCAGGGACCCAGAACATTTAACATGTCGAGTGCATGCTTGGCCAGACTACTCAGTGGCAAACTCATAAAGTCCAGTGGAAGCTGGAGATCCCTCACCGACTTCCACCCCAAAATGAAGTGTTCAGCTTCCTAAGCAGAAAACCAGACCTGTTCTTCCATACCTAAGTCCAGGAAAACAAACAAGTAGTAATGGCCATTTGTCTGATGTATTACTCTGTAATTCAGAGTACTGACCTAGATCCCCTCCTTCTCAGTGCCCCGCTTCCCCGGTGCACTTTCCTTCGCTCATCGATAAAAGGCTTCCACAACAACCAGCGGTGTTTGAAACACTAAAATCACTACAAAAGTCTGTGTATGCTACCACTACACAACCTAGGAAAGGGAAATAAATTAATATTCTAGAAACGATGCCAAGATAGTGCCACTAATGGGCTCCGTTTCTCTCCAGCCAGCCTGCCTGCCTTCTGCCAATAGTTGGTGGGGTGGTGAGGAATGGATGGAGTGACAGAGGACTAGTTGAATCCTAAATCTCTGTAGGCAGTGAGAGAAAGGACAGCTTTGGAAGGTATTTGAGCATGGAATGCGAATTTCAGTACCTTAAACTCAACTTCATGAACTGACCACACACTTAAATCTAGGCACATACTCAGTCCAGCTGAATGGGGTAAAATTCATTTTCAAAACACTTAAGACATTAATCACAATTTCCTTAGAGAGCACGGGAGTAAACTACTAACACCTTTCTCTCCACAAATTTAGTTCTGCCTCCTGAACAATACCACTTTGCTTTACTGTTTTAAAGCAGAACAAAGCCATGAAGATGTTTCCGTGGGGTATAAGGTCAGTTGAGGGGGGTTAGTTTCCTGCAGAACAAAGTCTCCTTGAAAACGAGATGTTTCTGTTGCCTGTCCATCCCCCACACCAGATCAAAGCACCAGCTCTCCTGCTCCCGAGATCTGTGGAACAGCTGCTGATTAACCTTGAACAGGCTCCATCTCCTCCTGTTTCAGTAATTGGAGATAGCACAGCGCCGACGATGGCATACCACTTTAAAAGCAAGAAACTGGATTAAGACATATATTATTACTGTTACTGACTTGAGAGGGAACTGGAATAAATTTGTGCCTTCCCCAGCCCTTTGAAAGCACCAGTGCTTCTTACAGAACCACTGCTTCATCTAATACGGACTTTTAAAAAATATTTAAAAAAAACCCCAAACAACAAAAATCCCAGCCAGAACATTTTATCTTCCAGTTATTCCCAACACAAACATCACACAGAGATTACCCTCTATATACACAGGTGGACGGGCACGCTCCTCCCCACCTTCTGCTGCTGAGTGTGAAGACACACATCACTAACAGACCTCCCTCCAAGGCCAAAACGTAATTGCACTTCTCTGCTAGAGCTCTGAAGACGTGGTTGCCAGCTCCTGAGGACGACAAGGTTTCCACACCGCTAGGAAACAACAGCTTTATCACACCCTCAAAAGCAAATCCAGCAATGAAATGCCATCAAGTCTTTTTCGGGAGAGTTATCGGTATGGCTACGGTCTGAATTATGACTTTCATGAGACATTCAAGTGCGACCTTTACGTTTTGACAAGTTTTGCAAAATACTCCTTTAACTTTCAAGACTGCCCAACCTATACCACGGCATCATGGAAGAAATTCTTTACTGAGGGTGGTGAGGCACTGGCACAGGTTGCCCAGGGAAGCTGTGGATGCCCCATCCCTGGAGGTGTTCAAGGCCAGGCTGGATGGGGCTTTGAGCAGCCTGGTCTAGTGGGAGGTGTCCCTGCCCAGGGCAGGGGGGTTGGAACTAGATGATCTTTAAGGTCCCTTCCAACCCAAACCATTCTATGATTCTATGATCATGGAGACATTCAAGGCCAGGCTTGGTGAGGCTCTAAGCAATCTGATCTAGTTAAAGATGTCCCTGCTTACTGCAGGGGGGCTGGACTAGATGACCTTTAGAGGTCCCTTCCAACCCAACACATTCTATGATTCTATGATCATGGCTGCAAAAACATGACAATACAGGAATTTGGGAAGCTTACTGTGATTAGCAGCTGCAGCCAAGCTAGACAAGCTGCTAGTGGACAACAGCTCTTCCTTGTGCCTGCAAATTTAGGTAAAGAAATAACAGTTTCTGTGCAGTCAAGTCAATGGCATTTCTGATTAATTCTGAAATTAAAAATAGTGCTCCGAGTACTATTTGGCAACTGACCATGAATAAAACTGGAAAAATGAGAAATCAGGGAAGTGAGGAACACATACAGCAACTTTTCTTTATCTGCCAGATCCACAGTTTCAAGACCCGCTGTACCTCACCATCAGCAGGTGACACAGGCTTGCCTGGCACGGGACACCACCTCCACAGCTCTCCCCTCCCCACCTTTGCTCGTGTGTGTGTGAGGGAATTTTAATCTGTTAAAACTCAGTAAGGAAGATAAGTAATTCAAAAAGACAACACGTGGGTGAGGAGAAAGAAGAGCGGGTAGTTACTGATAATAGCGGGGAGATGTAAGGAACACAGGGGAAAAGGGCTTGGAGCCACTGTAAACCTTTCCGTCACCTTCTACATTGGGGCAGGGGGTAGCAGCGTCCAGGCAAATGACAGAGCTCCTCGTACATTCATGGTCGTCTTAAAAGTAGCACGTAATTCTCTCCCCTTATTTGAATTCCTAAAGAGGAATATACAATATCCTTACAAAAACCTTAACATTTACCCTAAGAACCAAACAAGTCCTAACTCTGTCTTCACAGATTTCAATGGGAGTTGCAGTCCCCTCTTTGATGACAACAGTTTTGCCAAGCACTCATATTTTTCCAAAAACACAATTTTTATTAATTACAGTCATGACTACAAATGTAAAAAAAAAAAAAAAAACAACCAACCAAACAAAACAACCAAAGAAAAAAGAAGCAACCCAAACACAAACCCACAAAAACCTCAGAACTTTGTTTCCTCAAAACCAACTGAATTTAACTGAACTGCATACACGCACACACCCTATTCTTCATCCATGGGAGGTGAGATTTTTTTTTTTTAACCTCAACAGGTATTTTAAGGAAGACAGAACTGAGGAAGGACAGCGCGCATAAAAGCAGCAGGGAAGAGAGACTCTCCTCTAATAACCGTTCACCAAAGTCTACAGCAATACAGCAACAGTAGTTATCCCAGCACGACCGCCCAAACAAGCCAATTTAAATCACCACTAGCTTCTGCTAACATAATTTTTTCCATATCGTCTAGCAAGTTGTTACACTGCCGTGCACCACTGTCTGTCACCGACTCGGGGACAAGAGGACAGCCTGCCAAAATGCCTGTAGCTCATCCACAGTTGTGCTTGGCAGTCCCCCGTCCAAAAGCTACCAGCTTGGCAACTTTTTGCTTATGCTAGATGACAAGCTTCTAAACTCACATCGAGGTGGAGAAGGATTTCTAAATCCACATGTGTGAAGTCATGCTAGCACCCTCTTATCATTCCCTCCTTCAGCCACGCTCTTGGGACTGGTGTCTCAAAGACCAGTAGAAATACCTTCTTCTTCACTACCCTCTTTACTGGGGCTCAGCCACACAACTTAGCTCTTCTTAAGAAACTTTGCCCGTAAAACCTCCCAGGTCCCAAATTTGTCATCTGCAACAGGTTGCTAATGGTCTCAAAACTATTTTTCACAAGTGCTGTAAAACACCCTGGCAATTTCTTCCACCATCCTCTTGCCTCTCCTGCCTGAGCAGGACGCAAAGCAAAAGCCAGGGGAGCCACTCATGAGCACCAGTCGTGTGGTACAGGAGAGACCGACCACTCTGAAATGAGGGTAAATTTGAGACTGAACTTGAAAGATGTTTCCCATTCACCTCCTGCAAAGCCCACAGAGAGTCTTGTTTGCAAAATGGGAACTCCTGCTTGCAAAGGTAGATGTTCAGTCTCATTTCAAAACGTTTTACTTATGAGGAACATCTTTAATTTGAGTACTTAAGAGATGATTAAGTGGAAAAAAAATACCAAACCAAAACACACATTCCTTTGACACATGGGTCCTCAAGAGAGGCATTTAACGCTTACTTTCAAGAGGCATGAAACTATTGGGCTTATTAGTCAATGAACTGTTCAGTTCTTAATGTTCTACAGTGTACCTGGACACTGCCTTTTTAGAAGAAAATCTAAATATGGAACAACTATAGAGTGCTAGTTTTTCCACAGATGCTAGTTGTGCTATACAAACACGGATATGCCTTGTCTGGAGGGACATTATACCGGTTCAGCCTGATTTGAATTCGCAAAGCAAGCGAAATTTCTGATCAAGACACATTTTCTGACATTGACCACTCTTTGCCAGCCATCTGACTTTATTCTGGTAGTATTTATCAAAGCATTCTTGCATCAAGGAGCATTACTGATAAAATGCCAGTGTTGCACCGGAAAGTACACAGGAGGATATGAATTTTGCAAGGCAAGGACTATTCCTGGTTTCTAGGAAGCTCAGTGTAGGTCTTCTTTCCTCTTTTTCTTTTCCCCATGCCCCGCGCCAAAGAAGCAGGCAATTCCAAGAAAACTTAATTTTAGCTAAGTGGGATTCTTGTATGAAAAAGATAATTCATATTAAGCAGCAGACTGCGCAAGGTAACAAGCACACTTAAAAAATACTCCCAAGAATAACATCACAGCTTTCACTTGGCAAGTTACTGGCATCAAAGCACAAAAGGTTCCACTTTAGCTCTTATTTCTATATTGCCAATTTTCATGATCCTTTTCCAGGTCTAACAATACTACAGGGGGTTTTTTTATTTATTTATTTATTTAAATTGGTTACATCTCCCTGCAAGTCAAAAATATCAGTTTACACATGAATCATTTTCCTGGGTTACAGCAGGGATGGGCAAGAAGGGAAAATACTTCCAGCCTTAATTGTTGCAGAAAAAACAACTATACGATCAGAGCCTTAAGATGAAAAACAAACCGACCCACCCAGACTACATTCTTCAAAAGTGTGGTTTTGGTTTTTGCCCCCCTCTTCTTCCAAGCTACCTATTTTCTTAAAATTAAAACTCAGGATTTTGGAGAGACACAGTTTACACTTTGTTGCCATAAGAATTAGCAAGACTATAGTCTTGCTATATAAGTCCAAGGCTCAGAAAGTAAGTGTGAAAGGGAGAGAGAAAAGACAAAAATGGGACCACTCAGCCCACATTTATTTATTTCACTAATAGAAACGCTGAGTATTGAAAAGAGGAGAATTTTAAATCTCAGGTCACAGCTTCTTCCCCTAAGTTTTACTGATCCCCTCAGACTGAATTTGCAATAGGCGATTCACCAGGCTTCATTTCTCTTTGCAGCTTTGCTTTCACAGTATCATCACTACATATCTCTATTTCACCACAGAAACCCAAGTATTTAAAGTATGTAATTGCACTGAATTATTTCTTTACATCGCTAGTTCATGCTTCAAGGTGGAATTTTTTGGTTTGTTTTTTTTTCAGTTTGTTTGTTTGTTGCTTTTTTATATCAATCTCATTTGGCAAACTACATGCGGTTTGCTCTACAAACACCAGAACCCTTTCCTAACTTTGCCCAACTACCACGTCCTACAGACGTCAACAGGACCCTGCACATGTAGAACAAGGACTTACTATGGTTAATACCTAATGGAATACAGTAACCAGGAGGAACGGATGAAAACTACCGGAGAGTTGGTAAATCAGGATGCGCTGCTGGACCTGTTCAGTAACACTTCCACCAACTGTTTCAGCCTTGCGTTTCCGACGGCCCAGCCAGCCAGTCTGACAAGCAAACCCCAGCTATGCTTTGACCACAGGCAGGTGACAGGTTTGGGCTGCACCAGGCCTCGCAGACGGAGCTCAGGTCCCCCATTGCCGTAAGCCACAGAGCTTTCACCAACAGAACCCACTCAACCCTGTTCATATGCCCTGTTATAAGTCAGGGGCAGTGTCCTGAACCCAGGGCAAGCATCGCTTTGCCATGCCATCTCCAAGAGCCGAGATGGCCCAACGGCTAACCCCTCACACATGTGGTCCCTTGGAGTGGGTGCAAGGCAGCTCACCACAGCTCAAAGGCAGGATCAGGAGCCCCAAGAAGCTGGATGAAGGATAAACACAGGCCATGTCTACAGCTAGCCAGGAAAATGTGGTTTTCTGGCCTGCAGCAGCTCGGTAGCAGCAGCTCCGAGGCTGATTTAGGAAGCTCATGAAGACGTTATCGGGCTTGCAGCATCACACAGAATGAGTCCAACGTGGGTTAGGAAACAACCTGAGGTGGTGGGGAACCAGTACTTCACACCCAGGACCCAGCCATCCTTAAAAATTAATTAAATAATAATGAATGGACCCTTTAAAGCCTTAAAAATCCAGGATGCAAGCAAGTTCCTCTCTAGGTCCGAACCCCTCCTGTGGTGCCTGGCTTCTTACAAGCAGGTTTGGAAGATGGGATGATCCTTTGCCAGAGCAACATATGGATGTTCTGACAAACGGAGGGCAGCAGGGCACCTGTCTGTGCTCTCCTTCCTTACCTTTCGTGCTTCAGGACAGCGCAGAAAAAGCCGATTCTACCACTGAAGTCCTAAGTTTGCAAGGCTAGCGTTACCAGCTTCCCACACTAATTTGCATGCTGCAAACCACAATAATCACCGAGCAACTCCAAATTGCCCGTCTGGAGAACACCTGATGAAAACACAACCAATTAAGCAGAACATAATGGCACGCTTTATCATTAAAGGGCAGAGCGCTGGCTTGTTCCCACGTACCCGAGGCAGAAACACTGGCGGTTGGTGGCCCAGGGCTCGTGCATTCGGGGACTGCAGGGGACCATTGCCGTGCCAGGTGAGCATCTGCTGAGCTCAGCCTGTCTCCTCGGGGATTGCAGGGGATACAGGGGACCACCGCCGTGCCCGGAGAGCACTGGCTGAGCTCAGCCTGGCTCCTCGCAGAGCACATACGGGGCAGCCCCATGGCAGGCACCCTTCTTGGAGCCGTGAGGACATGCACTCCAGACAAGACAAAATCTCTCCCTTCTTTGGGGACCACTCAGACGGACGTTTGCGCTTTTTAATGGCACATGATATCCAACACCTTTTGCCCTCCGACTTCCTGCAGCTCACTGCCTTGCATACAGCAACAAAAGGCACTTCTTAAAAAAACAAGAGCAGGCAGGCAATAGTATTTTAATTAAATCCTAGCAGGATTACCCACTAAGTAACACATATTACCGTTTTATGCAGAAACGGGGCAAGCATGTTTGCTGGAGAGTTAGTGGGAGATTCAACCAACGGGGCAGAAGTAAGCAACTAAAGGAACAGTCTGGGTATAGACTTTTAAATACATATTCTCTATTTTCAGGAAGGTGGTGGGGAGGAAAAAAGGAAAAAAAAAGTCTTAGAGTGACCCTCAGACTCTGTAGCAGTCCTGTAAAGAGGCCCACAGGTCTACACAGATAGAAAAAAATACAGTTTATTCCCCTTTCCATTTATTTTAGAATTAATTTGCTTTCACAGCAGTTGAAAAAATGACATTAACAGGACTCTCTGAAATTGGTGCACCTGTCTACAGCCTGAAACAGGTGTCTTTTCTGCCACCTTCCTAAGGCCTGTTTTCTTTTGTCCTACCTACCCCCATCAATACTCTGGGATGCCTGGAAGTAACCACCCCCAGAGGCTTTGGTGGACAATTCTCTTGGGTCTGGAGTTAGCAGGAGGACTGGCTGTCAACAGCAGCTCTTCCCAGTTCCTTCTTCTGCAATGATTACTGAAGTCTTTACCTCATTCTCAGGTCAGAAACTCAAGAAAGGATCCCAAACAAATGTTAAAGCTCAGCCGTGAACCAAGATGTAAAGCATGTAAGATTTGATCACTGTTGTATTTCTATGTAAAATGACCTCCCACCCCCTTGAAATATGAAGGGGATACATCAAATTGTGGAGGATAAAAACCTATAACCTTAAATAATGTATTATTCAATTCAAAATTAATTCTGTTCTTAAATAACTCATAAATAGGACCTAACCTACCAACCCTGAAACAAACGTTAAGTGTCAGTAAGTATGAAACAGCCACTTGTAACCTATAAGGTTGAGAAGTAACCTATTTGTCAAACTGTGATCAAATGTCTTTAAACAAAAATCAATTGCAACAGCATTTGAAAACACCCAATTCACTTCCCCAAAGCAGAAGCAAAACAGGGACCTTTGGGGACAGGGAGAATGAGGATGCAGTAGTAGAAGAGAAATTTAATCCCAGCAGAGTCTCTCACTCAGCTGTTGGATGGTGCGAGCAGAAGACCGTCCATCAGGGCTAATCTCCACTTCCCCAGAGGCTATGTGACGCCAAAGCAGGCTGCACCGGCGGCGTTTTACACCACCGTAATGCATACAGAAGGTGGAACTTCATAGAAAGGAGAGTTGGGAACCGATATCGAAAGCAAATTTAGCAATGAAGCTCATATTACTAGTTAAAGTTAGAAAGCTGTGAAGTCCATCTGAAAGGCAGCATTTCTTGCATGCGCTTTGAACAGTTTTGCACTTTATCGGCTTTAAACTCCTCTCCGGGACGAGGTGATGCTTTGCAAGGCTTCCCACTGCAGAGCCCCGTCACTGCTGATGAATACCAATGGTATGCAGCAGTTGCAAGGTAAAAAGGCAGCCTGAAACACTGCGTTCATTATATTCAGCCCCTCAAGGTCACAGCCCCCTGAAAGGCAATCTCCTGCTTTTGCTTAGTCCACTTCTCCCTGACCTGATGCGTTTCCTTCCAGTAATGCTACTCTTATGAGCATGCGTGTTTTGACTTTTCTGCAAGCGTGCAACTATAAAATGAGGCATGTACAGGGCGAGTCACCTGAGTCATTATAGCAACTCATTTTTTCTTTTGTTGGGATTTTTTTTCATATATATTTTACATATAATAAAGATTTACTCTCTTTAAATTCATTTGACAGTAAACTGCCAGAAGGGGAACACCTTTAGTAGAAAACCCAGAAACGGAGCAGGTATTTATATCAGCAACCCTCCTCTCCTCCTGTCACAGATACTTTCACGCCATGTGCTGGACTGAACCCTGTAATTTCATACGCATAACTTCCCATCTCACATCTACAGACAAATCCCCCAGGCAGGTCATACAGAGCAGCTCGCAGGTCCCTAGAATGTACAACACACCTTTCCTCATGGCTTGTAGCGTCTTTCCTATGAAGGTCAAAATCTGCACTCCACTTTTCAACAAAAAGGCGAGGCACGCTTCCTCCCTCGCGGGCACACCTAGAGATTTGACGCGTTCCCATTCTGCGCCCTTGTTTTCATGGCGGGGATGAACATTTCCTGCATCGCTCCAGCGCCGATTTATTTATTTCTTTTTCTTCAGTGCCTGTTTATATTACAAGCTGGCAATTGCTAACAGGAAAGACGACTACCTCAACTTGTGGCTGGAGCAGAAAAAGCAGAAACACAGAGCAGTTGTTTCTGTAACATTATTTTGCATGCATACATGTGCATTTTACTGTACTGCAGAGTTGGTAGAAGATTTAATCCTACGCCACAAAGCAATTAGAAGAACTTAACAAAACAGAAGTGCTTTAAATCATTAATACCTGACAAAGTGACATCTATCCCAGAGATAAACGAGGAGTACAAGGAAATGCATCTGGGCCGAGGCTCTGTTCTAGACTGCTACAACCAGTACACAAAAGAACAATGAAAACAGGGTTGAGCAGCAGCATGCCTCTCAGCGGGCAAAGGAGCTTCTCAGCCAAGTGATTTTAGCTATATATTGTATTCTCTCAGAGTTGCACCATTCATGTGACAAGGTGGGAACTCCTTGCACCCAAGCTCTTCATATTAGCCAAGGGGATTAGCTCAAGCAAGAAGCAGAGATTGACTTTCCTTCCCATTTGTCCAGGATCAGGTCTGAAATCAGACCGTACTGTTTACTACCAGTGTGACCTACTTGGGCCGAGATGCTAAACTCCATTTTTTTGGTCTAAATCCAGGGAGGAGATCCCGTTTCCTTCACATGAAGACCTGCCAGCTGTGAGTAGGAGCCACATCCCCCAGCCAGGAGCTCCCACAAGCGCCGGCTGTGGAGAGCTGTGCTTCCCCCGATTAGAAAAACTTGATGCGAGACCAGAGAAAGGCACGGCAAGAACACAGCTGCTTTGAGACAGAGGTATTCGAAAGTGAACCCCAGCAGACTTTAAGACTGGTAAAAATAATGAAATGACGGTGGAGACTGAGGGGGTATGAAACGTATTTGCATGTGAAGCACAAGTGTATTTGTGGAGAGCTCGGGATGCACCAACGGGTAGGGGATCCTGCTGCTAGCAAAAGCATACCCAGGAGCTGGCACCTCTTTCCACTCTGGCAATCACATCTTCAAGTCATATTCTTTTACAATGAGGGTGGTGAAACACTGGAGCAAGTTGCTCAGAGAGGATGTCCTGTCCCTGGAAACCCTGAAGGCCAGGTTGGAGGGGCTCTGGGTAACCTGATCTAGTTGAAGATGTCCCTGAACATTGCAGGGGGGTTGGACTAGGTGACTTTTAAAGGTCGTTCCAACCAAAACTATTCTATAATTCTATGACAGTATTTCAAAAAACACTACCCGATACCTTAGGCTACCCATAGACTAACATGTGCCTCTACCAGGCGGCATATAGACAACATACACAGACCATGCAGCTACTGCAAGCCTGACAAAAGCATGCTTTGCTCCTGCAAGGAAACCGCTCCAGTAGGTTTACACATCCCTCCCTGCTCCACTTTTCCCAGCTCCCCCCATCACCCTCCCACCCAAAAGGTATGCTGGAAGCTACAAGTCACTCTGGACAGCAAGCTTTCACGAGCAACCCTTGTTGACCCTAAAGCCCAAGGAACCATGATCTTTCTCTTAGCTACCTCTGAAAGTACATCCACTCAGGAGCACGAACCCTTACACAACAATTTGTTTTACTTAGCAGTGAATTAAGTCAACCAACTCTTCCGTAAACATCAGCCCAAACAATTCCATAAACATCTACTTCCCACAGCGTGGTGCAGTTCCCCAGTCTGTGAAACCTGGGAGGACTTCATAGGCTTGCCATCACAAGGATGTTGCTTTAAATTACTGATAAAGAAGGTGACTGCACAGTTAAGTTCCAAGTCAAAACAGCAGGGTGACTAAATTAAAATGCAAGTGTAACACTCAAAATTACTGATTCTTCCCTGCCCAGAGAGGTGCTTTTTCTTTAATAGTAACAAAAAAAGAACTCTAAAAACAGAAAAAAAGAAAAAAGTGCCAAAACCCAAAGTATATGGACTTCATAGTAGTTAATGCCTGCACAAGCTCAGACTGGGAATTTTCCATGACTGCTTGACATAGTGCTATTAAAACATATTTAATCTTTTTTTTTTATGGCACTAAAAAACGCAAGCCTAAAATAAATATAAATGTATTCCTTTGCCTAAACACAGTCAGATCTTTTACTACTTTTCATACTAGTAATAAAGTCACTCCTCATATTACTACACCAAGAGTCAACAAAACGGCTATTTGTTGGGTTTGGGCAGTGGTTTTCTTAATAACTCTTAAGTAAAGTGAAATGACCTAAACACTGCTGAAAAACAATTTTTCCACAAATGCTGAAGCATGGAACTGTGCAAAGTGAAGCATTATATGGGCAAATTACTGTATAACAAAACAGGATTCAGGAAAGCCTCCTTTGCCTGAAAGAGCATGTGCTTCATTTCAGCTGATGTGAACGTGACGCATGCCCAAGAAGGAATGAGTGCTTCTTCAGCCCAGACCTCCTTTGGGAAAAATGCTCAAACTTGGTCACCCAGAGGGGTACCTGTCCCTACTGAATTACCCTCAGAAGCGTCATTTCAAAAAAGTGAGTGTTTTTAAGCATGTCACTGATTATTGAGATGGCTTTAGCCAAAATGGTATTTTTACTCTTCAAAAATGAAAAAAAAAGAAGCCTCTTATCATTAGTCTAAGAGCAACAGAACATCTGAGAAGTATCTTGCTCATGATTACCAGAAAACCCAACCCCATGCAACAGTTCTGCTGAAGTTGGTGCCTCCTTAATGCTAGCGCAGTAGGAATCACGAAAAGCCACTTAAAGCTTTACTGCAAGTAAGTACTGCAGTGGCAGTGTGTTCCTCCACTGCCAGCTCCATATTATCTTCCGCCAAGCTTTTACTTGGCTGGTCAAAATGACTTGGCCGGCCAAAAAGACTTGACCTTAAAATAGAACCAATTTTCTTTTCAAAGAAGCCATAAACTCAAACCCAGTAACTTTGTGCTTACTGCACATACTGCCTTTAACTCCCTGTGCGGCATATAACATAACGTTGTTCTGCAGGGAGGAACAGAGCCTTCCTCACCTGTAAGGAAATTAATTTTGAGTCCTTGGAGCGCCACACTACTTTCATGTGTGCAGCGGAAAATACTGCAAACCACAAGGACTAATGTGCCTGCTCCTTCACCAAGAAAGTCAACCAGAACTTGGCCCCTTGCTCAGCAGGGGCAGTAGATCTGGGTTTTTTTTGCATCAGCGCAAGGGCTTGGTGAGGGCGAGCGCCTTACGTGCTACACCTCTCTACCTGGGAAAAGGGAAAAATAAACATTGTAAATGGAAAATCCTGTAGTATTTTGCAACTAGAGAAGCGAGGCAAAAGCAGATTGAATTACTTGTTGAGGGCTGCAAGCCTTTGGCAGATGCAGCGATGCAGTTTAAATCATCCAAATCCCACGACAGCGTTCACATGACATCACCTTCCCGCTTGCTCATGGGCCGGTCTTCCTACAACTTCCCTGTTGTTTCACGTATCAACTTGTCTTTGTTTTGAAGAAGTGACTATAATTTCATCATATTTCTAGCTGCTCACGTACACGATGAGCACAGCTGAACTCTGGCAGTCGTTTATCACTGCACCGAGATCTTTTGAAGAGAGCACTTACACAATATTGTTTTGGTCACGTTTTCAGTTCCCGTTCATCTTCAGATAGCCGTGAGCATGTTTGTTTATGCACAAATGTGACTGTCAGAACTTCTGTGTATTTTTTCAGATATACACATGCTTGCACGATGTTTTCTTCTCCTGTTAGTTAAACCCCACCTTGTATTCACATAAGCAAGACCCCATTTCTACAGGACAACTACAAAATCTAGGCACATAGATGGAAGTACAGACACATGCTTCATTTTAATTCCTCAAGATCACGTTAAGACCCATCTCAAACATATCCAACTTCCACACGTAATACACATCACTAGCCAACTTGCAAGAAGTTAGTTAGTTTGTTTTTTTTTTTACCCCAACATGCTATACAAGTCTCTCCCTCAGATAAAACTGCATCCATTTATTTTTTTGCCTAAAAATATTTTACAGACACATTTACAGAAATAAAATATGTGATTCCACTCAACGGACCCTCCGTTGCAAAAAGAAGCTTCCAGCAGAAGTGTTTCCCAGCAAATCCGTTCCTGACTATTGCGGAGGGAGCAGGGGCAGGCTGTGAATCACCCCCAGCGCAGACACATCCACACCCGCTGTCCCCGAGGTCGCTGTGTGAGTAACCGGGACGGTGCTGCGCCCCAGGTGTTGAACGTTACTCACCTGTAAAACTCAGTTGCTACTTTACACAACAGTGTATAGTGTTATACGCAGCTTCTTCCCGCTCATTTCAAGGAGCGCGCAATGTCTGGTTCTTCTTTAAATCTATTTTCTACACGATGTCTCTAACTTCAGACTTTTTTTTTTGTCCCTCCTAACAGCAGGTCTCATGATACCATCTGGTGCCTGAAGGACACAGGCTGGCACGTAATTACCCCTATCCAGTCCCAACACAATTCAATTTCTTCAGCAGAGTTCGGAACTACAAGACTCCTTCACTCCTGACTTCATACGCTGCACTGCTTCCTCTCTGCTAAATTAAAGGAAGCATCATTGAAACTCAGCCTTCTGGGGGCCAATATGGTAGCAACATTTGCACTCTCCCAAAACCCAATCATCTCTTAAGGACAGCTTCCTAAAAAGCCAAAACATCTCCTACGGAACTTCACAGTCATCTCCACTTTAAAAGTCATCGGAGTCTGAACGCCTCCACTATAAAAGTCACCGGTGGTAAATGTTCTTCCTTCAACACATGCCACCATGCACTGCATTGGTGAGGAGATGGCTTACTGGCTTAATTTAAAAAAAAAAAAAATCATTAGAAATAAAAAACTCATTTCTAGCTTTCCAGGAACATGCCTGCAGTAAAAGCAGCTCTACAGTCACACGGAAATCAGTGTAACAATGACACTGAGACGGGTTAAAAAACGGTAGTAAGTTAGACAAGTCGTTTGTTAACAAAGCGGCATCTGTGCGGAGAGCACAGAGACCCGATTGTGGCAGAGATTCCCGCCCTCGTCACCACCGGCGGGGACACGGCTGCCAGGGCCACACCAGCACTCCCGGGTGACAGGGGGACGAGGCAGCGTGGCTTAGGTGGGGCTGTGTCACCCCCCGTGAGCCCCTGGGGGGGGACACAGCAGCGATGCAGAAGGGCACTTCAGCATGTGCTTTAGTAAGCCTGAGAGTAGACTTGCAGAAGCTACACTTGAGCCACGGCCACTGCTATCTAAAGGCAATTTGTACCAAGATCAGCAGTCGTTACCTACTGGATTTCAGTCATTTTGACCGGTTACTGTTAAGTGGAATTTTGGGGGTTTCCTGATTCCCAACAGGGACAGCGTTCACAGAGTCATAGACTGGTTTGGTAGGGACCTTTAAAGATCATCTAGTTCAACACTCCCCTTGCCATGGTCAGGGACATCTTTCCCTAGATGTTCATAACCTCTACCATGGCAAGCTTGGACTGTGAGATGTAGGAAGACAAGCAACTTGTACCCAGCTAGAGGCCAAAACCACAAGGTATTTCAGAACACGCTTAATTTTAAATACATTACGACTCTTCTCTAATTCAGGTGGAACTGCGTGTCCCACATTCATCATTACCTGCCTTGCTAGAATAAGTAAAGAGATCTTGATTTAAGTAGAGCAACATCAGCAGCTAAATCTCTGTGGAAAACACATCCTGATATTATGCAAGCCAAGGCACCAAACTTCAGAACCCCAAGTCTCAACACTTTCTCCCACTGCTTGTTTTGGGTTTGTTATCTTTAGCCATGATCACATAGCTTAGCTATACATCACCGAAACCCTAGAACTCTCCTGTGCCTTTAAACCTACCCACGCCAGAAGCCACTATCGCAGCCGCGTGTTTGCGAACTGCCAACGTCTGCTGATAAGAGAAGCAAAGCTCACCATGGGGAACAAACGGTCCTTGCCTCTACTACCCACGGCTCCGGGGAGACCTTTGAAACAGCCCTCTCGGCTGCTGGAGAGCTGCTGTGCAACATGCCCCATAAGGACACACAGCCAGTAGGACGCTCAAAACTAAATGTCTTCCGACTGAGGATAAGCCCAGGAGCATGGCACCTTTATTATGACTATCCAAAGGAGCCTAAGAAGTGTAACACATCCACAAACGCGCTCAGCATTAAAGGGGAAAGAGGACACGGCAAGCGTCAATGCTTGGTCACGACAGAAGAAATCCAGGTCTGAAGATAAAGGTCCCAGTTCCGCAGCAGTGAAGTCGAAGAGAGGTTAATTATTATTTAGCTATTCATGCAAGCCCCCAAGCTGCTCACTTAATGAGGCTGAAACACACTAAGCTAAGTGTAAAAGGTAGCTGCTGCTGCAGTAAAGACTTTTAAAATGCAATTTTTGGGATCAGCACCGTATGCAGTACAAGAAACCCAACGACACAGACTGCAGAAGGAGCCCCTCTGGAAAAGGTTAATCCCAGCATCTGGAGACTGGGAAAACCTGCCACCCCTCCGAAGCCGCTCCTAAACTCCACAGAGGGACCAGGGTCTTCAGGGCTTTTCCAGGGTCCCCGGGGGAGTCTCAGCACATCACTGCTTCTCCCTGCTCTGTGGCCTCCTCCTCACCACCACACCAGGTGACCCCAAGGAAGAAAATCAGCCTGCTCCTTCCCCAGGTTTTATTTGCCAAAAGACAAGACCTACTGACCCACTAGGTGCACATTAGCTACTCCCTACACTGTTTCCATATTGCTGGCACGATTACAGATATTGGTTTAGAACAAAATCCAGTATTTTATCAAAACTGTAAATGGAATGACAGAATAGAGATGCTGCCCTGCAGGGAACACATCTTATTGAAAGTGAAATGATCTATAAATTCATGTATTTATTTCAGACTGGGGCCAAGCAGCTTTTGCCATTTACACAAGTATACTTGAAGACCTTTCTTTGAGCGGAAAACAGCACAAGTGCAGCTATTTTTAAAGCTATCTAAAAAAATGGCAGGGCATGACATACCTTATTTTTTACCACACGGTAAAGATGAAAAACTAGAACAACCTCTCTCTCTTATCCGTCTGAGAGCCTAAATGAGTAACTCTTTATTTATAGCCACTAATAGTTACCACTTCTGACCTTTTTTCTCCTCAACAAACCACCTTTCCATCAGGGTTTAAAGTTTCAGCTATTCAGATGTTTTTATTAGTTTTGCTCAGTATGGCTTTTGAGCTGTCAAACTTCCCAGGTCATTGAAAAATAAACAAACAAAGAAAAGGCAAAAAAAAAAAAAAATCTGTTTCACTTCATTCCAACTACAAAGTCAGAAAGAGGGAGCAGATATACAAACCAATCGCATTTTTTTTTTTGCTTTTAAATAATCCTGAAGCAACTCATTGCAACATGTTTCCTCCTATGCAGACATTCCCCCAGCTGCACCAAATCATTTACTTAAATTTAAGGAACAGAAAAAAGCACATGCAATATACAAGAATGTTAGGAAACATCAGCATTAGAAAGGAACAACAGATAATTACAAAAAGAAGGCAGAAATATCGTATGTAGATCTGCATGGGCAAAGAGTACAAGGCACTATTTTCCCCACCCCTCTCCTCTTCATTGGCAAGAGGGAAAGGAACCAACAGCACAGCATTGCAGCTGGAGTAGAATAAAGTATCGACAAGCTCAATAAATATTGACACCCACAAAAGAAGCAGCAGCTTCATAGCTTTCAGCTTATTAGCACGGCCTTTCTTCAAAGCACATACGTGGAGCATCCTAGCTTCCAGGTGGTTCTCAGACCCTTCCACAGGTGAAGATGTAAAGAGCGACTTCCCAATGGTCCCAAGCACAGGCTGCCTCCCGCAGTCTCGGGTAAAGCTCTCACCCTACCTGACAGAGATCTCTTCGGATTTCTTCCTCTTCTCACATTTACAAAGATCTGATAAAAATCCAACTGTTTCCTGGAGTGCAAGTGGTAGCACCATGACTGCTCTTCTACAGAGAAAGAGCAACTTGATGATTACTAGTTACTCTCTAGTACATCATTTGGAACAAAATTAGGGGGAAAGATGATCACATGACAACAAAATCAAAGCAGGAATTTCAATAAAAGCAAAAATGGCAATTTTTACTACAATAATATTGCCACCAACAGAGCAGTACTAACAAATGCCAAAGCCCTATTTTTTAGGACATAAATTACTGCAGCTTTCTCAAGAATAACCCCAGATTTCTCCAATAAGCCTATGTGAAACTATCCAGAAGCACGTCATTGCTCAATACTGACAAAAAAAAAGATTGAAGGAGACAACCCTAAAAAGCAAGACTTTCCAAAATGTTGGCATTTGTAATACCAGAAACCCAACCAGAAAAAAAAAAAACAAACCCCACACTCAAAACCTACAGCTAGGAAAACTCCAGCTGGCCTCAGGACAGCAACAGAAGATTGTTCTCTGACTTTAACAGGAATTGCAAAGCCAAAAAAGAGCTTAATTTATGCATTTTAAAGCAGTAGCTATCAGGCATCATTATCCCATTGGACAAGGAGACCCCTTTGAGCAGCCGTCCTGCTAAAGCATCTGCTGCTCCTGCTCAGAGCCTGACTGCTGCTCCTCTACTCCTCCTCCCCAGGAAAGCCTCAGGCCGTCCCCGCAGAGACGTGACCCATGATCTATTGCTGCAGGTGTCCAGACCTCTTCTGCCTTGAGCCCTTCTTGCCCCTTCAATTTAGCCACTGATTAACACGCACCTACTTTTCTTTCCCAGAGAGAGACGACTCCGGTCTACACGTAGAGCAGGAGGCACATCCCTGTGCTCCAGCTCAGACACAGCTCATGCTGTCTACCGAAAACACTGACGCCTTCCAGCAGAAAAAACAAAATTCCCTGGAAAACAGCAAAGCTTTTGTGGCCTCTCTGACTGCATAAAGCGACCGTGCACTTTTCAGATCAAATACTTGCAAGCAGTATAAAGGAGTGCTTCTGTACGCAGCACACAAGTTCAAGAAATCAAAATTCAGGATTACAGCCTGTATTTGCCCGACTCCAGAAGCACCTGGAACACAGTAAAAGCTGAATCACTAGCCGAAGGAAAAGGATCCCACAACTCAATGTTTCCCCTTTGCACTCAGTAAGGACTGCTAAGAACAAGCCACCAAACAAGGGCCACCGGACACTCACAAGAAAATGCAGAGATTTGGGTACCACCCTCTGTCCTCCACCAGCTACTGATGGCTTCTCCACCTTAACTGCACAGTACGAAGGCATCCTACTGACAACGGTGTAACTACACAGTAAAAGTTTGACACAACTATTTCATTACATTACAATTAAGCTTATTGATGGGCTTCTGTACAAAAAACCCAGGGAGCATACCACTGCACCAGGGTTGTAGTCATTTAAGGTACTGAATCACCAAAGCAAAATGATGGCAGAAACGGTGCGACAAAAACAGAAATTGGGAGTAGAGACTCTCAAAACTAACACAAAACAGAGAATCGCCCTTTTGCTGCAGGCGCTGCGCAACTCTATGCCAAAATCACATCTGCCATCTGTTAAAACTTCTCAGATTTGGCGCGCAAAATATTAGAAATGTAATTGCAAGGGGGGAAAAAAGCAGAGCTGCTGCACAAATTCTATTTTCTAGCTCAGATTTGCTGTGTTTGTTTATCCCTGGAAATAGCTTATCAAGTATCACGCGGCAGAATCCAACTCTGGGAGTTTCAACAACAAAGAGCTCGCTTCATCGGACACTCCTGGTACACAGTTTGAAAAGCAGCAGGAAATGCCACCCTTCAAAGCCCTCCTGCAAACACCGCTCTCATTTTCTTCTAGGGAATATACTAACTGCTTGCACACACCAAACAAACGTATCCATCGTACCCATCACCAGAAAGCTGTAACGAGGAGATAAACTCTAATCACAAAACCTCAGTCTATACTTAATAAGGGGGAGAGAACCACGATGACAACCAACAAAGCGAGAAGTCTGACCTACAGAATCGGCGTCTACTCCTTGTCCCGATGTGAACTTCGGTGTCCTGCCAACTTGGCTCCTCTCTGAAGCAAATAAAAATATACCCTAACCAAGATACACAGCTGGGTTTTGACCCGCTAAAATGGCCAAATAGAAATGATCTCCGCTGCTTCTGTAAACCAGATGGGTACATTAAACAAAGGGATTTGACTTTTCCTCAGGATAAACACCATCATGAGAACAACAATCCCATTCTCTTGACAAATATATTTAACTTCATATGAGTAAACATTTTAATGGCGCATTAAACAACAGCAACTAAAATAGGACCAAATAATCCTTTTCCGTTAACGCTATAAACATCAATATTTCTTCAAAACAAGGAATAAACTTCTCTTATCTCCTGTCCCCAAAACCGGGGCCAGTCTGGCTGAATGCAGAGGGGAGGCGTGAGAATATTTCCAGAGAAATCCCCCTAATTTCTGTTAGCGAGGTCGGGAAGAAAGAGAGTAGACACATGCAGCGCACAACATCAAAACCACGCAAGGCTTCGCCAGTAGCACCGTTTTGACAGTCCAACATCGTTTCAAGAACTACAGAAATGTTTTCTCCAGATGCTGTGAAGTTCATCAAAACGAGTTTTCTAAAACCTTTTGAAGGTCTGTAAGAGCAAGAGGGAGAAAGAGGGCCAAGGGGCTTGGGGTTGTTAACTTTGATGACAGCTTTCAGAAAGACTCAGCTTTGTAATTCCAGCTGGAGTTAATGATAGCTAGCACTCATCAACCACTTGAGCCTCAGGTCCCTACCCCAGGTATGCTACAGGCACCAAAATCAATCCTGACTTTGAGACTGTGATGGCAGCCTTGGGCAGCGAGGTGCCACTCTGCCGGCATTACCACGTCAAGAAGTTAAGAACATGAAAAACCACCCCCAAAACCCTCAGTACTTTTAATGACTACCCCAGTATAGAGGCAGACATCCCATGGTAAAAAACCCTTGGGTAAACTTGCGCAGGGTGGGAATGTGGTTTTGCCCCCAGGCAAAAAAGCAACAACCAAACATTTTCCCCTGCTAAGGTATCCTTACGGCATCTCCCATAAGGGCATGCTCCAAAACAAAACAGAGACTTGTATTAACACACTCTTGTATCACTGACCTATAATAAAAGGATTATGAATAGTTTCCCAAGAATATATAGGAAGAGGCAACACTAACACATCAAAGCGCGCTTCGCCTTTTATTTCCCGAGTCCTCCAACCCAGCCGTTCACCCCATGCACGCCACCAGCCAGGATCACCAGGGAAGGCACAGCCTGGCTCCTCGAGCCTCCTACTGAGCTCCCCTCTCTTCCTTCCTCTTTCCCTCATGTGGAAAGAAACAAAACCAAGACCCAAATCATTTCACAGAAAGATTTATCCGATAAAAGAGATGGGTTAGAGAGATATTGATTTCTTCAATATTCACCTTCGCTTAACATGAACTCAAAAATCTCTAGCGAGGCTCGCCACAAGATGAAGATTACATACTTTCAAAGAAAAGAAAGTCCGATACCATAATCCAAGCAAAGTGTCCCACTGAAGCAATTTAAATATTTGCTAATATACATTTGCTAAAATGTATTAGCATACAAATACGGGTACCCTATTCAACTCTGAAGTCTGGCAGGCCCCTAGATGGTACAGGAGACTGATAAAGTCCATCTGCCAGGATGTCTTCCTTCAACGTGCCATTAATCCTAGAAACAGTAAAAGGTATTATACTGACTCCCTCATCTAGGCTTTGCTCCAACATGCTTATATTTACCCACTGGGGGCAGGGCCACTCAAACACCTAAGAAATCCAACTTAAGATGTATTGGATATCAATTTTCAGTGCAAGTTCAGAAAATCATACAAGTGACCAGTACTTTTCATTTTTAAAGGCTTCTATACAAAAGAGTAAACCATAAAAGTTTTCCTCAAAGTCTTAAAAGGGTTGGAGTGCTCTTTGGTTTTGTTGGGGGTTTTTTTGTTTGTTTTTTTTGTTTTTTTTTTTTTTTTTTTGTTTTTTTTTTTTGTTTGCTTGTTTTTTCATTGGTTTGGTTTTTTTGTTGTTTGGTTTTTTTTTGTTTGGTTGGGTTTTTTTACGGTTACTGGCTGTGGCTGCTCCTTCTTAGTGAAAAATAACTAAGCACAATTGCTCACTAGGAAAACTTACAAGATTTCGTATGGAAACTGTGTGTTAAACCCCTCTACAGAAGAGGTTTACACAAAATGGAAATGTTTACTTTGGTCAGTAAAACCAAACAAACACTAATTTTTGCCATGCTTCAAGTCTGAACCAAAATCGCGTCTGTTCCTAGTAAGGTATTTAATAAGGAAAAACATTTTACAGGCCAGACTGAAAAACAGTCACTTGGCCATTAAGGAAAACAGCGCCTAAATAAAGAGCAAGTATTTCCATTTATCAGTAAAACAAGCACAGGTGTGAAGTGTTTACAGCTGAAACACCTCAGCAGCCTTCCCCAGTCAAGTCGCTGGTTTGCAGTGGGAAAGGGTCTGGCCAGTCCTGATATCCATGGAATGACATGTTCCCTGCAGAGCACCCACCAGACACCCCCCTGACCTGGCTTTACGCTAACCATCGAGCTGAGGACATCAAGAACAAGGATGAATGACATTGGGACCTACCTGAGATGACAGTCTTGATCGCTGACTTTGCAGAAATGAGTCTAGGAGTGGACAGTACGTTCTCCTCTAACATCCTCCTCCTTCTCACAGGTACGGTTAGAAATACTAGTAATCTTTACACATTCCTTCTGTTGTAACAAACCTTTCCCGGTATACTTTTCCAATATAATGCTCATATTTTCCATGTAACAAAGCGGTAATTTCTGCTTCAGTGTGGATATAGTTTACTTCACAAGGCAGATCTGGAGGGTAATAAATATTAGTTCCCATTCTGCGTCCAAACTTTGAGAAGTCCTGTCTTTAAAAGACTGGAGTGTTTAAGCTACTTAACGGACTTCTAACCAAAAGGGTAATAATCCACTTAACTTTTCTTAATCAGGAGGTTGTTCAAAACAAAGTTGCATTACAGGAAATATGACCAATGGATAATGCTCAAAGTTCAGATGTACATAGGACATCTTAAAAAATCCTAAATAAATAAAAAAGCCACCATGCAAAATCTGAACCAATAATACCCAAAACTTGCCCTGAACTGTTGCTCTGACATGAAGCCATCCTCCTGCATGTCTCACTAGTGGTTTAAAATGTCACGCAGTGATAAATAACAGGAAGATCAAGAGAAATGAGAATGCCTAAGCCATGACCCTCACATGCAAGCCTGAAGTCATAATCAATCTACCAAGTTTTGAGGTCACATCCCTAAACTTGTAAAGTAGCCACAATTAGTGACTTAAGGCTGGTAATTCTTTTTTTCCTCCCCTCAGCAAAAGTCTTAATTCACGGTGACATTTTACCTCCTGCCCTTCTACTGGTGCTCCACCCAAAGCTACGTTCCTGGTTCTGACCACAGCTGGGGGACTGTGATTCAGTAAGCAAAAATACCAGCCCTGCGGCCAAAAAGGTTGGTGAGATCAAACTACCCAGAGGACAGGCTTCCCTCCAGGACTTGCGACAAACGGGCAGTCACCACACCGGCCAGGCAAGGGATGGAGCTGCTGCTCCTGTCCCTCGCAGGAGACTGCGGCACCTTCCGCTGGGGCTGTATCCGCCCAAGAGACACAAAAAGACCTTTCTCTTGCTATAATTTTTTTTTGAAGTTACATCAATATTCACCCCCCATATTAAAAGAAAAATTTAAAAAAGGGCCAAAAAAAAAAAAAAAGCAGGCATGTTATTCACTTGCTAGGGGTTAGGTCTGGATTTGTTCTGTGCAAACACAGTGACGCTATATAAATACACACACATCTGCACCCACGCATAGAGCCAAGGACCTACCAATTTTCCTTGAGCTATCTTCTAAAGCAAAAGACCCCCCAGATTTATGAGACTATATTGGTTTTACCAAGCTGAAACCCAAGATTTGGCTACAATCTCCACAATGGAAGCACAATGTGGTTATCACCGACAGCGCAGTTATTGATGAGGGGCCTCAAGCTTTTCCTTCCATCCTTTGCAGCACGCTCAGGCAAGAACAGCACTGAAAGATTACAGGCTTTCTCAGGTTACTCATGGGACCAGTGCACTAAACTCTTCAGAAGACAAAAAGCTCAAGCTCTCCTTCCTTTCTGCTTCCCTCGCTCTTGCAAAGTGGTCCTCTGCCGCCTCCACAGAATCATGGAAAAGAAACTGTGGAGCCTTTCTGATAAAAGCCCGTGCCACTCGGCTTCAAAAATAAGCTGGCATTGGCCACACTTTCAAACCCAATTCCCTTTCACTGGGCAGCAGGCTGTGCGACAGCTCCAAAAATCAAAAAAAAGAAGAGCCAAAGAGCTCTGCAACCTTCACACCCATACACAGGGTTCACCAAATGAAAATACATGTAAAGAAAGAAAATCTGGTTAGAGCACAATAGCTTAAACACAACGTGCTGACACAAACATACAATCAGGGGAAAGACTGGAAAAAAAAAAAAAAAAAAGAGTAAGCATTTTGGTGAGGTGTCACCAGGTGGTGAAAAAAAAAAACCCAAGACTCAGAAGCAGCCGAGACTTCTGTAACAGTGGGGGTGGGTTCAGAGCTCTCCTTTGGTTGGAGTCTGACTGAACATACCTAAAAAACCACACACAGACCCTGCACAATGTAGCACCTCTATTGCTAATTTCAATAGTTATGTGTTTTGCAGCTTTAAGAGAATTCTTGTGTCATTTTACAATATTCATGGTGCCAGCAGGGCTGCTAGGCTCCAGCCCAGCGATGATGACTACGCTTCAGTTGCACAAATGTGTCTTATGAAAGGCACATGTGAAGTACGTGGAGTAGGCAGTTACGATGACGTGCTACTGATGAACTGAACCCAATTTCACGACTTACAGAAACAAACCTACAAAAAAAAACCCTTTCTTTTCTTTCCGACTCAGTAAGGTAGTCTTCAGCCCCCTTGAAACGCTTTCTACTCAAAACATATTGCTCTTTAATTAACCTAAAAATAACTACTGTCAAAACAACCATCGGCTTTAAAAAAAATCTAAATATGAGAAGGAGTCACAGCTCAGAAACTTTGGAAAACGCAGCCAACGTCAACAGCCGGAAGAGGCACTGTTCCTTCTTGGCATGGCTTTGGTGCTCAGAAGCCCTCCAGAAATGTAACCTTTACGCCACCGCTCATGGGATGATGGTTTTGCCCCACCGGTCTGAAACACAACTTTGCTGGTGTACGCTACACAGCTTACACCAGTACCACAACCTGGAACATCAGACCCATACTTGTGCTATCAGTAAAACACTTCAAAATGAAAACTGGGAGGCTTCTGAGACTGTCCTAAATGTGTACACTATGCTGCGGAGCACCGCCAGAATCTGTGTATATTGATGCAGAAATTTATTAGCATCACCAGATTTTCACTTTAAGAGCAGAAACTTGAGAATGGCCAAGGTCGCTTGGTTGCGGGAGATGGTGAACCTCTCAAAGGTCTCCACGAAGGACTCTGCGCTGGGAGGCAGTGATCCTCCAAACATCCCAGCACAGGAGCACCAAGGAAAAGTGTGCTGCAAGCCGCATAACCGAAATAAGAGCTTCCAGGCTCGGCAGACACCTACTCTGACAGCTCCCTGAAGCAAAGTTCAAAGCCTCAGAATTCATTTTTGCCCCGTATCCTTCCCACTGAGGGAGGTTCAACACCTGCTCCTTCAGGACACATGCTGGGAGCCCTGCCCTTGAAGCAGGGTACACAAGCAAACATGTTCCATCTGTGGAAAGTAGAAATGAAGGAAACCATTCTGAACTTGAGGTACCAGCAGTACTGCTAAAAATAAAAGCATGGTGTATCTGCTGTGCCTCAATGGAGGCAACCTCGCAGCTCCCAATAAACCTCTGTGCAATGTTTACAGAAACATCAGTGGAACCTCAATGATGATGCTTTTATAACGCTCTCCTTCAACATCATCTACCCAGAAGCGCTAGACCCAAGGCTGCAGACAGAGTTGTTCTAGCCCCTTGTATTCCCGTTGAGGAAATTAAGGGGGATGACGGAATAATCCTTTGTCTTTTAAGTTTGGCAGCAACCAAAGGCAATCGATCCTGGCAGCCGCCGCTATGCACTGAGCACCATCTCAGAGGGCAGGTTTGCTCCAGATGACCTCCAGAAGAACCCTCCAACCTCAACCCCTCTCTGACCGCAGCTGTGGTAACACCCCTCCTGTGACACGGACAGCAACTGTGGCTCAGTGCAACGCACTGCGTACCGAGGGCAAAGTGACCCCCCACGGGAGAGGAAGAGGATGAACCTGACTTCTGTACCCACTTCCCCTGGTAAAGGCGGCTTGGGAACTTCAGATGCTGAAGGGGCAGTTTGAGTTTCCCTCTCCTGCCTTTTTTCTGCAAAATTTCCTTCTGTTCCTTCTCATCTTGAAATGACTCTCCTCCTTCCCTCACCCCTTGTAGCAGGGATGCATTCTCACTGGAAAAAAGAAGTCTGACCTCAGCTACCACAGGAGACTGCTCCCTTGTGGGCACCCTCGCTGTTGGTAAAACATATGGGAACAATTTTTTCCAAGCTGTTTTGAGCAGCACAGCCAAACGGCTCTATTGCACACATCCATATTTTCGATTCTGAGTGTGGATCTCCGGGATTTCTACAGGTTTTAACACTTTATATATGAAAATATAACTATGTAACTATACTGAAAAAGTTAACAATTCCACCACTGACCTTCTTTCAAACACCAAAAGTTAACACAGATCAATCAACAGCCTAAAATACCTTTCATAAGTCTCCAAAAACATTTCTGCTCTGTATTTAGAGTGCAACTTTATAATTATTTTAGTATCTTCCAGCAATAAAAGCATTTTGGGGGTGTAAGTTTCAAGGACTCTTCTAGCCTAATTCTTGACTCATAATAATTTTTTTTTTAACTAGCTGAGTTAGAAAACTGGGATAGGGATGGAGATCAAGGATCCTCTGGAGACAGATACAACTGCTTCTCGTCCTAGAAGAATAAAAGCCAAAAAAGAAATAGCAAAGGAAGGACACTGGGCAGCAAGACTGAGAAGTCAAAAAGCTGGTTAAGTCTCGGACGAGGGCAGCGTCAGCTGATCAGCGGGAGCCTGGCGTTATCCCACAGCCAGTCCCAACAGGAGCAGCTTCCCTGCAAGGCACGCGTCCTGGTGCTCCAGCAGCATCTTACCCAGCTGCCTCCTCCTGTTCCGGTGAGCATCATCATATATACTAAGGGCAGGCTGCAGTCAGCACCTAGCTATTGAAAAATATGGAAGTGGTAGCAATGCAGGGGGCTTTTTCTCTAAAACCTTTTAGTTATACAGTATTTTTCTACAACAGCCGGACCTGAACACACTCCTGCCTCCAGTGCAGTGAACAGAGGCTTCTGTTAACGCCGAGGAATGACAGCCACAAAGTGCCGGTATACGTCCTTCTCACCTGCCAGCTTTTCTCCCGGAACACAATTACAGCAGCGGAGTCACATCGCTGCCGAACGGGAGCGGAGCAGACCAGACCTGCTACCTGTGCCCTTCATCCTGCCTCCTCTTCCTTCCGCACCCTGCGACTTACTTTCAGGAGAACAATAATTCTCTCAGAAAAGTCAGCAAATATTTTCATAAAGAGCAGCTGCAGGATGTCTGCCTTGCACAAATCAAATTACCCAGCTAACGGCTCCATCCAGTGCCTTCAACAGACGTTTTTCTGTGGTAGCTGGGTCAGGCCCAGTGCATTGCTGCTATTGTGCCTTAATGCTCCCTATATGCAATTTACATACGCTCTGGTGTGAGGGAAGGAAAATGTTTATACTTATGGGTGGGACTCTGGATGCAGATTAAAGCCGAAGTGCTATATTTACTGATCTTTTAAAGTAATATCAACATGTTGAAAGGGAGTAAGAGTTCTTAAGAAAGATCAAAGTCTGCATGCAGCAACCACAAATTATCATAAGTACATGCTGAAATACTAACACAGACTGGCAAAATTTACTTGCTTTTTCCCTGGGGCAAGTAATTTTGGCTAATAGGGGAGTCAAAACCATTAACTCTCTTCTTCACCTTTATGTAGGGCACGCTACTGCTCTTGGTGTCAGAGCGAATGACTCTTCAGACTAATTTTGCAAGGCTAGGCTAATACACCATATTGCTCATGGCTTGCAAGCTTTTGAAAGGCGAGGGCTACATCCTCTACAGGAAAAAAAAAAGTAGTAATATAATATTACTACTTAACTCAGACTTTTTGAAAGTTAATCCTATGTTTCTTCCTTCTTATTGCACTTGACAGAACTTTTGTTGTCTGACAAATGAAAAGCTAACAAGCAGTAAGGTGTATGACCTTCTTTTACTTGACTAATTACTATTCCAGTAAACAGATCACCTATTTTTTCTTGTGGAAGCATCAACAGCAGCACTGAGTAACAGGAGGGAAGTTATTCCATGAGGGCAAAGGACAGTTTTGCAGCTTAATCACAGCCCTGTAAAACAGATGCCTGGCCTGTATTTACAGCCCTGACAGTGCAACTGCTTCAGCGCAGGGTGCGATGAAAGCAGTCGTGCAGTCAGCCACCAGAAGTCACAACCCAGACACAACACAGAAGCCGCTGCATTAATACTGGACACCTTGTGTTCACGTAAGGCTGCACCAACACTAGGCGGGCTGAACCGATTTGGTGAAATACCATTGTATAAAATTCAGCTAATTTAGCCAGAGGCACAAGCGGACCCAAGTTTTGATTTTTAGCGTATACCCTGGGTAAGTAGGAAAGCGCCTTTGATTTGGCTTCCTCACCCCACGCGACGAAGTTGTCAAGATCCACAAGATAATGGCAAAGCTCAAACCACTCTCAAGACTTAAACCTCGTTACTTTGCCCAGCGTATGGGAAGATTTTGTTTGTACTTAACAGCATGCGCTTAATAAACATACCTTAAAAGAAAAGGACTGCCCTGCTTCTGAAACCTCCGTCATTTGAAGCCTCGTATGCCCACTCAAGGTGGGAAAAAGTTCTCCCCCCAGGTTCCACGCAGGGACGCCCCGAGGAGGGACCCCCCCCGCCCCCGGGACACGCTTTCAGAGGCTGACCGCCGCCGGCAGCGGGGGACGGAGGGGACAGGAGGGAGGGCAGGGACCCGCACCGGACCCCCAGGCAGCCCGCGGTGCCGCCGGCGGGGTCCGGGGTCGGCGGGGTCCGGGGTCGGCGGGGTCCGGGGTCGGCGGGGTCCGGGGTCGGCGGGGTCCGGGGTCGGCGGAACCGCGGCACCGGCGCCTCCAGCCCTGCCCGCTGCGGCAACCCCCGCTCTAATGAGCCCCAATTAGCGCCGAGAGCCTCCCCAGCGGAGAGCGGCGGCAGCAGCCTCCGCTTCGAGCGGGCGGCCTCGAGTGCCGCCGAAACGCTGATAATTTGGGGTAATTTGGGAGCCGCTCGCCCCCGCCCGCTCACGAAGCCCCGACCCCCGAGGGGGCTGCTCCTGCCACCCCGCACCCCCCGCCAGCCGAGGTGGCTCCGGGGACGCGCCCACGACACTTTTCGGGAGCCCCTCGCCGCCCGGCTGCCGCCCCACAAAGCGACCCCACGCCGGAGGAGGAGGAGGAAGGCAGGGGGAGGAAGAAGATCGCGCGCTCACCTCCGCCAAGAAGTTGTCCATGGTGTCCCCTCGGCCCGCCCGCGGGTGCGCAGCGCCGGGCCCCAGCCGCGCACCATGTGCCGCCGCCCGGCCCGGCCCGGCCCGGCTCGGCTCGGCCCCACCGAGCCGCCCTCAGCCGCCGCGCCGCTCCATCGCCGGCAGCAGCCCGCAGCCTTTGTCCGCCCGCCCGCCCGCCCCCTCAGAGCCGCTGGCCCGGGAGGTCCCGGCAGCGCATAGCCGCCGCTGGGAGCCGGGGGAGGCGGTGGGGAGGAGGAGGGGGAGGAGGAGGAGGAAGGAGGCTCCCGCCGCCGCCCGCTCCTGCCCCACGCCCGGGGCCGCCCCGTCCCGTCCCGCCGTGGCAGGGCCAGAGGCGGAGCCGGGGCCGGGCCGCTCCCTGCGCCGCCATCTGCCGCGCCCCCGCCCCGCCCCGGCCGCCCCCCTCCGCCGCCGACTCCTCCTCCGTCCCGTCCCGGTGCGGCGGCCCCGGGGCTGGGAAACCGGGGTCCGAACGGAGTTCAGTGTTCTTCAAAGAGTACGTACCTCCACGGCAAGCTCTTGTTTAGGTTTGCGGCCCATTTGTGTAGGGGCTGTTGTCAGCCGTACCCCTGTTCCCGTGCTAAATACACCCTGCGGCAGCCACTGCTTCCCGCTGAGAGAACAGCGCAGGTGAGAATAGCCTTGGGGCCACCTCCTAGGGGTCATAGAATCATCACAGAACGGTTCGGGTTGGAAGGGACCTTAAAGATCATCTCGTTCCAACCCCCAGCCATGGGCAGGGACACCTCCCACTAGACCAGGCTGCTCAAAGCCCCATCCAGCCTGGCCTTGAACACTTCCACGGGTGGGGCATCCACAACTTCCCTGGGCATTCCCTGGATGCACTGGGCTTCATTCATCAGCTCACTCTGTAGGTTTTCCCGTCCTTTACATTTCTGCAAAGCAGGTATAAAGTGTTCTCTTTTTTTTTGTCATTTTGCACTCTCGCCCTGTGGTAAGTAACAGCACAGGAAACATGGTAACAAGAATCAAAGCTTGCAGGTATATTTTATTAAAGCAGGGCAATTCCATTCACATTACAGGAAGAACTGTACTAAAAAATAAAGTTACATCCATAAAGAAAGTGAATGCAGTATTCAGTCTTTTGTTCACGGGCAGAATCCTAACATTGCTTTGGGAGCTTGAGCATGCGAGTAGTGGTGTGGGAGACCAGCCCTGGGTATTGGAAATAATCACAAGTGTGGAACTCTCATTTTTTTAAGGTGTCACAGGAGCTAACGTGTACAGCACAACAAGCACTGCTAAAAAAGCAAGCTTAAGAAGACATACACTACACAGGGAAAACACTCTTCTGTCATCTTTGGTTCCATTTATCTAGTGTCGTGTTCCCCCCCCCCCCAAAAAAAAAAGGAAAAAAAAGAGGAGAGCAGGTAAAACAGATTTGGCTTTGAGATATGTAGTGTCTAAGATGGGGTCCTGCTGGTCTTGGAGGGTCACACGGTGACATCCAAGCAAACTGCTGTGCCATCAAGGTTAGCACTGGGATAAACCATCACAATGGGACTTTCTGTGAGATGGGTACCTGCTAGAGCCTGCGTGGGGGCTGTGCCTGCCCGCCCCACCTCAGACAGAAACAAGCTGAGGGAAAGCCTTCAGGAAGGTGGCAGCTGCCTTGGACATGGCCATCTTCTGTAGATCAGCAGCTCCCCCCAGCTCACCTGGCCGTGCCTGACCACCAGCTCCCGGCAGCAAAAGCAGAAACGCTTCCCACCTTGTCTGTAGTTCAGCATAGCGTCCCCCGAGCAGCACCCCTCTTGCAGCATGCCAAGCCCAGCCGGGAGATATCCCGTAGGACACTCTGCAGGCTCCTGGGGGCTACCCTGGTGGGGGGGCAGGGTGACCTCTCTTGCCAGCCTCCTCCCTTCCCCACCCCAGTCTCTACACTAAGGTATATGGTTCATACCTTCTTATGGTTGCTTCGAAACTCAAGGTTTGGCCAGGATCTCACCTGAATTTGCCTGTCTACACAGTACCAGCTCACAGAGAAGTTAGCCTAAAGAGTTATTGGACTGTAGATTATATGGTATAAATCCTGATGTGGAAGCTCTGTAACTCTATTCTTAACTACCGTGCTTCCAAAGTTACTCCAAGGGAATGGGTTTTTTCCACAGTCACTGTGCCAGAAACCTTCCCCACTCAGACAAGCCCTAATTTGGGGAGGGCTGAGTCAGATCAAGGGTGTTTATTAAGTTATTTTGACTTCTGATTGAGTACTTTGTTTGACACCATGCTATTGGAATGTAACGCGCATGTCTGGCTACTGCATTGCACGTACTCAGGTCTATGAAGCACAACGTAGGAATTAATGAAAACTTTGAATCTGTCATCCAATAAAAGCAGCCTGTGTTTTTTCAAATGAGTACTTCAGTAAATTGCAAGAAACCATTACCAATAGACTAGGACCAGATTTATGCAGCCTAAAAATATATCACAGAAAGAATGAGTATTCTCTTGTGGCGTGGATGTGTTGCAAAAGACTATAAAACTCAAGACTTTTCTCAGAATTTAGAACAACTGCAAAGAAATGTGAGCAGGAGGGGGCTAGGAAGAGGGATTTGGGGAGCAGAGGGGAGGGAAGAGCAGCTTGCACAGTCACTCCAACAAACTTCTTCCTTTTCTCCTTCTTCGTCTTCTTGTGTCAGTCCCGCTCACAGTGTGTAAGGGCTAGCATCTGTGTTTCATACGAAAGGGGGTTTGAAACACAGCGTTTCCTTTTCCCGCTCTGAAAATGACCCCAGACTGGTTTCTTGCTCATTTTATGCAATTGTTTGGGGATTTGGAAAACCCCACAAATACACTGTACAAAGCTCCATACATCTATGAACATCTGGGGACTTGGCCAGTTCTGCACAGCTCCAATTTTCTTTTAATCGGTAGAAATTCCTTCACTGATTTGTGTGCCTAAGGTAAATTACTTCCTTTTGAAGCTGCTCACATGCATGCTGGCTCAGTTTTCAGTCTGGATAAGGATCAGGAACAGACCGAAGGCTCAGCTCCACCTCCTCAATGAGACACCTCCTCGCTGGCCATAAAGGTCTTCCCGCCGTGTGCGGGTGGCCGGTGGTGAGGTGGCTGGCCAGCGGGCCCCTTTCCCCCAGCCTCTCTCTTGCTCCATGCAGTACAACTTCGGCATTTGCTAGATTGGCTTTACTCTCAGCCAGTCTGCTAAATCGTTTTAATATTCCTCACTTAAATTCGCTGCATTACGTGAGTCAGGGCGCATCTTCACCCAGCTTTTCTGACCTTTCTTCTCTCTACCAGTGGTTGCTAAAGTCCATATTTGACCAAAATGTCTGACAAAAGACAGACACCTCTTCCTTCCCCAACTCCAAAGTAATCTTAGCAGCTGCAACTTTCATAAGACCCTGGATTTTTAAAACAGATTTCAACTACTGCTGTATCCATTGACGACTGGAAATCTCCCATAGCCTGCAGCTCTCTCCATTTCTGGTCTGGAGGCAACAACAACTTACTGACTGAAGCCCAGTTACCTGTAAATCACATGTTTTACCTGAGCCATGTTTCTTCACTGGGAATTTCCACAGACCAAATTTGTGGGACCCTTTTTAAAAGATTTATTGCACCTGCATTTATTACAAAGTTCATAGACATGATTGCATCTCAACGAACCATTAACTCATTCAGTACCTCAAGCACACTTGGTCAAATTCTAGATGTCCATTTTTCAAAGTAGCTTTCCCCCTCATTCTCATCTACCAAAACAGTCAGGGCACCATGGGGGCTGGTGGCTCTCCAGGGCTGGGAGCGTCAGGGGCTCCCCAGGGTAAGTGACGGCAGAGCCTGGCAGCCAGGGCCCATCCCACCGCTCCAGCCAGGAGCAGGGCAGCCGGGGGTCAAGGTAGGGGGAGCCCTCGGGAGGTGTGCAAGGACGGTCCCTGAGGGGCCATGACAGTAACTATGTTTGAGACCAAACAGGTTGTTCTGTTGCAAGTCCTATGTCTTTACCGTGTCTTACTGTCCATGATGATGGACATTTAGGTTCAATAAGGCCAAGTGCCGGGTCCTGCACTTGGGTCACAACAACCCCATGCAGCGTTACAAGCTTGTGGAAGAGTGGCTGGAGAGCTGCCTGGCAGAAAAGGACCTGGGGGTGTTGGTCGACTGGCAGCTGAATATGAGCCAACAGTGTGCCCAGGTGGCCAAGAAGGCCAACAGCATCCTGGCCTGTATCAGGAATAGTGTGATGAGTAGGACTCGGGAAGTGATTGTCCCCCCTGTACTCGGCACTGGTGAGGCCCCACCTTGAGTACTGTGTCCAGTTTTGGGCCCCTCATTACAAAAAAGACATGGAGGTGCTGGAGTGTGTCCAGAGAAGGGCAATGAAGCTGGTGAGGGGTCTAGAGAACCAGTCTTATGAGGACGGCTGAGGGAGCTGGGGTTCTTTAGCATATGGTCTGCATTTCTGGTAAGAATTCATGTTTCTTTCAACTTACGCCAGAAGAGGAGTTTAACCACTGCTTGTGTTTATTCTCTGGGGCTGCTATTGCACTCATGAGCTCCAGTCAGGTTTCAGCTAGCTAACTTTTGGTACACGAGATGTTTGGCATTGACATTGTCCAACAAAATGTCAGAGTTCAAGCACAAGGCATTATTGGAGAAGCAAGTATTTCTGTAGTGGGTGACGGTGTACGAGCAGATTGCTAGCACAGAGCACAGTTTGCTACCACACAACTTTTGAAGGTGCAATGAAAGAAAAGATTGCTCCAGCCAAAATTGTCACGATCTGCGCAGAGCAAAAAACCCAGATTCCTCATGTTCTCGTCCATCCTAACTCCTTCACAAGTGTATGCTCGGGTTTCAAAGCCAGTTCCAGGTCCTGGTCCTAGCTTTCAAAGCAATTAATGGATTCTCTTCAAGTGAATATCCAACAACCAGGCTGGACAGCCACCTTCTTTTTCTGAATCCAGCTTGTAGTAAGCCAGCTCTCCCTGTGTGCTGTACTGGGAGCTAAGTGTCCTACTAAGAGTTGTGAGCTCCAGGAGATGCGAGGTACTTTAGTACAAGGTCCTGTTCTTGCCAGGAGGAGCCTAGCCCTTACGTATGACAAGCAATGGATCAAATTAATTATTCATACTCACACATGAACTTTAGTTATTAACCTCTAGGAGTAATAAATAAATAAAAAGTGAGGAGCTGGCAGATTTTGTAACAGCTTCATTTATAGCTACTGTAACATAAAGTCATTTCAACATTTTTGTTTTATGTAAACAAACTCCCAATAGGAATGAAGAAAAAAAGCTGGAAGACGTTTTCTTGGCTTTTTCAGCCTCCCTCTCTCTTCTGGATCCCAACAGCTTCTTCCATCACTTTGACCTCTTTACATCTTAATTCCCCTGATTTTAGTTTCAGTTCAAGTACTTTTATGGAGTTCCTGGCTGAGAAAAAAACAACAAATGTAGAAGTCCCACACAACAATTGCAGACACCGTGGATGTGATAGCTTCTGTGCTGCTAGGCTGACAGCATATCCAAAACAGCAGAGCCATTCCTTGTTTGGGATGTTCAAATCCAAAATTGTTATCACAGACCTGGATTTCCATATTAAGGTGCATTTAGCCCTGTCAGCTTGGGGTCTGGTGAAGGGCATTAAGTATGTGTTGCTATAATCAGTTTCTGACCGCAACCTCTACCTGGGAGTTTCTGAGTTTCATTTTCCACGTAACAAAGGTGTCTCTATTACAAGATTTCAAAATGCAATTTCACAGCTTCCAACCTTTTCTTTTTTTCCCAATGACATAGAGCCGCCTCTTGATTTAACAGCTGGCATCACACATATGAAGAGGGACAGCTTTCCAACTCCCCATAATTTTACTGATTTCCTGATTTCTACTCAGCATCTCCCTTTGCTTATCATCCTTAGGCTGCCTCTTCACACAGTCCCTCATATCACGAAGCGACCTGCTTCCTTCTCGGCCCTTCAGGCGGCATCACGGCTCGTGGTGGCAGGCTATTCCCTACCTGCAGCTTCTGTCACCCTCGGCCGTCTGAGCCTCATTGACCCTTCACCTCATTTAAGATAGCTGCTGCATTTCTTCCTCACCGGCAGCTCTTAATCCAGCTCTTCTTCTCCTGTAATCTTACTTGCAACCTATTCATTTTAATTCTGTTTATCAGCTTGGAATAGAGTTTTCAGAAAAAAATACCAACAGAGAAAGCTGTGTTGTACAAGTGTGTTGGTTTATCACATAAATACATCTTGCTGGAAGAAAAATAGAGGAGTGACAGACAAAAGCTATCAAAAAGCCTAGAATCAATTAAGGGATGAAGACAGTCAGGAAGCATAAAAAAAGACTGAAAAGAAATGAAAGCTTTTCTCATCTTCTGAATCAGGTTGTGAATGTATTTTCCTTGTCTGCACCCAGGAAGCCTGTTTAAAGACACTTGCTTAAAGGCAACTTAGAGTTGCAAACCCTGCAGCCACAGTTTATGCTCGTGTTCATTTATCGGGTAGTCAGACCTGTGCACAACATTGCCACCCCTCTCTGAAGGCTGGTTGCCACCCCAAGAGCAGAGCCCAGGGGGGAACCTGCGAGGGCACCTTTTGCTGCCTTGGTGCCGTGTAAGCCAGGTTAGTGCAAAACACTTCCCCTAGTGATTTAAACTAGGTCATCCTCGTTTCTACTGAGGCAAACAAGGAACACCCACACTTTTCTTGCCACTGGCAGTGCTATGGAAGGAAAAGTCTTCAGTAAAAGGGCAGCAAACCTCAGCGAGGGCCAGTCATATTTTAAGCCACTGCAGCTGTTCAGCCAGCAAATATAAATCAAAGGCTGCCTTCTCACTTCTGGTGTCAGCCCAGTTTAAGCAATGTCCACGCTCTGTCCCCAGCACTTATCGCTCCCTCAGCTGTCACACGTGCAAAGGGTGAGCCTGCCTCAGCACTGTAGCTTGGCACCTTAGAAGTGAGCTTCCAGATCTCCCCTACTTCTCATGCTTCAGTTTGCACTGGGGAGCAGTCCCACAGCATGCAAACTGGGTGTTCTCCATAGGGAATTAAGCAAAAAGATGTGCTCCAGAAATGCCCTTGCCAGCCAAAGGGTGTTCAGGGCATAGGGTCAGATTAGAGCTGGGCTGAAACACAGCCTCCTTAATGCACTTAGCATAGAATCATAGAATAGAATCATAGAATTGTTTTGGTTGGAAGAGATCTTTAACATCATCAAGTCCAACCATTAACCTAGCACTGCCAAGTCCACCACTAAACCATGCCCCTCAGCATTACATCTACACATCTTTTAAATACCTCCAGGGATGGTGACTCAACCACTTCCCTGGGCAGCCTGTTCCAGTGCTGGACAACCCTTTCAATGAGAAGTGATGGACAATGAGTCTCCAGCATGACGTTTCACTCTATGGATACGCTCCTATTTCCCTGCACTATTTGCTTATGTAGTGGAGCTGTTACGTCTCCATGGGTCAGTGCAGCAAAAGGTATGGGGGAACTGATCCTACCTTTCTCTTTTGGTTTGAGTTCTGGGGTTTTTTTTTGGTTTCTTAAAAGAGCCTTGGCCAAAAAAGGTTTTAATTCTGACTAATCCTCTGGAAAAAGGTGCTCTGCATTGCTGATACCATTTATTCCCTTGTACCAGATCACAACTTCAAAGAGCCAGGAGGGGCAACCTTCATGGTACTGTGTGCTTCAGGGAACGCTTATGCCTTTCAGATATTTAGACTTCATCAGCCTGCGGTATAATTAATACTGAATGTCAGTGCTCTTCTGTTAGAAGTTTCTTTCTGTGAATCTGCCATGGTAAAGAAATATACGTCTCCCTTGCCCCTAGATTCCTCCCTGTGTCTGAAATCAAGAAATCCCATCACAGCACAGGAGAGCAAAATATTCATTTCAAAGGAGACAGAATTTCCCACAAACTCTGGGAGGGCTTAAATGACAACCACACAGTCTTAGCGAGACACTCAGAATGCTGCAAACCTACACATTATAGAGGAGGATTTACAACTTAAAAAGTCTTGCTTGAATGCTTTCAAAGCCTTCCTTGGTATTGCATTGATGTGATATGGTTGATTTTGGTAGCTTAAATTTTTGCCCAAATACACTTGTTTTGCTTTAATATCTTACTCATGCATAATTTTAGGATATGTTTAGGTCTTGGTTGAACCATAACTTTATAGGTTTGCTTATTTACTGAAAGCATTCAAGTGAATAAACATGCAATTTCTTTGGTACAAACAAAAGAAAAGTTCCTGGCTTACATCAGCTTGTTATCCCGGAATAGAATCAAAGGCTGCTGAGGTAGTTTATATCCCTATTTAGAAATAGGAAAACCTTTGTTTTGTGTGCGCAGATACTGAGCACTTGAGCTTGACATGGTAGAGGAAGCCAGGGAACTTAGTAAGCCCAGCACTAGCTACGTTCTTGGCATGCGGTCTGCTTGTAGCTGTATTTGGTGTTTGTGTTTACTTGCAACATATGACAATTAGTAGACTGGAAAGACATGGTAGTGGTGTTTAGTTCCAGGCTTGTTAAAGGATATATGAGACCGTATCTTCTATTTCCCTTGATTCTTATCCCAACTGCTCTACTGTATACCATTCCCCTAACACCCATAAAACCGTAGCAATGCTCATTCTTTTCTTCTTCAATGAATTACAGGATTTGCACAGGATGCAGCAGCAAACTGTAAACAGAAAATAAAGTCGAGAACAATTCCATAAATACAGTCGTTAACATTTGAGCAACAAACACAGTAGCAAAACAGGTATTTTTCAGCAACCTGACAGTAGTGAGCCCCCTAATTCCAATGGGCTTTCAAAGGGAAACTGGGAAATAATTTGCATTTGGATCTTTGCCAGTGCTTTCTCAAAACAGTTAACACCTGTGGGGATGCATCCAAGCAAGTGCACTACCAGAACCTCATGCCTTTTCTGCCCAGCTGCTGCAAATATGTAGAATTCCAGATACAGTGGAATACAGTAACTAGTGACCCCTATTTTCTCTTTTTTCCCCCCTAACTACTTCAGAATTTCACAACTGGAAAGATTTTCATGTGTGTTTGTGGGCAGAATTTTGAATACAGCAGTGCAGTATATGTTGGTTTTGCCTTTCAGTTATTAAGACAGTAATTTTTTCCGTTAGAAAACTACTGAATCTTCACAAGAGATTTCTACTCAAAAGCATTCCAAAGCCTTCTAGAAACCCTGCACAACACAGCTAATCCCTTCTTCTGCATCTAGCACAAATTCTTCTCCAAGTTTAAAAACTTCAGAAGTGAGTGGAAACCTCTTCAGAGAGGAAGCAAAGACCGACGTATTTGTGGGAAAATCCCAGCAGAATCGAAATAGGTGGAGGGAAATCATCTGAAGGCAAATCTGGCAGGATGGCCAGCTGACATCTGGAAGGTGCGCAAAGAGTGGGATTCCTCCTGCTCACAGTTATCAGGGTAAAAACTGCATGAAATCAAGCCCTTGCTCTGTGCGCAGGTGAGGCACTGCAGACCCTGTTCATCTATGGAACAGCAACCCATCAGCATGGCTCTGCCTTGGCCGAGAGGCAGCTTTGAAAGTCTCCTCATAGAGTCACAGAATCATTTAGGTTGGAAAAAACCTTTAAGATCATCGAGTCCAACCCTTTTTCTAGACTGAATTTCTTGGTGACGACACATCTGAAGGATATTTTGTCCTGACTAAAAATAAAAATGTCTGGTTGAATTCAGAGCAGCCTTTGCTGCTGACCGACCTAAATAAACTTTACCAGCTGAAAGGGACGAGTAGCTCAGCTTTGCAGGTTCATATTTAGCGCATCAACTTTTGTCTGGCAGTAATGGGAGAAGGTTTCCTCTTATCTTCATAAAGATAGGTGAATCCTTTCTCGGCAAAAAGCTAACATAAAAAAAGTAAACATCAAAAGATGAAGCTGAGTGTTGTCAAGAACAAAATGTGTGCTAAATTAGGGTTGTGTGTTTTGTCTTTCCTGTTATTAATGGCATCCTCAGAGGATACTGACTCACTCCATGACTGAAGTGCTTGTGGTTTGGGACCCATCCTGAGCCAGTAATCCTGGAACCAGGGAAGCTCTTCCCTTTTCTTTACATAAGGAAGCTTCCAGACACAGTCTCCATTTGTCGCAACACCAAGAAACATGGGAAGTGAGGGCTCAAGTTAGGACTCTCTAAAAATGACCTAGTTATCATTTCATGAGGTTATCCAGCTACCGGTGAGATTTTCTAGGAGGGAAAAATCAGAATTTTGGCAGCCTTGGAGTACTCTTCCCTTCACACCCGGTCAGATCAAGGATTGGTTCTGCAAGTTGTCGCTTCACCCTCTCCCTGTAAGCAGGGATTTGTCAGCCGCGGGCACAGACAGAGCTCACCTGTGGTCCAAGGAGCAGAGCTGAGGAGCCAGGAGAGGGTGATTTGTTGGTGGCCATCTCACCTGCCTTTTCTCTAGATTCTCTCTCTGACGTAAACTCCTGACAATTCTCTTTGCACAACACTTAACACACTTGCAGTGGTTTTCCTTTCGTTCCCAGGAAGTGAGAGATGAAAGGGCCACACAGCTCAGGCTCAGCGCTGTGTTTACACTGGGGCATTTTAGCTCGATGAGAAATTCACCTCTTCCTATTACTCAGGTGGTTGGGATTCCTGCTGGGAAAGCACCTGCCTCCAGGGAAAGGAGGTAAATGATTCAAACCTTATACTGAAAGTCACCTTCTTCTACCACTGTGCTTGGTGATTACTGGGGCCTTCTAGCAGTCAGAGTCATCGCAGCGTCCCCACCGTGTGACACTGGCACTGCTGGAATGGGGTAGCATTTGTAAGGCCTCTTCTGCCCTCACGCTGCGCTAAGGATGGGGCATGTAGGAACTTTCCCAATGGTAAGACAATAAAGGGCTCTCCTTGTCAGACTGCGCAGTCAGAATTGTCATTTTATGTTTTCACAATACTTGGCCTGATCTCAGCAAGGTAGCCATCCAGCTCTAAAAGCATAACTAATCCTATGGAAAAAGTATGTATTTTTATTTTTACACATGGCTCTGTAGCAACATTTAATCATTCTTAATAGCCTAAGTGGTTTTAAAAAAACACAAATTGAAGAAACTTTAAAACCAAAAAGGCTTCCATATTTAGATGTAGAAAGTTAATTGTTTGAAAAGCTTGAGCAGGGTTCTGTTGAGCAAATTAGTTATGCATGCAGTGAAAAGATGCCCTCAAGATGCTCACAAGCTAGGAACCTGGTCAAGCACTCCAAGGGTTTTCTTCTCATTCCTCACATATACACCTGCACCTGTTTGTTGCTGTTGCTGGTAGGTACCTTTAGTTTTCAAGTTATTGCCATGTGAGCGGGCTTTTGGGACTGCTCGTAGCCCTTGCTAAGGCAGGGAGTCCTGTGCGTACGCAGCAGCAGGCAGTCTGGGCAGCGGTTCACAGGCTCATACTTCACACGACACGTCTGGCTTGGCGTGATGTCTCAGCTGGATGAAGATGAGCTTGTGCTCAAGTCTTCGCTGAACTGGATCGAGTGACAGTAATCTTGCCTAAGGTGGCCTGTAAAACACCTAACTACTGTTTAGCAACGAAATCCAGGAACCTGAAGTGATGTGTGAGCAATTTAAAATGTTAATTTTCAAATCCTTCCTGTTTTAAACATTTACAGTAGGTAACAATGCTTATGAAATACACCCAATGCTATTTTTATCTAATTGGAAGTTACTCCCACAGTCTTATTAGAAATGTGCTGGGATTTACAGCTGTGTAACTGAGAGACAAATCATACTCAAACAGTTGGACTGCACTCCGAACAGCGATGCAGTGGGAAAGAAGCTCCAATTTCAGCTGAGAAACTGCTGCTCAAGCAACTGCTCGTTAATACATCTGCTTCATGGGCATGGCAAATCCATAAATCCTTTCAATTCTGGCTAAGGCATGCCCATCCTCTACGCTGCAGCTTGGAGACCCCTTGAAGAGGGAGGTTTTGTGCGACACTCCTGGTCCTGCGGGTATTCTGTTGTTCTTCTGTACCTACCTGAGATCTGAGAGCTGCTCCCTAACCTCTGCAGTGTGACAGTGCAGCGCCACTGTGAAGCACAATGCTCTGCTGGCACGGCAAGGGAGTGGGTTGGTCCATAGAAGCATAAATTTAACATGAGGCTTCCCAGTTCACACATGTCACGAGTGTTTTGTAGTTAAGAGGTCTCTACTGCTTTAAAGTTGTCACTCGGAATGGGTTTCTTTTTTGTTTTGGGGAAATGGGAGGTTTTGTTTCCTGAGCGACCTTAAATTACCCAGACTATACAATGGATGGCATGATCAGGACGCTCATAGTGACCACTTCTTTCTCTCTAGTCCTCCCCCAGCATCTTTTGTCCAAACTACATCAGATCCATTCATGAGGTTTTCTTCTTCCAGTCTTACACTATTCCTAAAAAATTCACAAAGGCAGAATTGATACCCCAAAAAATAATGCCAGCAGGAAACAGAATGGAGACTGAAGCATTCTCATCTTGAGAAACAGGCCAACAAAGAGACTATTGTCTTCATTTTGTAAAACTTTATTGTCAAATCACTTTGACCTCAGCTTTAGACTTATCTATATGTTGCTTTGTAGCAAAATTTGAAATGCTGACAGACTGGCATCAGTGCTCACAATACAGTAATCTCATGACATCGTTTGCAGTTGGTCTTTATGCTCACCATGGTAAAACAGCAGCCAAAAAGGGCACATTATGTCTAATTACGCCAATGAAACTTGGACATTGTGCAGTGGAGAAATCCAAATCAGCAAACTGCTTCTTGACTCAACTGCTGGCAGTGTTCAGCTTTTGAAATCTTTCAAATAAAGTATTTATGAAGCTTTTCCACTTAACAAGGTGCAATCCAGCTTCTAAATATAATTCAGTTTTTGCTTGGAAGCCTGCCACCAAGGGTCAGTACTGAATATTCCTAATAGTAGCACACGAGTACACGTGTAGCTTGTGAAGCAGCTGGTATTTCTTGAGAGCGCTGTGCTTTGTCAGGAACATCACAGTCTGCAGGGATGGTAATGAGACTGAGGTCGCAGACATGAATAGGTCATCCAAGCAGTGACAGTCAAACAACATCAGATTTTTAAAGTCTGTAATTACAAACTTTATATAAAATCATAAAAGAGTCTCTGTTTCTACTACATTGGGGTGAAATGAAGCAAACACTCCCACTAAGGAAATTCTGAAACAGCCCTTAAACATTCCCATCTCAAAACTGGTACCACCATACTTATATCTATAAGACTTGGAGTCCAAATAATACTGAAGGTAAACTATGTTTTAAAAGGTCTCCCAAAATCAATAGCTTTAGGTACTTTAGTTACGCAGTGTTGGAAAATGTGTGCTTTAGAGTCAATTCCTGAGTTGAAACTTATTCAGTGGTAATGGTGGAACTGGTCTCTGAAAATGACTTTTTGTGATCATCTAATTTTACTTAAACAGAAAAGTGATGATGTACAACGTGGACCTAGTTTTCTTTCACACTTTTTTCCTCTGCTGCTAAGTCCATTGGGTTAAAGAAGTCATAAAAATAAAAGACAGAAGCAAACAGGATTCAATTTAATAAAGATCAAAATTGAGATGGGGAGAAATACCATTGTATAGAAAAGCTACAAGATGAAGCTCGTATAAAATTCTGTGGTAGTTCATAATCTTGCAGCATATCTAATGACAATGTCCTGGGGGACAGGGCAGAATGAACATAGCTCTTTACATAGGACAACATGACAGATAAGCTATCAGATTTTCATTACAGAGCAGAGTTTTTGTCATTTATACTGGATTTATTATAGTAGTTATTAAGGTCAATAAAGCACACTATTGACTCCAGGGAAGATGACAACAGATACAGCCAACAAGCTGTTATTGATTTGGCTCAGGGGTAATGAAATACCCGCTGACCCATTCCCAGATCTGTTATTTACTGCTTTTGCTTATTGCTAGATGACAGCTAGCATGACGGATGTCCTTTATGTTTGTTATATATAAATATCCTAGTTTGCTGGAGTAGATTCATTTGAGATGCTTCAGAATCTCATGATGCGCAGACGAGATGCAACGATCTGTGCAATGAGATGTGCAGATATAGATCTGCAGAAAGAAATTGAAGAGTCTCTTGATTAACACAGAATGATCTTAATAAATGATACTCACCATCAAAGGAATACAATGGGCGTGCATGCTTACATGTGCATCTAACATTTAAATACAAGTTTTCATCTTTCCTGTATATTATGAAAATCAAGGGATGCCAGTACCTCATCCAATTATAAACAATGTCAAGATTTTTATTTTAAATTTTGAACAGTACTTTAATAGTTTATGGTATCATTGAAAGCCCTTGACAGATTTATGGCACGCATGAATTACAACCAGCTGCGAATGACGGGGTTGCAGTTCTATCAAAAGATTCAGGTAATGTCATAAACCACAGGAGAGAAGGCTGATTCACTAAAATCCCAAGGGAATTACAGATTGTCATGATTTCAGCTAGGATGGAGTTAAGTTTCTTGCTAGCAGCTGGTGTAGTGCTATGTGTTGGATTTGGGATGAGAAATAGTGTTGATAGAGCACTGATGGTTTTGATTGTTGCTAAGCTCCCAAGGCCTTTTCTGCTCCTCATACCATCCCACCAGTGAGCAGGCTGGGAGCGTAGAAAAAGCTGGGAGGAGAGACAGCCGGAACAGCTGACCCCAGCTGACCAAAGGGATATTCCATGCCATATGGTGTCATGCTCAGTATATAAAGGTTGGGGAAGAAGAGGGAAGGGGGGGATGTTCAGAGTTATGGCGTTTGTCTTCCCAAGTAACTGTTATGCGTGGTGGAGCCCTGCTTTCCTGGGGATGGCTGAACACCTGCCTGCCCATGGGAAGCAGTGAATTAATTCCTTGTTTTGCTTTGCTTGCATGCGCAGCTTTTGCTCTACCTGTTAAACTGTCTTTATCTCAACCCATGAGACTTTCCTCACTTTTACTCTTCCAATCCTCTTCCCCGTTGCAATTGGAGGAGTGAGTGAGTGGCTGCGTGGTCCTAGTTGCTGGCTGAGGTTAAACCGCAACACAAATCTGTATCTTCCACCTTACTTGCGTTTTTACGTACAAGCTCTATGCAAGGAAATATTGATACACTTACACCTCCTCGACCAGATTCCCTTCTCTCAATGTGTCCTGCTTCATCATTCTCTCCTTTTTCTGACTCCTCACATCGCTTCATAGTGGGTCGTATTGCTTTGGGTGGCAACCATAATCACTGGCCTAGCTGCAATTTTAAGGCTCATGAGTCCTAATGCCTGTCTATTCTGTTTTACATTAGCACTGTTTGAACTGCCCCCTGCAGAAAAGTCATCGAAAGCAAACATGGGACAATTCATGATATACACAAGGTGACAAGCCAGTGAAATGGCTTAAGTGAAAATGTCTGTGCTAACCTCCTGGGTGGAGGTTAAATGGTGTATCTGGGTTGTGGTATAACCGCTGTCCTGATGCTTATTTATATTAATGCAGGTTCCCAGAAGGCACCGACAGCCTGTCCCACCTTGGTCACCACAGCCCTGAGAGAAAGGAGCTCCACCTTCTTCAAAGGAGGAGGCAAGCCAGATCACTCATAAATTTAGCCCTTTTGATGATCCATTTTGCATTTTCCTGCACAGTTTGGACTGCGTGGCTCAATACAGAAGGGAATTTTTCTTCTCAGCGAGGATATGTCAGAGTAAGCCTGTCAGGTGTCTGTTCTGGCTGTGGTGTTCTTATTCAGCCTGTCCACAACTCTATAACCTCTGTCTGACAGCTACAGACGCATGGTTCCTCCCATTCCTAGCATGGAAAGAAAAGATATTTAATATACTACTTTTTCCTGTAGAGTCAGGGGACTTGGAAGCCCAGAGGAAGGACCGGTTAGATGTCCCCAGCCAGTACTCCAGTAGGTGCAGCCCGGTGCCAGCACATCACCAGGGCTGCAGGGCTCCCACTGCTAACCAGCGAAACAAAGCACAACGCCCTCCGCACCTCCTGTCGGTGTGACTCGTCACTTCACGTCCTCCCACACTTCAATGAAATATCAACAAATAAAATGATACGGTTTACACGGTTTACACTGTTTACGCCCTGGACGAGCTACACCCCAGCTTATCTTCCCCAGTGCTCAGAGTTTAAGATTTTTGTAGCTTTCCGAAAATGTTGCAGATCAAGCCATATTGGAAAAGTTCAGTAAATCTAGTAGCTAGCAAGGGTTAAATAAATCTAATAGCTAGCAATGAAACCCCGGAATCCAGAGTTGCAAAAAGCCAGGACTTGCAGAATTTGGCACTTGAAAACAGATCGTACAGGTGCAGAAGTATGACAGCTGTGTATGATCGTAGCCAAGGAGCAAATTAAAAGTGCTCATGAAATTCCCTTGCAATTAGTGCAGGGACATTGCACGTCATCAAAGTCTGTGCTCACAAGTCCAGGGTTTCACAAGATGAAATGAATGCTCACAACACGAACTATGTTTTGGTGTGATTATCAGTAATTAAATGGTGGGGAAAGTCTCTGTGGACCAGAAGATCTCGGACCCCATTTTGAAGTCCGATGTGGAGAAGCATTTCAAAGAACCTGCAGGCCACCTTTTTAAGGAGGAAGCCACATCTGCTTGATTTACAATTTTAACCTTTCATAGAAAGCACTTATTGAGACCATAAACATCCACAGAACAAATAGCTTGTTGGACATATCACCTTAGTCCAAGTGGATTAGCAAAGCTCAGATAATTTCCCCGTACTGCCAGTATACCCTTTTCACCATCAGCTTATCTGCAGATGATTTTTTTGGGAGAAAGAACACAAACTGGCATAAGAGAATAACCTAATTCCAGCAAATTATTTCCTCTGGGTGTAATTGGTCAGAGGAAAAATAAATCAATACAAAAAAGCCATAGTAATTTTTAATTTTTGATTTTTCAGAGTAAACATACATTCAATGTTAAGTACATGAACAGTCCCATTTATGTCAATGGAAAATTTCACAAAAATCAATCATGATCTGATTTATGTCAAGCCTTTACAACAATGCAGAAAAGTAGGTTTTTTTAAGATTTGGGTTTTTTTGAAGATTCGGGTTTTTTGAAAGAATGTCCTTGAATGTGTCATATACAAACCCTAGACTAACTTATTGTTAAAATGACCAACTAAAGTCAAATCAGAAAATGCAATAATAAAGCTCCTACCAAGATGGTTTTGTGTTATATTGACTTTATTTTTTCTTTAATGTATTACTAATCCTATTTCTTCAAGAGAAGAATTTGGGGAAAAAAACGTGGAAACCGTATCTATCAAAAAGCGTTTTACATTGGCAAAGACAAGGCAAAACCCCTCTGGGTAGCCACTGTGTCAGGACAGTGTGTTAAACAGAAATAATGGTAACATTTTAGAATGTTCATGTTGGAAAAAATATTACTGCCTTCTACTTCAAGCATTGCAAAGATGTGTAAATTATGTATGAATAACAAACATGATCTTCAGGTCATAGAAATTTGAAATGAAAGATAATTAAGTTGTTCATTTGTGCAGTTCATAATCTTAAGTTTTCTATGACACTGAAGAGATTTATGCCCATGCTTGATGTTATACATTGTTCATAACATCATCTATAACATATCTAATCAAGCATAATACGCACATTTTTATTAAGATCAGAGACTTACTGTGCTTTTTAAACTGCCTAACCCTAACAGTGCGTCCGCATCACCAAAATGAAGTCTAGCTTTGCGATGCGGGATACGGGGACCTGAATTGTGCACGTGATTTTCCTCTTGACCTTGGGCAACTCACTAAGAAGGTCTCCTGGCACACTGCCAGACATACGTGACTCCCACGGGACTTAATAAGATGTGTGAGAGGATTAGACCTTCAATGCTGTGTCCCTGCACCCATTTACATAGTTGGATCCTCAAAGGAAAGATTATGCTGTTTGCAAAGGTGTCCTGACAAATATTTAAGACCTGAAATTTTAGCTTATACTCTTTCCTTCAACTCATCCTAAGCAAAGAAAGAGAGAGAAAAACAACTTCCTTCACTGACAGGCCCTAATCCTTTATTGAATCTTCTTGATAGATCAAGCCTCTCAAGGCAGCTGCTTTCTGCAGCACCAGCTCCTCATCTGTGGTGAGAACAGCTGGGAAACTGTTGCATGAAAAAAAGAGTGGGGAGAATTATCCTTGGGACCTGTGGCAAGATCCTTCACTTTAGGACATAGTTCTGTTTGCAATTTTAAAGTCATGAAGCTTACATACATACAGATGCCGTATCAAAATGAACAAACAAGTCGTCTGCAGAGCGGACAGGAAATGCCTCAAGGTAACCCAGGCAACCTTAATTTTCTCCATTTGTGCAGTCTTTAATTTTTTCATCACACGGTAATGACTCTCCTTCAGCAGACTTCCCTGCCAGATGTTTATAGCAGCACCAGCAACCACCAGGTTTAAGGTATCTAGGCATTCTGTGCTGGAAAAGTAACAAAAAAAAAAACCCAAACAACTGGTAAAGCCCACATAGAAATTTACTGATCTTTCAGCTCTGACAAGATCCCCATAGTTCCTGTGCATTCAATTTTCCCTTGTAAGAAAGATGAAAAACAGAGGGAAAGGGAGAACAAAAACCCTGAGAACAGCCCATCTTACACAGAAATGATACTTCTACGATGTTTACATGAGTTTATCCAACTCCTCCATACATCTAAAAAGCAGCTATGTGCTAGAAGTCCAACTCTGACCTCTACCAAGCTCTTTCTCTCAAGGTTTCCTACCCATTATGTTTATTTTTCAACAAGAGCTTGCTCACTTTACTGAAAATACATTTTCATTATATTAAAAAATTATTTTCAATATACAGCAAAATGCTTTTCAATATATAAAATTTTCAAACACAAATCAAATTTATTTATAAGGTGCCTTTTGGGAGAAATTGTTCCCCTGGAACTCTCATAAATGTGGAAGCAACACAAGAACAGTACCTGTTATACTGTTTATATAGCGACTATCGCAAACACCGTTGCTGATTTTTTTTATTTTCTAGAGAGACTGCAGCTGGAAAGGCAGTAAGGTTGTTCTCCCCACCCCCACCAGAGTAGCTAAGCTAGGGTTTTGTGTTGAGGAGACTAGCAACTGTAGTTTTCCCCTGTACTAAAACTATAAATAATAATCCCCTCCTCCTCACTCCAGCCAGTGGAGCTAGTAATCAGGCTAAGAGGAGCTTCTAGAGCAACGAGGTATATCGATCATGCATTAGCATTTATGGAATATTAAGTACTAAAGAGCCAATCGGCTGCTAATTTATCCAGGATAAATACTTCCGCGTGAAATTACAGAAGTAAAGATCGTACACGGGAAAAAAAAGTTTACCCATGCTGTCCAAACAGCAGCATTTACTGGCTGGGTAACCAGCCACCTTATTACTTATCTGTGAATAAATGGGTTCTACGTGTGCCAAATTTGGTTATAGCTGGACCAAAGTTGTAGAGCAGAAATCTGTGTTTAACGCAAAAGACAGGAGGAGGCTGTGACCTATTACTGTTGAAGGAAGCAAAAGGTTTGTCTTTGAGAAACGAGTCTGGGGTATCTGCTGTAGAAAGAAAATACAAAAGTACACAAGCAAGAGCGATAAATAAAATAGAAAAGATGAAGTAATAATAAATCAAGTGTAGAAGTCATCTAGGAACCTTGCAAGCTGATGTGCAAGTACTGCAACATCTGGAAAATTCCTCCAAATTTCAATCTTGGACTAGAAGGCTCTGACGAATGAGGCAAGCAGATCGCAGGCACCCATTAATAATCCCTCATGTCTCTTCTGGGGTCAGTTATCCCTTGCAACAGATCTCATGTTAAAGTTTAACATGTTGGCCTCCTAACGAAAATCAAGTAATTAATCAAAGAGCTTCAGAAGTATTTATGACAATCTCTTTTCCCTATTTTATCTCCTGCTACAACAAGATGCAAAGGTTTTCATACCGAAGGGCAGATACAGTCTTGCTACTTCAAAATAAGAATTTCAGTGTGGAGTTTAAAATCAACTGAAAGCATCAGTCCAGTCCGAAGATATTCCATCCATTTAATTAAAACAATAGGATAGGGGTTACTCATCACACAATACTGAAAATTGGTTTTGTTTATTAGCATGTTTGCAATGTTTCTTTCTAAGTTTTCCGGTAAGCCAGGGAGGACAAAGGATCTCTCAACTCCCTGCCTCTACTTTTTCTCCTTTAAAATTATGATAAGGGCTGGTGTGAGGCACTAATGGGTGGGAGGGAGGTGGCAAAAAGCATCTTGTCTTGTCAAGTTTCCTCAGGGTGGGTCTGCCACCACTCACAGAGGCCATGTTTCCCCTGCCCCATGATGTCAGGATATATATTTGTGAGATGCCCAGTGACCAGTCTTGCTCCTCCGGCTTGGCACCTCTTCCAGCCCTGAGCTGAAAGGAGCCAGGGGGGATATTGGCAAGAAGGGAGACCAGGGGGAAGCCAGAAATTTTGGGATTTGAGGGTGAACTGGAGGAAAAGCCAGGAGCCTGTGGTAGCAACCCTGGGCCGGGGCGGGGGGACTCCTACTGAGGGCTGTGGTGGAGCAGATGTGGAGCCCACAGAGCCTGGAGAAGAAAGTGCCCTACAGAGACTTCTGGGCAGGTTCTAGATGGTCTCCTTGCCAAAGAGCCCTCCCACCAAGCCAGAGTTGTGGTCCCATCTCCAAGTGGGCCTCGGCACAGGCAACAGCCAGCATATGGCTGTGCATGGCTCATTGCCAGATGCAGGGAGGAAGGCTGCCACACAGACCCAGGCGCAGAGAGCAAACTGCGTGCCTTCCCCAACCACCGACTCCATGGGTGGTAGGCTACTAGGGTGTGGACTCCGGACTTGACCTGGCATGGGCATCCTCATGCTCTAACTAGGCCTCTGAAGAGATCATAGCTAACTTTGAAATATGATATACAATTCTTGGAAGAATCCCTTATCAGGATTCCTCTAGAACCCAGATATCACCTCCGTTGGTAGGTGCTACTTCATCAAGAAGACAGAGCACTCTACTAGTACTTCTGGTAGTTTCTGTTAAGTGCAAGGAAGTGCTAGGGGCTTGGTGTTAAAAACAACCAACCAACAGATTTTCCCCAAAGTCACCTAAAAGCATAGCTACTCTACTTTTGAGGTCTGGTCAGGAAGATGCTGAGTGTTGGATCCAGCTAACTGTACATCCACATCTAGAAGCAGAATGAGGTGGAGGGAGGTTGTGTTTCTGCTATCCCCTGAGCTGTTCTCCCAAGCACTGGTGAGCAGCAGGGGACCTCCTACGGTGATGTGACTAATACCATGCATTTGGGACAAAGGCAAAATACCGGTAAGTTGTAACCAAAAGGTTTAAAATAGAGATTCACTTCAATAGCTCTATTCACAGGATTGAAACTTGCTAGAAACTTTAAAAAAAAATTCTTTACCTAAAAAGCTTCTTCTAAAGTATACACTAAAGAAAAAAAGTGTAATGTATTTAATTATATTTTCAGTCCAGAATAAAGTGTCAGTGGAAATGAGGATGACATGTGCCAAAAGAACCAACAGTTCGGTGGTTAAGGCAGTTCATCTGCTGCGTGGGATAATAAAGTCCAGATCCCGCTTTAAATTAGGGAATGTGAATTTCTTGCTATTAATTTAATTGTTTTCTTATTCATGCCAGGAGCAAACTTAAATTTACTTTTGGGAGGTCAAAATTCATTTAATGTTCTTGCAAATGGGCTAAATCATTTATAGTGCATGATATTAGTAAAAAGAAGCTTTTCCTGGGGATAATCTTCATTTGTATTAGCTAACAAACTTTGGGTTTGATCTATTTGGAAACAAATAAATTCAGAAACAACAAGAAATTATTTACTGACAATTAATAATTCTGCCCACATTTTTGCCAGGGCTATAAGTGCTTGAATAATATTCACCGGATACCAAATGGCAAAAAAAGAGCATGGGAAAGTGAATTACCTTCACCATCAAATTTACATCCATATGCATAACCAGCATTTGTGTTTCTGCATTCTCATTTCCCCATGAGAATGCAGTAATCCTACTATTCCCATTCAGGTAAATAATTTTTTTTCTTTCATTATTGTGAAAATAGCCATAGGATTTGGCCCATGGGGAAATAAAACCGTAGCAATACCTCAGATATTTTATGCATTGTATCATTAATGTATTTGGATAAATAGCTTTGATAGTGGAGCTCCCATCCCCACCGTTCCTTCAGCTTCTTGATTTGAGCTTGTTCTCCAGGTCAGAGATTCAACTCATCAACATTTTTTAGTCTTCATTAACCTTGGTGTTATATTCACTTGTTGGTATTTTCATACCCCTTATATTTCTTAAAGACTTCCCCAAACTTAAATTAAAGCTTGTTGGTACTATAAAACACTTAAATTGGTTTACAACTAATGTAATGGCGTTCTGCTTGCAAGAACAAGGTGGTTTTCAGTGGTATGATGTACAAGCTGACATTCCCAGCTAACATGGGCTGAACACCACATATGAGCGTTTTACAGAACAGCTTTGATGAAAATTCCCCCTAAAATCAGCTAAGATTTGAAATTAAGTGTAACCCAACAGCTTGAAGGCAGGGGCTGAAAGCAAAAGAGCCAGTGCTCGTTCCCATTTCTGCGAGCCCCGCTGGAGGCAGCAAGACTTAGGCCAAAGCAGGGAGGCAGCATGGACACTTGTGTGACCAGCTCACCAGGTACCTGCACACGCGCTGCCGTGCCGCTGCGAGAACGTGCTCTGAGCTGTGGGAAACAGAGTAACCACATCCCTGGGGCTCTCCGTCTGGGATAATTTACATGCACTTCCCAGTGTCTAGCATCAGTTCACCTATCTCTACATCTCTAGCCCTATCTCTGTACAAAACCCTTTTTTAATGTGAAACCCTTTTAATTCAAAACCAAGAAAACCCTTTTAATTCAAAACCAAGGTTGGCATAAGCTTGACTAGGGCTGATGATGCGTTCAAGGGGATTTAGGGTTGGTTTTTATTTTCAGTTTATAAAACATATTGAAACCGATTCATATACACAGGTATCTGCAACTCTTTAGTATTTTTGGAAATAAAGTACTCATGGATAAGTCCAATGTTTATAATTTTCTACGTCATCTTTTATGCGTGGATCTCAAAGCCTTTTCCTAATATTAATTATACTTAAACATGTGTTATTCCCGTTTTGAGGAAAAAGTGACAAAGAGGCTGAGTAATTTGGCAAAAAGGGACACACAACCCAGACATCCTGGACTCATGCCTTAGTCAGAGAACAATTCTACTGGGACTAGGTGTTCATTCTGCCCTGCTAAAATTAGCTAATTAATAGGATTATGAAGCAAGAGACTTGATATTCCGCTAAGGTCTGTAAGATGGCTATAGTTTCTAATACTTGAAAGTGTGTCTGGATTGTGATACCCTATGAAGAAGAATACATTCACCACTCATCGATACATTACCATTCACAAAAAAACCCACCAAACCAAAAAAAGAGTAATTTGCTTTTGTAAATAGTGAACTCGTGGACAGTAAATAAAAAGAAAAATCAGAAATGTTAATCACCAGGGAACCAGAAGATTTCAGGGAATCCATCTCCCAAAATGTAAGCTTTTATAGCAACATATGTGTTTTTAAAAGGTAAGTTAAATTTTTAAATGTGCATATGTTGGATAAATGAACAATAATACAAAACAATATCTCAAAAGAGATTTATAATGAGAGATTTACAGTGATAGTGAACACGTAAGTTTAGTAATTAAGTGAATAGAAAGTGTTGAAATTTAAAAACGAGAATGTTATTTAAAAAACAACAGCTAGCTAACCCATTATATAAGTCAGGAAATATTTGCTTCCTTAAATTCAGAGACTAATTTTCAAAGAAGATTTGAAGGTAACAGCAGGTCAAAATACAGCTTAACAACGTCTAGGAAGTTATCTCTTCCTTACTGTTTTATTAACAATGTAAAATTATCCTACACAAAATGTTATTATTATTCTGATAAGGTAAATAAACATATTTACTGATAATATCAATTATCCTGTCCCTCATAAAGTAATTTATCGGTAGATTAGCAATCAAACTGGCTCTGACTTCTGCCCCTGGAAAGCCTTTATTTCTCTGTTCTTTTTTGCACTGACTTCTAGACATTTTATTTTCTTTTGGCATAAGTGGAATTAAACCGAGCATAGCCTTCTTATGATTACTTTTCATATATAAGTTGCTCTCCACACTGTCATAATCTGCTGTCCGTAGTATCACATTCTTCTATCTCTTAAGGTTATCCTATGCTATTTCCTGTATTTCCTTGTGCTGGGTACAGTTAAGCTTAAAGGACTGAAGAGTAAACAACAGGTCTACAGGAAGGTCTAAAGCAATGAAGCGTTTCAAGTTATCCTGGATCCAACAAAAGTAAAGGATAAGAATACATTTGCATCTCATGAAATGTTTGATTACCAAGGAGTGTACTTTCAACGTAGGTGACCGTACAGCCAAACTTGAGTATGGTCTGTGACAAGGCTTAAATGGTTTGTCAGGGACTTTAAGGTTGTTTTCCTTCATCCAGGTTTGCCTGGAATGAGTCTGCTGGGCTAGCGGTGGGACCGATTCCCTTAGGCCACCACCAGGCAAGGAGTAATGGATTTTTTCCTGCACCCTGGACAAACCTCTGTTAAAAGTAGGAGGTAGGTTCAATTAATCTCAGGTTTGTATTTTGAGAAAATTTAAGCTTCTGTTAATTCTAAGGGTCCTTTTACATAGTCAAAACAGAGTAAACAGGCTATGGGAGGTGGTGGGCAGATACAGGCCTGCTAGGGAATACCTTACAGGAAAATTATTGTGGAGAAAATGCAAAGCCACCAGTATAGTTCCCTGCTAGTTCTCCCTGACAGCAGGTCCGTGACTAGCTCATCTCCTTTTCTCCAGCTTTTATTAATCTCAGCTGGTCCTACGAGTCTTCGGCTATATTTATATAGCACCATAATTACTGTCCAGTACAGACTGGGAAGTCTCCAACCAAACTGACAGAAGGTATCAATAAATAAGAACAGGTTGTGGGAACGTGTTAATATCGATGGAAATTTTGTTTGGGAAGACTTCTGATCCAAATTACATACCTTACAATAGCCAATAAGCCAGGCTCAGTTTGAAATTACCCATTGGTCTGACTCAACTCTGCAACCAAACCACCAAGCTGCAGGCGAATGCCGAGCGGCTTTCCCAGTCTCTGCTGTTGAAACAGCCCACTTCTCATGATTTCTATGATGTTCTGTGGAGCAAGGACCTGCACCTTAGTTCCCACCGTCCCGATTTACAGTCCTCACAGCTTGCCAAAGGGCTTGCCAAAATATTTAATGATTAACACGGAAAAATCTTCAAAGGAAGAAATTGAAACATCCTGCCCATTTCTAGTTTTTCCAAGAACAGTCGGCCTCAGGGGGTAACATGTTCCCATATAAATGAAGACACAATAGCAAAGACTTAACCTGAGTGGCCTAGAGGATCACCCAGGCACATTAGCTATTCTGGGACAACATCTTTCACCATCTTGGTGGACTGGGAATAGTTTTTAAACACACAAATTGGTGTGGTACAGGAAAAAAACATTCCCACTCAATTCTAGCCCTGTGGCTATATGGAGTTGCACCAAAAGCTCATCTGGCTCCCAGGCCTCAGAATCTAGGCAAACACAAAGTTAGCTTAAAATCGTTTCCTGCACTGAGATTACCAAGAGTTGGTTCTGGCCCTTCATAAATTCTCTTCTGCGTCCGCAGAAGAAACAGTTCAGGGAAGATTTAAAGCACACATTTGTCTTAATTCTAGCTCGCTTTGCCCACGCCTGTATGACCCTCGAGTACAGACTTTCGTATGCGGCTCTCACTCTGCCCGTGGGTACCAGAAGATTTGTATGGCAGTAATAGGTATAGTCCTACTGTCCTCGCCAATGATACCATGAAAAGCAGGTCCCACTCTGAAGAACTTCCTCACTCACCTACATCCTCCAATACTTATTATACCATCCAAGGAGTTGCTTTTTGGGTTTGTTTGTTTGTCTGTTTTTAAAGTAGACAAGCTAGGACACAGAGGACTAACAGCGACTGGTCAAAAGCAGTCTCTCTGCAGGTTTAGAGGACTTCTGCATGGAAATCTGGGCAGGAAGCAATGTATTCGGGAACTGTAACAGCTCTGCAGGTTTCCTATTCAGCTGTTACCCAGGTGGGCCCTGAAGAATTTCCTTTTAGAAATGAAAGAAAAACATATGGCAGTATCTACATGCACTATTAAAGAACTTCAATATAAACACAGCATCCTGAATTATTTTTTTTATTTAGAACAGATGGTATTTAAAAAGGGAGTGCAAAGGAAGTACTTAAGAAGGGATATACATGGTACAGAACAGGTGAGTCAGGAGAAAGGTTCCAGTCTTGTTTTGCAAATTAAATCTCTTCCTGGAAAAACAAGGCCACTCACATTCTCAACAGATCAGTAGCAAAAATAAAATTAGGGGCCTCATTTCCAGCCCTTTGTGCACGCGTCAAACTGACACTGTTTTCATTCAGGAAACATGATAGACAGGACTTGCAATGATGATGCAAATCATGCCTGAAGCGTACTGGCGAAGAGCTGCAGGGGGTGAAGGAAATACGCGTAACGTTCATGGAGTCTGGATCTGCTCCACACTGTTAGATACCCAACGCTGCAAGAACTGCTGCTGTAAACCATCAAAGGATGGGGGATGTTAACCTCCTGCAATGCTGGCTGGAGATGGGAGGATGGTTAAGCCTATCTTTCTCATTCTCTGACACATCACAATTTCATCACTTCACAGGACTGTTGCAACAAGTCACTGACAGCTGCTTTTAGGTCATCAGCTCTTCTAATGTCATCAACTTCCTACATGTCAAAATGTTCTCTCCTTTTTTTTTTTTTAAGCAACCCAGAGGGATTACTGTGTTGGTGGTGCAGAAATGAGCCCGGTGGTCCATCTTCTACTCCCTGTAACAGTGTTAAATTATCTGACCTTGGCTTAGGACGTGGTGCCATGAGTTGGTTTCCTTGTATTTAAAAGAAACTAAAGCTTCCCTGCATCCCTCGGGACTTGTCAATTCTATTTAATCAGGATGAAAGAAATGACTCTTTTTGTTGCAATATGCGCAAATATTTTATACGTCATTATGTTAAAGTCATAACCACAAACATGACATGTTGCCCAATACCAACAGGGAATTGGAAAGCGTTTCAACAGAACAGTTCTTAACGGTGCTTTAGTAAAGATACCTCTGCTTTGTAATTTTCCTTTTGCAGCAGATGTCACAACAACTAATGAGAGTTTATCCATTGATATAATCCAGCTTTGTATCAGGCAATTCAAACTATTTGTAAAAAATACTCTTTTGATCCTCAAAATCCAGGTGATAAGCTTATCTTTCACGACTTGAATAATAATTTTGGACTTCTTTTTCTTTTAGCCTCCTGTTCTTGAGATTTTTTTCTCATGTTTTCAAGTTTTTTCTGTAGCTAGAAAGACATGCAGTACTTAATTTGAAAATACATTATATTCTTTCATTTCTAGTGTTGTCTTTACAAGGCACCTATCACTTCACCTGACCTTGATAATATCACAAGATTAACCTAATATTAGCACTAAAACCTGCATGACCTTAAGAATTAAAGTTCCAGTGTGGAAAGAGTCACGTGATAAAAACATGTGTGCCATATGCCAGCACATAAATGTACAGGTATGTAGTCCTTTTAGAGGAGTTCCTGATCAGTGTATCAATAACATATATTATTGAGACTTAATGGGTTGAGGTTTGTTTTTATAATTCAGGATATACAAGCGACTTGTAAATTTCCATGTTTGCTGCCATGAAATCAACAGCCCCGCTTAGCAGAGAGCCCACATTTCCTTGTTTGACCTTTTACTGATCATGTAGTAGCTAAAGCTCTTTGTTTTGCTCTTGATGTCCCTGCCAGTTCAAACCGAGTTTTGGCTTTCCTAGCCCCCTCCCTGCATACCTGGGTGATATTTCTAAAGCCCTCCATTGTAGCCTGGCCCTGCTTCCACCTTCTGTATGTGGCTGTTTTGCGGTGGAGTTGCGCCAGGAGTTCCCAGCTTAGATGAGCTACGTTGCTGGTATGCCTTCTTGTTTCCCAGGTATCGGGATGGACCATTTTCATACCTGGACAACACAGTCCATACAGACCTGGTAGTTCCCCTTATCTTCTTCACCCTTCAGACCTGCTCCCCTATGATCCCAGCTGCCTACTCCCTGGACAAGCCACAAGCTACTTGCCCGGTGCCCCATGTTTGGGCTCTGTGATGCTCCTCCCTCACTCCTCTTGGGTTCTTCATCTCCACTCTTTCATGCTCACCATAGCCAATGCTACCATGGGTTACCACCACCCCTGCTGTTGCCTCCTTGGCAGGGACAGCAGATCCATCAGTGCAACCTCCTGGTCTGGCCCAACCAGACCCCAACAAGAAGTTGTTCCTGGCACCCTCCAGAAATGTCCAGGACTGCATGTGTCCTACCATGCTGCCTTTCGAGCAGGTGATAGGGAAGTTGACGGCCCCCAGGAGCACCAGGCCCTGCCCTACCCAGGCTTCCTCAAGGGGTTTGAGGAAGACATTTACTCCCTCACCCTTAGTCTGTGGTCAGTAACATGCTTCCTCCATGCTGCCACCTTCCCCAACCTCCCTTCGGATCTGACCCATGAGCTCTCACCAGACCCTTTTCTGTCCCACAGGAGAGCTCCATACATCCAAGCTGCTCCTTCGCTTTGAGGGCATTCGTTCTCCTCTTCTTCCCTGCCCGTCTTTCCTGATGAGCTTGTGCCCTCCATTGCAGCACTCCCACTGTCTTGAATGCTCAAAGGCACATTATTTGATGCATTAAGTGCTCAGTCTCTGTTTCTTCTGCATTTTGATCCCACAATATTGTATCAAAACCACAACAGATTCCACAACCTGTTTATGCACTGTAGACACAATTGCCCCTCACAGGTAGGTAGTTAGTCTCATATGGATCACTTGGATTTGGAGAAAGGCAGGGACTTTCACACCTGCGCACTCTTTAAGAGGCCACTTAGGATGAAGGTTGCACAGAACAAGACGCGGTTAGATCCCAAAAGATCCAGGGTTCCTTCCTTCTCTCATTGTCTTTTTCTACTTTTCCTTTTCTTTCTTTTTTTCCCCTTCCTTTTCTCCTTTCCTTTCTTCTCATTTTCCCTATATGCTAAGGGAACAGTGCAAAGTAAACTCATATTTTCCTCGATGCTGTGAAGGGTTTGATATTTCTGCCAGGAAAAAAAAAAATCTCTAAATTTTGCAACTGAAGCCCCTATTTTTTCCTTACAGAAGAGAGTTCTTAACTAAATTCATATAGATCGGTGATGAACCTGAATTGAAAAATGGTGAAGTCTTTTGCAGCACAAGAAATGTCAGAGTTCTCAGATAGTATTCCTTAAAGACTACTAAACCTTCAGTCATCTTGTAAAGAAAAGGCCAACCATAACTAATTTTTGTGAGTAACATGAACAACATGATTTCATCAGGAAATAGAAACCTTCACAGAAGTCTTCTATTTTTATTGTCTTGAACAAATTTATCAAAGAACTGGTATTTTCTCATATGTTCAGTAGACAAAAAAAAACGCAACAAAAACTCAAAGAGCCAAGATGATCATATATTTCAGTGCACAATTTCCCCAGTAATTTAAATTCCTTGTTCCATGACTTGAAAGCTATGAAAAAGTATTCAGACCCACAATATTTTTTTAATACTGTGCCTCATCTTCCACACCAGAATTTTGTACCGTATCAAAAATTTCTTCTTTTGTTACCATTCAGTCCAACACATTTGTAACTGAGAAATGAGGTATGCAGTAACTACACAAGCTCTACAGCTTTTAGTTTATCAGCATAATAATATGAATGCTGAGTGAAAAGTTGAGTAAAGTGGGAGTCAAAGTATTGGTTTTGATCAAAACTACCTAGGAGAGAACTGAAATCGTAGTGAATGGTAAAATTCCATCATGAGAAAGGGGAGGTAACAGAGGGGTCTCAGATACTACACTTAGTCTCCTAATAGTTAGTATCACTGTGTATGTAGAGACAAGAAAACAATTAAACCGAGATAGCGACATTTTTCGGGTGATATGGAAAAAGTCAAGAAAAGATGTGAGAAAATTTAGGATGGCATCAGGAAGTGAATGGACAACGTGCTGATGAATGAACTTCAGTACTGACTGGTGGGCAAAGTTTAGGCTACTCACACCCGCCTTGTGGCTTCTACAAGGGCAAGATACATTGGCATTATTGTCCAAGCACGGCACCGGGTATACCTTGCTCCTTGCTGCTACCATCTTCCCCCTTCCTCCAGAAACTGCTGCCTGAGCTCATCTCAGGCAACACGAGCTTTTCCCTGCTAAAGTTCAAGCTGAAACGCGGCTATCCCTACCCTGCAAGGGACGAGGTCCCAGTCCCTCCCCCACTTCCCTTCTCCCAGGGAACGACGTGCCATTTCTACAGCTGCACCCCTGCCCACAGCTTTGTAAATCACTGCAGGAAAGGGTGCCAGCTGCCACATGGGCTTCGAGGACAGCACAGGAACAGACTGTACCTGATGCAAAGCTGTTGGCAGGGTAGTCAGGTGTACAAGGAACAAGGCAAATAGTGCCAGAGAGGCACAGCTGTCCATAAACTGGGGGTGCAACCTCACCTGGTCATCCTCTCTCAGAAAGAATGCTACACAACTGGAAGGATGGAACACCCTCCAAAGAGTGGATTTTAAGACTATTTAAGACTATCAGGGGAACATGACAAAAAAATGTTTTTAATGAAGTTTTGCAGAAGGTAGATAAGGAATTCCTGTTGTCCCTGATTCCCTTGACCATGGCGGAGATGGGAAATGTCTGCCTAGGTATACCTCTATTGTACTTGACAAGGATCTGCAGGAAATTAATATCTACGATTCTCATGCCTTTAAGGTAATGCAAGGCAAGGACTGAGGGGACCGGAATTTTGTACAAAAGCTCTGCTAGGGCATTTAAGTACATGATGGAGTAGGGCCTGCATATCCTAGAGGCGGTCTCCAGAGCAGGAAGCAGTACTTATGGGTCAAAGAATTTCTGTGTTTGAGGTCCAAGAGACTTCATGTCCAAGAGGCAGGTTTGCTTTCCTTCCAGTCAGAGTAACTCCAGAGGTACACCACTCCCAGAGTTGCTTCACCAGGTTACGTGGATCTGTCACTCCGCTCAGCTAGTTCAGGGCTACTTACACCATACTTCATTGCACGATCAAGGCATTAGCTCTGTGTTCAATACACAGTGTACTTCTGCCTCACACAACAGTTTTAGACTTGGGATTGCTCAACTTGAAAATCAAAGAGGACACCTTCACCGTGAATACCGCTGCAATCTACTATGATAGCCTGGTCAAAAGGAACAGCGATATAGTGCAAGACTTGATCACTTGAAAAACTATTCAAGTAACAGTGTAATTAATGTGTTTTATGCCCAGTGCAATTACTTGTGTCTGTGGTACTTCATAGGCCATGCTAATTGTTTATAGCTAGTTTATAGCTAGTTTGCTCAGGTCTACATTATACTGTCTTCACAGAAATGCCTGCAACATAGGCAACTTACCACAAAGGAGCCCTCAAAAGGCATTAATGATTTGTGCTTTTCCTTCTGTCACTCAGCTTTTGAATGAGACCACACAGAGTGGAGTGAAAGAACAAAACACACTCATAAACTTTTACAGACCTAGATGCAGGTGCACGCTCAGCATCTGGAGCTAGTGGTTTATGGTCTTCACAATAATTCTCCAATATTAGTGACGTTTCAGTAAAATTTCCTATCAAAAAGAGAACTCATCGGTGCTATCAGCAGTTGGTAAATGATTTATAGGATCTATATCCAATAACTAGGTGAGAAAAAAAAGCCAGAGTAAATTCTGCTGTTAACACTGTAACAGGTAATGTCATATCTAAAATAGATCTTGTCAGTTTTAGTAAAACAGGTGCCCTAGTGAGTAATTTTAACCTTAACTTCTTAATGCAAGCACAAGTTTTGGTTTATAGGGATTTCACAGGATTTTACCATTTTAAAAAGTAAATAGGAACATACTTCCCTCCCCCTCAGCTGAGGATGTACTTTAACCTCTAAAAGGCTTCACTGGAAAGACTCAGCAATTTGCCAGGATTAGTATTTCCAATATAAGACTTGACCAAATATGAGTTACGAGTGTTGAGAAGGACCAAGTCATACAGAGACGTAACTACAGGAAAGCATTTGCTCATTCTTTAAAGTCCTGTAAATAAATCTCTTCCTTTACTCTGCCGACTTCATATTTGGAGGTAAAATTCATATACATATTTAATCTACAATCATGAAAGTTCATAGAAGAGACCTGTACTTCAAGACTAAAAATCAGATAACACCACTGCTAAAAAAAAAAAAAAAAAAGGCAAGCCCAAAGTGTTGTGGCAAACTTGGAAAAACCACTTAACATATGTATTTATGCTAATAACAGAACACTGGCATTAAAATTACTGTTGGGTTATGCAACACAATGTATTCTAATAGTGAAAACTCGACGTTAGCTAGCAGTGTTAATACACGGCATCAGGTAAAAAGACCTGATTGGAGTCACAGAAGTCATACCTGGCTCTGATCTGGGTCATATTACAGGTGTTGCAAACTTCTGTATAACCAGAGAATGACAATATCTGTCAGACATAGTTATTTACATGCACAGAACAACGCTGGGCACCTTTTTTCAATGTCATGAGGGTACCACCAGCCCTGACTGTCCCTGACCACCCTCTGGGGTTCCCCCCACCTACCCCCAGTCCAGGACCCCATATCAGCCCCCAGGGGCACCAGCCCCTGCCCTGACCCACCTGGGGAGCCCCCAGCGCTCCCGACTCATGCAGCATTCTGAGCTTATTGCAATCATTTAAGTAAACCGTGTTATTAACAGCATTCCTATGAAGTGGAAAAATCAACTATCCTTTGTAGAAAGTAAATTAAAGTCTTTAATTTCATCTGGAATTATATAAGTATTTGGTTAAAAATCCTAAGATGGAAGCATGTCTCACTCTCACATGGTAAAACATAACTAAAATGCGTCTCGGAACTAGATGATCTTTAAGGTCCCTTCCAACCCAAACCATTCTATGATTTTATGATTCTATGATTTTTTTTTTTAGTAAACAATTTTATTTTTATCTAAGTGAGTTTTAAGTGGGAAACTTACTTTTAATTGACTTAAAAAAAAAAAATAATCGGCTATCAGACTTCTATCAGTTGCAAAGCTTAGGGAAAGAAACATTAATAGGAGAGGGGGTTACCAGGGAGAGAAACTGAGGCTGATCCCCCCACCAGCCAGCTGTCTGAAAGCAGGAGAGCAGGCTTGTAGCTTCAGGCTGGCCACAGCACATCCCGCCCAGTGCCCAGTAGGGATGTCTGACCAGAAAAGCAGGGATACTGTTATCGGTGAGACATGTATGGAACAGAGAACTCCTTTAGAAACCAGTCTTTGTTAACTCTGTTTTTTATGGAAAACTTATTTTAGACAAGTCTTTGAAATGCAGCTTGCCATAACTATGTTTTTTTCATCAGCAACTACATTCCAGTACTTAACGAATGAGACTGTCTCACTATCACATATAACTTTTCAATAAAGCAAGCAATTCATCCAACACAGCGCCATTAAGCAGTGGCAGAATCAGAAAAAAAGTAGGAATCCCAATTCCCTCTTCCCTGACAAATTGTGAAACTATACTTCCTTTAGTTTTTCTTCATGATGTAAAGTCTATTACTCTTTACAGAGATTATATTTGTCTACCTAGATTGATGAAAGAAACCTGGCTTTACCATGCTTTCTATCAGAACTTCTCACAGCACAGCGCTAATGCACAAATCTTATTCCTGGGCTGCTTAAATGCTGACTGACACAACTGTTAAGCAGGCAGCTTTAACAAAAAACCTCCGGTTTTACAGTTTCACGACGCCTATGATCTCAGGATATAAAGCCAGGCTGTAGGTACAGAGGAGCAAAATTGTACAGCCCAAAAAAAAAAAAAAAGAGTCTAAACAGTGTGACCATATCATGAATCATCTAAATTCCTTTCTGCCCGCCCACACTCTTTGGAGTTATTTATGACAAATTCAACAAGTTGAACAAAGGGAAGAATGGAACAAACAGATGGTGTTGTGTTTCAGCTCTGGCTACTGTCAAGCTGGGCTTTTAACCAAGGTGGACCTGTTCTGCTCTTCCTTAGAGATCATCACGGACCTGAGAATGTGCAGTACCTACAAGTGCAATTGCTCTCCCTTTACTTGCAAATTATACCTTTGCAATGCAGAACCATAAAAATGGCGCTGCTAGGCCCCTTGTAATTACTCTCCTTTAAAATGGATATTATATACTGCTCACAAAATCCATCAGGGCTAATGAAGTCTTTTAAGTTTTACAGGTGGAAAAGCACCATATTTGCCCCTTGGTTATGTGCATATTTGAGCAATGGCATCATCAGAAAAGTGATTTTAGTAGCACTTGGTGCTATGACCTATTCACAAAATAAGAAATATTATCTTGTCAATTTAAAAATTAATTGTGGAAGGAAGAAAGGTACCAGAGTAAAAACAGTTCTGCAATCATGCAGTATATGTCAAGAATAAGTTAAGAAAAGGACATCTTATAGACTGTTGGCTATTATGGGTGCCCCTTTCTTCTCCAGCCATGTGTTCCCAGTCCCCTTCTTGTACTAGCTTGTGCCAGTTTCATCTGGCAGTAAACCAGTCCATAGTAAAAAAGAACAAGTCTTTTCACTTTTTTACCAGGTTGTTTTTTGATTGGTTTCATGTCCTAGAATTGATTTACCAAGAAATCATCTAAACAGTATTGTTCTTGCAAATGGGGGGACTGTAGCAGTGCTGGTTTAGATAAATTTGGGCTGCCTTGAAGCCACACCACGTAGACAACGGCATTTCCACTATATGCAATCTTAGCTGCCAATCTTCATTTGATTCTATATTTGGTTTTGCTTTGCACCAGCATTTATTTTCCCCTGATGGTATCAAAAGCCACTTACCATAAAAGTTCTTGAGGAGAATAACGAACACGTTATATATTGTTTTCTTCTCAGAGTCCACTATGATGCACAATGGCACGTTATCATGCAGTGAGAAACACAGCACTGAGCAGCACCCAGTTAATTTCAATTGTATTGTGAACCTGAAGGGATCTGCCCAACAATGGTGTTAAAAATAAAAAGTATTTCACTTTTGTGGGAAATGTCACAGACTTCCATTGAAGCTTTTCCTTCCTTAATACAGCAGCGACACGTTTAATAACTTTAAGCAACACAGCCCTCAAGTTCCCACAAAGAAAGAATTTCAGAGCATTTGTGGTCTGCTGTAGAAAAGCATAGCATGAAACCAACGGTAAACGGTATTGTTTCACACTACATGTGTACTTATTGTTTCATAGCATAATGTTCAAAGAGGAAATACCTCTGACAGACTGCACTATAAAAACATGGGATTAGCAGCAGAGTCAGGACTAAATTCACAAAATCACAGAATGGTTTGGGTTGGAAGGGACCTTAAAGATCATCTAGTTCCAGCCCCCCTGCCATGGGCAGGGACACCTCCCACTAGACCAGGCTGCTCAAAGCCCCATCCAGCCTGGCCTTGAACACCTCCGGGGATGGGGCATCCACAGCTTCTCTGGGCAACCTGTTCCAGTGCCTCACCACTCTCACAATAAAGAATTTCTCCCTAATATCCAATATAAATCTACCCTCTTTCAGTTTGAGGCCATTACCCTGTGTCCAATCATTACACTCCCTGATAAATAGTCCCTCCCCATCCTTCCTGTAGGCCCCCTTTAGGTACTGGCAGGCTGCTATAAGGTCTCCCCAGAGCCTTCTCTTCCCCAGGCTGAACAACCCCAACTCTCTCAGCCTGTCCTCGTAGGTGAGGTGCTCCAGCCCTCTCATCATCTTCATGGCCCTCTGCTGGACCCGTTCCAACAGGTCCATGTCCTTCTTGTGCTGAGGACTCCAGAGCTGGATGCAGTACTCCAGGTGGGATCTCACCAGAGCAGAGCAGAGGGGCAGAATCACCTCCCTCAACCTGCTGGCCACAATTCTTTTAATGCAGCCCAGGATGTGGTTGGCTCTCTGGGCTGCAAGTGCACATTGCCGACTCATGTTGAGCTTCTCGTCCACTAGTTCACCCAAGTCCTTCTCCTCAGGGCTGCTCTCAAGCCACTCTCCTCCCAACCTGTATTTGTGCCTGGGATTGCCATGACCCAGGTGCAGGACCTTGCACTTGACCTAGTTGAATTTCATGAGATTTGCACAGGCCCACCTCTCAAGCCTGTCAAGGTCGCTCTGGATGGCATCCCTTCCCTCCGGTGTGTCGACTGTGCCACACAGCTTGGTGTTGTCGGCAAACTTGCTGAGGGTGCACTCAATCTCACTGTCCATGTCACCGACAAAGACGTTAAACAGCACTGGTCCCAGTATTGACCCCTGAGGAACACCACTCATCACCGGTTTCCATGTGGACATTGAGCCATTGACTGCAACCCTTTGAGTGTGGCCATCTAGCCAGTTCCTTATCCACTGAGTGGTCCATCCATTAAATCCATGCTTTTCCAATTTAGAGACCAGCATGTCATGCAGGACAGTGTCAAACGCTTTGTATAAATCCATTAAATTAAATAATGCAGGGCTCTAAATAGGTATTCTCTCTTTTGAGGTCACCATGGAGGGACACACAAAGGATAAGACAAGACAATTGTTTTTATAAGAGAAGTTGTTGAGGACACTAAAGAGAAATGTCTAACTGAAAGATGTGATGAGGTTTAGCGGGTGATAAAAGAGCAGATTAAATTCCGATAAATGTAGAGCAATCCTAACTTTATATACCCATTAGTATAGGATCTGAACTCAATGTTTTCACACAGTAGTAAGACTTGGGGTTAGACTTTCCTGAAAACCTTGGCTCAGCATCCAGTAGCAAACACAAAAACAACTACATATGAGGAAATTCTAAGTAAGAAACAGAGAAAAACGCAGAAGATATCATGCCACTGTATAAAACCCTACATATTAAATACTCCTACTAAATATACTCCTACGTTTTAAATACTTCATATAGCTCTCTTCCTGTCTCAAAACATATGCAGAACTGGAAAAGGTGTAGAGAAGGGAGAACATGTGGAGCAGTTTCCATATGGGAAGTGATTAAAGAATTAGGTCTAGAATTCTTCAGGCTCAAAGAGAGATGATGGAGGAGTAATGTCACTAGTAGATGGCATGTTCAAAACAGAAAGTCATGATCCTCACACAACATGCAGTTAAGCCGTGCAACTATTTACAGCTTCATTACTGATACTAGATTTGTAGGTGGATTCAAGAAGCCTCAGACAAATTTATAGACGCCATTCTGACTGAGGACAGACCTGGATACTTCAGGAAGGTATCCCTTATGCCTTATTATATTCTTTCTTAGGCATCCACTGTTGGCCTCTGTCATAGGCAAGATATTTGATGCACTTTTAATTTGAATCAGCATGTTTGTCCTTATGTTCTTAATCAGATCCTGAATCAGATAAAGCTGTCTGCCGCCATGCAGTTGATCCAATTCCACCTGTGATTGAAGAATGATGATTTTTTTTGGCAACAATAAGCATTATGTGAGGATTAAATAATGAGTATCATTCCTATTTTGGAGTATTAGACACATCTGTTTCAAAACCTAGGCAGTCTCGACCACAATAAAGCACATTGTCTGAATGATTCTCTAATTTTAAGAATATCCTTCATAAATCACAGATTAAATTTGTTTCAGTGTAGATAATTCATTCAAGTCTGCAGACAAGTGAGGTTGATCACAATGATATATTTTATCCTCATAGAATAATCACATTGGAAAGCATACAGTGAAAAATGATCATTGAGAATCCAATACAGACCAAGTCTCCTCCTCCTCCTTCACAACCTCTCTTCAACAACGGCAATAGACAGATGCCAGTGAAGAGTAAGTATAGGATACAATCCTTATCTCAAATGTTCTCCTAGATGCTACCTATTTTCAGATCAGCATAGTCTAGGCCTAACATGATTAGTCTGTTTAGCAACCCTGAATAGAAATTTCCTCCAAATACTTAACCTTTTCAATTCACATAAACTTTCAGTATCCACAATATCCTTTGGAAAGGAGTTCTACAAGACTGGCACCCACTGTGCCAAACCCCACCTTCTTTCATATGTTTCGGATCCAGTTCCTACTAGAAGCCTCTTTTATACTGCAAGAGACAGTGAGCAGTCAATCCTTACCCTGCTCTTCTAAAGACCTCTGTCATATTGCCTTGTAAACCCTTTCATTTCCAAATGGACATATCCTACCCTGGTCATTCTTCTGACATATACTTGATCATCCTTGCTTATCTTCTTTAGGCGTTTTCCAGTTTTAGTAAACCTTTTTTTACGATAAGGGAGGCAGAACTGCAAACTGTCTTAATGCTGAGGGCAAACAATGCATTTATGCATGCAAATCACATGCATTCAAATGCAAATACAAGCATCCAAAACAAAAATGCTATTGTTTTGCCCTTTTTTCCTTTCTAACTCATGCCTAACTTTTATTTTGCCCTTTTTTTTTTGATGACTACTGAATAGACATTGAATTGACATGTTCCATTGAATTGCCACTCATAATCCAAAGGCTTCACTGCTGAAAGTCATTGGTCAGCACAGAGACCACTATTTTATGTAAAATGGGATTTTTCCTCCTTACCTTTACCTGCACTGAATTTTCTATAACATTTTATTGCCCAGTCACTATTCTCAAAAAGTCCTCCTATACTTCTTCACTATGTATCTTCATCCTTACTATCAGAAGTACTTCATGTCCTCTGAAAATTGTTTCACTTATCGCTCACTGTCTCCCTTGTCCTCCCTCTCCGCAGTCATTTCAGCAGCACAGGTTTGGGCATGGACCCCCACAGACTTCTGTGACTTCTCTCAGTTGCTACAATTGACGTTTTCCTTCCATCCCTTGCATCTTGTCTCATAGCTAATCCATGTCTTACCCCACACTCTTTGGATTCCCAAGAGCTTTTAAAGGAAACTAGCTTGACTATTATCATTCAAACATTATGTCTCTTCTCACATAGATCACATATATTCACATGTCTACTAATTCAATTATTTCTTGGAGTTTTACTAACTTGGTGGGTATAAATCTCATGCTACATGAGATTTCCTTCGTTCTCCCTGGAACCTGTTTTAAAGACTGGCATAACATTTGCCATTGGTCCAGTCCTCATGTACCAAAATAGTTTTAAACTGAGAGGTTACACACTGCCATTGACAATTCAGCTATTTCATCCTTGACTTCTCTTAAAGCACTTCAGTGAATGTTGTCCATCCCTGGTTAGTGTTTGAATTGTCAACGCTTCCACAACCTCTTTAGGCCCTTAAGTGTCAGACATACTCTGAGGAACATCCTCCCTCTCCAAAGGGATCCAACATGGATCTGCAATTTAGTCCATGCGGAAAGCTTATGTAAAAATTCATTTGGCTTCTCAGCAGTGGTCTTGGCCTCTCAGTGCTCCTTTAATGCCATGAGCACCATTTGGCTCTACAGCCTCTCTGGTATGCTTCCTGCTCTTCATATGGCTGAAGGAATATTTAGTATTCATTTGATCCTTTTTGCTCATTGTTCCTTGAGCTCTATTTTGACATGCACTATTGCATTTATACAATTAATCTGCCAGAGTTTACAATCCTTTGTCTTTTCCTCGTTTGGATACAATTCCAGCTTTTTGAAAGATGCCTTCTTATTCTAATAACCTATTTATTGTGCTGATTAGACATGCTTGCTCCTTTTTACCCTTATTCAAGCCTTTCTTAACAGGTGGTACACAGTACTGCCGGGCTTACAGCATGCCGTCCTGCAGTAACCTCCTTGTAGCCTGCAAAGATTTAGTCGCTTTAGGTTCAACGTAACAAATTCCTAATTTTCACATATTTCCCCTTTTTGAAGTTGTGTACTACTGGGGCAGTGATGGCGGGGGGGGGGGGGTTGAGGCTGACCTTTTTACCTCTGTAAGGGTGCTGAATTTGAATTTAGGACTTGTGTGCACTCCCATTAAAATCAACACTGGTTGTGCCTAAGGAGGTATGGGTTAAGAACTACAGGTCAGGACTTACTGGGTTTTAAAGGAGTAATTTCTATTGGTGTCTCAAAGCTGTTTAAAAATCGGTAACATGACTAAGACCTAATCAAGGATTTTGGCCTAATGAAAGTCGGAGGTATTAAAAACTTTATAGTTAGAATGAATTCAACAATAAGCTACATTAGCAACATTAGCAGCCCTCAAGCTAAAGAATAATTTAGATAGCTAAGACCAGTGTCCGTTTGCCATTTGTTTAGTAATGCCATTTATAAACTATAATCAACAATCCCTCTTTATTAACTTTAGTATTTTACTTATGTTATTTGGAGCATGTCAACCATAGTTTTAATTAGTTAAAAGATAGGGAGCCACTAAAAATACACAGTAATTAGTGAGAAAGCTGAGACATTAAGCATTCTTTAGCTCATTTTTAAGCTGGTACTTTACTAAATCCTACAAGCTCTCTAGATCTTCTGATACGCCTGCAGAACATGGTAGTTTGAGCACATCAAATTAACTTTTGTAAGAGCCATATCTTTTATGAGATACATTTATTTTTTAATGGATGATATCCCTTTTTTTAATGTGGAATCCTGTCAGGAAGACAAAGCAATTCTAATTTATTTCACACAGATAACACCTTCTTGTGGTTCAATTTGAGGTATTATTCAGTTAAGAAATTTGTTACAAATTTGGCTCAAGTTTGCAGTATGGTATAAGAAATCATTAGTCCTCTAAAAACGCTTGCAGTGACTCCAAAAGATTTTACTAATGCTTCTCAATATACTGAAAAAAACCCAAATGTCACTAAAGGTGACATAATTCATGTTAGGCAAACCTGTGAAGCCACTGAGGGGGGAAAAAGTCATACCGTGCTCTAGTTAGAAATTATGATGATGTACGTTACAGCTTGAAACAGTACAGGTAACAATATTTCTGGCATGGTTGAAGACAGCTTGATTTTACAGACTTAATATTCTTCACATGCAGTATCTTGCATGCCATTTTCCAGATTTTATAAAAGACAATCCTAGCAGTGCCTATCAGCAGGGCTGGAATTGTAGTATCACGGCACAGACCTCTGTCATTTGAGCCAACAGCAACACTCACAGCAGACTGCTATTCTCTGTTCAGGCAGATCGCTGGAGGAGACACACGTGGCTTTTGATGAGCCTTTTGGGATAGTAGAGTCCAGTCACTAGTCCCTCACAGTCCCTGCTGCCTACTTTCTTTTATCCTAAAGTTTCTGTTTCTGTCTGCCCACACACACATCTCTCCTTACCCCTTTCTTTACGATCCTCCCTCCCCACTCTGTTCTCTGTTGCTACCCCATCCCATCTTCTTTATTTTTGTCTCCTTAATCTTTTCCAATTTGTTTTATTTCTATCGACAAAACTATGTCTTTTTCTCTGGTATTGGTCATAGAAACAACTGCAATATTTAAGCTGATGCTCAAAACCCTTTTCTTCACAGACAAATACCCAAAGGAAGTTCAATCTCGACTGCATTTGGCAAATATAAGCATTTGGTAAATGGGAGTTTATATAAAACCCTGGCTACCAGGCTGTCTGTAATAGTTAACTAGCCCTTTGCCAGTGTCAGAAAAGCCTGTAATAAAGAAGGCCCTCTAAAATTATCTTGGAATCCAATCATTAAAAACGAAATCTAGAAGCTAACTTTCCCCCTCATTGCCACATCTGCAGCCGGATTCTGCCTTCCCCCAGTGATGTCTGTGCAGTGCATCAGCTTCTGCAGAGAAAGTGGCAATTCAGTATTTTTTCTGAAAATTTCAAAAGGCAAGGACAAACCATGGCACCCTGCAGGCATACATTCTCTTGCATATGCTTGTATTTTCATATCAAAAAACCCTCCCAAACCCAAAGCTAATGAATGTCAGTTGGATACGTGAGTAAGAAAACCCACAATTCATGATTATTGCTCTGAATTGAGCACTGCATGACACTGAACATTGCGAAGTCAAAATAATCATGGACATCCTCCGCTCTGGGCAGCATGAATAACCCAGACTAATGCTGTCTTGGGAAAAAATACTTTGAGAATAAACATGTGACCAATCACATTATCACCCCTTATTAATTTCTTTCATAACCTCTGGCAACCTGAACGCTTCAAATTCTTTCCTAGTGACATCTGTATTCATGCGTCTAACTTAGATTAAAACCCTCAGCAACAAGACTGCCCTTGTGTAAGTCAGCATCACTGCCAGCCCTGTTCCTGCCCTCGCCGAAACCCACTGCCCTTTGGAGCCCTGCTATCAGCTCTTTCCTATTGATCCGCTTTGCATGACCAGATACAAAGGATACCCCACGGCCACCTGCGCACCCTGCACCTTCTGGTTTCCAACCGAAAAGAGTTTCGCTCACTCGTTATTTCTCTGCTCTTTCCTCATCGACTCCGAATGCCTGTCATTTGGGAGTTGCCTTAACGCTGCAGGACAAGCAACAAACAAAAATAGATGGGAAAGTTTACTTGGAGTTACATGTACTCTGTCTGCGCTCTACCTAGGCTGAACAGCACAGTCTGCTTAAAGCACCTTACACAACACAGCAGGGATAACAAACATCAGCATCTCAGTTACACAGAATTTGTTCCCATCATGCTGTTCACATTAACATGTGAATAACATTTTCTATCTATCTGAGCTAATAAGTTTTCGCTGCAAAGTTAAAAATCTTTTTCATACTACACTGACCCACAAGCTTAATTTAAATGCTTTATTTGGGTCAGGATTTTAAATTGTCAGCTTTTTTTAGTTGAAAAGTGTTCTTTGGGCTCTCTCCAATTAATAAAGTGTTTTCACCAGCACTTAACCTGAATATCAGCTACAAACTAAGACAACTTGTCAGGAACAAAAATGCAGACTGCAAACAAATCCACAAATTTCACCAGTTTTTGCAAGAGAGAAATAACTATACTGAAGACCATTGGAACTGCTCCAAGAAAAAGGGGGTATTTGTACTGGTTTAATTTAACACTTAACTGCAGAGGTTGAACTTCCCTGGGTAGACTTTGCATTTCGAAAGTGCTGTAGATAAGAACATCAAAGCTAGCAAACCTGAACAGGAAAAGAGGTTTCACAGGCTGGTCTGAGGTACTTGGCAGCAAACCTAATTTAGCATCATATTCAACTGTGCCCCAGATAGAAGCTCTTGAAGTATGATACATCTCCATTCTCCAACTCTTATGGAGATGCCTAGATGCCTACTTCATCAGTCATACATCAGAGACTATGGGTCTTTTTTCTTCCATGTGGCAGTTTTCAGAAGCTGCCAAAGGTCATAAAAATAACAAGGATATGCAAACAAAAGTAAAACAAGGCAGATTCACTGAGCTGAGTGACTCGGGGGGGGGGGGGGAGAAAAAATGTAGGAGCAAAGCAACACTTACTACAATACAGTAATTTTGACTTACCAGATTTAGCGACATTTCCTATTCTTTGTAGTGGCATGGCCACATGCCGTTCTAAGTAAATTTTCCAAAATGTAACTGCTATGAATTATGGCTTTTTGCTATGAGTTCAAAGCTGTCCACGACAGATCTACAGCCTGACTCATTATATTCAGAGTAATGATTATCCTGTATAACCCAGAAAAACTTTCTCCTTGGGAAATAAAATGGAAGACTTTCTCAAGTGCCTAAACCTACTACTGTCAACACTTAAGGACTCACAGAAGTGGTTAATGGGACTTTTTGAAAGTATCCAAGTTCTTAACTATCCCTAGAATAAAAGTTCCCCTTAATATCAACATGTAGATGCTCTACCAGGAAACATCCTGCCTTAATTAAGTCAGACCGGATGACTCACATACCTTCAAACATTTAAATACAAATATTTTTCCCCATTGCCCTGGGTGTTCAAAGGAGGGCATTCAAGCAACCTGCCAAGCCACAGACTCAAAACAGAAAGTATGTTGTTACGCCTCAGCAGCTGACTACCTTTTGCTGATATCTCTGATTTCAGTTCTTGTCAGTCTTCCTCTGCTCCTTTCATGAAGCCCATTTCCATATGGATTCATCATTCTTCAGACCCAATCACCATTTCTATTAGGCTTCCCTGTCTTTGGGCTACATTAGCGTTGGAAAGGCCAGAGGACCTTTTACAATAGTGACATATAGATGTGGCCCTACTTTTTAGTTTGTCCTGTGTTCCTTCCTTGCCTTGAGGTAGTAACATAGATATTCATGCTTTTTATGTGACATGGTATGAAATCCACTTTATGACAATGGTCCCAATTCCCTGCCAAATCTGGAACTGGAAAACTTTCCCGGGGATGGGAAACTTTGAAGAATACAGCCGTCTACCAGCAAACTTCAGTTAGGCTTTTTTTCCTACAAAAATGAGTAGATTTCAGTTTTTGCATGTAGATTGCTTGCAGAAGTGTCATCATCTAAATAAGATAAGCTATATCTGGCAAAGCAGAACACACACTACTGAAGTTGCTTTATCTCAGTGAAACAAGGGCTGGTCTCTTTTTATTTAGTCTAACAACTGAAGGAAGCAAAAGACCAAGCTATTTCAGGGTTTTGTTTTTTTTTTTTAAAGCAGGTCTTAGACTGTGAAGGGAGTATTTTGTGAAAGACACTCTCACATCTTAGTTGAAATCAGGTCTAGTCAGGGAAGGAAGCTTTTGCTTCCTTTTGCTGCTGATTAAGGGTCTAGGGCTTAAAGGGCAACTCCAGACACGGAAGGAGATCTTTATCACTGCCCTTGGAACAGTTCCCACTGTTGTGTTCATTTTTTCCTCTCTTTTAATCACAATTTACTGCTGAAAAACATATCTCAGAGAATGGTACCAGCATACCAGCTGTTCCATGAAGATGCTAGATCATTCAGCATTGTTATGTTTTCAATACTTATAAATGTTTCTAATAATACATGGTTTCAATCAGTAAACAGTACTTAAGAACTACCACAGCTGTTTTCTGAGTAGCTAAAGTAGATCAGCTTGCAAGAAAGCAGCACAGGAAAGTCCTCCTCTAAAAAATACAGTGTGGGCTGAAGCCATCTGGTGAGTATTACAGGTCACCTTCTCCTCCCAGCCATATTCACCTAGGGTCCAGTCCATATAGGAGAGACGCTATATGATAAAAAACAGGAGGAGAACTAAGGATCAACTCTCAGCGTTCAGATATAACACATCTCTTTAATTAATCAGTAAAGTCATGTGGACATGGTTTCCATGCTAAAATAGGGGGATGACATGACAAATGGCAGAAATTCAGTTCACAGTGACCTGAGGAACTCGGGGACTGGGGCAATGGAAAACATGGAATTCGGTAAGAAGAAGTACATCTGGGGCAGAATAACCCCAGGCATCAGTATGGGCTGGGAACTGGCTGGAAGAGCAGCAGACTCCATGAAAAGGACCCAGGCGTTACAGTGGATGCCAACTTGAACATTTGCCAACCGTGTACTGCCATCATGAATAAAGTGAACCACCTTAGGGGGAACACGGCCAGCAGATCAAGGAAGGTTATTCCTTGCTTAATCTGCTGCTAGGAGAGTGGGGCATAGCTGGTCTGCGGAGTTCACTTCTGGGAACACACATACACTTCAACAGGGACGTTAAAAGCTGGAGAAGGTCTATAAAGTGTCTATCAAGATGGCCAGAGACACAAAGCACATGAGCTGTGAGGAAAACCTGAGGGAGCTGTACTTCTTTTGTCTGGCAAAGGAGAGGCCATAGGGGGATAAAGTAGCAAGTCAGACTTCCCTTGGCAGTAGCAGAGAACATAACAAGAGGCAAAGGACATGTGTCGTGACTTGAGATACTCAGATGGGACATTAGGAAGAATTTCTTCAGCAGCAGGATAGCGCAGCACTGAAAGCAGCTAGGTAGAGAGCAGGTGGACTTTCCTGCTTTTCAACATTCAGCTAAGCAAAGCCATTGGTCTAGCATTGATGATAGTCAATGATGGCTGGTGATAAATGTAATGATCTAGCAATGGTGACAGTTCTTGTTTTAAACAGAAGAATGGACTGAATGACATACAGATGCCCACCCCAACTAACACTTCTAAGACTGGGTGAGAATTTCTGCAATGAGAACTGACAAATGATGCAGCTCAGGCTGCCTGAGCTCACACAGCCCAGATCTACTTTATTACTTTCTATATTTGATGAAGGAAAAAACAAGTGTTTGAAGTGTCTTTGCTGATGGGGGAGTTCACATAAGCAGGTTCACTCAGGGGTGACAATGTTACGACTTACATCCCAGCCTAATTTCAACTCATTCCTTACAAAACAGACAGTTGCATGTCTTGCATAGCTCCTTTCTAATCTTTCCCGCAACTAACTTAGTATAAATTATAGTTGGTACGTCTTAAGTGGCCTGTACTATACCGTAAAGCTTAGAAGAAAGGATTCCTTTCCACTAATTTTTGCTGACTTGCACAGTTTGAGAGTGACTGCCACGACTGCCATACCAGGACACAGGAATTGGAGATTCCTGTATTTGACAGCACTCTAATATTATTTTTTTAAATTTATTTATTATTTACTGTGATTACCTGGCTGCCCAAGGCCTACTGTATGACACTAGCTGTCTAATTGATTTGTCCCAAATACTACTTGAGATGCGTGTCTCAGTGTGGAAGATTCTGGCCATAAACATTTTTGTTGCTCTGTAACACAAAATAACATAATTTAGGCTGAAACCCATGTGTGACTGGAAAGGACCTGTTCTCCACTGAGAAATTGTCAAAGCACATGAAGAAAGCATTCCTGAGAGGATGAATGTATCTCAGTGTGCAAAGAATTAAAAACACAGGAACAACTAAGGCTCATGCTCAGCCTGCTGCCTGTGCTAATGAGGTCAAAAAGCACAATTTGTGCTTTTGGGTTACCGTGTGAAACTACAAAAGCCAAACCATGCGTTGTTGCCAAAGTTGAAAATGTCATAATCCTTACATTTTATATACTTCACCTTATTCAACCCTACTCTGGATGTACTTGCCACCACCAGTTCACAATTTTGCCTAACACCTCTCTACTAATTTCATCTACAATGTCAAAACAGAAGAGCCCTCTACGTTGTGGTTTTGGCAGCATGCAAGCAAACATTGAGAATTAAGACCTTGCCACACTGGGATCGTGTCTCATTGTTGACCAGTTTCCCAGAAACACAAAAGAATGCAGATGGCTGCAAAACCAAACTTGTCTAGACTCTGACTTGGAAGGTGGTTTCTAGTCCACAACACTGAACTTGTATGAACTGCTTAGGGTGCAGCATGCTTGACTGCACAGTTCAAATAAGTGCTCGTCCAAGGTTAAAATATCGCCATCTTTAACAGAAATGTTCCAAATATAATAGAGCATCAGTGTAAATGAAGCCTGGCTAAGGTCGGGCTATCGCAGTTACTTTCCTTTATTCTCTGAAGCTGCTGACAAGTCACTCTTTCAACCATAGGCCTGAGGCCTGTGTTAAAATAAGGGTCTGTTAGTTGTAGTTGGGAAAGGACAGTTTGTGTCTTCATGGCCATCACTTGTCAATACCGTGATCATCAGGTATGCAAAAATGCTTATTTTAGGATAGTCAAAAAAGCTTCTCTCTGGTATCTCCAGGTCTAGATGACAACGTCTTGATGATTATTCTTCTACCATCCCCTATTGGGTATTTAAAAAAAAAAAACAAAACAAACCAGCAGATTTTTTTTTTGCGTTTGGTGTTCATTAGCTTCATACTATAGAAGAGCTAGGAACCACTGTCAGCAGGACTGACTAGCTGGGAGTGATATGGCAATTAAAAGCACCAAAGCCTGTCCTTAGTGTTTCAGCAAGTGAAACATTAATTGTTAAATTGGAGACAAGTGACAGATTCTGGAATTTAAACATAGCTTATAGCAACCTGCCCATCAAGTGTTATAATGAGAGACAGGTAGCAGTTAGCTGTTCCAGCCACTAGTCCAACTTTTGTTCTGGAGGTGGCTGTTCTCCCCAGAACAGCTCCATGTTTGGGTTTTTCAAATCCTGTTTCTCCCCCCAAGCTCCCCACCCAAGCACTAACACCAAATGTGGTATGAAATATTTTGCTAATAAGCTACCAGACATATGGTCTAATAGGTGATCAGCATTCCTTGACGTAGTGCCCAAGACAAGACAGTCCTCTTCCAGATTCCAACTCATTACCAGATTTGACACCACCTGTAATGACTTCTACCTGGTTTTGTGTAAAAAACTAATTTCCCTCCAAGAAGAGTAACAGCTCCAGCATCTTCATCCAAATCCTCTAACATAACTATATGAAATAATAATATTTATTACAGGGAAAGAATAATGGACAAGCAATATTAGGCGTGCCTAGTATTATTTTTGGTCTTCAGCGTAAGACAAGATATATGTGTGTGTTACAGTTCTTTTTCTCAATGGCATGAGCTCAGCACTTCATTTTACTAACGTGCTTATTTTATGTCTTTCTAAAGCCTTTGTACAAAAAGAATGCTAAATTAATGAAAACTTAAATCACAAGTCCCACCTTGAATCACACAGAAGAGAAAGGCAATTGACTACTTCATGACTGCAGAAGTTAGTTTGGTTTAAGGGCTATGAAACTTCAGATTCTCTCACCAATATTTATTTCCCTATTCTTTTATTGACTGCCATTAGGGCCGCAACATTGCAAAAATGCACCAGGAGAAAGGAAATAGATGGAAAAAAAAAAGAAAATCTTACTATTCACAACATAACATATACAAAGCTTATACAAAGCAGTCTAATGATCTGCAAGCTTGATCTCTCGCCAATTTTAACTTTATTCCTGAGAATGGGATTGTCATCTAAAATTTTGGTTTGGCTCAGAACCAAAATTTGGATATGAATTTCCACTCAGTTCAAGAATGCTTGGATCCACACTTAGTCTGGGACTATAATATCAACGAAGGGCATGTTAATTTAAGAGAACTAAAAGGAACAGATTGTAGAAAAATCTAGGATACTGTGGGTAAAAATTGCATAGTGCTGGGAGGAATGATGCTTAGAGCAGTAACCTCACTTTGTGGTAGGACTAATATAACTTGCAGAGCTGAAGGTACAATTGTAAGATTCAAACAAGTAAATGATAAATTCATAGATTCCCTGCAACTCTACTGCAGCAAAAAAGTTACCCAAAGGGGATATCAAGTGGCTGCTGGAAGTCTGGAAGGTGTTTTCTAGGGCTGTTTATATTGGACTGCACAGTGATGAAAGCTATTTTTATGTTAGGATTGTGTCAAAGCCATTAGGGGAAGCTATCATGCTAAACCCAGAATTAGAAATCTTGCATAGCTTGGGGAAAAAAAAAGAAAGGCTAAGACAGAGTACCCTGCCCCGGGAATTTTGTTACTATATGACTTAACACATCAAATAACCTCTCACAAAAGGAAAGGAAAATAGTTTTGGTGAAAAGAAAAACATCTCACACTCTCAAAGAGCGTACAGTTCACCTCTTTGATCACTTTATTTTGACGTAAACTGTAAATTTCTCAAAATCCAGACCTCTTTACACGTTAAGTATAAATTTAACAGGGAACGGGATGATAACCATAGTCCTCCTTGGCCAGACAAGAAACTCCCCTCAGCTGTATTGCTTGTTCCTGCTAGCTCTGATCTTACTCCAGAAGTGAACAAGAACAAATATTGGCCCCTGGCTTCATTCCTCCTTTCTTCGCTTCCTTGCCTTACAGGAATAATGAGATATATATGACCGAGAAAAGAAGAGTGCAAGATCTGTGGCATCTACTGCTAGCTCTTGCAGAACATCTTAGGAACCAGTGGTACTGTGAGCATGAGTACTAATGAAGTCTGGTTTCCTACAGATGTGCTCCTGGTCCTCCCAGCTCTGAGTATTTCTTCTGGATGAGGTCCCTGGTGTCTTATAAGGAAATAAAAAATTGTAGTAGGTATCCACCTAGAAACTTTGGAGTCACTCCTTTTTATGAAGCTTACAGTAACTATTGTAGAATTCTTCCTCTCTGGTAAATCTGATTGAAGTCTCTCAAAGAATCAAAGGGAGAATATGGACACAGCTGGTTGGGCACTGTGAAATCACCTACGGCTTGTTCTCTCAGGGAACTAAACAGGACATACTTTCAGCAGGTGAGAAATTAAAGTACAAATTGCCACTGTAGAGTGGAACAGTCATGGTAGACCTGAGCTGACAGAATGACAGAAGGCACAGGATGATCCTTTGTGACTTGTCATGTCAGCAATCATTTATCTTTAACTAACGTTGGTAACTATGGGAAGAATCCTGAAAACTAGCCAAGTAAAATAAACGCCTGCAGCCCACCATCAGCCCTTTGAGACACAAAACAATTTCATAAAATAAGCCAAAACCTAAAAGTATCCAGTATCAGTAGATAATAGAAGCAGTTAAAAACAATTTGGCCTTGTAAAAGCATACTTCTCATCTATTCAGTGTTACAGAGGACTAAGCAACTGATCATGGTTGATATTGTGTAACACCATTCTAAACTAGGAAAATCTTTTCCACTGATTCAGTTTTTCTGTAATTGATATTTTGTTCTTTTTCTTCTATACCGAAGAGTGTGGATGGAACATCTGACTTCTTGCTGTTAGAAGTACTGTCTTTTCTTTAGTGGGCAAGCAAATCCAGAAGAGCAGAGCTTGGCATGAGTGTATATATGTGTGTGTGTATATATATATAAAAATATAACGACAGAAGCAAATGCTGATCCTCACCATAACAGCATAGTTCAAAATAAAGTGAATCCATATAGCTTATATTTACAATGTTTTTCAGACTACATTTTTATTCCAAGATAAATTTCAAGCTAATCTGAATTCCAGTTGTGATGGCATTATTCACAGATTATCATGCTGCGGCATATGTGTATGACAGAGACAAGAACTGTTTGTCTGGAAACAATTTTATTTGCAAAATAAATTGGGACCTGAATCTAAACTAATATGGTTTTGCATTCTCCTGTCTCTCAGCCAAAAGGGACGCTATCTAGAAGACTGAAACTCCATGCACCATTGTTTTAATTGGCCTAGTTTAGTCACTCCATACTGTCGCTCTGCAACGGGCTCTGGGAAGGAATACTTTTTTCCCCCCACCACTTACCGTAAAGCGGCAGACTTCTAATATCCAAGAATAATATTGTAAAAGGTAGTCCATCTGGGGCCTTGTTACAAGCTTAAGGAAACTTCTCTGTGACATGACACCAATAGGTCCCCACCCTACAGATAAATATTGGTTCCCTTCAAAAACTAGCATTATAAGCTAAGATACAGAGCTGGTTTTCTGGCAGAGTGGTGCAGCTCAGCCCAAAGAAAGCCTGTTAATGGCTGTAAGGATATGGCGGTGCTCGTAAGTGAACAGACACTCAAGACAGCTCTAGAGAAAGTAAGCATGTGGAGGAGGTAAAGATGTTAAGAAAGAAAAGCAGAGGCTGAATATATTTGTCCTCAAAATCTTCACTTAAAGTATTCAGAATGAAGAACGGTACTGGAACTATACTAATGCTTGAAGATACAGTTCAAAGCACAAAAAAGACAACAGGAACATTGTCATCACATTAAGAGGGAAGAAAACTTCTTTAGTTAACATAGGAACCAGTTTGAGTTTTCCCTGAGGCTTAAATCCCATCATTATTTTTCTGCCTAAAAATGTTTAAGGTTTTTCATCTTTTCCAATTCCCGTTTGGCAAACACCTCATCATGTTCTGTGCTGCTGGCTCCAACCAAAATTTACTACTTAAACGTCCATGAAAAGACTGTTCTCATGGTATTTCCTCCCAAGCCAAAAATCACATATTACCGGAAATCTTGCAAGAAACCCAAATCTTGCAAGATTTCTAGCCTAATTAGACTTGGATAAAGAAAACAGACCAACTTCTGATGATCTTGACTCCCACAGTTTGTCAATTCAGGTGTATCTACAGCTTTACCAACCCTACAGTTTGGATTTACTTTCTTCACTGTCTCTGCTATGCAGAGAATTTGGTTTTTTTTTTTTTTTTTTTTTACACCCAATTGCAACCACGGCTGCAGAAATTTTGTATTCTGTGCCACGTCACTACCCAAAATTCATGGCTATGAGCAGAGCTTACATGCTAAGGTGCAGCATTGGGCTATCACAGTTATGCCACATTAAAGATGAAGTAATTTGAAGCAAGTTACCACTATAAAAAAAATGTTAGCTCCAGACTGCAAGAAGTAATACAACTTCAGTTTTTTTTTAAACTAATCTTCAATCTCTCCATAGAAGAATCAATTTTTAGCTAGTTGTCTGTCTTTTGAAGGGCTACTAAGAGGTAAATATGCACACAAGACACAAAGAAGCAGAACAAACAAGGCTACGATGGTTCTTATTTTTTTTCTGAGCAAAAGGTCCCATCCTACCTGAAAAGCTGATCCACCTCTCCTTAGAGCTACTCTGAAAACACGTTGAAAATTTTCTTCTTGTAGCATGGACCAATACAGTACAGAATTCCTTAATAAACACTACAAAAAGTCAACCTGAGACTGCTCCTCTCCCTGAGCAGTTCCACGCTTCAGAGAAAAAGTTCCCTTGACCACATGATTAGTGGATACAGCTGTGTTAATCACCTCCAGGAGAGCCAGGCAAGTTGAATCAAACTTTCTAATTGTGCATTAACTGTCAGGTTTTTATTGCTCACTTGCTGTAAAGTGCAGTTATAACACCCAAATATGAAATCTTTCATTGGCAGTAACTACATGCATTTGACCTTTTGGAAAATATCAAGCAACACACCTGGCTTCTGAAAGTCTGCGAACAGCAGAAGTCTTTGAATTATTAATCTCTCTTCCTCACCCTTGCCTGGAAACCCGGTAGAAATAATTTCTTCTGTTAAGAAGTCATACCTAAGAATATTAATGCTAAGTTTCAAGAGACAGGAAAAATGGAATGAAGCATCCAAACTGCACATGTCAAACACCCCCGCTACTTGGTTGGTCCAGCGACAGTAGGAAATGTTAAATATGGGTTGAACAGAGCCAACCTGATGCAGCATGATTTTATTTGTGTCAGCATGACATATACAACATCTAGAACATTATTACTGTGTGTGCATAAACTTACTGGGAAAATCCCATAGTCAGAAATAAATAACTAAGAATGAAAGACTTATGAAAAATTCTTCAAAAGAGGAATTTGTTTATGAAGGAACACAATGCAATCCTTTTAAAACATAGATCATTTCCTGTTAAGCAGAAAGGTCTTAGTGTTGTGAGGCTTGCTTGCACGTTCTACTGTTATTTTACGCTGCTAAGGCACTCTTCTATATCATCCCAGAGTTGTTAACCTCAAGACCTGACCCGACAATGTTAGGGAGCAGAGTGTGGGGCTGCTCCACAAGGGAGGAGAAGCTGGGGTCCTCCTCAGTGCACTTACCAATGGGTGCTGTCCCGCCGGGTCTGAACACACCAGGCTTGTATTGGGGTCCATCAGCAGTCCCAGGCACAGCAAGTGATGAACCAGGGTCAGGGTCCATTCAGGGGGTTCAGTCTGGAGCAAAAAGGGGCAAAGACAGAGACAGTCTGGAGACAAGGCTGCAGCGTGGGTCTGAGGTCCATCCATGAGGCAGGCCTGGAGACCAGCACTCCTCTAGCATGGCTCCAGACAGGTCTAGGTGCCCCAGGCTGGGCTGAAATGGGGTCCTGGGCCATGGGCAGGGTGGGGGTGACCACAGGGGAGGCTGGGCAGGGACAGCCAGGACTGGTAGTACCCTTGGGGCCATGGCACTGAGCTGATTCTGCCTAAGGATATCTTTCATGGGTCTGAGGGTTTGAGACCCAGTAACCAAAGAGTAAAACATTTTCATCCCTTTCATTACAGGCTTCGGAACCCGCTCCTGTTTCTATACATTAATGTTCAGTAACAAATACATACTAGAAGCCTGGCTTTCCCTGTGTAACCTTGAAGCTGCTGATTTCTGGGCTGCAGCTATCCAAACATTTCCCAACATCTACCACTGCAAATTTCATGCTAACAATCAATTTAGGAGTGTTGGCTGTTCCTTGCCCAGCCCAATTACCCAAAGGAACTGAGGGAGAAAACGGAATCCATCAGGATTTATTCAACACGAAATGATCCTGCAAAATAGGTCACTTTTTTTCCCTTTGCCAGAGCTCCACCAGGTACTCAAAACATGAAATGTATGGGTAGCTTGAACTCCCCAGTTTCCATGCACAATGAGGTCAAATTCTGTCTCAAAACCAGCTTACTTTTATGATAAAGTAACTAGAGAAATATTGCTTGCCTAAACTTGTCCTATGAGTCGTTCCATGCAAGCATGACTGAGAAAATCATTCCCTCATTTGGCCCTGTTCATACCTATGAAACTTGTATTATTCCCTTGGAGGAACGGTATGGCTGGATCATGAATTCTCAACATGTTAATGAAGGTACCAGACATTGCAGGACCATCTCTCTTCCACCCAGATAAGGCATGAAAATCAGACATCTCCCATTCCACTGAGCAAAACCAGGTAATAGGACAAACACAATGTAGAAATGCCCAGTGAAGACAAAACTCACTTTTCTGGTCTTATTTCTGACCATCAAGTGTGGGCTGAAAAACAGAATCCTTATACTGCCCATTTCTCCCTGAGCTTCAGGTCCAACACCTGAGTCGCTCTGAACGTTGAGGACCAGCACAATATTTGGCTGCCTTATTTTTGTAGTTGTTAAAAACATTTTGCAGAATGGTTTGAATGCGCTTATTTGATATTTTTTTTAAACTCAATTTCAACATGACCTTTTCACTCCATGTAAGCAGGTCCGTCAGCCTTTAGCTCCGGGCTAGTGCTGTGCACAGCACTCCAATGTGTAGCAGCACATCTCCCAGGGATGGGCGAAGGGACGTAGCCCTACCTCCCCTGAGGCTCAGCAAGGAGTCATCCTGTTAACCAGAAGCTACTTTACTTTCCTACCTTTGAACTCATGTTGTTTGGCATTTTTTCTCATAATAGTTATATCCTCAGAGACCTTGGAAATCCCCAGCTCACGTATTTTCTCAGACTAAACAGTTTTCCATTCTTTTATCTCCATTATTGCATTTATTGCCAATAGCCTTTTTCACCGTCTGTATGAAGACAAACTAAGTCCCACCTCAGTCCCACCTACTTTGATGTCAGCGAAACCTGCTCACCTCCTTTAAAGCCAGCCTTGTTCGTTATGAAAAATGTGTTCCATTCCTTGTGTTGTGGAAGAAGGATAAACTAGTACAAAAGAACTAAAATTCCTGGGTTTGGCAAGGTAAGGATAGTTTGGAGAATCTATGCTGTAGGAACTGTTGTGGGCCTCCTGCTCCTTGCTCTGTGCACTCGCATGCTCTGGAGCAGCACACAGGAGGGACAGGCTGCAGGACAATCCTGGGGTCTTCCCTGCAGCAGCTGAATTAGCAGGGAGAGGGTGAGGGATCTCTCCTAACTTGGAAGCAGCAAACCATGCGGGGAGCTCGCTCCCAAAAAGAGAAAGGATCCATTTCTCAATCTCACTTTATTAATTTTTGCGCGTCCAAAATCTATTTTGTTATAGTTATAATGTCACGCAGAGCCTTAACTCCTGGAAGAACGGAAGCATCTGTAACGATGCTGTTATTTATTACGTGACAAATGACGCTGTGCTCCAGGGATTTGCTCTGCTTTCATTCTCCTCTTCTGCTCTCATTTCATGCTCTTCATTTCATTCTCCAGGCAAATGTTCATCTCCTTTCTGTGTGGATGCACACTGATGAAAACAAGTGTTTAGTATTCCACTCAGCCTCCATTACAGAGGCTACTAACTCATTTTGTGTGCATGCTTGTACGGCCAGACCAAAATATAAGTATAGAGAAGCAGAGTTAGAAAAAATAAACCAGAGGCATCTATAACTGGTTTTAGCATCTGATCTGCTTTACATGCTGGCTGTTCAGGTATATTGTCAAATTCACTCACAGTTTAATCAATTCCCACAATATTTTAAAGAAATTCCTCATTTGTATTATGATGTAGGACTATACACAAAAAACCCAACCAACCAACCAACCAAAAATTAAATTTAATGTTCTTTGCCTACACTCCAGAGGAAAAAGAAGACATACCTTGTCACCCTGTGCTGCGCAGGAGTAAGAGGAACCAGACCTGGTTTCCAGAGGGTCCTGCGGAGCACTTGGTCCCCAGCGCTCATCTAGCCCCTTGGGAATGTAAGCTAGACCAGCTGGGGAGTTGGTCAGACCTGCGTGTGAGCACAGCCTTACTGGGCAAAGAGCGGCAATGAAAACCAGTAATACCCAAATACCCAGTCAGCACGACTGCTGCTTCTGGGCACCTTAGTGAAGCCCAGTGCTGAGCTCTTCCCTTAGGCATTTGAGAGACTATTCCCCTTGCTGAGCTGTACGTTATACCCTGCTCTTCACTCACGCTCCATAGTGAGCCTTCAGCAATTAGTCTCCTGCAGCTGTGGAATGCAGGAAGTCCTCGGCGGTGCTACTCCCGACCTCTGGGATTTAGGAATGGAAGAAGAAAATCCTCTGTGAAGGTGCCATATGAGCTGTGACAGAACCGTCAGTGCTCAGTCATGCCAAACAGGGGGTGGTGGTGGTGGAGTTACTGCTCCGGCTCTCCCTCCATGCACTTATAAACTGACCTAGAGTCACTCACCCTGCAGTTTTTAACCCTGGTTGGGCACAGCAAACAGGTTATTTGTCCTCTGTTTCAAACATGAATAAGAGCGTGCCCAATTTTAAAACTTAGCCCAAACATTTCTACAAATGGGGTCCTGCCCACCCAGCCAAACCCACCTGTACACTAGTAGCCGCCAGCGGACACCCCCTCCCGACATTAGCAGGGACTTCTGCCCACCTCAAAGCCTTAGTAAGTGACTGCTCGTTTCCCATAAGACGTACCAATGAAGTTTCAGTCCCGGGCATTACATCAAAGTCTTACTTCTCAACGTAAACAATGAACACACCTACAGTAGTCAATTTGATGGAATTTTAATTAGTTTCTAGTAATTCTCACACACTGACCATCATGGACTTATCAACTTAAAAAAATGACAAGTTGAATACTAATTATTACATCCCCAGTAAAAAGGCACTGTAGATATGTTGCGTCACCCATTTCTATATTTTGATCTTTATATTCATAAAAATCGGTTTTGGTCTTACACTTTGGGGATATAATTATGGTCCTATTGAGAATATTTGCCAAGAAATATTTCCATAAATATATATTCTAAGAAAATGCTATATAATATGTCTTCTTTTTCACATAGATGAAGACCCAAAGTCCTTTAACAAGTTAGGGCGAGCAGGGATCTATCACTGCTCCCATGCAGGAGTGTTTGTGACGGGAGCTCCAAGACCCAAAAACTGAATGCTCACCATGCCAGAAAGATCAACTTGCATATGTCACCGGATGTTAATTTTCATTTTTTACCACCCATAAACTTGCTAGTTTAGACAAAAACCTCGAGATTTACAAATCCAAATTTCCCTAATAGTATTTTTGTTACCTCACACAGATATTGTGATTGCAAGTTCAATGCCTATATCAACTTTAAAAGTTAAAAGATACTATGTGCGGTATTAAGTTTATTGTTAAAGAAAGGTAAACATTAGCAGCTAGTTACAGCATTTTACTGACAAATGGCAATCGTGGCTCCTTCAGAAAAATAAAGGAAGCCACCATCAGGGCGGGTAATGATGCAGTACCCTGTTGAGTCCAAACAGATACACAAAGGGATATAGATTCAAAACAAAGAGGTAAGGATAGAGAACCTGGCACCACTATAAGCCTTCTGGGCAAAGGTTTGCCTTTTTGTTATAACTATATACTTTTAAAATACACCATAAGCGTACAAAGAAGACAATTACACGTCATGAGGGGCAAGGACAGGTCTGCTGCAAACCAAGGATGTTTTCACTTCTATGTATCATTACTTAATATTCCCAGCTAGGGACAAAGATAGCAAGAAAAGACGAGGATAGAAACATTAATGCCCTACATGTCTTTAAACTTCACTCACATGTTAAAGCTTTCATCAAAGGGGAAACAGTTTATGTCATTTTTTCTTCAATGTCTTATTTTACTGACAACTTACTGTCAGCTCTCCCTCTCTGTTCATTCAGTTTTAATGAAATCACTCAGAGGAAAAACTGAAACACCTATCAGCAATCGGAAGTATCAAGGCATTTGCCAAAAAGGAACAAAACCTGTGTAAAAGATTCTGTAATCCTTCTCAAGGGCTTATAAACTTTGGGTTTTCCTGCTTCAGGCAGTGCATGCAAGCTCCCTGCAATTAAAGTTTTCTATCAATTTCTTATTTAAAGACCAGTAATAGGTACTTATTCTCAGAGGCTCAAAATCTGGTTGCAATCATTGTGCTGCCGTGTGGAGTCCAGCAGTGAAATGCAATTGCACTTGGAGCTGAGGAACAGGAAATAAACTGGGGGCTCGTGTTAGGATGCCCAACCTGTTCTCACAACAAATGAGGGCCCTGTCTTTAATTTCTGAAGTGAAAAATAACTGAAAGTCTCTCCATCTTCAGAAAGTCAGTCTCCAAAGCCTCTGCCAAGGGATTGCTATTAATATTTGGTTAGCTTTAAAAAAAAACAGCTTCTGCCTTAAAATATGGGTCCATGATTTCAGGCTGTACAGTCTTGTCCTACCCACAAGTGGCAGTTTGTATCAAGCAGTTTGCAATGCTTTTGCATTTAGGGATGATTAGTAACAGTCCCTATTCCCAGTTGCAATCACGTACTTCTGTAATATGTTTTCTTTTAACAGAAGCTGCTACTTCCTAACGCACAACTACATCCTTGGGAAGAGAAGCGCTCCCTGCTCCTCGGCGTGGGACAACTCCTCGTCTTTCACCGCATGCAGTTGGCAATGTTCCGTCCTGTCAGCACAGCCAGCTCTTGCCATCCAGTGCGGAAACTCTTCAAGGCCTGAGAATCATTTTATTTTTATTTTTTTTTTATCCCCCACTAAGTTTTAGTGCAAAATGCAAACTTTACAGTTTGCTATAAACCTTGGAAAAGTGGGCCACGCTGTTTACAAAAGCAATTAAGCACTGTGTTTGCACAGAGCAAAGAACGAGCACTGTTTGAGAAGGGCTGCTCTCTCTTGGCAACGACAGTGCGTGTTAGATACCAACCAGGAAGAGAGATCTTAATTCCTGGCTCTTAGCGATGAGAAATGGAGGAGAGTCCAGGAGACAAAACCTAGGTGTGGATCTGGGACGACACAGCAGGCAGAGGAGAGCAGCGGGGTGGCAGAGCCTCGGGGAGGAAGGCTGGCTCTCTCAGGGCACCAGGTTTTTTTTTCCAGTTGCTTTTTTCCTGCTGACTAGGTCCCCACAGAGCAGACAGGTAGATCTCGGCTCCCTTCCATGATCCTCCCCTTTGAAAGAAAAATCTCCCTCATCTTCCTGGTCCGCAACAGTAGGCCGATACAAGAGTGGGTTGCAACAGTAGGTTGTGGGATGCAGACCAGGGTGGAGGCTGGTTGGGGCTACGCAGCATATTTGGCACTGCCTTCTCCGCCTGCTAAGTTTCTGCAAACCCACTATACCATGGGAACTGCCTGCGTGTCGTCTTTGATTCTGCAGTACCGACAAAGCACTCTTTATTCGCGGGGAGGAGGAAAGTGAGCTCATATGAGCCACTGGCTGAGAATGATCATATGGTCCCATGCCTGCAGCAGCTCCCATCTCACGCATCTGCTCCTCCGCACCCGGGGTAGGGACCGCAGGGGTCCAGCTTCCCAGCGAGAGACACACCACAGCTGCGGTAACATGTACAGAACTGAGATTTGAAGTCAGAGGGAATGGGCACTCCGTCTTGATTTAGGGAGAGGAGAAATATGAGAGGTGATCTGCAAACCCATGTGGTTCTCAGATGCGAGCATTTAGCACAACTCATACATTCAGGTTCAAAGATAACAGATGATGCCAAGTTTGGGTTCTGAACTCCCAACACTTGCAACGTTTGCAGCTACTCAGACTCAATTTTAATTTGAATTCCTCTCTATTTTATGTCATTTCCTGAGATTGGCAGCTTTGGAAATGTTGGGGAGGCAATATTATTTTAGCTGTTCTTTTCAGCCTATCAGCAAGGTTATGTTAAATCAAAATACAGCGACCTAAATTAAGACGGAGCTTTAGCCAACCAGCTCGAAACGTTTCTCACCAATATGCTGAAGAAGCAGTTAATTATATCATTTGGCTCTAATGGCAGAGCTAAAATTTCATCCATATAAGGTAGAGTTCCCAAGATGCAATTTCTTATTGTTTCCCATAGCGTTGTCATGTAAATGCAGACACACACTCACCAAAAAGGGGATGAATTCAGGAGATGATGCTGTCTGAACGAAGAAGGCTAAACAGACAAAGCTAAAACAAATGCAGTCTTATTTCTAAAAATAAATTATGGTAGTACTGCCACTTTCAAATAAGGAAGAGAAAGCTCTATAGTACGGTAAAAGGTATTTTGATCTCTTGGTGTTACATTCAATAGCAAAGAATTGGGATAAAATAGTACCTACTGTTTCAATTTTTTTTCTGTCAAGAAATCCAGGAGTGCTCTACAAATATTAATAAAGCAACCTTCACAATACCTGAGAGACACAGGAGTATTACTACGGAGATAATTTTAATAGGAATAATTTTAACTGGATGCCTAGCCACAGAAACATGAAGACAGCTTTACAGCTACCACAAATATCCCGTATATCACAATTTATACACCAGGAATATACCCTCTGCATTTCTTAATGCACTGTAACTAAATGCCTTCAGAACAGCTTCTTTCTGTCTTCTGTGACTAGAAAGGTATAGAATATTATCTTGGACAATTTTTTCAAGATTATTAAACAAAAGTTTTTAATTATTGGATCTGTGATTTGGGGTGCTAGAACAGGACATACGTTTGGTGTATGTTTTTCTACAGATGAAAGAGCTGTAACATGTAATACTTCATGCAAAACTAAACATGTCCCACTTTTCTCTGAAAAAAATCAGTGAAAAAATAATTCCTCGCCTTTTTTGAACTTTCACGTTACTATGTAGTAGTGTGCATGCATCCCTAGTTGAACTTAAGAGAGCAAGGGGTTGCGGGAAAAATTGTGTCTGGCCAAAACCTGGAGCTATGAAACACCCTACTGGGTTCACAACGTGCAATCCAGCATAGTGGCAGCATCTTGAGTGTGGATTTATGAAGCATTGTACAGGATTAGCTTAATTTTTGAGAATTAGGATTCAGACCATAATATTTGGGTGGAATATATGGAATATATGGGTGGAAGCCCCATCCCTGACAGTGTTCAAGGCCAGGCTGTATGGGGCTTTGAGCAGCCTGGTCTAGTGGGAGGTGTCCCTGCCCATGGCAGGGGGTTGGAACTAGATGGTCTTTAAGGTCCCTTCTAACCCTGACAATTCTATAATTCTATGATTTATGGCTTTTCCAGGGGAAGTATTTGTTAGTAAATATAAGAACAGCCATCCCTGTTGAGATCAAAGCACTGCTTAACAGGGATCTAAGTTGAAAACTCAACAATGGAGTGACAGGCATGGCTGTGCTGTCTGATTCATGGCGTTGTAGCGACAAAGGGGAAATCTTACTGTACGGTGTATTGAGTGCCTCAGGCTGTAGTCTTTCCTCTGACTCCAGTCCCTGTTGCTTAGGTTCTGGCTGTACTTGTCCCCCTCATTTTTTTGACACCTGCCCCTTTCCCATGCCCACCAAGTCCCAAGACATCCTCATCCATGCTCTTCTTGTCCCGACTGAGCTGACCACCCACCACAGTGGAAGAAATCAGCATGGCAAGGGGAGACCTCAGCAACTGTTTTTCCTTGTCCTGTTATGTCTGCAAGTAGAGCATCCTGTCGGCATCCACTGGTTCCTCAGACAGCTTCATGGAGCAATGGGCACTGGTGGAGATCTCAGCTAAGCACCTCCTCTGGCTGTTTTGCATTTTTGATTCTTTAATCTTTCACCCCATCCTTTTCTCACTGTTGTGGTTTTGGCCAAATTGGCCATTGGCCGGTGACAGATGATCCCCCCCAGCCCCTTGTGCACGGGGAGGAGGGGGAGAGACGAAGAGAGATTTACGAGTTTAGAAGAAACTAAACTACTTTAATGAAATATTAAGAATAGAATAAAAAGGAAAATAATGAAATAGATACAGTATATACAAAACCGTATTAAGCTCCCAGGATGATGTCACCGGCATCATGATGATGACATGATGATGTCACCTGGGAAAGTCCCAGGCTGGACTCAGCGACGAGTGGGAACCAGGTTCCAGAGTTGGAGTCAGGAACACACGGATCGGGATCAAAGGCAGATGAACAGACAGGGTCCTCCTCGGACCTCAGCCATTGAAGGAAGAGCGCTGACCCTTTGATCCCTCAGCTTTTATACTGAGTATGGGGCAGATGGGATGGAATATCCTGTCGGTCAATTTGGGGTCACCTGACCTGTCCAATCCTCCCTGCAGGTGGAACCCCTCTATGCTTTTCCGCTTCCGACCCTCTAACGGGGCAAATAACGAAATTAGCTGACCTTGGGTGTTATAGGAATAAGTATAATCAAGAGCCTCTCTGCGTACCATTCCTTGGCACAAACTGTCTTATCACTCTGAATGCACCATTTCAGACACAACATGCTGTTAATTTCAGAGAGTTAGAAGAGTCCTAGCTAAGAAATAAAATTACTGAACAGAAAGTTAGTTCTGTTTTACCTCAAACCAGGATAGTCACTTATCTCCTGTGGGATTACTTGTGATTTTTCCTGAGCTCGCTGTCTCTAATTCTCCCTTTTGGTGTTTCTCTACCCTTGTTGGTATTCTGGGGGGGCTGATTCCTGTGCTTAGGGGAAAACCAATAATAGCCCGCAGCAGGCAGAGAGGGAGCAGAAGAGTGGGGCCATTATGTAATGACACATCTTCTAAATGCTCTCCCAGCCTCCAGCATTTTGTGGCTCAGAGACTGACTGAGCAGGAAGATGTGTCTTTTTATTTAATAGAATTTGACAGATTTGTTTTCCATTTGCTTTACCAAAGAGATGCTTTATCAGCATTATTCGAACTGTGGCCACACACAAAGAGAAGTTCTTGCGTACATGCAGTGTAAATCCCGAGAGTGTAGCATCTAGTTCTCTTTGGCAATAACTCCACAACTGCTCTCAGATCCTTCAGGAGGACTTTAAACCATACTTTAGAAAATCACCACTACTAAAGAAATATTTTTTTCACTTCTGACATTTTGCAATGTAGTTTAGAAGATGCATATGCACAGGCTTGTTTCAGAGTCAGGAGCTTAGGTCAGATAACAGTAACGGTTAGATCTCCGGCTGGTGAAGTGATATATTTAGATTGCCTGGAAATCCATTTGCATTTGGCAGTTTGTCCCTGACCATATTCGCTCCCAGAACAACAACGGCAGATATTCATTGTTCCAGCATATCAGCTGAGTATAACAAAGACCTTGCCAAGATTAAAGCTTCCATTCCCCACTGTAAATCCTACTGAAAGGTGAGAGTTAGTTATGTATTAGTTACCACAGTTTATGTAGTCATGCCCCATTGATCAACTGCCCCTGCAGCACTGAAGTCACTTGACATTCATTTTTTGCAGCAGTATTCCAATGCATGCAAATTTCAAAACATAAAGGTCTCTTTTCATATTGTAATCATACTTCATGGGTTTGCACTGGTGAGTCTGAGATAACATAAAATGTCATTTTATGTTGCAATATTTCCAGTTTGTCAGTGTCAACAACTAATGTTCTAATTGAAACATTTAAGTAATGAGGAGGATCTCCAAGTGACTATGCTTTTAAAAAAGTGTAGATACCTAATAATCCTCTTTTCAGAACAGGATGCCCAGAAAAGCTCTTGCAGTTTGGTGAGGGGTCTGGAGACCAGGTCATATGAGGAGAGGCTGAGGGAGCTGGGCATGTTTAGCTGGGAGAAGAGGAGGCTGAGGGGAGACCTCATTGCCCTCTACAACTACCTGAAAGGATGTTGTAGAGAGGTGGGTGTTGGCCTCTTCTCCCAGGTGAATAATGACAGGACCAGAGGGAATGGTCTGAAGTTGTGGCAGGGGAGGTTTAGATTAGATATTAGGAAGAATGACTTTACTGCAAGAGTGGTCAGGCACTGGGACAGCCTGCCCAGGGAGGGGGCTGAGTCACCGTCCCTAGAGGTATTTAAGGACTCTCTAGATGTGGCACTTCAGGGCATGCTCTAGTGACAGAGATTGTAGGTTGTTTGGTTGGACTCGACGATCTTAAGGGTCCTTTCCAAGCATGAAGATTCTGTGATTCTGTGTTTGGTGAGCATTTTTGTAAATGTTCACAAAGCCCAATTCACTGAGTACTGAAGCATCTGAAATACCACCTGATCAGGGACAGTGGGATCTTGTGACCTCTGACAATCTGTCCTCATTGCTTTCTTTTCTAGTGTTGTATTGTCAATACAAGATGAAACTTATCTGCTTTACCAGTCAATTACTGCTTTATGGTGCCTTGCATCTCCCCTTGGCTCAAGGGCATCACAGGATCCCCATGTGCTCAAGCATTTTCCTTCTCACAGCGAGAAAGTGGGATAGTGTGGGAGTTATCATCCCCAGCTGGTACCTGTTGAGAAAATACCGATTCAGGACTGTAAGCATCACTATAGCTAAAGACAGACTGCCTTGAACCATGTATTGGATTTTGAGAGTCTTTTATCCCTTTTCTATCAGCTTTTTCTTCATTTTCCCCTTCTGCTTATAGTACTACCGTGAACTAATGAAGGACAATGCAGACGACTTCACATGCTAGCGTATTGTTTTCCTGAATACAATTGTAGAAGATTTCAGCAAGAAAACTATAAATATCCTGATTTGTTCTGGCTAGCTTGCAGATTTTTCCTAACATGTTAAAATTATCTGGATAAACTTCCCTGATGCTTTTGCTAAAAAGGATTCCAGGGGAGATTCAGGAAACTCGATCAGTGAGTCGGCTGTTCCTGCAGAAATTAGCTGTAGAACCAGTAGAAGAATTACTGCACTTGTACATAAATGCTACACTTTGGAGGATCAGCACGTTGTGTTTTTTTGTAAAGGAAGTCACATCTCATAAATCTCTTGGAAGTTTTTGAAGGTGCAGTCAAGTATGTGGCTAATTTAGTCTTCCTGGATTTCCATAAAGCTCTTAAGGAAGTGAAGCAGCCTTCGCATAAAAGAGAAGGTCATTCCATAGATAATTAAATAGTTAATATATGAGAGTAGGAGAAAATGGTTAATTTTAGCTGTGGAGGGAAGACATCAGCAGCACGTTATGGTGAAATGTGATAAGGCTGATGTGATGAGATCCACTGTTCACCACAGTCATAAAAAAAATTGGAAGGGCAAGAGCAGCAAGGTGAGAAAGTCTTCCAATTCATGCCAATTTATACAGGAGAAGAATGAATTGCATGTCTCCCTTACTGGACCGAGTGACCGGAATTTCAAATGATGGATGAAATTCAGTTATAGGTCTATATTTAGTGGTGTTCATGAAAATATGCACTCGCAACTTAAATATTAACTGAGGGATTCTGAAAAAACTATTCTAACTCACAGATGAGAATTTAGTTGTTACTGTGTGGATAGGTCAGCCCAATAGCAATCAGAACACAAGGACAACGTTGACAGTTATTACAAAAGATATAGAAGACAGACTATATTAGTGTGTCACTGAATACTTCCATGGCACATCCCCATCACGAATATGGTGTGCTGTTCTGCTCTGTCAACTCAAAAAGGATAAAAAAACCTAGAAGAGGGCTAGTGAAAGCCAGCAAGGTACTTCGCCATTAAGACCAGGAGTCTTCATTTTGGAAAAGAGATAAATGGAGAGAGATATGACTGTGTATTACAAAATCATGATTGGCCTGGAGATGGTGAGGGGGAAATGACTTTTTGACAGCTCTTCCAAGAGAAGAAGAGCTGTTCATCATGCCAAATTAGAAGTAGGGATGTTCCAAATAAAAGGAAAAGGAAGTAGCTCCTCATCCAATGTAAGTTAAACTGTTGCAAGAAATCCCTTGCCAAGGGGTGGTGCGGATCCTGGCACCGTACGTGCACTGAAAAAGCAACCAAACACTCGTAGAAGAGTATCTATCAAGGGTTATCATATACAAAGCCTGTGACATCTGCCTCTGGAAGCCAACAAACTGCAAATTGCTAAAAGATAGCAAACTATTCTGGGAACGTATCAGAGTGTGAGTGCTCTGCCACACTCCTTCCTAGGTATTAGCTGTTAGGCTGGTTGTACCTTTGGTACAACCCTGCAGAACTGTTACAGCATTTTCTGTCCCGGCAGACATGAGGATGGCCCCTTACAAATATTTCTCTAAGGATATCGCAAAGTTCTCCCTCTTATTCCTTTGTTTCAGTTTTACATCACAGTGCAGAGCAGAATACAAATCACACAGCAAATTGCTGTTTTGTTTTTCAGTATAACATAGATAATTTCAAAATTGTTAACGTCCACTCTCCTCAGGATATCTGAAATGCCAAAAGCTCTGTTGTTCTGCAAATGCAGGGTCAGTCATTGGCTACTCATTGGCTTTCTCCATTGTGCAATTCCGTGCTGTTTGTGTATGCAGCACACAAACTACGCACAGCAGGTGCCGTGTTAAGCTTTTTTCTAATATGTTTGGATGAGCTGCTTCTAATTAGTTATCCTTGCACACAGAGTAAGAAAATGTGTCAAATACAGTCACAGAGGCTGTCTACCTAATAGCCCAATTAAGCCATTGTTCTGGGGGGGTCTGGCTGGAAGTTCCTGCCATGTGTGAAACAGAAGGCGGCTATGGACACTTTTTTAAGGACAGTCCATCACGGCTTCTGCAAAGAAGTATAACAGTAGTTAAGTGTAGACTGCTGTGTGTTTTGCATCTACAGTTAATCTTTATTTGTTGCATAAAATATTTGGCACCACTTACTAATGTCAGAGCTGCAGCTGGAGGTATTGAATAGTAGTCTAAAGACTACCCTAAAAGGTGAAGCTCTGGGCATTTCGAGTGTCCACACCTCATCCAAAAGATTCAGCCAATACACTCTAGATCAATCTGGGAGGTCAACAGTGAGCACAATTAATGAATACTGATTAAGTTGCCCAACACAAAGTATTTTCATCTACATGCAGTTTATTGTCCTTATTAAGTTTCTTGTAACGCAGTTCTCATAGACCCCAGGCTGTTTCTCTAGAGACCTGACTGGCAACCCCTGCTCATGAATAAGCAGACTCAGTATTACGAATGTTAGAAAATGTGCCCAGTAGTCTCATTCAAATAAGATGATAGCCCTTTTGAAGCTCTTCAGTCCGTAATTTAGATAAATGCAGACAAAGAGAGAACAAGTGTCTGCTCTTCTGCTGATGCTAGCCTCAGCGTCACACATTCAATACTGGCAACCTGGGATCTGCTCTAGTGCTAGACCTGCAGTGACCCAGCTGCAGCTCGAGTCGAGTTCGCACCTGCTTGAAACCGCGCTAAGCTCTGCTGGTGCCACAGAGAGCCCCAGTTTGTAACCTCGGGGGTTTGCGCTGATGCAGTTGTGCCAGATGGTGGCTATGTATAGCATGGAGAAAGCTGACGTGGCATCTGGCTCGAGCTACTAAAACCCTAAATATGCTTCACTTTAAAATAAACATCTGATATGAATAACATCTAAATTGAGGGTCTTATCCAAACACTGTATCAAATGATGGCCTAATCCTACGGCTATTCTCAATTACTGAAAATTCAGGGTGCATCCTTGTCTGGGATGCTATATTGGAAAGTCTAGGATTCCTTTTGTAACCCCTGAGACTAGATAGCTCCAAGCAAAGGAGCTTTAAAATAGCAACTCTAAAGTTGGCAAAAGCATACTATTGCTAGCTAGCTTTACTTGAGTCTATAAAAGCAGTGATGACCTAGCTTGTGGCTTGGCGTAATTTTAGAGAACACGGCAGACAATAGGGGAAACTCTGCCAACACTAATATCACATTTCTAAGAACTGCCCAAGCAATATTAGTTCAAATTAATTGTATGGGCTGAATGAAAGTTTACCTAATAAGTACCATTTTCATGAAAGCAGCAGCAAATTAAAAATGGACTAGTAGAAGCCATGTTGAATTTTAAAAAGTTCATGCTGCTAAGTTCTCCCACTCCATTCAACCTAAGTTGAAGGGATCTCCCCAGAGTAAAACAAAATAGGTGTGACTTGGGGGAGAGGGAACAAGCCTCATTCATGTGTGCAAAACTTTCACTTCAGACCAGATGGGTGCGGGAATTCCTACTTTCTTCACTCAGGTTATCCTAGATGTCATCCAGAAGTGCCTACATGAGGAAATTTATTTCTTAAAAAAGACCTGCTGATATGTCCTATGTATGGACCTTTGTGCATGCTCCTTCTCCTCACCTGGGCTTGATCACCAGGCTTTGGGCTGCACTGCATGCTGAAAGGCGTGGCTTTGTTTGCTTTTTAATTTTAAACTCTTTATGGAAAAGTATCTCGGTGTGGCATATTCTACCTCAGAGGCTCAGTCATTGCACTTTGTGATACAGTGGCTAAAGGTTTTAAGGATGTCCCTCAACGATTAGACAAAACTGAAGAAGCACCTTTGTGCTCATGAACCTAAAGCAACATTTTGTGCTACTAAATGGGGAAATGACAAGATTAACTCAATTCACACACACACACACAAAATGCTCCAATGTAAATTCCATTCAAAAATAGAGATTTAAGTTCATGTTTGTTCTGAGAAGTATGAAGTCAGAGTTCGAGAAGTATGAAGTCAGAGTCCGTCCAGTATGAACCCTGTTCCTGTTGGTTATGAATTCTCTTGTACAAACAGCTATTTAAGATACAGAAGGCAGTGGAATATTCTGATGAAGATGTGAGGAACTGAATTGCTCTCTAAAGACTCTTTCTTTGCAGGAGTTTAGTGAAATGCACGGACTTTTCATTATAAATCTAACACGACAAATTTTGCTTCCTTGTCTGCAGCTAATGGCTTCCTGCCAGCACTCATGGTATTTCTAACATATTTAAAATGCCAGTTATCTGAAGTAATGGTGACCCTCTGCCCTTCTAAAACTTTTAGCTTTGTGCATAGGGAGTGAAGTTAAAAAGCAGATGGTGAAACTGGGAAACTAACTGCTGCTACTTACCTGACTATAATGTTATCTAACTCTACTCACAGTGCTTTCTGCTGAATGTTGTGGGGTTTTTTTGGTGTTGGTTTTTTTTTTTTTTTCTTCCATGGGATTCATTTTGAGTCTGTATTTTTGCTTAAAGGAGAAACCTAGAGAGATATAAATCAACATAGTCCAAGTTTTCTTAAAACATAAACAGTGTACAGTGTGCTCCGGTTCCTGCTGGAAGTCTCTTAAACTAACAAGCCCTTTGAGCCGTTCATTGTAATAGCTTAAGGGAAGTGCATGGCCTGCACAGTCCTTCCGTTTTCCTGAGGAGTCATTCGTCTTTTACAAATGAGTTTTTGGCACCCAGGACACTTCTAGACAAGTAAACCCGTTTTCTAGGAAAACACATATTCAGTACTAAATTCTCCTTTCATTTGATGGCCTTCAAATTTATTTACCTACTCGCTGTCAAGTTCACATTAGGTTTTTGTTTACTTAATGGAAACACCTAAAGTAAATGAACATGTGATTAAGGATGTAGACATGCACTCCTTCATAACTTAAATAGCTTTATCTACATCGTCCTGAGATCACTTCACACTTACCTGTCTGTGCATTCCTGTGTTTCTGTCTCTGCATCTAGAAATAATTCGGCGTGAGGAGAGGGCCTGAGGAGCACAGAAGTGAGATGAGCTTAATTAATGACCTTGCTAATGCACTCGGGTCACTGTGGAACTCAAATACTGACACATCACTTATCTGAAGAACCTGCAGGCAATGGAGCAGTGACACTGAAGGCTCACATCCCGGTCTGTCGTTCACCCACAAACTGTTCTGAAGACCACCCTGTATACATCTCAGTCAGAACTGCGTGCTACTTTTCCTTCACAGTGAACAGGACAGTGACTGTTCCAGCCTTCTATGTTAGGGACAAAATAAAAATTTGCCTTGTAGGAAAAACTGGGGAGAGCAAAGGGACATGAGCAATTTAAAGAGGAGAACTTAAGCTTTTGGGGGAAGCTATCTCCAGATGAGGTGAATTGTCATCCTTCCCCTTACCACCTTTGTACAGGAGATCCATTCATCAACTGTACCTATTTATGGACTGGGTCTATAAATACCTACTGTATAAGAAGGCACAGAAAAGCCTTATCAAAAACTAAACGGAGTGTTGTGGCTTCCAGTAATGTTCAAATGGTCTTTCCTTCTTTTTCAAAATATTTGCCATTTTTCTGTCAAAAATCTAAGCGTAGTTCTAGTATCTTTTACGAGCAAATGGCTTAAGGTGTTATGCCCTGGAGATGAAATTTTAGTTTTAATATCACATTTCATCATGAGGGATAAGCAAATTCTTTAAGGCAAGCTAAGCAATGAAGGACAGGAGCTCTGCTGCATTCATTCCCTCCTTGTTCCCTCTTGGAGTACCTGAAGTCCTACAAGGTCAGTGACTATTTTTTGATGATTTCAGGTGAAACTGATTTTCTGTCGAGCTTTTCCTACTTCAGTCTCATTCCAGTGCTATGAACCTGAAGAAAACATAACAAAATCAGGGTCAGGAACAACATTAGAAAATGATCAGTATGTATCCTGACACTAAGCAAAATATATCCAATTACTTTTATTGCGATTTTGCTCGCAGGTCGTGTTACTCTGGAGTTCATTTATATGTGTCAGAGACAGTGATTAAGTTCTGTAGACTTCAATCCACTAAACAGACTGAATTTACTCTTCTCATTCCTAACCATGGCTTTCAGACTTCAAATCACGCATGTAGGTCTCACTTTCCAAGTCAAAATTCTGTTTTCAAACAAAATTCCATTCAAACAGGTCTGGCAACAGCACACTCCAAAGTAATATAATCTTACTTGTTAGGGTTTTGTCCTTTCAGTTATAGTATCTCGGTACTTAGTGTTTATTGTTAATACACCGTGACTCTACCAATATTGAGGAGGACCTATATGCCAAGGTAAGTTCATTTAAGAGTATGGCTCTTTTAATACTGTCAAATGCAAAAATCAAATGTATTTTTCACTTGCTGGTGCATTCAGATGATTTTTTTTTCACTTGTCTTGATTTTATCATAAAAAAGTCTTGCGTTAAGTATGGGATAACTCAAAAAGAAGAAATAAGAAAAACCAAATTGTTATCCCAGCTACAGAGATTTTATCACTCTATTAACTGTCTTGTGATGTTCTTGGGTTAAGGAAACGTAGGTGAGATTAACACCACCTAATCGTTACATCGCATACCACCATTATGATTCAATAATGTTTTGGACTGTATGAGAGTAGTAAAACTTACTACATACAGTAGGTGGCTTTGTGCTAGGAGTGTTACATCAAAAGTTTTATTACTTCTATATATTGCAAGTATACTTCTTACTGAAAAAAATTTGTTTTGGTAAACCTCATTTTGAGGATGAAACCATTGATCCTACACTACTCCTAAGTACTTAAATGCTTACTGTTTCTTGTTAGTCATCTCATTCTTAGTCTCCAGTTTCGTACTAAGTTATTGAAAAAGATCTCACCCTGCTACCTTGAGATCATAGCTTTTCCTTCTTCCATTGCTGTTTCCAGCCATTCATCCACATAAACTTCCAAGATAAACTGTCCGACTTGTTCTGATATCACGTTCACTCACTCGTCCAGCAACTTTGGTCTCCTTTTGCTCCCTCACTACCCTTCTTTATTACAGTCTTTCATTATCCATTCCACTTCATATATCTGGCAACTAATCTTTTTTACAACCATGTCCACTGCTTCTCTAATACAAGCTGATCTATTGTCATGACTGAAATATGACTCAAACCTACCAGTCTTACTTCCACTACTGCACATTACGTCTGATTCAGTGCCAGCTGGCAGTGGATGGGAAAACCCAATTACTTCACTGAGCTTCTGAATGAGCCTGGAAAATGATGATTTGCTCACATATTAAAACTCCTTGTATTCAAGTAAGAATAACAGTGGCCTCCATGTTCCATGATACTTGGTGTTTTATACACCAGAAGTCCCAAGTTATTTCATAGACTGATTCGGTTACTGCTGATTCTAGAAAAAAATGTAGGATTTGTATCACTGAATTTGATTGAATCTGCTTTATGCCAAAGCAGGCTGTCACCTTCTGATCTTGGGGGGAAGATATTTTAGAAATAATAGCAGTTCTGGCTTAAATTCCTCTTCTTGAAATGAATACCAACACTCCTTTCCGCAAGTTCAAAGTAGCTCGATCCTACTCTTACACATATGGAATTAACAGGGCTTGTCAGTAGATTATGGAATCCTTTTCTTTAATGCTTTTGATACATAAAATGATAGAAAAATATTCCAAATCATGCTTGCGGGATTGTAGCAGGGACTAAAAGGAAAGGCAAGCAGGTGGTGGGGAACACATGCCACCCTGCAGACAGTGCGCTCTCTTGCCTTCTTCCTCTGCCTCCTGACACCACATTGGTCACAGTATCGGTACCCTCAGGCTACAGTACTGATTTGCACCAGCAGAGCTGGGAGGACAGGCTGTGCTTACACTTGAATACAAAATGGGATCATAGGATATTTCAGGCTGGAGGGGACCTCAGGAGGTCTCTATTCCAACCTTCTGTTACAAGCAGGGTCAGTTGCGAGATCAGCCCAGGTCGTACAGGGCTTTATCCAGTCTGGTCTTGAAACTCTCCAAGGATGAAGAGAGACTGTACAGCCTATCTGGGCAACTTGTTCCAGTGCTTGGTTGTCCTCAAGTGAAAAAAAGTATTTTTTTCCTTATTCCAGTCCTTTTTCCTTTTTCCATCCTGAACCTCTCTTGTTTCAGCTTGTGCCCATTGTGTCATCTCCTCCCACACTTTCCTGTGAAGAGCCTGGCTCCATTTCCGCTATGACTTCCTTGCAGGTGCAGGCAGGTTACTGCTAGGTCCCCCTGAAGCCATCTCTTCTCCAGGCTGAACAAGCCTTAGTCCTGCAATTTCTCCCACAAGGCAAGTGTTCCAGGCCCTGAGCATCATGGGGACCGCCACTGAACTTGCTCCAGTTTGTTAATGTCGTTCTTGTATTGGGAAGCCAAAACTGGGTGCAGTATTTGAGATGTGGTCTAGGACATGCTGAGTAGCGGAGGATAAACCCTTCCCTTGATGTCCTGGCTGTGCCCCTGTGAATACCTCCCGGGGTGCTGCTGCCCCTCCCTGCAGCCAGGGCACGCTGCTGGCTCATGCCCAGCTTGTGTCTGTCAAGGACTGCAGGTTCCTTCCCGCAGAGCTCTCCCAGACAGGCAGGCACCAGCCTGAGTCCTTGCACCTATGCTTCCTGGCCAGGGGCAGCACTTGGTGTTTGTCCTTGATAAATTTAACTGGTTTCTGCTGGCCCATTCCTCCAACATGTCTAGGTCCCTATGGATGGCAGCCCTGAACTTGAGTTTATCAACAATATTCCCCCAATTTGGTGTCATTTACAAATAGGATAAAAGTGCAGTCAGGTCATTGATAAAGATGTTAAGCAGGAGAGGTTGCGGGAAAAGCCCTACAGTACTGCACTTGTTATTGACTTACAGATAAATTATGACCCATTAACCCCTACCCTTATGAGCCTAATGAATGAGTTTTTAGATGGATGGTTGTCCATCCATCCAAACCGTAACATCCTAGCTTGGATACAGGAATGTTGTGTAGGACTGCGTTGAAAGCCTTGCTGAAGTCAAGATAAATGACGTGCAACTCTCTGCCTTTGTCCAGAAACTGAGATCTTGATCACAGGAGGCAATCAGGTGGGTCAGACATAACTCACCCTTGGTAAATCCATGCTTAATTGTCTCCCCAAGGACCATCAAAGTGAGACCAATTAGCGTGTAGTTCTTCGGGTTGACCTTTTGGCCTTTTTTTTGAAGATGCATATGACTTTTGCCATTCTTTAGTCATCACACACCTCCTCTGGATCTCCAGTGGTACAACTCCAGATAGGCCTTGACAGGGAGGCCTTGCCAGGTAGTGTCCTTGCTCTGTCTTCCCTTCAGACACTTAGTTTTGATGAACAAAGTTCACTTGGAACAGAAAACAGCGCATTCCTTTGGGTTTTCCTTTTTAACACAGTGGTAAGCTTCCGTCAAGCAGAGAGGAAACCGAAATTCTGCTGCTCTCAGCACAGACAGCACAGATTGAATGATGCCCTTTACGTGTGTGCCCACATACACTTACAGGTAAAATTTCAGAGCCCTGATATAGAACCAGGGAAAAGTAAGGGATATGAGGCTAGGTTGGGAGGCTGCTACTTTACACTGGATACCAAGATTTCCCATTCTTAAACTTCTGCATCAAGCTAGAAAAGACTTCAGAAACTTTCTTCAGTGACCTCTACAGAAAAAAAAAACAAAAGAAAGGCTCTAAATTTTCCCTCTGTTTATTTATGTTTGGTCAGAGCATATGGCAGTGTTTTTTCACACTTGAGTCATTCAAAAATGCCTCAACAGATTTTACTCAGACATCCAACATAATCATTTTTGGGCTGAGGTCGAGTGTGGAAAACTGAAGCCAAAAGGAATTTGAATTATGAGCAATGGGAAAAGGGATAGAGAGGCAGGAAAGCAGCTGGATTTCTAACTACATAATTCTAACTACATCACAAAGAGCCTCACAGCTTCAACTGCTTTCCTATTCTAATTCCAGATGAATGAATACCACAGATTTGTATAGGTGACATGGGAAGGAGTTTTCAAAGTTGCAAGGGGAAGTAGTCTGCAAACATCAAAACATCAGACAGTGTTGTCCTTGCGTGTAACCAATCCTTTAGGGGAAGGGGAAAAAAAAATCTTTTGAGGCGGTAGACTTAACGAGCAGATGCAGAAAGTTTATATGATTCATGAGCTGGAGGAAATGGTATCATCTAGCTAACTGTATTTACCAAGGTCTGCTGAGAAAGGAGAGTTGAGGATATTGCAGCGTACGGCCTAGCTCAGTGACAGTCCATGGAGTGGCGGATGCCACACTGAAGTGAAAATTTACCCTACAGAATACCAGACTGATTTTTGATAAGAATTAACGAAGGGGGAGGGACAGCCGCCTTGTCCGTGAGTGTTTCAGTGGAGGCTGAAGTGTGCTACTTCACGAATATTCTGCATTCCCTGTCTGAAGAAAGAAGACGGCGTGAACTCAGGTAAATATGCATAGTGACAGCAAAGCAAGCACTAATTTGTCTCCATAAACGCTGCTTCCCCCTGTTTCTGTGGCGGACAGTCTCTCCACACCTAGCAGGGAATACCTGGTGATACGTAAATTATCTCTGATAACTAAAACCAGATGCCTTCCCCTTCTGTCTCCGTAAGCCTCAGACTCGCTGTTGCCTAAAAAAGCTTCTCGGCAGCTGTCTGTGTGAATTTGAAGGACAGCCTGGAAAGCTGAACTTAAGCATTTTCTGAAGCAGTGCTGGCAGGCAGCCTGAGACGGTAGCTCAGCGAAGTGCGATACGCTCAGTTTTCTGTTTGGATCCCAGAGACAGTCCAGGGTGGATTTTCCCATTGAACAAGACGGGAGTCTCATCCCTTCCATGGGAGCCTTTGGGAAGTACATCCTTTCAGCTAATACAAACAAAAACCCTCAGCACTTTTTAGTACAGAGACAAGTGAAAATGGCATTATAAATAAAAGCATAAGAGCCTACTGACTTAATCCAGTGAGACTGCTGTAAAAATGTACTGTGTGCTAGCATTCGGCTAAATCCAGAGGGCTGCTTTTAGCAATAGGAGGCGGGAACCTCAGTTTACCCACGTACTGCTTCTGAGGAAAAGTGGTGAAAGCAGCGCAAATGCCCAGGTCAGGAAAAAAGGGATGAAAAAAAGATGTAATTCCTGTCCAAGCTCAGTGAGGTATGACCTAGTGCAGCAGTTCAGTCTTGAAGGGTGCTCATTCAAAATATAGGTGGTTAATTTAGAATGTGATCCAGGGGAAATTCAAGTTTCCTGTAGACTAGACGTTTAAATATATTTCTGAAACATTGCAGTGACTTTTAATGAATGAAATTTTATATCAGTTTTTCTACACAAATACACATTAATGAAATGCATATGCACATGAACAAAACAAAATTCGAAGAATGTTTTCTCTTGCAACAAAATACTGCTTTCAAGCTCAACCAAAATTGAAACATCTATTTCCATTTTGAAAAAAGTTTTTTATTAAAAAAAACCAAACCAAACCAACCAACGAAAAAAGAGAAGAAGAAGAAGAAAATAAAACTATACAACTTTTTCCAGAGAAAATGTATTTTCAAATGTGAGGACAGGAATCAGTGTATATAAATGTCACAACTTGTTTCTACTTCTGTGCACGTCAGGCATTGCTAAGAAAACAGCATGCTAGATACAGAGAAAAAAAGCAGCGTTTGTTATGTTGAGACCAGGATGTTGCTGAAAAATTGTTTATTCCCTTTTCACAGTGTCATTTCCAACATCAGTTACACCTGCACCTTCTGAGGATGCATTAGTGATAGGGAAATCAGAGGAAATGGTTAGACCTACTTGATCTGTTCTGGTCCAAGGCAGCTGAATAATCGAGTGCCTTCCAGTTTGGAATTGCTGGGGCCCAGAAGAAGTTTGAATGCAAAAAGAGCCCTGGTCCATATATGCAACACGGTCAGAGAAGCTGTGTGGTCCTCGGCTCCATCGTTCCGTAACGCTTGAGGAGATTCTCAGCTTATTGAGGATAATGTTTTTGCAAGCAATTAGTGCTGCATTTTGTACATACTCTGTCTTGTCTAGGCTGTTTCCTGCTATACTTCATTACTCTGAAATCGAATAACATAATGCTTGTATATAATTGCTGTTAAGGCCATTGTATTTACTTGAGAAAATAAATCCACCCTTGCTTGATGAGAACTCCATATGTACGGTTACACTGTTTTGGTCATAGAGGCATCTAAATACACATTTCTTGTATACCGCAAGTAAAACTTCATTCTATCCTGGTCTGGGAAGAGAATATACAGAAAAGGAGACAAAGTTTAGAAGACTAACCAAGTTTAGAAGAATATAAATATTATAAGTTGGCTTCTTATATGTTGAAGACAAGTTAAGAGCAGCTTGATTGAAGGCCTGTCATGTTCTCTGTTGCTAGGCTTGTGAAGGGTTTGAAGTAATTATGTCAATCTCCCTGCAAGGAGCATGGTTTACTACTTCTCTGGCCCTTTTGGATTAAGATTTCATGAATGCCAAGCTCCTTACAGCTTGCTTTTTCCATTGGAAGGAATTCAGGGTTCTAAAGTTTCACCACCCTTCTACAAATAGATCATACAGAACCCACAGTAACTTGTTCAATTTTCATTTTTATTTTCTTGTTTTCGTATGAAATCATAATGTCTGAAGTTAAATTTGATACTCGCTTGCTATGAAGGACAGTCCTTGAATATGCTTTATATACAAAAATCCAACACCACATTTCCAAGAACAAGTATTTCCAAGGAAGCATGGAATTTTCCCAGAATTACCAGTGACTCACCAGATCCTCAACTTTGCCTGATGTAAATTAGCATAGCAGTAATAAAGGAAGTTATGCCATCTACATCAGCTGAAGATGTACCTCACTGCACAGCACAGAATAATTTGATGAAGACATACCCATTTTATGATCTTACTAATGGATCATACTGTCTACTGCTGACGTGCTTTTGTTACTCTCTCATTTGTGAGTTTACTTGAAAAGCAGTAACATCTGTGGGCCACAAACAGAAGACCAAAAGACTGTAGCGGTTCTCTGTTAGCTGTTTTGTAGATGACTATGAGCCCAGACCAGAACACTTTTCAAGAAATGTTCGTTAAAATCATGAGGATTTCCAATCTGAAAAAAAATGACAAATTATGGACCAATTCTTTTTCCAGAAATTAAACAGTAAGTTACAAAATAGGTTGGTTCTCAAGCATTTTGGAATGACAACAGTTCAAGATTTTTGTGGTGAAAGCATAACCTTTGAAACTGTTATTTCACAAACAAATGGCAAGCTCTGTCCTTCTTCACACAAACACAAGATTTGATTGCATCTGTAAAAACTGCCCCAAAGCATTTCCTTTGGCTGATGTGGAATGCTGACTATTCATTAAATCAGACACAGAAAGACATTTTTTTTTGGCCCTTATGAACTTCTGAAGCTTTGGGGGCTAACAGCTGCTTATCTTGTGAACAGAATTTCCTGTTAGTATCCTTCCAGCCTATTTGTTCACGAGAAGCACAACAAATGTCAACAAAAAAACCACACTATGTTCCAATTTTTAAAGACAATTGAGAAATCTCAGATGTTTTACACTTCCCAAATAGACTCCTGTTCTATTAATGAATGTACTATTATGGCCTTGCTCAGATCTCATTTAATTCTGGTGACTGTTAGTTGGAGTGAAACTATAAGGATGCTTAGGGACTGACTATAAAGACCATGGTCTTGTAACATACAACGCACTTCCAATAGCGGTACTGACAATCATTTTAGGAAGGAGTGAATATTTTTAATTGTGAAAAACCAGTTTTTTTCTTGCTATGACATTCAGATTCATAGTAAGCCTGCTGTTCTGACTCCCTTCATGTTAGCTAATAAGCAGTGATTTTGGCTGACAAAATGAGATGTCTCCCATTTTCTCTGCCCTATGGAAAGCTGCACTGCCTCCACAGCTATCTCCCTCAGCTAATGCCAGCTCCAGTATCAGCGGAGGATCTGTGAACTAATCCGTTCTTGGGAGGAAAGGACAGACAAATGTACTGTCACCACCATTCCTGATCCTACAAAGTATGCACTGCAGCTTTCATTTGGCCAAGAGACAGAAGATGGGAACTGTTGCTTACTTCCTGTGTGTGGAAGATTGAGTGGGCAGGACAATGATTTTCCAGGAGCCTCACTCCAAGATAAGCTAGGGTAAGCCTGGGCATAGCAAGAGCCCAGGACCGGTAGATGATATTCATGAGTGCACCTTCTGTAGTGGTCCCAAAACTGGGAGTTAGAATCAGCTATCAGATCCTGCTCTAGGAGTATAAGCCCACTGCTCCTCCCAGCAGGCAGCCTGGGACGTTTTAATTATGTGAGAGATGATTTTGGCTCCACTTGCATGAGCTTAAAATAGAAAACAAAAGGTATCAGTTTCAAACAGAGGGAAATTTGGAATCAGTAACTGGTATTTTTGCAGGACCTAAAGATAAACTTGCTGCTCCTTCAAAAGTTCACTCAGATTGCAAATAGTTGAAATGAGTCATTCCCCTCCTGGTCAAAAATGGCCCTGATAAGATTCTGCGCGATTTTTGGTTTGGTAAATGAGCAGAAGCACGAAGCTTTCTGACAACGCCATTTCTAGAAATGCCTGTTGCATCAAACTGTGCTGCTCCACTCCCTCCAAGGGTACTTGTCACCAAGATTAAATCCTCATGGTGGCTCACCAGTTTCTATCAGAGCACGACACACAAGTGCAGCAAGCAGTGCTGCTCTGCTTATTCCCAGGGAGGTAACTTGAAAGCTATGCCTGCTTTCTCAAAGAGGGGACCAAACACATGACATATCGTTTACTTTGCTTCAGACGCTACCGGAGAGTGTTCACACGCTGCAGAAAGCCAAGAGTCTAAGAAGACCACGCACCATCCAGGACTTACAGCTACATTACCCTGAACTCCTTCAATAGCATTGGGTGATGTTTGTAGCAGGCAAGTTCGTGGTGCTTAGTGATCCCACCCGAAGGGCAGGAGCCAATTGGGAAGCTATGAGAATTACGCACTACAGAGCTTCACAGTGTTTAAAGGAAGTGATCCTTGTTTTCCAGATCCCTGTAGCTGAAGTTCAGTGTCTACCACACACACGTTACGCCGCATGTGCACACAGCAACTGCAAAGCACATGTGTCGTAAAATCAGACCATCCAACATCTGTGTAGCACATCTGGCCTCGTTTATGTGAGACGTTGACTTGCTAGGTATGTGTGCCACAAGTGAGACATTCTTAACATGCCCTTAGTAACTTTTTTGCCTCCTGACTTCACTCTTTACCTAAAAGATGTGTCCGAAGTTTTTCCTAAGCCCAAGGGATTCAGGATGCTCATATGAGCACTTTCTGATGTCCCTGAGGTGCAAGCTCACATTGTAACCTTTGCCTAAAGTGGAGTGAAACAGGAGTCCCTCTAGAAAAGTAGGTCATTTCTTTAATGAACACATGCAAGCTTTTCATGGAAGATCTCTGCCACTGTTGGATAAAACTGCACAATAGGTCCAAAGTTGTGGAGGTGGTAGAGGAAAGAAGTTGAGGCTTCACATTTCTGCTTGCAAACACTCTATTTTCTACACAAACCTTGTTACATACAGAGCATCAGCAGTGGCACTGTCAATGTTGTCCCGCACCCTGGAGTCCAGAAAGCTCTTTTTCTTGTCACAGTATGAATTCTTGGGCTTGTCAGCAAATAGCAAATGGAGAAAACATGCATTCTTCCCACTTTTCATTCACCCTAAGACTGACACAATAAACCCAAACTAATCTAAAATGCGTTTTCATGGACATTAGTCATTCTTAACTTTTCAGGGGATATCTGCTTATTTATACATATATTTGTACCTTTTCCATAAGGATGTTGCATTCCTATTTGTGCTGGAAACCAGACACCGTTCGAGATTACGGCATCACAAATTGAAAAGGGATCCACAAGCCACATACACTATGACTTACAGTTTATGACATGGAATACAAGTATAATTTTCCCTGACTGTAGATGAAAGACACTTTGAATTGGCTGCTTTATAAATAATCAAGCATATAACAAAATCCACATGAGTACTAACCTGAAGGTGGCTCTGGATTCCCGCTCACAAGCTGTACAGTCCAAACCTAATAAGCTTCCCATGTGAAGGGGGGTAGTCAGCCTTTCCTAAGGATGCTTTCCACTTATTGGATGCATAGCAGTGGCTTGGATTATGAAGAATTGACTCATTGTGTTCATTAGCATTTCAAAAGCATTTAGCTTGGCTGGAGCACTAGAAAAGATTGCTGTGAACTGTATTGCTGTATGTATACAGGCATTACTGAATACAATAGGAAATAGGATATATTTACATTTTTATGAGAGTTTCCTGAGCTAAAGGAATGTGCTTACTACTTTGAAGTTGAGAGCAAGTTCTCTTTCTGCTCTTCCGCAGCCTAAACGCTCACGTGTGCAGCACAACTGTAGTATCACAGCGCAGGTGAAGTCATTGCTGTTCTAACCATTCCTGTGTTTTCCACGGGTGCAAATGCAGGTGTGGGTAGAAAACTGGACCTGAGTGCTGGGGGTGGCTCTTTCTGGCTCTTTTCACACCGTGTGTGTGCTTGTGAGCCATGTCACAGGGAGCAGCTGTCTTGTCCCCTTCCAGACCACAACTTCATCTACCCCTGTTTGCAGAAGGGTAAGGAGGAGAGATCCTAGACTTCTTCTCCCTCCAAAATACGAAACAACATTTCCCACAGCAGGTTTTGCCTAACTTGTGTAAGTGAACAGAAATATGGCTATAAACAGACAACTTGAATGCGGATCCTGTATTCCCCTCTTGTATAACATAAATCCCTGGTGAACAGAGACTGAAGCCGACGGTCAGGCACGAGTAAAGGCTGTTTAGGAAGGATATGCAAGGAAGAAGGGAAGGGGGGGTTTGTGAAGAGTCTGACTACCCAGTGCTCCAGTATAAAGCTGTAGGATATGCTCATTGAGCATGTCTCTGAGTCAAGAACAGAAGAGGAGTGTATGCTGAGGGTGAATCTGTAAGAACTACCTGACCAAGAGGACATAGCAGATGAGGCTTTCTAAAATGACTCGTAAAGGTCTCCTGTTTATAGGATCTCATCCTCACGTGGTTTTCAACCCTCTAGACATTGACAACACGGCATTTACGTAAGCACAACAGGAAAAGCCTAGATTGTGCTGGTGCTAATTTCCTAACACAGAAATGTTAGAGACTCAACTGTAGGTGATGCTCTCCCAGACCTACTGCTCACAAACTGTGAAGAGCTGGTGGAAAATGCAGTCACAGTTGGCAGTTTGGGTTGCAGCAACCACGGGGTCATTGAGCTCAGGATCTGAAGGAAGGCTGGGAAGGAAAGAAGCGGGGTAAGGCCTCTGGATTTCAGGACAGCAGACTTAGGCTTATTTTTAGGGAATTGCTAGGCAGAGTGCCCTGGGAAGCAGCCATGAAGGGGAAAGGTGCCCAGGAAAGCTGGCTAATTTTTAAAGAAAACTTTCTGAGAGCTCAGGAACAGACCATCCTGTTGTATAGGAAGACCGGGAATTCTGGCAGAAGGCCTGCTTGGCTAAGCCAGGAGCTTCTCAATGAACTAAAACACACAAAAAAGGAGATTACAAGAAGAGGAAACAAAGAGAGGCAAGGAAAGAAGAGTATAACAATATTGCTTAGCAATGCATAAGGACAAATGCTGTAAGGACAAAATTGGGATGGTCAAAACAGAAGATGGGGCTGGAACTAAAACTGGCCAGGGACACATAGGGCAATAAGAGATTATACAGGTACGTTATCTGGAAAAGGAAATTCAGAGAAAAGGTATGTCAGTGGGTGAATGAGGAGACAGTCTAGTAACAAACATGGAAACTACTGAAGTATTAAAGTCCTTTTTTCTTCTGCCTTCAGAGACAAAACTTGCTCTGTGTGTACCACCACATATTTGGAAGGAGGTGGTCGGTAGGGGGCACAACAGTTTAGGGATGACCTAGAGAAGCTGTAAGTATCCAGTCCGTGGCAGGAGGTGGGTGCTGCCAGAGACGGCTGATGTGGTTGTGGTGCCTCTGTCCATGGAAAATAATGACAACCAGGAGAGGCAGCTGATGACCATGTTCTGTGGACACTTCCAAACCCCCACAGGACAACAAGGTAATGAGGACTAACTAGTCAACACAGATTTCCAAGGAGCAATTCATACGTGATGAACCAGACCACCCTCTCTGACAAAATGACTGTCTATGTAGTTGAGAGGAGAGTGGTGGGTATAAATACTTGATTTTAGTAAATCGGTACCTCCTACTGTATCCCAAATCTCACTCAGAAGCTGAGGAAGTTTGAGCTTGAATGAGGTAAAAATTGGGGCTCGAAGGATAGAAATCAATGGCGTGAGGTCCGACTGGTAACCAGTGGAATCCCTTAGAGGGCAACACTGTGGTCCATATTATCCAGTGTTTCATCCACAGTCTTGCTGATAAGGCAGGACACACCCTCCACAAATTTGTGGATAATGCTAAATTAGGGAGACTGACTGACAATGGCAAATGGCAGAACTTTAGTTCACAGTGACCTGAGAAACTCATGGACTGGGGCAACAGAAAACTCATTGGACTCAGTAAGGAAAAATACATCTGTGTCAGAATAACTCCATGCACTTCTGGGAACTGCCTGGCAAAGCAGCAGCCTCACTGGAGAGGACTTGTGATTAGAGGTGTTACCTGGTGTGACAGTGAATGCCAAGTTGAACGTGGGCCAACCGTGTGCTCCATCATGAATAAAGCAAACATTTAAGGGTTACCTTAGGGGGAACATAGCCAGCAGATCAAGGGAGGTTATTCCTTCCTTTAATCTGCTGCTTAGGAGGCCACAGTTGGACTACTGTGTCTGGTTCTCAGGCCTCCAACACACTTCAAACGGAATGTTAAAACCTGGAAACAGTCCTGCAGAGGGATATCAAGATGGCGAAGGACACAGAGCACATAAGATATGAGGAAAAACTGAGGGAATGGAGCTTGTTTAGTCTGGCAAAGAAGAGGCTAAAGGGAGGTTGAATAGCAGCCTAATAATACATGAAGTGAAGCTACTAAGATGACAAAGACAGACTTCTCTTCACAGTAGCAAACACAAAGCAAACAAGAGCAAGGGACATACGTTGTGACTTGGGAGGTTCTAATGAGACATTAGGAGAATATTCTTCGCCAAGATGGTAGTGCAGCACTGGAAGAAGCTATCAGAGATTCTTTACAGTCTCCACTCTGGGAGGTTTTCAAGACTCAACCAGATGAAGCCATGATCGGCCTAATTTAGTGTTTAAGATTGTCCCACTTTAAGCAGAAACCTGATGTATATACGTCCCAAGCTTCCTTCAAAACAGGACTTGTAATATGTTACAAAGTATCTCTAGTCCAAGCTGAAACCTTGCGTTTCAAGGAGTTTATTTTGCTCATGTAGATCAGTGTATATCCGTGAAGGATATACAATTCAAATTGTCAAGAAAAACTTCTGGCTAAGGAATTCATTTCAGTTTATGGTCTATTTTCCTCCTCTATCTCAAAGCAGATACTTTTTAGAGTTGTTTGGAGAGAGAAGAGAAATATTATATTCAGGCACTATGTTTCAAAAGGCCTGGGTAACTAATAAAATTGGATTGTAAACAAATCCATAAACTGATAATCAAGCAATTGAATGGAAAATAACCTCAAGTCAAACTGGTGCTTTTTTTTTGTTTGTTTGTTTACAATATTAACTCTAATATACCTTGGTAAAAATGGCCTGGTTCATCCAACCTATCACAATGGCGGAGGAGCTTGCAGTATATTCTTCCCAAAGTTGCTTTCAGCAGAACCACCTTGTGGTGGATTCGACATTCCTGTTATTTACTGAATAACAGAGGCAATTCTTGTTCTAGCTTTTTTTTTTTTTTTTTTTTTTTTGTGTGAGAAGGCTAAAAGAAGGTGAGACAAATCTTCAGCATCTTTCGTTCATCACATAGTAATGGGAGTGAGCCATATCAGCTTAATGTATCTTTGTAGTTTGTGCTGAAAGGAGCTTTACGAATGTGGATGGTTACAGGGAACAGCAGCAGAAGACAGCCTTCCTTCAAGCTTCCTGTTTCTTTATGTGGTTGGGGCATCTAGCGGCTCTTGTGACGAAATTGCTTCGTGGCTGTAAAATAAATTGCTGAATATAGTTACTTCCTCCATGAGAAAGGAGGTAATTGGCAATTCTGGCAAAGGATTTCAATATTATGCTGTAGTGAAGGCTAGCGAATGCTTGATTCTATGGAGAGAAGAAAGCGTTTGAGAAGGCAACTGGGGAAAGTTTGTGCTTTTGTCCTCGAATATTGCATTTCATCTGTGCTCAAAGGCTTAATTATTCAGGTCAGAATATACAGTTAACTTTTGCTTAAAAAACCAGTCTTTTATAAAAAGAACGTGTAAAGAAAGAAGGCAACAGGATTTGCTTTTAAGTTTTGTTACTGACTTCCACAAACAAAAGAAACAGACATTGGGTAGAAGAAGAATAAGAAAACCAGATGTAGATTGTGGACTGAACAAGATTGGAGTCTCAGACCATGCACATGGTTATGTGTCTTATTCATTACATACCACTGCAAATTCACCATGAAATTCTCAAAACTAAGTCTACTGCATCTGTTGTGGAAAAGCAGAATATTTACCCAGAATATGACTGCCCCAATATGCTCTGGTCAGTTTTTCTTTCTAATGCAGTGATAAGGATTTTTATTAGTAGCGCTGATGGTTGCTGTGCCAAAAGTCGGGTGTAGGTAAGCTTCTTCCTGAACTGATCTGATAGGCCCTCCAACATCCTCCTTCTCCTTCTGCAAGGAGGAAATCATCTGCTCTAGATGCAGTTCTGGCATCAGTAATCCTCCCTGGTGCATAATTTCACTCATGCTGACTGTGTCGGGACAAGCAGCAGGAGGTGCCTGAGCCAACTGTGCCGTCACTAGCTACCCATCCAACGGAGGGGAACAGCCCTCACAAAATCCAGCCGTGTTGCTTCCTAGGCTCCTTCGCTCCTACTAGAGGGTCATTGCTCATCCTTAAGCTTTTTATGATCCTGACACTGTACAGGAGTCTAGCCGGCATCATGATCTTACTAATCTGTTTGACTTGGGTAGGACCTGCAACGCACGGGTGTGTATGAGTGGGAAAAATTTCTGCCCTTGTCAAAAAGACTGCGCAGATGAAAACGCATGAAAGACCGAAGAGCAAGGTGACTGTAGCGATCTTGAGTTTTGATTATGACTTATTTTTACTTACATTATGAATACCTGCAGATCGCTTACATTCCCTTGGCATTGGTGAAAGATGGCATAGACTCCTACCCTAGCCATGCAGAGTACTGCAGCCTCTCCAGCAAGAAGCCAAAGTGCTGGTTTACAAGGGAAGAAAGGGGAGAGAGTGGGCAAGGAGACTAAAAAGAGGAGCTGAAGCATTTCTTAAACCCTAGAGAATTCATCATTCAGCTAACTGGCAACTGTTTTGCGCTATGCTGTTGCCCAGTTTACTCTCTCAGTTCAAAGAAAAAGCTATTTGAAAGCCCTTCTGCTAATGCAGCGGCTACCATATTTGGAACTAAACCTCTTTACTGATTTGGCCTGTAATCTTTTCTTATTAATAGCTCAGCCTCAGTCTTATGGAGCTCATGGAATTTAGGATACATTTACTAACCCACAACTTACCTCCAGGTGTGGTATTAGCCTTGTTTTCCTGAGTGATGAATTAAAACACGCGGGTGTGCTTGAGACTACAGGGCAGATGGGACCAGTACAAGATGGTATCTTGAACTTCATTGATCAGAAGTAAAACCATATGCCTCTTCACAGAAGTCCTATCAGACAATACATTCAGGAATGTGGGCCATGAGGTCACGCCATGGCCCACCAGTGAGCTCTTCTGGAAGCTGCTAGAGACTTCGACTTTCATGGAAACTATGATGTTCCAGAAACACTTGGAAAGTACTTCTTATAGAAAGTTACAACTTTCCAGTCAAACAGGCTCCTTGTCCTGTCGGCTTTGTGTCAGACCTACCAGCAGTGGGGCCTCCTTCAGTGATTTGGATGAGAAAAGACGATGCTCTGCTTGTCCCATTGGAAAGTTCTTTCCTAGCTTTCTAACTCACTAAATACAAACTGGAGGTGCTGTTTGCATGGTCAGATGTTGTTACCACAATTAACTGATCTTCACTGAAGGACAGACTGGTGGTGTGGTCACAATAGCAGCCTGTGCCTCTCACCAAGTCTATTATCCTGTCTCTAAACAAATAGGAGCCTCTGGACAAGCAAAAGCAGCATCTGCCTCCATTACATGAAGTCATTCAGTTACATCAGTCAAAGAACTGTAGCGGATAAAGTAGGGGATGTCTGATACTTCTGTGCTGGAGCACAATCATTTATCAGCTTCTGGATCTCCACAGATGCCACTGGCCTTTATCTTCTTTCTGAAGTTTTTCAGCAAAGCTTGAACCATTTTGTGCGTGTAAGTGTTTGATTTATGCACCGTAACAACCTTCATCCTACCATATGTCAGGACTCCTCACATGCTCTTTCATTTGTAGTATCCACAAAATTCACCCAATAAAGGCAAAAGCTATAGCCTGGCTACAGATCCTCTGTCATTCAGCTACAAACAGCTGGTAGTGCACATTTCAAGGCTTATTTAAAGCTCAAGTACTTTCACCCACCCTCGCTGATAACCAAACTTGGCACGTAAAAACATGAAAATAAAAATATCAAAGTAGTGTAGCATTTCAAAGAAGCATTCAGGAAGCAGACAGCATGTCTTGCTCCAGCACGGAGAATCCTGTGGCTGAATGCGTGGTGCATGCTTTGAGAATGCGCCCGTCTCTGGTATGGAAAGGACAGGTCACCTAGGTGTGGTCGCATAACTTCACCATCTAGCTGCTCTTGCATTCCCTTGCCTGAAGCACTGTGTCCTTTCTGTAACAATCTACTGCTAACATTTCAATTCCAGAGAAATCTCCACAATTGACTCTTGGCTGGAAGCAGTGTTTTCATACATGGGAGTGATCTCAACAGCTCACGCTATCGACTTGTCTGGTGGTTAGGTGAAGAATAATGGTTTTGAGGCAGGAGTATTATCTGGCACTCCTTTTCTGGGAGAGCCACCTCCATCTCAACATTTACAAATATTTTCGGCTTTAGCCACCTCAAATGTAGTTACTTAATTTGACTCTCAACATGTCATTTGCAGTTGGCACAAATAGGGCAGTGACATGCAAGAGGCAGAAAGCTTTAAATCTAGTGCCTCCAAGCTGAAGGAAGAAAGATGGCCGTATAGGACTAGAGCTGCTGTAATTTATGCTGGTTTAAACTATTTTCTGTGACCACTTCAATCACCAGAGATCCTCAGAACACCTCATTTCAGTCAGTTCCTGACCCAGAAATTCCCTTCTTTGGGAGAGGGTGGAAAAGGATGGGCAAGGTATATAAATGAGTGCTGCAACCTAGAGCAGTAGGAAGACAAGCAAATGAACCTATAAATTTCTCCCCTGCAATGAACCCCCAGGCTTTCCCGCAGTCAGCTTTTAGGACAGGAGCGGCAGCAACATCAGATAGTTGTCAGGAATATTTGCCCTTGGCAGACAAATTTGAGGTGAGTGTCCATCTTGTCCTTTCTCTGCTTTGACTCTGTGGTGACACTGGCACTCTTAGGAGAGTTTAAATTACAAGACTAAATTAGCACAAGTACAGATGCAGGTACTCCTGAAGTGGCCTCACGTGACCCAGTTTGAATCTGAAAGCAGAGCAGTGGTACCAATGTCATCTAGTGCCTTCACCAAGGAGCAATGTGCCTGGTAAACCTGATGGCTTAAGCTGGAGTTGTCTCAAGGAACTGCATGTTGTGCCGTCCTTACACAGCTAACTGGCCTGCCAGGAGGCACCTGTGACAAACGGGATATCGGGGAGCAGCAAGTACAGAGCTGCTCTGCAAGGGAGGAGGAGCTGGGAGCTGAGGGGAGTGAGATGAGGAGATAAACCAGATCCAGGGCCCACCCAGGAGGTCCAACCAGAAGCAGCAGAAGATAGGATCAGAGACGGTGATGGGATCAGGCACTACTGTAGAGCCACTGGAGCAGCGACTGATGGCCCAGGCTGAGCTGAAATGGGGTCCTGGGCCATGGGCAGGGGTGTGGGGAGGTCCCAGGGGAAGCTTGGAGGGGACACATAAGGCTAACAGTGCCTGCAGGGACACAGCCCCGGGGTTCACCGCCAGAAGTTCTCTCTCAAGGTAGGAATCCAATTTGCGTTTCAAACAGAGCAATGTTTTAGCCCAGTAACTGAGGCACATGGGCAGCCTTCGGTGAGGAGATCAGAACATCAAGTACTGGAGCAGAGAATCACGTTTTTCTTCTCTCAGGGTATTTGACACTCTTTTCTGTGCGCCTCACCTCTCCTACCTTGTAGGAGGTACATCCTATCTGTCACATTAGTTAGATCATCCAGTCAGTCATGCATTTGATCCTACATTACTGACATTCTTGTAGTTGAATGAGAACAGAAGAAAATGCTACACGAGAAGCCAATTCTGATCATTATCAAGATATTGATACAGTCACTCCAGCTGAAAGACATTTTTGTGGCCATAGAAGCCACACAGTGAATACCTTATTCAGCTGTTGCTTTGGTGAAACTTCCAAGTGAAAACGGAGCAAAGACTCCGAGATCTAACCTATAGATGGTCACAGAGGAGCCTGGCATACATAAATCGTAAGGGAAGCTTACAGTGCTTGAGCACATTTCTTTCTTTTGTCCATAAGCAACTCTAACTCTTAAGGGTAAATGGGGTAGGAGACAGAAATAACCCAGATAATTGTACTGTCAGAACAGCAACTATATCCATCTTTGGGAAAACTTGCATGCAGACTTCGGTGGAGCAAGGAAGCCTTTTAAAATCAATGGCTAGAGCAAGACCTCCTGGGAGGCACATATGCTTTGCGTTATTGACTGAGCTGAAGCCAGGAACGTTGGGGTAAAGCTGGGTTCACAACCCATGTATCCCTACCTGGCTATAGGCATGAAGCACCACTCGTTATGGTATAAACAATAACACCCAGTCTAGCACGACTAGCCTGACCTATGCCTGCCACCGTACAGCTTTGGGTCGTTAAAATTGTTATCAGAGGCTTGCATCTGTCTTCACGTCAGGACTTAAATTTGGATTGAGGTGTTCCAGTAGGCGTTTATCAAAGTCGCTGTTTTATGATTTTATCAGAGCTGTTTATTTTACGCGCTTTGACTGCAAATTTGTGAAAAAGCACCTTTTGCCTGCCTGTGCGATTGCAATCAGTTTTTGAAATTTGTGTAGCTTGTATTTACAGAATCACAGAATGACAGGGGTTGGAAGGGACCTCTGGAGATCATCTAGTCCAACCCCCCTGCCAGAGCAGACTCACCTAGAGCAGATAAATTTACATTTATGAGGAGAATGCCCACTGCAAATAGAAAATTTTACATAAGCCTCACACTGACATTTTTATTTTCCCCAGACTAAGTGACTTTATGACCAGGTGAATCAATAGGGAATTAGACCCTAATTACATTACAGATACTCATAATAAAACTTAATAAACATGAATAACACTCCTACGAAATGTTAAAAAAATGAATTGCATGGTAAAATGAAGAAATGTCATTACGAAAATGCTTATTTAATAAACGGGCTTGGGAAAACCTCTACATACGGGAAACTGTATGCTTCGCCTCAACAGAGGGGAAAACTAGGTTTTGCCAATAAACTGGACAAAATGCTCCCTCTTGTGGTGCAGGGTTGGAAATAGCGCAGCAGATGGCGGCTGGGGGGGCCAGGCCGCCCCGGCAGATGCAGCCGAAGTTGGCAGGTTTGGAAAGCCCTGGGCTGTTCCGACTTTGGGTTTGCTTGTGTCTTCTTGGGCTGGTAAGTGGAAGGAAGGAGGCGTTTCTCTTGCTTAGGCTGCTTCTGAAAGAGGAGCACAGGTGGAATTTTTAACTTGGAGATTTGGGGTTTTTCTTGCTCGCTGGTCATTTCTCTTTTCCTACGGGGTCAAACGAAAAGGCGCCCACAGCCCCAGGGTAGGTGCTCCTTATTGATATGAGCTTCTCCTGAGGAAAAAAGATCAAAGAGCAGTCAGACACAGACATGGAGGTGCTGGGTGACAGGGAAGGAAGGATGTTGGCAGGGTGGGAGAAGAAGAGGGCAGGTGGCCTTGTGAGTACTTTGGACTTGTGCTGTGATAATACTGGGCTAAGAGCTGCAGCCTGTCGCCCTGTTGTCAGACCCGAGACAATCACGGAGCAAAGAGTCGATTACTAATCAGAAGAACAAACTGGATACAAATTAAAGAGGGGGGAAAAAAAAAGTATTTAGGATAGGTTTTGTTCCCGAATGGGGAAGATGGAAATATGGCAGTGGGTGAGACCTGGAAGACGGACAGGGCTGAATAAAGTTGGGTATGAAAGGTTGAAACTGGAGGGAAAGGTACTGATATGGAATAACTGGCAAGAGGTGACAAGAGGAGCTGGCCAAGGAGGAGGAGGAGGTAGCTCGGGTGTTTGTCACAGCAGAGTAACAGTGTGGATTTCGAAAAACAGTGAACTGTTACATTACACAGAAGGGTGTAGATGTACCTATATTTCCAGAGCAACCTGCTTCTCCATCTTTTTGCAGGTGTCTCTGTTCAGTGCTTTTTCTTCTTCCTGATACCAACTTTTTCTTTCAATTCCTTCGACATACGAGGAAAAGGTGGGGATACCTTACACGCCCTTAGTTACGACAAGGATGTTCAAATGCTGCTTAGAATTTCCATTTGGATAAATGTGTCACATGTATCAAATAAGACATACAGATATGTATGATAACTTGATGTAACAAAGTAACTAAAGGGACCATTTGATGAATTCGGATTTCGGAGGGGTTTGTTCAGAGATACATCATTTAGCATGGAGGTATATTGAAAAGAATACTTGCTGGTAAACCGTGGTTATCATCTCAACCCTCTAGCTGGTGAAAACAGCAAAAGGATCAAAACCCCTCTCAAACTGGTAGCAGCAGTGACTGTTTCTGTGCCACTTTTGGTTGTACAGGCTTTCCCAAGCAAGTGACTCAGTACACACTCAGGAATTTTATTTCCTTGATATCCTGGGAAGCCTGTGTAACTTCTCTTTCCTTTACCAAGTCAGATACTGCTTGACTTCTTGCAGGTGAACATTCACTGCCTAAACATTCACCTTCAAATACAGGCTTAAATACCGGCCTGTTTCTTTCCTCCTATTGTATTATTTCACACTGGTTCTGTAGTGGTTGGGCAATTTTACAGGGCAATCTCTACAGCCCAAATGTCATGGCCCCGTGGGCACTGTTAGCCCTGACTGTCCCTGCCCAATCTAACCTAGGGCTTCCCCTGAGCCCTACTTACGGTCCAGGACCCCATTTCAAGCCCAGTCCATGACCGAGCCATTCCGTGGGCGGGCTGTGCTCTGCCTGCCTCAGCCTTATTTCCTGGCTAGATTTTGGACCCATTTTGCCTGTCACTTCTCTGCAGCCCTGCCTCCCAAACAGGCACGCCTCAGAAATAAAGCCGGGGAGGGGGATTTTTCGCCCCTTGACCTTGCAGCAGGCCACTGACGGGCAGGGCAGGCGCCGGCCTTACTGCTCCCTCTACAGGAGATGCTCCGGGGAACACGAGCGGGTGGCCCCGGTCCGCGCGGAGCCCGGCAGCCGCCGCCGCCGCCGCCCGCTTCTCCCCGCGGAGAGCCGCGGAGGCAGCGCGGGGGGCAGGACGCGCTTCGGCTCCTCGGGGAGCAGCTCTCCCCCACCCCCCCTCCCCGACAGCTGAGACGTACCAGCGTGCTCCCCCCCCCCCCCCCCTTTTAATTTTTTCCTCGATTACCCAATTTAACGGTAAATGCTGCTTGCTTCACGCGTGCGGTGCAGCCCCTCCCAGCTGCCCGTTATCGTGAGCGGGGAGATGTCGCGGGTTGGGGTGTGTGTGGGGGTCCCGCCTGCCCTCCCTCCCTCCCTCCCCCAGCTGCGGCAGGGCGCAGCCAGCCCCCCCAGGGCGCCTGGGGAGGGGCGCGGTGCTGCATTCGGGCAGGTGTGGCACGGCGAGCTGCTGCGCCCCGCGGCTGCGGAGCGCGGGTGAAACCACCGGGGGAAAAAAAGGGAGATGCGGAGGAGAATCAAGGGGGGGAAAAAAAAAAAAAAGGCTGAAGCGAAGGCTGGCGTGTGAAGGTTTGCACGAAAATCTGGGTAATTGTCCCTGCAGTCGCCCGGGGAACCCGCCGTGCCCACGCTCACTCCCTCCCTCCTTCCCTCCCTCCACGCCTGGAGCTTTTATGTGACCGCGGGGGGACACCGGGGGGTCCCGCCGCGCTGCCCGCCCTCCCCTGAGCCCCGCGTCTCCCCCGGCGGCTGGTGCCGAGTCCCCTCCCCGCCCCGGCGGGACGCTCGGCGCGGCCACAGGCTGCGGGGTGCGGTGCGTGGAACGTATAAACCCCAAACCCGTTTTATTTCCCGATCGTTTCCCTACGTGGAAATGTACGGGAAAGCGGGACTCCTCGCCTCGCACATCGCACCGCACACCACGTCCCTGCAGCACGACATCCTGGCCGCCGCCCCCGCCCTCGCCCTCGCCACATGCCCTGCGCCCTTTTCGCTCCATCTCTACCGAAAAGGCAAAACAGAATTATCCTTATCATGGGCCAGCTACGCGTCTCCCACTCGGCGCTTGTCCCCACATGAACGGGAAACAGGTTTCATTGTCCCTGCTGGAAGATGGTGCTGCCGCCTTTGAAGCCGCGGCGTAGCCGGACCGCTCCCCTCCGCGCCCCTCAGAGATCCGCCCCACCGCGGATCGCGGCTCCCAGCGGGGACGTTTCCTTCCACCGGCCTTCCCGGGCAGCGGGGACACGGGGGGCGATCACCCACCCGGGAACCAGCGCTCGGCTCGGCCCAGCAGCCCCGGCCCGCCGGGGAGCAGAGGGCGCCCCAGCCCCGCGCATCAGCCGCCGCCGCCGCCGGCGGGCTCCCGCAGCGCGGAGCGGCGGGCAGGGCGCGCCCGGCTCCGCCACAGCCGACCAGTACCTGGCGGCGGGGTTTTAAAAAGAGGGAGGTGGGAAGGTGCGGGCAGAGCCCTTAGTCGTGGCGGAGAGTGCGGGGGTGCCGCGGAGGCCCCAGGGACGCTTTAGAACAGGGGGAGAGCTGGAGGGATGTACCAGACCTGAAGCCCCAGCGACGTCCGGGCCAGCTCTTCGGCTGCAAGAGCGCCCAGGGGAGATCCATTCTCCTGGGAAATGGGTTGCTTTCCTCTCTCTCTCTTTTTATTTTTTTTTTTTTTTGTTTAACGGGCAGAACCTCTCCGTAAGCGTGCCAAAAGCAAAAAACGCCTGGGATTTTTCAGTCTCCTCCGCCCGTGCCGCCCCTCTCCGGCGGGGGGAGCGGGCTCCCGCTCTCCCCGAAAGGGCTGCACCTGTGGGTGGGCGGCCGGGCTTGCCCGCTCCCTCCGCCGCGCAGCTTCCCAGCTCCGCCGGGGCCGAACCCGCCTCCGCCGCCACCGCCCCTCGGGGCACCGCCGGCAAAGCCGCCCCCGCCGCGGAGGGGGTGCGGAGGGCGGCGGAGCTCCCCGCACCTCGGCGTGCCGCCCCGCGCCGCGCCCGCTCTCCTCGGAGCACCAAAGCTTCTCCCTTCTCGCTCCCCGTCCCCTCCTCGACGGCATCCTCCCTGAGATTATTTTATTTTTGGGGGGGCGGTAAGGTTGCAAGGTGCGCTTGCGGACCTCCGAGCAAGACCCCCCCATCCCCGCCGCAGCGCGCAAGGCTAATATTTAAAACCTTGGGTCCGTGCGCCCCCTAAGCGTGAACGTCGCGCAGCGCATCTCCCGCCTCCGAGGGCGGAAAAATAAATAAATAAGTGCGTGTGGCTTTTGAACTGCCCACAGACTGTCACAGAGAAGGGGGGGGGGGGTGGGGGGGGAGGGAGGGAGGGAAAGAGGGAGGGGGAGAGAGTGAGAAATGCAGAGGCAGCAGCCGCGGTAGCGGCGGCATTGCTCCAGCAGGCACTAGTCACTCCGGTCCCGGCGAGCGAGCAGGGGAGAGCCACAGCACTCAGACCAAGCCGAGCGGGCTCTGGGCTACCTGGGACTCTCTTTGTGACACCCCAGCACACAAATACACAGAGGGGGAGAGAGGAAAAACATAAAAAGGTAAGAAGCGGTATATCTCACTTATGCCATTTACATAGGAGACTCCGAGAGCTTTGCATTTTTTAGAGATATAGATATATATCTGTTTTGTTTTTCACCCCCAATCCCCCAGCCCCTCACCGTGGTGTCTCAGATGCGGGGAAAGGAGATGTGCGTGTGAATGGGAAAGAGCGGGGAAAGCAGAGCAGAGCAGACTGGGAGCCACCTCCCCGGGCACATTTTGGGAGTATCGCTGCGAGGAGCTCGATTCCTCGAGAGGGAAACCGCCTCGGAGCGGCTTCGAGGCATAAAAAAAAAAAAAAAAAAAAAAAAAGACTGAAGGCTACTCCGTGAAATTTAAATGCCCGATAACGCTTTCTGGGGGGAGGATGGAAGGAAGCAAGAGGATGGGTGTGGTGGGAAAAAAATAGTGCTTTATGCCCCATTTCTTTTAGGTGCCTTGAGTCTGTTTCCAAAGGGAGGCTGCTTAGAGAAAATAATAACAATTTTAAAAAAAAACAAAAAAAAACAAAAAAAAACCCCACCAAAAAATCAGAACGATTTTTCCAAAGCTCGCCACGAAATGAAGCGCTGGGAGAAGAAAACGCACCACGCTAGGAAGATGGCAGGGAGCGGGGAGGGGGGGGGGCGGTGGTGGTGCAGGGAGGTGCCGGGGGGGGCCCCCCCCGGCACCTCCCTGCACCACCACCGCCCCCCCCCTCCCCCCTCCCCCCCCCGCCCCCAACCCCCCCTCCTTGTCATCTTCCCAGCCTGATGCTTGCCCGGGGGCTCGGCGGGGCGGCGCGTGCCCATTGTGGCGGGCAACAATGCGATTGTTCTGGGCGAGGCAGAGAAGGAGCGGCGCTGCCTTTGCCGGTCACGCGTGCGTGGATTCTCATCCCTGGTCTCGCAGGGGGGGGGGGCTTTATGACAAGCCGGGGGGGGGTATTTTTTTTCTGGCGGGGGGGGGGAGAGGGGGCTCGGCTGACCGAGTCCTGCCTGGGGAAGGGGCTACGGACCGGTCATCAAAATAGGCAGGGACCGCAGCTTGTGTCCCACCCCCCCACTCCCCCCCGCCCCGCGATGCTGCTCCGTTCACGGCGCCCCGATGCGCTGATTTCATGAATATTCATCGAATGCCGCCCCCCTCTTTCCCACAGATCACCCCCTTTTCCTCCCCCTTCTTTTCCGTTCCCCCCCCCAAAGCAAGCTACACCTCCCTACCACCTTTTCTTTTTTTTTTTTACTTTCTCCTCCCGACCCGCCTCGCAGTGTCGCCTCTCCCCACGCACACGCGTGTCTTTCAAACGCGGCTCCCGCAAGGAACTTTCCCCCCCGTGCATCAGCTGGGCGTGGCGGCTCATGCCGAGGGGGGGGGCGCGACGACACACGGGACCCAACCCTCCCGCCATGCCGGGTGGGCTCCCCACGGGGGCGCGGTGCCGCGGGTGGGAGCGGGGGGGTGATGAATGAAGCCCCCACCGCCCCTGCCCGCGCCTTTGTCTCTGCCCGGCGCATGCGCGGAGGCGGGGGCGGGGATGGGGCCGGCGGCGGAACAAAGGCGCCGCGATGCGACCCCCCGGGCCGCCCCCCCACCCCCCCATCCCCTCCATGTCCCCCCCCCTCCCGGCCTTGCCGGGGCTTCACCCGTGGAGGTGAATGGCGTCAACGCCGACGCCCTTCACTCCCGCACTGCGCTCGGCGTCCCTTAGGCATCTTGGTACCGTGCGCGATCGCGGAGCGGACCCGTGTGTCGTGTGTGTCGTCCCCCCACACCCCGTGCACCCCCTCACCTCGCCGAGACAAAATCTGACATTTTTGCAGGGGTAAAAGGAAGGCGGTGCTGCCCCCCCATCCCCCCCCCCACCTCCGCCCCATCCCTCCCCGCCCGCAGCAGATTTCGGGCGGCGAGTGGCCGCGGCGTGTCCGCAGAGCTCCCCCGCCTCGGGCTCCACACCCCCGCCTCCCCCTTGGCGGGGCGACGCAGAGAAAGGGGAGCAGGGGGGTCCTCGTCAGCAGGGCGGGTGCGGCGGGGCCGCCGGTGGGTCCCTTTGGGTGCCGCAGCTGGGCGCCCTGTGGAGCGGCCACGCCGCGGGGACGTGCTCGCTGCCGGGCTCCCTCTCGGGGGGGACACTCGTGCTCTGCGTGGCCGGGCGGTCTGCTGCAGCATCCGCCGCTGCCGGGGGGAAGCGATCTTTCAAGAGGAAGATTTTTTTTTAATTTTTTTTTTCTTTGGGGGTGTGTGTGTTAGTGCGACATCTTGAAATCTCTTTTGTTCGAATTGTTGCATCTCGATGCTGGCATCGGTGCTCGTTCCTCCTCCGCCCCTTTTCCTCCCCAGCGGATGCTCTCGTCCAAAATTAGGCGATAGGTTTCTCTTCAGCGTGAGCATGCTTAAGCCTGTTGGAAATGGATAATTTTGTAAGCTAATGACTGTTAGTTTCTGAACAGAGACAACTGGTGTATTTGTCAAGCTGGAGTTAAAGAAGACAAAAGAATATTGCAAGTGGGCTCTTAAACAGAGGATGGCAGTGGGTTTTATTGCTTCCCCTCCAGGGTGATGAGCATTTGCGGGAAAATATACACCCCGAGGCCCCTTGCCTGGTGATTACTTGGTATTTCCAGTGTGTTCAATTAAGGTCCCTTCTGAAGAAGCACTGCCATTGGAGCCCTGAAATCTGCCTTGCTGTCACCTCTCTGCTTGCCAGATGCTTGCCAGGCACCACCTAGACCAGCGGTCAGGCTTCAAACACTGAGGGTTTTTTCCCATCGTAGTGGTTCCCCATTGAGCACAGAGGCAGTGAGAGCCTGGGGTGGGCAGTGCCGAAACAGGGGAAGATGCGGCATCTGCTGCCACAGCTCTCTCCAGTGGAGATACCTTGACCCTCACAATCCTTTTGTCTTCAGAGGGTTTCCAAGAATTTTGTACTGACCCTTCAAGCTTTAGGGGGGAAGGGAAGAACTAAGGGCACGGCCAAAGGTTTTTGCACTTGCTGTCTCTACTCGCCGTCTCACAGAACTTTCTATGAGGGAGAAGCTTTGCTTTGTGATCTTCCTACCTACCGGATTGTAGGCAGTGAATATTTTCTTTTTGTCTGGCTGTTGTAGTTTCACTGGAGAGCGCCAGCTCTGGTCTGTGGATGGAATAAACCCAAAGCGTAGGGAAATTGATGGTGGCTCTGTCTGTTCTTGTATGCTTCATGTATGAAATAGCTGATTGTGTAATTCGGGGAAATTGTACGTAGCTGCCAAAAAGCAATCATGCAGCAGGTTTTTCTGTTGATATGAACCTTCAAGCATATCATATCCATTTAAAATAAAATCAGCATCAAAAATTACTGTTCCACTTACTGCGTGAAGCAATGATCATGCTTTTTCTTTTCTCCTCCTCCTTCTTCTTTTTCTTTTTTTTTTTTTTTCTTTTCTTGCTTCTCTTTCCATGCTCCTTTACATTTGAAATGCAACACCCACTGAAGCATCCTGGTAATAAAGGATTGATTTATTTCAGAAAGTGGCTTATCTTTGGAGCATACCCCTTCCCTGAGACTATAGGGTGTATGCGCCCCATAATTTCAGAACTGTGTCTAGAACTACCTCTAGTCCTTAAGTATTTGTGTGTTTTGGTCTTTTAATATTAAGTCCCTGGAATAAATTGTGTTTTCCAAGCGAAGTTTCTTGTGTTTGTGTTGTGTTCTACTGGTAGCTTTGCCCCATGCAGTGAACCATGAAGTCCTTCAGCAGAGCCTCCCATGTACAGGACAGCTTCCATCTGAACAATGCCAAATTCTTCCCTTGTGCAAGCGTCCACCCAGGCCCCAGTGGGTCACACTGAGGGACAGAAGCTGGTTGCAGGGCAGGAACAGGCCTTCCCATGAAATCTTGAGAGAATTCCACGCGGCTACGTTTTCAGGCATTCAGCTGCCATGGAGCTACTAATTGTTTGGAAACTTGCCATTGAAAGTTGATTTTGCACTACTTTTGAAAACAAGAATTTCAGAGTATTTCCTTTCCTCCCCCCCCTCCATCTGCAAGAAGAGGATACTGCGTGTGTATGTACACATTTGTGTGCAAAACCCTGGTCTCAATTTAGGTCTGTGGGTGCAAATGTAGTGTCCTTGGCTGCACTGTAAATGTAATGGTTAAAACCTGAGGTCTTCAAGTAAGAGAACTGGATGCTGTTCAAATATAATGAAGCGTTACCAACCAATATTCAAGGCCCCACCTTCTTTCCTACAAGAGCAGTAAAGGCAGGCTGTTTTGAAGTACTGTAGAGATGTGTTGAGACAGCTCCATAACTAAAGAAAGAAAAGCTAGGAGGGGTTTGTGTAGCTTCTTCTGTATCAATCAGGAATGACAAGAATGAGGTAACAACTAGAGAAATCAAAGAAATTCCTGAAAGCATTAGAGACTTGAAAATAGAAACCATATGCAGCATAATAGAGGTTTCATACATTAGTAGGAAACACTTTGAAGTTAAAAAAAATGCAGGGGGAAGAAGGGGGGAAACACCTCATGCGGAATGGAAAGGACTTTAATGTCTTCTCTACAGCATCTTGTATCTCCCAGCTGCCTGTCTTAAAAGCGTGATGCCAGCTAAGCTTCTTACTTCAGGATGGAGAAATGCGGTTAGCATAAAAATGTAGCTATTGGTTGTTTGGTATGAAAATTCATAAGTTTAAAATGGAAACTGATTGATAGCAACATGATTCCTCAAACATGAAAGATTCCTGACTTGCCAGAATCTGAAAATAAGATCCTTTGACTTTCTTCAGCACACCAATAAATGTAAAGAGATACTGATTTGTAACACATGTGGAATGGTCAGATTTTGCCTGGGAGCAAGATGTGTAGTAATTCCCTCTTAAGTATGGTTAATGGAATTTAACTCTGAGGAAACAGTTTTATTAATAAAAACCTTCTGTCTTAGGCTATAAATCAGAGGCCGATCTCTTTTGATGTGTTTGGTATTGTGTTCTGCAGAATAGAAAATAAGTAGGCTGTAGACTTGATCTCACTTGCAGGGTGTAGACTGCCAAGTACCTCACCAGGGCTGTAGTGTTGGGAAAGCCACATGCTTTTTAGTCACATGTTGCATAGTTTAGATTTTAGCCTGGTAAGTAGTGCCACATATGATTATGATCTGCTGATCCAGGGATATTTTAATTTTTTTTTTTAACCCTGTAGGAATTTGGATGTCTTCTCAAAAGATTTAATTTTATGTACGCCTGCCCTGGCAGTTGTTCAGAGCAGCATGCACTTCGTGTTTAATGTAAACCGTAGGACTGATGGTAGGAGCTTCATTTTGATTAGAGACTTGCTGTCCTTACGAAGGATACAACACTGAATGTGGAGTAAGTTTGGGCCTTAACCACCTACCTTTTGCTACTTATAAAGATATGTTGATGGCTGCTTGCTAATGATGTCATGATGGTGGTTGTAGTACTGACTCATTGGCATGAGGAGGATGTGAGTGCAATGTTGAAGCATAACCATTTACTCCAGGCAAAAGCCTAGTTACTATAATGGCAAAGCTTCCCATAGGAATAATTTTAATGGCAGCAATCTGTGCTGTCATGACTTTACATGACAAATGGAAGCCACTTCTCTACAAGTAGTAAGATCAGGGGGCTGCTGGACGTCTCCTCTTTCAATAGGCCTTAAATACTCAATCAGGTGTAGAGCATAACCCTTGCAAAAAGATAGAGCCTTGTTCTCTTGTGTGAATTTATTTTCTGCTATTAGTGTTTTCCTTATGTGATCGGTTGGTGAAGGAGGGGCTCATATTCAGAATTACAGCTTGACGTTGTTAACTGTTTTAGGATGAAGTAGAAGGTGGTCACATAGCAGGATGCTGTAGATGTGCATCTGCTAGGCAAATTTAAGATGATTGCTGAACTATGGAGAAGAAATGAAGCAAAGTTAGACAAAACAAAGAATGGTTCAACAATAGTAGAACTGGTACACATCTCTCTCATCTAACTACCTTAGAAAAGCACACAGAAAACAAGCGCAAATGAGGATGTAGAAAACAGTGAAAACCCAGTTGCAAACACGTAATCAACATGGGAGAGTAAAACCATGAGAAACCCTTTGGTACATCTGTTTGTCCAAGATAGACTGGAGCCCGAGAATTGCTACATCAGCTTCCTGTAATCATCCTTCCTGAAAGCAGCGGAGCGCGTCATTCGGGGAGAAAGAAAACAAAAACAAAGCCAAAACCAGGCTAAAGGTGGTATAGATCCAGGAATCTGGAAAAAGATAGGGTGAAACCTGTCACCACTAGATGCGGTACTGAGATGGTTTCGGCATTCCCCATTCATATGCAAAGTTTCCTGTTGCTTGTATTTTGGCCAGCACCGGTAGGTGCATGATTGACTTCTGCTACTAATTGTGCTGAGCTGGTGGGAGGAAGCAAATTCAGTGAGTGAGCTCTGAGGTGGTGAAAACAGCTCTTCGGGGTTTCTTGCTGTCACCACAAAAGCTTGGCCAAACGGGGAAGATGCGCTAGCTGCTCTAACCAACAGGTTTCCGAAACAGATGGGCTGAGAGAGTGGGGCTCGTTCTCCTCCAGCAGCGTTGCTCAGCCCTGTCTGCAAACTCTGCACCAGTGAATGTACAGCCCGCCCTGGGAGTAGCTGATCTCGCTGAAGAGTGAATGAAAGCTGCCTGTTGACTCTTGCTTTCCTTTTCAGATCTACAAGCCCTGTGAAGCAAGGGAGACAACAGCTCCCCAGAGTGTAAAAACGAAAATCTGGCCAGATTTTCCAGGCTTTTCCATTCCATGCTTTGCTTGAGATCGAGTAGAGTGCGCTGTTGGTTTGTAACTTGCTTTCACTAGGAGCATGTGAGGCCTCGGCAGTGTACCTGAGTGCTCTGGGTAGCCCCAAAGCCTACAATTCAAGTGCCAAAATTGGCAGACTAAAGTAATGTGGAAGATATGGAAACTCTTTCCCTGTTTGCAGTCCATATGTGCTCTGCATAACTCAAACATTCATAGTGAAGAGCATCCTGATGCCTCTAGAAAGCTGCATCCAGACTGTGAGAGTTTAAGGAGATTGACAAGTTGTCCATGCAGACAATTTTGATGGATCTGGTATCATCCACAGGGAAGGATTTTGGTAAGACGGATATATCCATTCGCTGTTCCTGTACGCAGTTCCCTTTCTTCATTCCTTACCCTCAGAGATCTTCACCTTGAAGAAAGCCATCCCACAGTGCAGAGGTACCAGCAGAACCCCTTTTAAGCTATTTGTGGCCATCTGACGTTCCACCAGTATAGTACATTTTAATGATTTCCTCAGTGCTAATTTCCCTAGGTGATATTCAGAGGAACATTCAGCTTTCTGCATAGTGGCGCATACTTTACATCCAGTTGCCTTGAACTGATGACATTGCCTTAATGAATAGTACTTTTAGAACCGAGCTAAGTAAGAGCTGCCATGTGCGCTCAAATATGATGGCTCACCCGAGTGTACTCTTTTCCCGTGCATGCAATATTGAATAAAAGCTTCAACAGAGCTCAAGAAAAATAATATTACAGTAGTTTTTTATAAGCACTAGAATAATTATGAGGTCACTGAAAGTTCAGCTGTCATCCTCTTCCATGGATGAGTCAATGACTGACAGATTCACGAACAAATTATTGGTGGGAATGGCAAGAGCAATGTGGCACTCGCTCTTCATGGTGTCTCAATCCTGACTGAACAATAGACTCTATTGGCAATCTGCTATGGCACAAAGTGGCCTTCAGCGCTGAGGTGGCTTCTGTTACCAAGGGTTCAAACCATACTGCAAATCACCTACAGGTGTTTTTGTAAACATCTCTTGAAACAATGCTGTCACCAAGGCATTATGGAGAAAAGCAAACATATCGATCATCAAGTGGCAAATACGATGGATCCCCCTTGCTTGAAACAGGATAAATATTGTGTGTCTAAATACTTGCCATCTCTGTTCTAACTTGGAGTTGACACATGGAGGATAGTGTTGAGGGAAACGGACTGGCTTTGCGTGCTCTCCCACAGCTATTGACCGTGTGAGGCAAGAGACTGAACATCCAAGTCCCTCACCATCTACCGCACAGAGGTGATAGGGAGCGAAGGAAGTCCCGCACTGACAGATTTATGTTCAGAAAAACAGTCTGTCCAGGAGTTTGCTGTGAAACACTGGCAGTAAATTTACAGTCTGTGAATAGAAATATTTATCTCAGCAGCTTTATTTTTTCTTTCTACTTCAAAAACAAAGTTCGTTGGCACATTTGCTCCTGGTTAAAGAAACCATTAAATACACTTGATATCAACTTTGTATTCTAACATGTTGGGATATACCTTATTATGTTTGTGCGTATTTGTAAATGCGTCACAGTAAAAAACATTCTGTTGTCTTCAAGCTAACTCTGCCTCTGTATCCTTCCTTGCCATGCCTCTGTAGATCATTTATCTTTACTTCAATTAAATTATCACAACTGGTTATGTTGCCATTCCCCTTGGCTATCCTCCCTAGAAGTCCGTATTTTCAGCTGTGGACTAACTCAACCTATTTCAGAGAACACCTCGTTAATCACACTTTAACATGCACTGCGCGCGTTAGCAGGCATTCAGAATGCAGTAAGATCTATGTCATAAGCTTAAACGTGTACTGTCATTCCTGTGTAATACAAAGCGGAGATATGAGAACAGGACCACCTATTGCAAAACTTTAATTCCAAACTCTGAAATTGATGTTACTAGACCCCAACGGTTTGCATGGATATGGCTCCCAAATCTAGGTGTTCACTAGAGTGAGATCATATCAACATGAGAACTTGATCTTAAACAAAGTTTTATGCAAATCCTGTAACAATATGGAAATCTTGGATCTGTGCCAGACAAAAACATTCAACACTTTTACCTTCTTGAAGAAATATTAATGTGATTTCTCCTTCCGCTGGCTGAAAAGGAACATAATTTTTTCCTTTTTACATGGTGTTTTAGTTTTAAGCAAAACTGTCACATGACTAAATGGAAAAAAAAAAAAAACAAACCCAAACCTGTATGTGATAGCTTGTATTGTGAGTCTTATTTTCAGGACGAACTAGATCTGTTTGATTCCTGTAGGACATTAAACAAATTGCTGCAAGATCATAATTAAACTACATTAGAGAGTTGCAAAACCTTCCAAAACACATTTTAAGGGGAAACATTTGCTATTATAATAGACAAAGCTTGTCTGTCAAGCTGTGGCTTTGCTGGGCTGCATAGTGCATCGGGGCCAGTAGCTGTCACAGTCATACTGGCCCGAGTTGCTTTCATAGAGAAACCCTTCTTTGGGTCCACTTCTAATTGCTTGAGATTTTCATTGTGTCCAAATAAAGCACAACATCTATAAATGATGGAGACAACAACATGATCGCTGTGCAAATTCATTATGGGTGCCATCTAAACCAGTGCCATGTTCAGGCCAAATGAGCTCACGATGGCAAATATATATGCCTTTTTTCTGAAGTACGAGTTTGTAGCTACAGATAGAGTGAAGACACAAAATAGCCTTTAGTCACTGTGGAGGGTCCTGAGGTAGGGGGCCAGAGAACTGACGTGATTTAGATCATCTCCTGTACATTGAGCTCCCAAAGATGACCAAAAGACTCAAAGGAAATTATTTTCATTAGAATTACAACTAGTCATCTCAGTTAATTAACTCATTAAACAGAGAAAACTTAGAGCAATGAGAGAACCAAAATAATAGATAAAAAGGTTTATTTGCAGCTCGATCTCTGCTCATGAGCCCTTGCAATTTTCAAATGCTAATGTTGGTTTCAAGTATGCAGTGTTTTCTTGTGTTGCAGCAAATTTCCACAGTCCTCCCTGGTCCCAAACTTCCTTTTCAACACCTTTGGGGTCTAACTGGGGGTCTGCTACGTGCTCCTCACAGCATTTTTCCAGTTTTGTTCCTGAGCTGCAGGTTCCCGGCTTGATTCTCTCGCCTGTCTCACCCTGCCGCCTCCAGAAACCTTCTCTACCCTGAGCGGCCCCAGGGACTCCTCCAGGCAAGGAGCTCCTCTGGCCACTCAGTCTTCTTAAAACAAAAAAAAAGAAAATGAAACTGTCTAAGGAGCCTTCTGCGCTCTCTTTGGTGGCTTTGGTGGGACTGCACCCGTGGGGCATACACGGTGTGAAGTGCCAGTCATCAGCTGCTGCGTTAACGATGTTCGTTGACTCCCTGCACTGGCAAGGAGACCAAATAGCTAACTTAATTATTACAAATGCCCTGTTTTATCTTAATTAATCTAGCCATATGATTCTAGTTCCCTGATCTAATTAGCAAGGGAGATAGTTAAATATAACTTTATGTTTCTAGGCGCATTTGGCTCTTCGTGGTTAAATCTGCTCACGGCTCCTAAGAGACTATATTTCAAAGTTATGGAGTCACAGCCAGGAATACCTCCCAGCTGCCCTTCATCTGAAATAAAAAATACAGAGTTCATCTTAATTAACATGGTGGAATAATTTTTTATGTTAACAGTACACCTCATAACTTACAATCATGTTAAAGCCTTTCCTGGAAACCAGGCGGCTTCTATCTCTGTTCTGCCACTAAGGACTAAGCAAGTAACTGTGTTGTACACAAGAAATGGGATTTCCACTGTTCGAGTAGATAAAGATAACTTCAGATTTTATGTGGGAAATAGTTGCCCTTTGCTCTGTAACAGGTAGAAGATGGCCAGTAACCTGAGTTAAAATAATTGACATAATTTGAAATGGATAAATCGTAGTAAAAATTCCTTGTCTGTGGAGGCATTCCTAATAAAGACTGTACGTGGTAGCCATAAAGAATATGTGATCGGAATTGTCACAAAGAAGATTTTGTTGGCCAGAAAGGGACAACACGAGTAACAGAGGTCCACTTCTTAGTTGTGTTAAGCGTTCGCTACCAAAATTGAATAAATTGCTTTTTAACTGGCCTCAAATGGACATCTAAGAATTTCCTTTCATGTACTATGCATTGAACGTTTAAAGATATTTCTTGCATGGGTCGTATGCCGCATAAAAGAGAGATACCGTTCAAGTGGGTGCACATGTAAACAGTAAGTGATCAAACAGGTCCTCTGAAAGGAATTAAAAAAAAAGCATTGTTTTTGTGCAGCATAAGGAAGAGAATGATTATTTTAAGAAGAGGTAAGACAATAACCAGTGAGAGATCACTTAAATGTAACTCTTTCTGCCTGGGGAAAGAAGAGGGACTACCTAGACTTCTCTTGAGGTCCCTTCCACCCTATGGTTTGTGGGACTAGGCACATGGGGAACCTTTGGAGCAAGCTTGTTCTTGAGGCCAGAGAAATTAGTTCAGTTGAAACAAAATCATTCCCAAGCATGCTAATTTATTGGCACTGTGTCTGAGCTCTGTTAAAATAGAGATCAAGAGATAAACCCTCTGCTAAGATGCGTTATGGACATGATATGTGCTAGAAAGAAATATACAAATAAGGCTTTTCTAGAGCCGGCAAGAGGAGATTTAATTTATTGATGGTGAACAGCACAGGTTGTTAAACAGAGATTTCTCATAGCACTTTTTACTTTCATTCCTAAAATGTGCTGTAAGTTTGAGGCCATTCTTCAATTTGGGGCTGGTGTGCAAGAAGGGGAGTAAAACTGACAGAAGTGATCGAGGATTTTCAGTTCCTAAATTTTTTTTCAAGACGGTGATATGTAGTCACGTGGGTGTGTTTGAAAATTTTAAGCCCAGGATGAAATTTTGTGACTTCATCTCAGGACAGCTGCGTAATTCTGGTTGATATGACACTAGAATGTCTTTTGTTGCCTAATCTCTGGGCTGCAGGGACGTTTGCTGGGTTGTTCCACAGATGAGTGGAGAATCTAACGGCATAACAAAGGCTATACACACGTTTTCAACACATGGTTGCTCAAACTTAATGGCATAATAACAATAGCTTTGAAGGTTAAGCCTGATATAAATTAGGCTCATTTCTAAAGAAATCCTTGGTGTGTATTCATAAATGGTTTTGAATAGACTTAATGTTTAGCTGAACAAACATCTCTGTGCAATCGATCTTTTGTGTGCAGGTGGGCAGTTGCCACTGAAGTTCCTGGTTCAGTCCCAGGGGCTGTCCGTGCTGCGGCTGCTTTGGACTATGTCTATGAAATCAGTCGACCTTTTTGTACCTGAGGGCAACCTGAGATGTATTGGTTTCCATATACGCTTACTGGAAATAATGTCACGCTCTTAAGAAGCATTTGCGGGATTTGTACCTGTGTTTCTGTTTAATGAACCAGACTCTTGGCTAGCTGCCTGTACCTTGGTGTTATTAGAGATGAGGAAACACTCACCGTCGTTTAGCTGCTAATTGTTAGATTATTCAGCGACGTATGGATTTCGAGCCATGCACAACAGTGTATTGGCGTTCTCTGAAGCGAAACTCTCAATGAGGGAGGCATGTTTGGGAGCAGAACTAGAGTTGTGGGCTTGATTCTGGTTTTATTTACATTGCTGATCAGCGAGTATTTGCTTGGAATCTAATTAAGTTGTACTAATAAAGGCAGAGCTGTGAGCCGCTAGAAGTCCATGGTAATTTGGATGGTTGGATGGGCAGCACTGATTTGGTCTGATGCTCTTATGTGATATAACAGTGCTTGTGTTTGCAGTCGTAAGACATAAGCAATTGCCAAAACATTAAATCCTGGTGTTCTGTCATCTGCTTGCTTTTCTTCATGTTTTCCTCCTTGGTTCCCTTAAGAAACTAATGGTAGGTTAATTTGGATAGTACCGATGTTGAAGGCGAGTTTCCTACTGCCTGAAGAGGAAGAAGGATTATCTGTTTATTCTGTAGAAGGTAAGTGCGTGCAGCAGTGCAGCTTTCATGTTGAGTAGATAGGTCAGAAAAGAAATATCCCTTAGGTTAGGATTATTTTTGTCAGAGAGAAAATCGCTGGCATTAGGTCTGATTAATATTAATAAGCTCATACAAACTGGCAGAAAGGACTGCAGAATAGTTTGTAGAGCAGAAAATTTTGTTTTCCAGTGCATGGGCCTGTACATGAGAAAGAGTAGACCTGGTGATTACAGTAACGACGGAAGCAAACGCATCCTACTATGCAGTGGTATATAGTAGGGCAGGTAGGGAGCGTATAGTTGTGTATAGACGGGCAGTGCTCTCTTACTTCTCTGTGTGGGAGCTACCGAATGAGGGTGGTGGTTTGGGGTGGTCACGGGGCTTTCGCTGCTTGTGCTGGGTTTGAGTCAACACCCTGCATCAGAGCTGGCTTCAGCTGTGCTTTGGTGGGGAATCTGGTTTCTGTAAAATTGTTCACAAGTGATCCAACCAAGCCCGTGTCATCCATCAGCTGCCGTACGGAGCTCTGCAGTACAAGCAATAGGTAAGCAAGACGAATCGCTAAAAATGGCCATGCTGGAACTTCATTCAAGGGTTGATATGCCCTAGAAAACAGCTTTTATCTCCAAGTATTATGTGCATGCCAATGTTTAAACTCCGGAGCTGGGTCAATTTGTCATAGAGAAATATCTGACATGTATAAACCAGATATAGCTGGCATAATTAGTCTGCTTCTACAAAAACCTTTTCTACTTAAGAGACAGGCCAATGAAAATAAACATGAACTTCAAAATCCACCCTCAAGTTTGTATTTCAGTATTAGAGTATGCTTTTGCGACTACTATTTGCAACAGTAGGATAGTAAAAACATTTTCCTTTTCTACCGTATGGTAACTAACCACTTAATAAAGAGTAGAGTTCGTAGAGTTCTGAGGTTTAAGACCTAAGTCATGCAACAGCATACATAGCCTATGGACTAATAAGTGTTAATTAAAGAAAGGCATACATCACATGCTTATTGGTAAAGCACCCTGAGGATGTGCAGCAATAAGAAAACTTGTTTTAAAAACTATAATGTGAATTATTTGAAATTTGAATATATTTTAATAGATTTTGTAGCTTCCTATGTAGTACCACATCCTTTGCATTTTTTTTCACCAAATGGGAAGTGTGATATTGATGGGAGAAAAGTTTAAGTGAAATCCTATCCACAGTTTCTAGTCAAGTGAATAGTACTTTTGACTTTATAATTTTTATTTTCTTTTACCTTTGTAGAAAGATTGTCATAAAAAGGTTTGAGATTTGGCCATGACAGTGGAGCTGGCTGGGAATCTTTCAATGAAATTTTTTCTACTGGAAAATGTTTGAATTCATGCAGCTTAAATTCTGTAGGAATGATCGTATGGGTTTTTCTTTCTAGCTGAAAAAAAGGACAGGCTTACCCACTTTGAGCTAGCTAATCATGGCATAAGAAAGCCACATGGACAGCCAAGGTTCAAATTTTCGCTCTTGCTGATTCCAGCTGGGGGATTAGACTTCTCTCCTACAAAGCAAGTGAGTAACATATTCAGCAGACTGTTGTCCACTTTTGGTTGGGTCAGTCTCAGCCTCTACTGACGGAGCTGGCTACTCCATCCTATATAAACTACCAATTGGCAGGAGAACGTCTCTGGTCAGAGCACTCACCGAAGAGTTGAAAGCTGAGGTTCAGCTCTGAACTAGACAGAGAAGAGTTGAATCCTGCTTTTTTATAGATAAAGTGACTCTCTTGAAGCAAAAGGTTTAAACCTGTGGAGAATATTTTGCCTGTCTGACTGTGAAAGCTCATATAAAAATGCCATAAATGCCAGTCTTTTGAGAGACTGTACAGCTTTTTACCATATGGCTCTAGTATAAAGCCAGTGTCTTTGTTTGGATTCGTAAATTAAATATCTGCCCCTTCTGCCATTTTGCAGTATTTTATTTGTAGGAGTTTCCGGGAAGATGTTCAAGTCCACAACTGCCAATTAAGTGTCTGGCACGACTCTTCATCACGGAGCTGGTCCCGCTGCTTTACGTTAGAGGCAAATTACGTTGTGTGAAAATGTTAAACTTACGTTACAATGTGTGGGATGTTTTCCTTATTTGAGGGCTAATCCCGTCGACGGTGTTAGATACTTCCACCCGGATGGCGCAGGTAGGACAGCTGAAGTGAATCAGCAGCTCCTTCGGGTGGGCTGGCCGCGTGCTCTCCCCCGTTGTGCTTTGTTTTTTTTCTGGCTGGGCTCCTTTGCCCCCAGGTCAGTGAGCTGCATCACCTCGCCCAGGGCTCAGCTGAGAGTCAGACCAGCTGCAAGGGAAGGGGAGCGGGCAGCGGGCCCAGCCCACTGGAAACAGCGAGCTATTTAATTTGGCTTAGCTGTATCACCTAACTGCACCTGCGTTTCAGGATCTTAATGATTTTCAATGTTATTTCTCTAAGTGTGTTTTTCACCTAAACCCACATGTTTAAGACCAGCCACCTTACGGCTAGAACATGGAAACCTCACATTATGGAATTTAAAAAAATAAATAAAATTGTGCAAACTTTTGCAGATTAAAACCAATTGTGAAATCTTCCAATAAAATGATTTTTGGTTTAAAATATAGTAAGTGAATTACCTCAGTGCCAAAGGGCTAAATCTGCCCAAAGATCGCTGTATGTCTGAACTGACAAGGGAGTTCCAGTGTGGGAAAACAGAAGCGAGTTAACTCAGACGGTGACCTCTAATGACCATCTACATCTCTTACATCCATATCCACTTTGTGTAAATGGAGAATGACTCAAATCTTAAGCTTCCTTTTTTTTTTTTTGTATTTTTAAGTTGTTTCGATTCCTGTAAAAGCAAGCAATAACCCTTATGGTTTATGATGTGATCCTTTTGTTTACACCCGAACGCGGGTCGATGTGTAAAGCTCAGGTGTGAGTAAAGTGGTACGGCGAGTAAAGGGATGCCTGGGAGCATCCGGCGCTTCTGTGCCTTGGGCAGGAGCCAGACCTCTCAAGGGATATTGTGATCCTGGCACTGCAAGACAGTTGCAGAAGGCTCACTAAGTTCTTACTTTAATGTTGTCCTTTGATTTGAATATTAAAAATAGTGAGTAGGTTGTTATGATAAAACGATTAGACTGGACTGGAAACTGGAGTTCATACTTTCAAGTGTTTCTTAACGTTCATTTAATGCTGACTTGGGGGGGGAGTTGGGGGATTTCCATCAGTTTTAACAAAGGTGACTACATTTTAATTCCTGATACATATTTATAATCTCTTCAAAGGAGTTCTTTTTTTTTTTGTTAGTATAAGAGTCACTCATAGTTTGCTTCAGAAGGTAAGGGGTATTTTAGCTGGACTTTTTCATCTGTAATTCCTGATTCCCACTACAAAATGGGTTGTTGAGACTAGACGTTATACTCCTTGGTAGAATTAGATCAGTTAAGTAGCAATCAAAATGTGTTGCACATTACAAATTGCCACACTGGTGCCAGTTTAAGAAATCCTTCATACTGTAAACAGGAACTTAGCACTTTTTAGGAAATGTCTTATCCTCTAGATAGCTACTCAGCATAATTTATGAATATATGTCATTTTCTCACTTAGCGTACTTACGACTTGGCTATAAAACTGAGCTTCATTTTGTACAGGCTTTTTGTACTTATGTCTACTGTGTCAGCCATTTGGCTGCAGGAAAACAGTACCACTTGCTCGCGGGAGGGGAAGTTCGGACTGTTAGCCACACATGGGACAGTTTGTCAGAATGGCGAGGTAAGTGGGCTATTCTTGTGTAAAGCTGTATTTTATGAAGTGAGCCCAGCTATCATATTGTCTTTTCATACAGTAACTCGTCGTGTGCCTACCGAAACTCTCTGAGAAGTGTTTTCTACCATGTCCTGAGGCAGTGCAGTAAAAAGAAAGGATTATTGATGGGATTTTTTGAGAAACCAACTGCAAGTAGATTTCTTTTCTGATTTTATCTGGAAGTGAAGAACAGTTGGAACAGTCCTAATCCACCAGATCTACAGCCATAAATCCACAATTCTCCGCTAGTTTATATTGCAGCCATAGAAGTGGGGATATGTCTGTAGTGCATTCGGTAGCTGTAGAAGTGCCGGAGTTAGCTCCGTTCCCAGCAGCACCAAAGCCACGTTCATGCGGAATCTCTGTGGGGGCTAACTTTATCCTTCTGAGAATGTTTATCCACCTCTTGTAGAATTTCACACGTCTTTTACCTTACTGCTTCCACTAACGCGGGCACCAGCATGTTACGCTCCTCTGTGCCCCATAGTTCTGCCTTCCCAGTGTTTCAGTACTAGTTTCAGTGATGCATTGCCTGGAGTAGTGAGTATCCTTGGTCCATTCTTTTTGATTGAATTAAATTGAATATAAATAACATTTTTTTAAAAAAATCAGTGTTAAACATACTAGTTTTATCTTCTATTATAAAGCTTTTTTTGTGCAGATAGCTCTTCAGAAGTGCTTGTGAAATCTAACAGTCCTTCCTAACTTCAGCCTTACATAACTGAATAAGTATAATTACAAAATGGTAACGTGAGAGATGACAGTAATGATGGAGATCCCACTACCTTACATTTGAGTACTTCTGCAAATGAATGGCACTACAGAGACTGCATCTATCACACAAACATTAATGGCTCCAGCATCAGCCCTTCAGCACAGATAGTCAGCATAAATGCCATTTATAGCGGACCGGTGTTCCCCCTGTTACCAGGAACAGGACACTGACTCCTGTTTTCTAGTAGTTTTACTTCCGTAAAACAAATTTACACTGAATGAAGGAATTTAAGCTTGTAAAACATATGATGTAACTTATCCTCAGATAACAAGTATATGGCTAAGCATATCATCCCTGATATAAACGCTAAGAGCCATCAAGGAGAACAGGCTGAAAAAAGCACTTTGTGCTTTGGTGTCAAGTTGTGATCTCATGAAGCTTTCTGGCCCGACCACCCCTGGGTGATGCCAGGTGCCTTCTTGGAGAGGGACCTACGGCCCAGGGCAGGGCAGACCTCTGCCCATGGGCTTACCCCCTGTCCTTGCCAGGCAAGTTGCACTGCTCTGCTTCCTTCTCCTTTGTCCTGGGAATTTTATGGCACATGGTTAGGGTTTGAGAAACCCTAACCATTTATTTAGACAATTGCTCTATCACCTGATGACCCCTCCCCACCTGGGAAGGTGATTGGGGAAAAAGTAAGGAAACCCGAGGGTTGGAATATAAACAAATTTAATAGAATAAGACTAGTTAATTAGCATTAAGAACATTAAAGAACCAATACTGATCCCATTACCAATGTAAAATATACGAGGATTATACTCAGCCAATTCCACCATTCGGGAGCTGTGCACTCCCAGCAGTAGACAGTAAATGTCGGACACTGTGAGTGCTATGGCTTTGGGAGGAAGGGAAGGGCTCAGGGGTCCCGCATTGGGGCAAGAAGTTCTCAGGATCACAGCCATCATAGAAGAGAGAGAGAACTTCTCAGCAAACTTTCTGATTTATCTTGAATGTGACGTTTATGGTATGAAATAATCCTGTTGGCCAGCTTGGGTTGAGTGTCCAGGTCTCGCTCCTCCTCATCCCTGCACCTGGCTAACTCAAAAACACCGAGACCTTGAAACCTGCATACCATAGCTAGCTATAAAGTAAATACTTTCACAAATTCAGATGCTAGAATCTTCTAAAAGTGCAGTTTTCCCAAGCATTGGAAGAGAAAGTAGTCCTGTGTTGCTCAAACTGGGACACGTGTCTACACTGTTGGTGCTGCTGTGGTGGCTCTGTGATGCACCTTTTGAGTTAGCTCAAGGCATGTGCTGAAGTTGCATGGCAGCATGGAGCTTAGCAATCCGCAGAAGCCATGCGAGCGGCAGCATGAATACACAAATAGCTAGCCCACACTTCGCTTTGGGGTAGCCGTATGACTAGCAGCACCTGGCACAGCTGGTGTTAAAGCTAGGCTGCGTGCATCTGCGCTGCAGATGGTCCTGTATGAACCTACGGCTGGTGAGGTGTTGGAGCACTCCAGCTTCTCGCCCGATGCAAGTCCGACTGAAAAGCCATTTGTTAAAAAGACTCTAGTGTCTCCAAAGGCTGCTGCTTCCGAGAGGAAGAAAGGTGACTCCTTGAGAAGAACTTCTCGAGACAGGGAACAAACTATATTAGTTTTGAGCTGAAACTCAAGTGCTAATAATACCTAATCATTGCAGAAATCTAATCTGAATATTAACAGCCCCCCATGCTCTTTTGCAAGGACAAACATTTCTTTCTAAATCTCAACAAAGCGAGCTTCTAATGTGGGTCAAATGGAAATCCTGTTTATAAAAAAGCTGCTAAAGACAACTAGATTTTTAATTTCAATGGAAGAGGCTTCTCTGTGACCCTTGAAGGCATGCCAGTGGACTCTTCCAGCACATGCCTCAGTAAACAACAAATGAATCACTGAGGTGCTCTAACAAGGATTGATGTGTCCACCCAATTAGAGGGATATAAAGAGCGGTCCCTTGAAATTCTGGGTTCATTTGGGTTGCTCTGCTATTTCCGCAATCTAGCGCTGAAGCATTGCTTCAGGGGTATTGTTGGCCTCAACAACTGGCTTGTGTGCGTTGTCCTAGCTAACAAATTTTGTAACAAATTTTGTACAAATATTTCTCCTATGAAGTACTCAAACATTGAAATAAAAAACCCAACTCTTGAATATCAAAGTCAAATAAGTCACTGGTGTCTGTTTAAGCCAAGAGCAAGATCTTCTCCAAACTTAGTGCTGCTACAGGTGTGATTGATAAGACTCTTTAAACACCTGTTTTCAGGGCCTTACAATTTCTCAGTTTTGCACGAGTTTAATTTTCTCATGCCTAAAATACATGCAGTTTTGGGAGGTGAGAAGGTGTAATGCATTCGTATAGTGTGATTAATGCAACTCATCAGACGGAGCAATGCATGGAAAATTCATTAAGTATTTTGAGACTGTTTCCTCTTTCTCTTGGAGTAAAGTTTCTATTTTCCACTTTAACTGTACATGTAACTTGCACTGCTTCAGAAAGAATTTCCTCATGTCATCTTAAAAGAAAATTAAAAATTAGACCATTTTCTCACTATACAGAATATTTCTATTCCAAGACAAATGGTCCAATTGTTTGCACAGAACAACACATACAGTAGCCAAAAGAGGGACATCATGCAGATCAACAATAAAGCAAAGATCAGAGTATGTTTTGTTTTTCAACCAGCTGCTGCCTCAACAATCGTGGAGCACTTCAAGACTTCAGAGGTTATCTTGCAGGTACTATTTAAGGATTCACTCTGACAAAGTGTGGTGGCAATGTGAAATTCCTGACCATGCTTCCAGGAAAACTATGTCATGTTATTATGTCTTAATATAGTGAGATATTGGCACCTGAAATTTTATTTCCTAGACCACGAACGGAACTCCGACTTTTTTAGCAAATTGCCTAGGCCAAGCAATAAATCATTACAAAACAGCTGATTAAGATATTCTGCTAAACTGTTACATGGGATGCTTTAACTCCTCCCCTCTTTTTATCCCTTTAGTGTGACCTTGATCTTAGTAGGGGATTGTAACTTAACTGTGGTTGGCAGCTTTTTGAATTCAGGTGCAATTACATGCCTGGGTTATATGGTGTTTTGAAGCCTTAGTTCATCATGTGTGTAGGACCTTACAAAGAAGGGCTAGTAGTGCTCTGAAACACATCATTACTATGTAAAAGAAGATTTTGCTCTGTTCTGTGGGATTTATGAAAATTAAAAACATAGCGTTGCAGTTCTCATAGAAAAGCTTAAGGAACAAAGTTAAATGCCCGAATTAAAAGTCTTGACATCTACCATCGGTGGAGAAAGCCAAGCTCCTCAGTGCTCTTAATTATCCATGGAAGATAATTAGCTGACCATACCAGGACGTGGTTGTCATACCTCAGATACCACAGAGATGAAAGCAATCTGAGTATTTCTTTGAAGCAAAGTAAAGATGAGAAGTGTGAGTTAGAAACAGGTTCTGTAAGGTACTGCCTTTCCTCTTTGTATGGCCAGAATCCTGATATACCATGTGTTCAGTGAAGCTGTGCATGGTATTTAAAAAAATTGTAGATATTGAAGATTCATTAAAGCCAAGTTTATCAGAGCCAGTAACTTCAAACCCAGGTCTGTGCCGTTTTTAAGCCACGGAACCTCCCTAGCTTTTCTTTTGCCAATTCTTGATTTTTCATACCCCAAAAGACTTTATTTTATTGATAGATTGTCTGTGTTGGGGGTGATTTGGTCTCTTATTTCCACTGTTTATGTAAACGAGTCACTGACCCACTGTGGAAATTCAGTAGCATGCAGCTGTGATACGGAGTGTATGTGCCTTGTGTCACTGGCCTTCATGTCCATAAACCTAAAAGCTGCTGCCTGGCCACGAGTCCGCTTGCCAAATCTGCCTGCCTGCCAAGTCCTTGAGGACATAAAAGAATCAACGTGTTTTCTTAAAATTGAGGCTTTTTTTTTTTTTTGGTGAGGCTTTCCCATTAGAGTGGAAAAAAAGAAAAAAAAAAAAGCAGCACAGTAAAAATATTCTGGAATGACTTCAAAAAATATCCCACTACAGTAGTGAGTGAGACCTCTGCATTTAAAATAACCTTTAATAGAGTTAAATACTAGAGTGAATGGAAAAACAGATGAACCCTGTGCCTGTGTTTCATCCACTGGTGCCTGCCAATGCGTGTGTTTTTTTGCAGCACTGAGGACTGTTTCACCTCTGCTCCTCTTGGGCAGCTGCTTCGGGGCTGGACCAATGTAATGGACAATTCTTCATTAGCTCAGATAATGGGAAAGGAAAAAACACAGATGAGGAAGCCTTGGTAGAGAAAAGCCTGATTGTACAAAAGTCCTTGATGTTAACTCCTGTTCGGTGCCAGATCTAATCTAGCTGCCCTCGAGCCCTCCTGAATCTTGACCCGACCGGTGTCAGCTCTTTGGGAGGCAGACTGCAGGCACAGACACTTACTCTTGCTTGCTATAGAGATTGAAACAAAGACCAAAATCTGGCTGTGTGAATTAAGGATTGCCTTGCTGCCTTGAACAATCTCCTTCCTCGTTTATCTTCCTCCCCGCTGAGCCCCTCCACTGCCCAAACCCCTAACCACAACGAGGTAGCAAAGATTGTTTTCAGCCAGGGGCTCTCACCAGAGCCCATAATCTCTTCCAGTCCCAAACATGGTGATATTTCCCCTGTCTGGCACTTCTGTGTTCCTGCTCTGGGGACGTTGCCCTTGCATTTTGGCACGATTGTCCTATCCCTTATCGCAGCAACAGCCTCTTTCAAAGATGTTGATTTAATGTGCAGAGCCCTCTCTAGTTAACTATTGGCACAGATATCTCTGCCATTAGGAATCCCTCTCGTGCAGTTTCCTTATCCTTCTCCCACTTCCTTCACGCCTTTGGATCTCAGGGCTTTTCTTGCGGTCGGTTCCCATCCCAGTTCTACTTCTTGCGCTCCCACACGGTGTGAGGTAATCCCAGACCGCTGCCTGACCATAGGCTCCCCTTCGCCCTCAGTTCTTCTGCTTCCTCTCCTCTCCCTGGGTTCAGCCCTGCCTGGGCGCAGCCTAGGTGAGAGCCTGCCTGGTGCTGCCGGGGCTCTCGGGAAATCCACATCCAATAGACACAGCAAAGCTTGCCAAAACCTTGTGCCAGGGCACAGGATCATTTGTGCTGGCAGGCTATCTGCCCTGCAGTCTGCCAGCTGGCAATGATTCTTTTGTGTGCTTGTAGTATCTCCAAAAATACTGGTCCTTCCTAGCTTTGGGTTTATTTTAAATTCCTCGCTTACATGGCCTCAATTTTATCGCATCATTTTTTTCCATTGAGGGCTATAGGAATGAACGGAGCCCGGCAGGCATGCGCTAAGCGCCATAAAAAGTGCAGTGCATCCTTGAGCAAGGAGCTCCTTTTGTTCGTTGACCATTAGCCACTCCTTCAGTTGCGCAGAGTTGAAATTCGCTTGTGGGTTAAGAAATTCTCTGAGGTAGTTCATTCCCACCACCCCCCCCCCAGACAGTTGGGTGTTTTGCAAATGAGTACCTCAAAGCAGAAGTCTCACTCTCTGGATTACCACCTTTGCTGGAGAAAAATAATTAATTTTAACTGGCAAACCTTTTCATTTAAATACTTAGAACATTTCCTATGTGCTTGGTATGTTGGAAGCAGTGAATAATGGAGGTATGTAAAATGGAAAGAACTTACAGAACAGAATTTCACAGGCCTGTGGGGAGACCTGAGTTTGCTCAGTCCTGCTCTGCTGCATGAAGCTCTGAAGCTTTTACCTTGCAAATACAGATGAAAACATAGACAGTGTATCAGACCAGTCATCTCTTGGCAGCTTCTAGATCTGTTAGGAACTTTTCCCACTGTCATTTCTTAGGACACTTTTCGCTCTTTAATCAACATTTTTAGCTATCACTTTTGCATCTTGCCTTTTTGGGATACATCCTTAGAAATGAATGACTTCACTCATACCAAGAACTCCTTTTCCTTCCCACTCCTGGATCACCTGTCAATGTTAGCAATAATGAGTTGCCACTGTCAATGTTGAGCAATAGTGAGTTTTCCTACCGTCACTTCAGACCACTCACTGTAAGCAGCTTCTGTTTGCATCCATTTGACTCTTTAAGGACTTTCTATTGTAATCTGTTGGTACACACAAATAAAAACAATTAAAAAAATGGAGCTGTCTGAATAAAGATCTTCTTCATCACGATGGCGTGGCTGATTCCTCCAAAATAATACTGATTACGAATTGTCCACATCACTCTTGTATTATTTTTTTAATTTTATTTTTCTTTATTGAAGACACGATAAAGCTGAATCACTTAAAATTGCAAACTTCTTTAAAACTATGTCACAGGTACTGAGATGGGTATCTCTGGGATGATCTTCCATGCTGCCTCTCTCATTTGCAGATTCCTTACCAGAATACCAGTTAAGACTAGTTCTCTTAGTGCTAGTTTTACTGGATGGGTGCAAACCACCTGCTGCTTATACTTGAATTTTCATTACCATCTGTGAAGGCTTCATTTTTGACACAGTGATCAAAGGATGACAGTTGCTGGCTTGAGAAGCCCTGGAAATATTTTCCAACTAATGCTGTGACACTGACGTCCTTGCATGTAAAACGTCTTCTTTCTCCTAGCGCCGGTGGACTAGAATAAGTCACTGCATTTCTTGCCATAGATGCAGCATGGAAGCTCATAAGGTTGACTCTGTCCGTGAGGCATCACTTTTTCTTTCTCTTTTGGATAGCGGTGATGAATCTCTGTTGCTGGAATGAGAGCCCATTGCATTGCTGGGAGAAAGCACTGCTTACGCTGAGCGCACCAGAATGCGTGATGCAGATGGGCGGGAGACCTTCTTCTAGTTGTGCCAGGGATCAGAGCGTAAAATTTAAGGAGTAAATTTAATGAAGAACAGAGGAAGTGTAATCCTGGATCTGGCATTTTTATTGTGTACAGTGGAGTAAACACCATAACTGTTTCTAATAATAAGACTGGTGCCTCTACAACAGAATGGCAGTTTATTTCAAGTTCTCTTGAGTTTGGAGGATTTATTTTTCTAAATATTTTTTATATTTCACAAAACTAATATCTCGGAAATGTTGGGTTTTGAGGATACTCATAGTTTACAATGTATTCCCTATTGCTAGTCTTCAGACCGCCTTTCTGGCATTGGAATCCAATTCACCAAGGTGATTTCCATCTCTCCTTCAGGAAGAAGCAGCAATGGCACTCCTTTTCTTAGCATGCCTGGGGCAATCCCACAGCAAATTATTTTCCAGCTTTGTACTTCACTTTTACAGGGTTTGTCACTAATATTGAAATGGTCGTATTCATTCGGAGTTCCTGTCTTCATGCCTTTGCAATGGCCAGCATGCAGGAAGGAAGCTGAGGTTTCTCTGGAACCATGGCTTGTTTTCTGTGATATGGAGACTCTTCCTTTCAAAGTCTTTTCAAGTCAATAGAGCAAGCTAAATCCAGATGAGGTAGGGCCAGTTCCTTATAACATTTAGTTGTTAGTTTCACAAAATGGACACAGCTTGAAGAAGAGGCAGTCCTGGTCCCCCAGGTCATTTATTCATTCTTACAGAATCTGATGTTAAAATTGAGGTGTGAACCAGTTTGTGTTCAGGTCTGGAAGAAACAGAGTACACGCATGCCCTCTGAATCCTCTTTTCTCCTTGCTTAGGCTTGTACCAGGCATGTTTCCCACTACCGTGGTATGCAGGTGGAATCTCATCTGTTGAAAGATAAAATTTTGATGATCTCCTACTCTTTTTACTTTTGGCCTCAGAACTATTACTTGCAGGGCGATGGCAAACATTTCTGTGCAGCCTTTAGGAAGCCTTTCCTGGTTCTGACTGAAATTCCAAAGGTGCCTGTGCGGCTGCTTGTCTGGAGCAGCCTATCTCCTTTTTTGCCGATAATTAATTCAGAGCCTACAATCATCCCAAATCTGTAGATATTGAGGACTCTAGCAGTGTAACCTGATAGCTAGCCTTCGATGTTTAAATGAGTTCTGCTGCAGTACTTCAAAGGTATTACAACACCGAGGTTAATGAGGACCTGGTGACCTACCAGGACCTTGTTTTGTTAGATTGCCCAGAGCTGACACGTTTTTTAGGTAAAAATGAGATGATTTGTAAATTTGCTTTAAAAAATGTAATACACATGAAATATCAACCTGTTTGGGTAACCTGTGATTTAAATTAGAAGGGTCCAGATTAAAAAAAACCAACTATAAATTCTCTACTGTGCATTTTTCTGTCTCTCACTACATTGCGTGAACTCTGCCAGCTCTGTGTTTCTTCCACTTTTCGGCTAGCTTGTATCTATATTCAGCTCTGTATTTGAAAACTTGTGAACTTACAGTAGTTTCACTTCCTGCACAATTTCTGTTGTCCCAGGCTGGTGTGTGGTGCACACGCTTGCTCTGCCGATGCCATGTTGTGAAACTTTCCTCTTTCAGAAGCTCTGCCCCGGGGAGTGGGAAAGACATGTTGTAACGCCGGGCCGGGGAAAAAAACCAAACCAGCCTCATCTCTAAAATAGTCATTTCTCATAACCTGAGCGGTCGTCTTCTCCTCTGAAAAAGGTGAAGCCCGGGCTGGGTTTATAGTCTTTTTTCACTTATTTTTTAATGGAAAATAGTTGACTAATGACACTTGCTGAAGGAGTAACTTTGCATACATGTCACCTGTGCTGAACCTTTCCCGGACAGGAAAAAAAAAAATCCCAATATTAACTGAATGTTTCTGCAAGCCTCTGCAATTTTGACCTGACTGAAAGATGGGGTCTGGAAAAACAGTTCTCTGCAGTATTTACTTGAGCCGTCCTTCTGTCCACACAAACCAAAATTAGCAATGTCAGTGTAGACGTTGGGTAGTTATGCCACACACGGATTTATGAGCTTGCATAAACATCTTGTTATTAAAACTTTTAAATATTTAGACTGAGATTCTGCTGCCTTCTGGCCTCTCATGAGATTATTTCTGAGCACTGAGGTTGGGATTTTTTAATTGAGGATATTCTAGGGTTGACTTTTTAACATAAAACTGCTTCAGTGCTTTTCTAATCAGCGGTTACAGATTAATTTGCGCTATATCAGGGCTTAAGTTTTGCTTAAGCCCTTTTATAGTTCTAGCAAAGAGTGACTATTTAAGTAAGACAATGCTTTAAAGCTCTAAAAGAAGCAGTTTTTAATAGGACGTTGAAGCAAAATGAAGGAGAGCTCAGGGTGCTGACTGTTGCTGGTATCTCCACATTTGGATTCTGCAATGACAGGGGTGTATTTCTGTGTAGGGCCTTTAGGAAATCAAGGCTTGTGCTGACTGTTCCTCTTAAGGACCCAGTATAAATCCCCCTAAGTGAGACTCCTATTGTTTTTGGTGAGACTTGAATTGGGGCATTAAAGCAGAAATCATTGTAGTAGGTTAAACTTTAAACTCTTTTCTGTTTAGCTGTATAGACATATAACAAAACATGCCCTTGGCTTGCCAAACATTATCCAGTTGGCAATCACCTGGCAAACAACATGCTGAAGATTAAAAGCCTCTGTGCTTTAAGCAACACTTTCAATGCTTAATGCAGTGTTTCCCTTTTAATTATGTAGGGAAACAGCACTGTTAAGTGGAGGCATATAATTGCTATAAAAATTTGCAGATCATCTGAGTGGAAGTACGTCTTCAAAATAGTAGTGGGGTAGAAATGGGGGGTGGTGGGAGATAAGAAACAGCACGATGGAAGGGCTGGCTTATAAATGACTGGGTGCTGCACTTGAATGTGGTGGGACCTGGAGGAGCTGCAGACTGCCAGACATCACCCATCGAGTAATGCGGTGACGGCTCTTTCTAGCAAAACAGCAATGGCCCCCAGTCAGCGTGGAGAGGGAAATCATGGGATGTGGCAAATTGTGCCAGGGAAGCAAATTGTAGCTCCAGTTGTCTGCAGTGGATCTTTTAATCTTAATATTTATTTTTTTAGCATAATTTTAATTCATTCAAAGAACAAGCTAACCCTATTTTTTTTCCTCTTTTAGAAGTTTGGAGGGAGGTAAAAGAAGGATTAAGTAACGACTTAGGAATTTTACAGTGAACATGGATGTTGGCTTTCAGTTGCTGTAGCTACATCATCCATCTCAACATACAGTAGCTATGGGAACAGAGCTATTGGACCTTGCAAAAGGAATGCAAACATTTCACAGCTGGTTTGCCATTTGTCAGACTCCTTTTCTCAGACTCCTTTTCTCAGAAGCCTTAACATAATTTCTATTCTGGTCTTTGCTCGTTCAAGCCTAAAACTCTGACTGTGACATCTCCCTCCTACAGAGCCAGTCTCAATGCAAACAGGTCTCTCTTCTCCCTATTCTTACAAGTCTTTCTATCAAGTTCTACTTTGTTGACATAGTTTTCTTGGGGTTTCTTCCTCCTTGACTGAGCAAGGACACAGAGTAAAATAAAGCTGTAGACAACAGAGGAAACCAAATGGGCACGGAATGGCCTCTCTAGCATCACAAATACCTTCACTGCTTAGGACACACCTGCAGTTGGGCAGCTTAGTCACAGAATCCCATGAGTGTTGCGAGCCCAAATGCTCTGTTTATCCTTGATCTCAGGGAATATGGTGGTGGTGAGCAATATAAAAATGCTTGATAGAATAGCTTGTTAAAATAAATAGTAACAATAAACTTACCGTGTTTCAGAAAACGTAGCAATAGGCTGCAAGGAATAAGGGGCATTAAGCAGCTGATCCAAAGAGAAACTTTGTAAACAAAGGGCGCTCATACTCCGTAGAACCTATATATGTATATATATATTTCTGTGTATACAAATTCTTAAAAAGAATGCAATTTAAATATATATATATACAAATGAAAGTTGTAACTATTTAGTGCTCCTTTTTACACAGCATCCTGACATATGCTGCAAAATCCCTATCCTTTCCTCTCTGAAAAACTGACAAAATTAGGTGTATGTATGTTAGGCTACTTTACGTGAGAACTATTAAACATCGTTGGCCTTGGGGAGGAACAGAAGTACCATAAATATTGCTCTTCCAGAAAGCTACAGGAAAAGAAACAGGGCAGTTGAAGTAAGATACTTATGCTGGTGAAATTAATGTTCACAGCGTCACTCTGTCAAAACTTGGCTTAATACATTGTAAGCAATTTACTAAAGAGAACTGGTATATTCAAGATAAAGACAGCCACAGTGTCCTGGTTTCTGAAAGCAGAATATAGTTGAGTTTGAATCTCAACTTGATCCAGGCTTACAATTTTTGGCTTCAAATCAAACCAGTAACATCCTACTTCCTAGGAGATGAACTAAAATAAATCACCCATGAAGCCTGATTCTGTTTCTTGCTTCTATCTATTCTACTGCAAGTAAGATTTCTTATTAAAATCACCATGGATACATGATCCTTATAATCCTGTGAGTCTTTTTCTGATTGTCTGCTTAGCTGCAGAAAGTTAACTAGCGCTGCACCCGAGAGAAAAGAGCCGCTACCCCTCTCCCAAAATCCCAAATCAAAGCAGCTCACTTTTGACTCAACAGTGGGCATTTTTACCCGGTTCCACCGTGGCAGATGCATTCTGCAGTGCTCCACGTCCATCCCGGTGGGATCTGGGATGTGTGCTCTGCGTCACCTGGTGTTTTGCAGTAGCAGGGAAATAAACATGGCATGGGAAGTTGCTTAGGCATCTTTGGAAAGAGTGGAGTAGCAGTTCAGGAGCATTTACCCTGACACAGAGCTCTTTCGCAGAGGCCTGTGCGTACTTCAGCAAAAATAAAACGCCTTTATTCAACAACCAGTTTGATTGCTATGAACCAGCTGGTTATTACTGGTAAACCAGTAAAATCCGTACTCTGATTTGTATCAGCGTGTCCCTGCTATGAAAATGTGAATGTGTAATCTCCGATTTTCTACCCTGTTGCTTATAGGCATGAATTCAAATTCCTTAAACTTGGCGACATACAGTCCCAGCGCTGGACTCCTTGGTTTTGTAGCCGATTTTGGTTTTAAGTTTTGTTTTAATTTGGGCAACTCAGTCTTTGTTGAGAGCATCTCCTGGGCTGTTCACAGCTGGCTGCTGGACGGGCAGTGACCAGAAAGGAAGGGCAAGGATTAAGGATACTGGTTTAAGTGACTGGAGCAATATTTTGTACACCACCATACCGCCGTCATTACCTTCTGCTGGTGTGGGCTTTCAGTAAAAGGCAGCACAAATGACTTGTGCTGTATGTGTCCTTCCTGGGTTCCTCCTCAGCAGCACAGATGCGGTGTCATTATGTGCTTCTCAGTGAAAGAGGCTGCGTTAAAAGTGACTTCTGTTACTGTTTAATGTACTGCAGCAAATGCTGTGTAGATCTGTAAATCAAGACATTTGTTCTTCATTTTTAGCAATGCCCTTTCCCTGAACTCGTTTAATGAGACAGAGTTGTAAGATGTTTGTATGTTATCCAGCTGGACTGGGCGCGCGATTCTTGAACTCTGACTCTTACTACATTCTCTTTTAAAAAGTGTCCCGTGTCAATAGATAGTGGCAGCCATGCTCTTAAGGCAGCCTTGTTTCACATAATACCGCTCTAATGCTGTAAGCACTGTAATAGACAGGGAAATGCCTGAGACTGGGAGAATTTGGGAATTTCTTTGTTACTGAAGTCCTTGACAGCTGTGTTTCATAAAAGTGAAGGGGCACTGTAAGTGAAGGGGGAGAGTAATTTATGAACCAAAATGTGACATACAGCAGAAGGTGAGGGTGAAGAACAGAAGGCTGTGGGATTTATTATCCCTATTTGTCACAAAAAACATGCCCAGAAATCAGTTCCAGCACATAAAAGCACTTTAGGTAGTTATAGCAATATAAACAGTTATAGAAGTAGTTATAGAGGTGTAGATTATTGCCTCTAACTTCAGATATCTGTTAAAATAAAAAATTTTAAAAATTATGTTGCTGAGTAACCAAACTATTTTCTATCTGCTCTAGATTAAACTCAAAGTGAGAATTTTTTCAACCCGCTTAATGATTTTTATGCCCTTTTTCTGCCGAATGTCGTGGCAAATGTAGATTTCTGACTCCTAGTTCAGCTATGCATCTCAACCCCGCTACGCTGAATAGCCATTTACCAAGAACGAGTTAAGTATACTGCTTTTTTCCATACGCTCTGCTGTTAAATTTCGTTTGATGTCTTGCTGGGCCTAGTCTTGTGCGTTCAGACCGTGCCATTGCCTCTGTGACGCCAGGCACTTTAGGCAAGCCAGGCTTGTGTCCAAACAGATGCCGAGCTCCAGTGCTGGAGTTGCTACTCCTGGTCTTTGTTGTTTGCTGTTTTGCTGCTTTGTTTTGTTGTTTTACTGGTGCTGTACCTTTCTTATCTTGTCCTGGGCAACATCTTACACCTGTGTACAACAGCGAGTGTGATGGGACGTTATCTGAGTTACAGATGTGGGTGGGGAGTACTTTTTGTTTGCAAGGACCCCATGGAAAAGGAGGTGAAGGCTGGTCTTGTGATATCATATTCTTGCTCTTGTTGAACATGACAAGGATAGATTTCCTATATATCCTTTTATCTGGTTTTCTGTTCTCTCTTCAGTCCCTCTCCTCCCCTCCCTCACAGTGTAAAAGTGAATCTCCTCTGTCTGTTTTTATCTAGTGACTCCAGCTTCTTTCATGGGGTCTGCTGCTTCATGCCAGTGCAGGGGAACCAGGAAGATGATGCTAACTGGTGCCAGGAACAGGAGAAAGGGGCACTTCCCATGCCGAATGTGCATAGGAAAACCTGGAGCTGAGGTGCTCTGTTATGGTGACAGAGAGCTAAGCAGCAATATGGACCATACTGACCCTGTATATAAGTTGCTTTGGTTTCTTGGTTAGAACAGAGGCCGTCTTGCCTTCTCTGTGTGATTGTCCACACTACCCTTCATGCTAGGATAATTTACTGGACATTCCTTCAGTGAGCAACATGGTAAAAAACGTAGGAAAGAAAGTGGGAGGGAGTTGATCTGCCACATTCCAGTATCGGCCGGAGAAGCAGAGAAGAGACATCCTTTCTTCAGAAATGTTCTAAAGGGGAAGGGTCGCCCTTTTGTCCTTTCCCCTTCTCTTGCAAACTCTTTTGGACATAAACGCAGTTTCACTCTTTAACATTTATGCAGATTGACCTCAGAAATACTCAGTGGCATCCTAAAATGACTGCTAATGCTGGGGGCTGCAAATATGCCTACCACTTGTCAGATACTTGCACAACATTTGAATAATCAGAAAAGCATAAAGACCAATGTGGTAACCTTTTCCTGGCATTGCTTCTTACACATTTGCCGTTAGATCATGCTCAGTACGGAAAATGGCAGTGAATAACTTAATTTTCTGAATTACAATAATTCCTCATGCTTTAGTAGCTCATGTTCTGGCTAGTGGTCTCAGTTTAAATCTTAGTTTTAACTTTCCTCGGTACCTTCAACACTCAGATTCTACACATGAGCTTTTCTTGTCAACTATGCTTATAATGTCCAGATTGGTTCCCTAAGGCCTTAATATTCTTGAGATCTAAACTATGGCTGTAGAAAAGAATTAAAGCATAGCCTAGAATGAAACAGCTATTTAACTATTTTTATGCCCTTTTTCCATGGCATGTATTAACAAGTATAGGCTGTTCAGATTCCTAGGTCTGCTGTGCACTGTGACCCAATGATATCAACTAGTTATTTGCAGCTGAGATGCAAAATCCTACAGCTTCTCAAGGAAAACAATTGTAGGATTGCCCACGTATTATTTTTTTTTTCTTTTTACGTTTAAAGTAGAGCTGAAACTGTACGTCTTGGGAGGATTTAGGCGGACAGGAATAATAATCTCCATGGACCTATTGCACCAAATTTACACTAGTATTTGATTGGAGGGTGAGTCTTACTAGCGCTGTAGAAACCTCGCAGCAAAATAATGCTCCAAGAACAAAAGTACAGCTTGGAGGTGTTCATAAAATACTTGTATGGAAGTGTCTTCATCTAGATGTCGATCTTTCAGGCTGTGATGGGCTGTTCAGCCCACAGTGCTTATACATCTGCATAGTGCCCTTGAGCACTGGTGGTCTCTCAAATCTTAGCAAGATCAGCAATGGAGCATGGAGCCTTTCAGAGCTGCAAGACTGCTGGTCTTTCCAGGTGGGGTGCTAAATGGAAAATAAATAGCTCTGTGATGCATTCCCATTTTCTATGGATAACCATCGATTGAAAATGAGCACAGATTGACAGGCTCGACGAAGTACCCACATCTGAATAGGAATATAGACTGACATGTACTCTTTTTTTTTCTTTCTTTTTTTTTTTATTTTCCTTTTCTTTTCTTCTGCGCCTTTCCAGTACAAAATAAGAAGGGGAAAGAGCACCCCCTTCTCAGATTTTGTTACCTCTTTTACAGACTCGCGACTTTGTTTCCTGGTAAATTTAATTGTATGCATGATTTAATGTCTCTCTTTTTAACACAGGAATGTGTACATACACAAAGTTGCTCTCCCATTGCTGTAGTCAAATATTTAATTAATTATTGCATGTTTTTGTAGCTGAGCATTAAGAATTTCATTTCATCCGCTTAATCACATGCGCCAAATCTTTGTAAGCCCAGTAGCGCATTCTGCTCCACAGCATCGTGCTGCGGTGCTAGTCAAGGGGAGGCTGTAAATCTCAGCAATTTACAGCTGGGGAAATGCTATTGTGCCTTGCAAATATAAAGACTATGCTTTCAGTAACATTCTAAGCAATGTTTTAAAGTCATTAAAGCAGTCTGAGGAGGGTGACGCTCAGTTGAGAAGAGAGTTAATCGCTCTCAATCTCTATAGGCAGGTGGCCATGCAGAACTACAATACTTCTTTTCTCTGGCTATTAGCTTGCAGATATGGATATCCATCCAGGTTTACCATTGATACTAATGTTTTCCAGCTGCTGCTTGCTCGTATGAGCATATTTCTGGTAACTGAGGATCATATTTGAGTAACTGTAGATGTCATACAGTTGGGCTGCATATGAAACACTTGATTTTTGAAAAAAAATTGTTGAATGTGAGGCTCAACAAAGCCAACTGGCTTCAGGGCCTCTGGTTCAGTGTTCTTTGATCCAGCTTCTAACTTCATTCGTAGGGCTAGCAAACAGTGCTGGAGCCTTTCTGTCTCTCTTTTTCTTTTTTTTTTTATTGAAAGAGAATTGTACTGGCAAATGCCAGACATGTGATCAAAGATCCCAGTGAAATTTCACTCTCCTAAATATAAAACTTAGTATTTTAATACTCATTTGAAAGTACCGAATTGCAGACAGTCATTGCAGATTAAATTCTGTTTAGCATTTCTAAGCATTACTTTGTAGTTCTTCGAGTGAAATTGCAGAATTATTGTTAATGATGGTTGCGTTTTGTAAAGACTGAGTTCTTGCTTTGTACTGTTATCTATGGTTATCTTTGAGGGAAAGATCATAAGGAAAAACTCTCAAGAGCACTCAACAGAATTTTGAAAACGTAACTCATGAAAATAAAATTTGGAACTTAAAAAGAAGTGAGGAAACTCCCATCTCTTCAGCAGTACTGAAATTGCACATTGATTTGTATCTGAATTACTTGGTATAGCAGATAACATCACCACATTGCTCCAAACAAGTTTCAGAACTGCTTTTATTTTAATCTAGCCTGATAGCAAATAGTTATTTGCCAATCGCTAAAAATAGGAATGAGATCGGAAAAAAGATGGTCAAAAATATCCAGGCAAAACAGTTGAAATGGCCTAACAAGCAGCCAGTTTCAAATTCCCATGTTTTCATTTGTGGATTAATTCTATGTTATAAATAACATAAATAAAATCAAATTATTGTTATAGTGCTCCAGCTGGAAAACCACTCAGAGCACCAAAAAAATCAGTTAAGTGCAAATGAGCAAAGGAATTTATGTCAAAACACTCCAGAAGCTCAGTAGATGGAGAGCTAATAGCATAGATCATCTTGCAGTGATGCACTGTAGCTAGCTTGTAGACAACAAAATTGTTCATGACATTTTCATTTGAAAATTATTTCAATTTGGATTGGAAAATCCAATTTTGGATTTTCCATTTAGGTTTGAAATGGAAAAATTGTTGGGAGTGCCTCCTTTCTCTAATTGTACTGATTTCATCAGACTCCCATCTCTGCGCTCCTGACATACCAGTTACCAGAGAGCCAGTTCTCTTCTTTTCCATCCACCATTCTTCCGCCTTCCCTGCAGCCTTCTTGTAAAGTCCCTTATCAGGTTTATTTCAAATGGTGCGAGATGTCTGGACTCTTGAATATGTAAGTTTGACTTGTCAGAACAAAGCATACTAAGGAGAAACGCTCACACAAATTTTAAAATAAATTTAAAGAACCCTTGTGTTTCTTGAATTTATCTGAATACCGGGCTGACAAGTATGAGTGACTGAAATTAACTGCCATTCGTTTTTGAATGAATGTTTCAGATACATTTCTCTCCTTGCAGAAATGCAGTGTTCCCAGCCTTAAGCATTTAAAAGGAATGATGTCATAAGAAACCATGAGACAAAAAATGCCTTCTGGGTTTAAGAATTTTGCATGACTTTTCTTGCTAAAATGAGGATTAGAAACGAAATCTTAGATTATTTTTGTAATAAATACTAGAGCTGATGCTTTTAAAAAAATCCAAATACTCTGAGGTTATGATAAAATTATGAGCTGACAACTTACAAATATAAGAGCTCATAGAAACTGAGTTTATTTGAAGCTGAGTGTCATATGTTCATGATCCCATATTATTTACTTAATTTAACCTCATTTTTTTCTCAGGCTAGGATCTTTAAGATTTTTCAGCACACAGAACTTTTTTCCTGACTGGCCTCTGACAAATATGATAATGAAAGTAGGGTTTTTTTTAGTTTAAAAGAAAAGAACCGTCCTCTTCATCTTTTTTTTCTTCCTCTGTAACATTTATTTGACCTTTTTCTGGAAATTATGCTTATTTGTGAAATTAATCAAAAAATTTTTTTTGCTTTTAAGATACATTTATTTTTCAACTAGTGTCTATAAAATAGGTTGTGAACCTGCTCAACAGACACCAATATGAGGTTTTTTCAAGGGCCTCGTGTTTACACAATTGCCATGATGTAACCTGCATGGAAACGGAAGTCTCCGCAACAACATGTGTATGCCCTTCCTCTACTCTTGATGAAGAAGAACAATTACATCAAAATGTACATAAAAAAAAAATTACATCAAAATCAATGGGTACAAAGACAGTGTGAAAATGCTGCTACTGAGGGAAATTTACCTAAACTTGTCACCCCTCATATCCCTAATTCCTGCCATTGCTTGCAGACGATCCTTTCGTATCCTGCTCTGTTGAGCATCATCTCCAGCAGCGCCATGTTGCTGCGTCTAGTTGATATTTAATCGCACATTAAAGGAAGGCACTTTTAGTTTTCACAACTTTTCGTGACTGTAATAATGTAATCACTACAGCTCAGGTAGGAAAGGGAGCTTCTGCAGTATGTGACAAATATAACTCAGAATTTTCAAACTTGTGTAATCTTTAAAAAGGTCTTGGAAAGTTAGTGAACCAGTTTAGGGCTTCCTCTTGCGTCTGTTCAAATTTGAATAATTACTCCTAAAAGGGATGTCCTTTTAACGAAGACATGCATCTAGTTAATAAACATAGCACTGACCATCATACGTCAGTCCAACATCTGAAAACCTAATGAAAGCAAGTTAAAAGGGGTTTATTGTAGTTTTTCAAGCATTCACATTGTTCTGTTTAAGCAAAATTACTTTGTTTTCTTACATCTGTCTTTAATAAAGCACTAAGATGGCTGCCAAGCAGTAGCTTCATCTTTATCCAGCTGGATACACCTGAGCTTTCTTAGCTTGAGAAAAAAATCCTTCTCATCAAGTGAACCGAAACTGAGCGAAATGTGCATATTTGGAACTATAAATCAAAATGTCCATGTACAGATGTTCTCAGCCTAGAGGCATAAATGCGAAGGGGCTTTGTTCCAGAAGGAGCTTTCAGCAATACCTGAAAATGTTCAGAGGTGCTTTATAGCTCCATATAACAATAGGAGCACAGTACTGTAAAATCTAGGTGAGTGACTTGCTCATTACATTATGCTATTCTAATAGTGCGATATAACGGCAAGCTTCAGAGGCCGTAATTCAGTCCAGCGCCAATATGCAGAAAAACGGCCGTCTCTAACAGAGATTTGGGGTGAAGAAGTCATATGGAAGGAGCTGGCTTTTCAAAGCAGGCAAAAATGTCTCCAACCCTTTATAGCACCCATGGGCACCAGGCAGAGCTTTTCTGGGGATGGAAAGTGATATCATCTCGTTTTGCAAAGGAGGAAGTTGGGCTGCAAATGAGGGGTGGCCTTCCACCCAACAGCAACTGGGAGAAGCTGAGTAGGTTTTGGACTCTTGCGTCCCCTGACCTCAGACTGCCGTGGACCCCTGAAAATGGGGAGAGAGAGATATCCTCCTGATTTTGTACTATGTTACAGTCCTATTACAGTAATATGGGTCTGCATTTGGGCTTTAGAAGGGAAGATCTCATCTCTCATTTTTACCATGGTATGCTTCCTACTGTGACAGGTCCCAGAAGCGTAAACCAAGGGATGTTGCCTCACCGCTCTAGGGTGGCAATTTCACCTTGAGAAGATGACTCCTGCGCCAAATGAGCATGTTGTGATTTTAGGGATACGAGGTAGGTTCTTTAGACTTGCAGAAAGCTGCAGAGCTGGGACAGGCTTCACACATGAAGCTTAGTGTGAATGGCAGGGAATGACAAAATGTAATGGTGTGATGGTAGTTTTACATGATTTATCTAAGTTGTCCAGAATAAAGAGAATAATTCCTTCTGTATTTGATTTTTGTGTTTGAATGAAGTGGCTCATGTCAGATTTTGTCAGAAGTGTGTGATGCGAGAGAAGTTTGCCGTCACTGGCAACCAGCATAAGAAGATCCCTCTTTTTAGTCCTATATATTCACACAGAAGAGACTTTGAAAATAAATCATTTTTTAATCATTCCTTTGCAAAAGCTAAGAAACCCTTAAATAGAAGACTTGCCCTTTTATAGTGAAGAATTGCTGAACTGAAAGCGGGCAATGAAATTGGCCATTTATGGAAAAAAGTTTTTTATTCTGTTTTATGTATAAATCATAGAATAAGCTTAACTGTGGTATTGCTTACCAGTTACCTGTGGTTAAAAAGAGAAGAAATACAAGGGAGTAAGAGATTGTGGTAGGTAAGAGACTTAAATGAAGATTTGGTGCTGCAAATACTCTTAAAATAGTTACATGTTTCCTGAGACATATTTCTTGATACTGGCTCACTTAGCATTTTCTGAAATAGCATGAGACCTTTGAAAGTAATATTTCCAAATATGAATATGAGGCTTTTACGCTCTTGAATCATATTTAGACCCACCCCCCATCTTTGGGACGTGTGAATTTAGTGCTCAACTTGTGCGTGTGTGGGGGGATTACCCAGAAAACTGCAGCGAGCAGAACTGTGTACATGGTTTCCGCAGAGCTGAATGCCTCTTGGCTGGTGACAGCCAACATCTTAAAGTTTATGAAGCGCAGCTCCTTCTCCCAAGCAAATGGATTGCCAAACCCTGGGAGCCGGAGCTGAGGCAGCAGGGCAGAGGCACTCACTTGCTCCCCATTCCTTCACAAGATCCCGCAGGGGAATGCAGGGGCCCTGTCCCACCAGCTAACCTGCTAGCGTAGGGAGGGAAAAAAACCCCAAAGTGAAGTGCTGCTCGGTCTGACCACTGCTACCTCACCAGCCAGGAGAACCGATTGCAAAAAATCTGTGGAAAAGCCAGTTATTATTGGGAGCTTTGGCAGCTGTGTTCTGTTAACGGCATTAAAATTAATTTATATTCTCTTCTTCTAAACGTGGATGTCCCGGGGCACACATGGGTTCCACATATGTGCTAATATGGGGGACGGCAAAATGGGCCCCCAGTGCTGATTTGAAACTTGGACTGCTACTGAAATGTATTAGCGCTGAAAGAGCTAACAGAACCTTTCTAGTGGTATTTTTCTTTTTATTTATGGCTCTGTCTTGAAAAATGAAAACCAATCTTCCATACTTCACAAGCCTCCATTGCTCTGATAGACTTCTCTCATTTTAATCCTGAAATAGCTCATTTATGCTTTATAGTAATGTCTGCCTGCCTTCTTTGGTTAGAATAATTACTTTTTTCAAATAGCCATGGACTGAAAGCTCTTTAAACTGAAGGAGTGACTCTAAGAGTTCTCTATAAATAACTTTCTCTACGGCACGTGGGCCTTGGAAAGTAGGTTCTTTTCTGTTATACGGTCTGAGTTGACCAAAATTGCAAATTGGCGTACATACAGCCTTGATGGAGGGCTAGTCTACATCAAGAGTAATACAGTCTAAGGCAATTGATATGCATTCTGAACTGCAGAAGTTGAATTCTGGCCATATTAGCTATCAATTACATTCGTTGTTGCAAAACGCAAGTCCGTGCTTAAGTGAGGGGGAGGAAAAGGGACTACATCCAACTCCACAGCTGTCCCTGCAGAGTTATTTTGCTTTTGCTTTCATTTAGTGAGATTAAATTTGATAGCTCTAAGATGGACAGATTTCCTACTGGTACTTAAATGGAAAAGAAAACCAAGCTGTTTTATTCAAAGGAGTTACGCACCTGGTCACCTTTCCTGATTTCTAGTTTTCACTTCACTCCTGCCGCATAGTTTGCTCGTCTCCTTTTTGGGTAGCTGCTAGCATGGAACAGTTCTGGCTGAGTAATCATTAAATCGGATTTCTGCCTTGCCCGGTTTGAACATAAATCTCTCAGCGCGATGCGTGGATTTCACTAGCTGCTCACTGTACACCTTCCCAAATGGACTTGCTAGCCTCCAGTCCTGTATAACCTTCTCTCTAGCAGAGCTGATCAGCCATCCCAATATAACCCGAACCAAAACCAAGTAAAAGAAAAGAGAAAGTGTAGGCGGCGAAGATGTTGGAAAGAAACTTAGGCAATCAGTCTAGGATCTCTGAGTCTGGAATCCAAGGTGACAGCTTTACACATGACATGGTACGACTTACTGCCTGGCCTAGCTCTTACTTTGGGATTATGAGGAACACTACATTTTCAAAGTGGCTTTCTCAAAGCAAACCATTATTGTGCACAAGACAAAACTCTCTAATAGAGATGATTGGTTTTATTCTCCAGCCCCCTCTGTCGTCTTGCACGACTGAAACCAAAAAGCAAACTCTGCCTCTTTCCTCCCAACCATCTATGGCACACTCTGGTTATGTCTTAGCTTATTACCAAAATGTGGCACAGGAGGAGTGTAAGAGGCTCCACATGACAGCATTCGTTGATGCATACCTATGGCTCTTCGTCTGGGTCAAGAAATACCGCTCTCCTTTCTCAAGTTTTGGGGAATATTGCCAGTCTTAATAAAAGATTGCCTAAGGCGTCTTGGTACCTTAGACAGTCATTAGAGGAGTGTAAATGAGTAGTGGTGGAAAAGACGGAGAGAGATATTTGTAAGACGCAAACAGAAATCAGCAGCTTAATGCTCTTTGCTTGCCTGTGATTGCTGTGTACCGATTCCGTGTTATTTTGATAATCCTTCCCCAGTGACTACAGTGAAACTGGTAAGCCGCGTAGCTTGAATGTAATGCCTTGTTTAGAAAATGGAGGGGGGAAGGGAAAAAAGGCAAAACCTAGTATAAACATGCATTCTAAATAAGATCAAAAAAAGCCAGTCTCAAACACGAGATTTTCTTTTGTGTTAAATGTATGCTGTTTTAAAAACCCACATATTGTGCTAGTGTGAGAACCAGGAAGTGAGAACGACCAAAGTGACAAACTTAATATAATAGGCCAAGCTACAGCCTGGTAGAAAATGTACATGGTGCAAATGAGTGTCCGGGAACATGGATGTAAAAACTTTTCCAAGGTGTTAAGCATTCAGGCGTGCATTTCTCTCATTTCTCTTGAGCATGTCTTTGCTACAAGACATTATTACAACAGAGCTGTGAGAAGCAGAGAGCTGATAAGGTGCTGACACTGATACTGTGGTCACGGGGAGGGGTTCTTTCTTAACAACATGAAAAATACTTGTAATTCAGCCCAAAGTCTTGCGGGGTTTAATTATAGGTAGTTTTGATGTTACGCAAAACATGACTTGACTTGTCGACGTTGAGTTCAGTACAGAATTTTTCCTTTAAAATGAAACTTTGTACACAAGACTAAAAGTCAAAAGTTGCTATTCCAAGGAGAAATGCAGCAACTCTTCAGGAAGCCGGTGTAAAATACCTCATAAGTGCTGCTGAGGTGGTAAGTAGGTTTTGTGTTGGTCGCTTGCAGGAGGTTAAATTCCACCAGATGCGTGATATGTAATACTCTCCTAATAGACGTAAGTGCGCTCAGCTTTCTAATGCAATTTTAAACTTGCAGGTATTTTCAGAATAACGTTCCCATTACTAATTTAACTGGCATTAGCAGTTGTGCATTAACTGGAGGACGCAGTTGGTTCAATCCTGCGACTCTTGCATATACCTTCATTTCTGAGGAATGCCGTTGCGGTGTTCAGGGCTGAGGTGATCGGGAAGGTGGGCACATCACCAGTGACTGAATCCGCTGCGTGTTTGGTGATGAAGATTTGGGAGAGGAGAAGAGAACTGTGGGTGTTTTTTTTTTTTTAAATCAACCAACCTCTTCTAAAGTCTAAACCTGAAGCTGGGGTACCTCCTGGAGCATCAAGTGGATGTGCAATCATTTCCTTTTGAGGAAAAATAGAGGAAAGCTATTGCTGCAGCTGAAACAGATAAAAGCAGATAGGATAGAGAATGTGTTACCTAGAGCCTAAATCTTAAAATACTTAAATAGTTAGGTAATGGAATAAAGGAGTCAATAATAAATACTTCATTTAAATTGCTAAACTTTTGTTTTGCCGAGTAAATTAGATACTGTGTACTTTGGAAGGAAGCGCTTTCAATGTTCCTGTGAACACCACAACGCGCACTGCAGGGGAGAGCGCTGCCTTAGGTGGCTGGTGGCTGGTCTTGCTTCCCTGTTTCCCTCCTTCCTGTGGTGCAATTGTGGAATCGTGCGCTGCAGTCAGAGGTGGTGTGCTGCAGTCTGTGTGGCTTGTATTTAAAAAAGAAAAAAAAAAAAGAGGATCGGATTTGGTTCATAATTATAAATGTGATTTCATTGCCCGTAGTGAGGGTGTCATGCAAACAGAAGAAGGAAAATACAGAGGCTAAGGATTGTCGTGGTCTACCATAGGTCTGAGCTGTCTGTTCAGACTCCTTTTCCTACCTATAAGATGTTTTCTTACAGCCAGGGCATACACCCAGTGCTTTTTCCAGTGAGCAGCACCGTGAGCAGACTAGAGATGGCAAAGAAAAATGCTGACGAATTTAGCAGTTACTTGGAGAATCCATTTTCAAAGTAAAACTGGTAATTCCAGGATTTCAAAGTTAATGTACCCATTTCTTATAACATGCTGTAATTTATATTCTAAGGACCGTCTCAAGTTTGATTAAAACTAGTTTGACCAGTTAAATGGGCATTAAAGTAATACAGGGGTTTTTAAGTGTGGAATGTTAAACAGATAAAATGTAAATGTAGATCCCCATAAATAATTGTCTCCGGTGACAGTTCCCTAATTAAATACCCTCAGGCCTTTTACAAAAAATGAACATGGCTCTCCATGTTCTCGTTAAGGAAATGGCAGGTAAGTTTACTATTTATGCAGACAGTAACGAAGAACCTTTGTTATTGAAGGAAATATGTAAATGAGGATTGCACAGTAATTTATTTTTTTAGTGCAGAAAGCATGAATTTGAAATCTCTTTATGTGCCTCATGTTATATGTTCTTGGTTCAGGGTGAGGCTAGAGAAATACAAGCTATAGGTGTTAAGCTTGAAAAAAATTCCCTTTCCCAGTGGGCAGTCCCTCCAGGAATGAGGTCTTCCCACATCTGCTCTTCACTAGGATTGTAGTGTGGAGGAGGCTAATGTTTTCGTTGCTTACTAGCATCTGACCGTTACATTTTTGGAGTCTCTTTTTCTTCTGTCAGTTCAGGGGTCTGCAAGCCAAGCGTACTGAGATCCATGAATGACATAGCTGCTGGAGGGACAAAATTCAAGCAGAATGTGAATTGGAATGAAATTATCCCGTTATCTAGGCTTTTATCACCTTGAGTGTTTTTCTAATTAGGCATGGTGATGGTGTCTTCAGTACTCGAGGGAGGCAAAAAATGGCTGGCCATAATTGGAATAATATGTGTGGAATCTCGCCTCTCCCTCGGCTGTGCATGTTCGTGGGACCTGCACAGTTTGAAAGATGTGGGTAATAACCACCTCTGAAATTTGCACCATTTCCTATTTAGGAACTTAATTCTAGGATACGGATTAGAAAGCTTTGGCCGGTGTAAAATATTTACTAAACTGCTTCCTGGAGAGTCATGCACAAACCCCACAGTGATGTGGCAACTTAGAAAGAACGAGGAGGCACAATGCTTATATTTTTGGCTTAGTCTTTCAGGTTCTCTTGAAGGTTGCAAACAGTTTCTACAAGAGGTGTTCTTGTAAAATCAATCTCAGTCGCTGCAAAACAGGTGTTTACAGCACAGTTTCCCCTTCCAACTGCGTGCCTTCCAATAATAGCGTGATTAAGATCTAAGTCTGGGGCAGGCTGACTTTTGGCTGCGTGTGTGTACCTGCATGAGCATGTCTGCAAGCTGCTTTTATTATTCTACAAAAAGAACATAGGCAGTTAATTTGAATAGAGGAGAAACGCTTTGAACACGAGCTGGGTCTCAAGTCTGTAGGAAGGCTGGTAGACAGAGTGGGGCAGATAAGGCAAACAGGAATTGATGGCTGCGTTTTTCATTTAAGCAATCAGAGCATTGGATGAACTGAACACAAGGCCGAGAAACACATACACTGTACTGTAAAAAGAACCTATTTTATGCTTCTTCTGTGTTGCTCAGTTTTTAGTATGGCTTGTGTTTCTGTTACAAACAATGCAGAACAGCCTGGCGGGAGCTGCCAGGCATGAAACTGGACGTACTGGCAGTTGTGTCTATGCTGCCAGGCAATGTTGGATTGCTGAAAAAAAACCCCAGTTGTAGCAAAACAGTGGGATTCTGATTTGAAACCAGCAACAGGAAAGTATCAAATAATGCTAACTGAAATGGATCAGCTGTAGGCAATTGTCTACGGAGAATAAGGGTGATGTTATTTCTATCTGTATTAGCTAGCCTAGTAAAAGATGTTATCTCTGCCTACAAAGCACAGCCTCACCTGGGGTGAGCGGGGAGTTCACACACGGCGGAGCATTTCTTCCATTCCCCTTGTTGGCTCGGGAAGGCAAGACTGGTCCATGTTCTGCTCATGCTTTCTACAAGATGGCTTTGTAAGGTGTATCCGCTTAAATAAATGAGGTGTATCACATTCCTGAGTACGCTCCTACACAGCGGCTCTGCAGCACGCAGGTTGGTACTTCACTCAGGTGGCTTTAATGGAGGGTGACACACACACAGAGACTGCATAAGGCAGTACCTTGGGGTATTTTGTTTCCGCAGACTCTGCTGCAGGTAAAGCCGTGCTGGTGTCTGACCAGAGTCAGGCTGGGTAGTGGATTTTCAGTCACTATGTGTCTCCAGGTTCTTCAGCTGTACACTCCTCCAAGTCAGAAGGACACAAGTCCAAAGTCTTCAATAGTTGCTTTCCCACTGTAACCCACAAAATCTTCATCACTCTTTGCTCAAATAACAGATAAAATTTATTTTTTTTATTCAGGAATTCTGCCTAGCTAGCTAGCTTTTTTCCACACGGGGTGCAAAGAAAAATTAGAGGTGCAAAGTACTTGTGGTTTCAGGTTGACGCTAAATTAATTGATAATTTTGGCAAAACCCTTTCCTGTAATAAAACTGCCGGTCTTCATTCCTGTTCTGTTCTTGGAAAAATAGGTTCCTAATTGATTAATTAATACATACCTCAGAGCTCAAGTATTTCACAGGAATATTAGGAATATCTCAGGTACAACTTTTTAATTTGCTCTCAAAATAATTGTCCCATGATTATTAACATTTATGATAACTTGCTGTATTATTAGTAGTTATGCTTCTCAAATTAAATAGTTGCTCATGTACAAGATCTTAAATAGCCAGGCACAATTTTATATCAGCCTGCAGTGTGCTTAAATTATTATAACTCTCATAATTGGAGTCTATTATCAATGATCATAATTAAGATATATTAATGGCAAATGTCCCATATAAAAAAACCACATCATCCCTCCCACTTTTGTCTGTTGTACATGTCCCCAGGAATGTTAAAATAATATAAAATTTGACGTTCCTCTTTTTTCTTTTTTTTTAAAGAAATTTGCATCAAATGTATTCTGCTTCTCACCAGAGGAAAACAGAACTGAAATCTGGCTGAGAATGAAACCCTAGATTTGGCAGTATTATTTCTTAAAATTCCTTTATTGGCTGCATATTAAAAGAAAACAGGACAGTACCAAAATTGGAATTGGCTTCTTTCAAAGATTAAGGTTAGAAAATCAAGTGAACACAATTTCTCTGTTTTAAGCATTCACTGTTCTTTTTCTCTATACTCCTTTACTAAATTTTGAGGAGAGGAGAGGAGAGGAGGGAAGGGAAGGGAAGGGAAGGGAAGGGAAGGGAAGGGAAGGGAAGGGAAGGGAAGGGAAGGGAAGGGAAGGGAAGGGAAGGGAAGGGAAGGGAAGGGAAGGGAAGGGAAGGGAAGAGAGGAGAGGAGAGGAGAGGAGAGGAGAGGAGAGGAGAGGAGAGGAGAGAAGAGAAGAGAAGAGAAGAGAAGAGAAGAGAAGAGAAGAGAAGAGAAGAGAAGAGAAGAGAAGAGAAGAGAAGAGAAGAGAAGAGAAGAGAAGAGAAGAGAAGAGAAGAGAAGGTCACTATTACTGAGGTGTGAAGAGGCTTGAACCGGAATGAGACCTAGCATTTCTATTCCATTATTTCCAAGTAATGTCAGGAAAAGGAAGATGTGTGAGGATAGTTGAGAAAGAACAGAAAAACATGGCTTTATTGCTAAAAGACAAGACTAGCAAGTCTAATTCTTTCTAGGGGTATGTTACAGACAGCTTCTTAACTTTAACCTGGTAAACTGACTGACCTGGGCTAGTGAGATAGGAGTGTCCCCGAGAGTATGCGCGTATGTGTATGTGGGCAATGGAAAGCATAGAATTGTACCGGATATTTTGAGAAGTAGTAACTTCTTTGTTTTTTTCTTTCATAAAAGTTTCAGAAAATCTTTCAAAAATCGTGTCTGGAAATTCTTGTTTCCTTAAGTTCCTATATATGTCCCTTTATAAAAACTTGCTTTTTTTTAAAAAACAGAAGTGTAGGGTGAATCAATGAGGTACAGAGATGTAATGGTTTCTTCAAGATCTTTTTATTTATTTTGTGCAGCTGGGGGGTGGGGCAGTTTCTGGAATCCGTATTTCCTTTCATTTGGAGTGTTGAAACCCTGCCTTGGGAGGGATGTGCATTTTACAGCTCTTTGTCTGCAGGCTGTGTGAGATAGCTCACGCCTGGGAACAGGCTTGTGCAAGGGCTACTTTGGCCTGACCCACCACACGGGCCTACATTGCGCGGAAGGCAGTGGGATTTCAGAAGATACCTATTGTCTTCCTGAACTGGTTTTTCTGGAGGTGGACTGAGCTCCCCACACTACGCATGAAGTTGAACAGGAGCTTTGGAAGTGTAGCTTTGGCAATCAGACTATGATAATATATAGGTGGTATCTGTGGTTTTGTCCTTTCCTGATGTGCTGCTCTCCATACTGAGGGCGGTAGCAAGTGCATTCTCATAATAGCCAGACCCTTTCATGGGATGTGAAAGCGTATGCTAAATGAAATATTTAGAAATTTATAAGCACGTAAGAAATCTAATTGGGAAGACAAGTCTTTACTGACAAAAGAGAAAGATAGTAAGAGTCTAATTCTAGGGACTTTTTCAACATAGAAGAACAATTTGAAACCTTAACATTTGAAATAATATTTATTTTCCCAAACTGTACAAATGTATGCTGCCTGTGTTCCAGGGACTCATCTCCATCAGATCAGCTCAGTCTGTAGGTGTAAAATCTGAAATGTTCTGTGAGTTCTTCTTCCTGCTGTATTATGATCTGATGGACATTAACTCTTTTTTTTTTGACACTGTTATCCCAGGAAATCCTGATTATCATGAATATTCAAAGTGCTTAACATGCTCTAGGTGACCTGTAGACATGATATTTTGTAATACAGATATGGTCAGATTATTTCTTCTATACAAAAAGAGATATCTGTGCAAGCTCTCCATGTCTCTTCCTGCTTTCTGCAGGAGAATGGAACCTTCAGGAGGAGCACAATGAACAGCAGCTCTTAGAAACTAAAGAAGTCCTTCCTCCTGTTGTAGAAGTCTTCCACAGTGGTCTCTGGATTTGTTTCTTCTTCCATGAGAAGAGCAATACAGTCAAAGAATACTCAGCACACTGAGAAGCAGATGAAGTCTGTTCTAACTTCGAAGTGGTGTACTTAACCTTGCTCTTCTGAAGCACTGGTCTGCCAACTGGTGCACCAAAGTTTCCCGAAAATAACTGATATATCGCAACAACTTATATAAAATCTGCTTCTTGACTGTCTCTCTCTAGAGCCTTTTCTGTTCAGCAGCGAAGAGGCACAGCCATCAAATGCTGTGCCATTTTACAGGAATGGTGCTCAGCACCAGGATTTTCAAGGATCATCCTTTCGGACACGCTTGCTACAAAATGCTTTGCACTCAGCTGGCAGCTGCTGGAAGTAGTTCAGAACTACTATGCGTCAATGGGAGTGCAAATAACTGAAGCCATACTGGGGTTTAGCCTACATGGTAAAGAGTTGTAGGCAAATTTCTTTTTCTGGGTCTCTCATTCATAAGGCGGATGTGGCGGTTATGGGAGTTAGGGAGAGGCAGGGCAAGTGAGAGAGGCTGAGCCAGGGCCATCAGTCTCACTGGGACAGACAGGGTACCTCCTTTTTGTTAGATTTTATTCTTTTTTTGGGGGGGCGGGGAGCAAAAAGGTCTGTACTCTTGCAAGCGTTGATATGAAGGTAGTAATACAGAGTGGATTTAACACCGTATGAATACATACCTCAGTGACCTAATGCACTTTACTGTCTGTTTCACTTGTGAGCCGTTTCGCTGAGATTCACTTTCACATGGTATCAGGCAGGATTATCCCTGCAAGAATATCCAACCCGGTCACAGAGATGCTCAAGTGGCTTGGTCTATGTGCTGCTTTTCTTCCAGGTGCAGCTGGCTGTAATTTTAAAATACTTCTTAAGGTCTGCTTTGTGTGTGCTGCACTCTGAGACTCTTTGCGGTGGATGGTTCAGACAGTGCTCCAGGAACAGATAAGGTGGGACAGGGACTAGATCAGCGTCTGTTTGAGGCAGTGGAGCACGTCGGGGGCTGTTTCTGGAGGACATGACAGGGGAGCCCAGATACGTTATCAGGAGGCTGGGGAGAGGAGGAGGAGTAGTATTTGTAATTCAGATACAGGGGGAAAGGAACCTCATAGCATTGCTGCCTTCAGGGCTGGGTGATGACCCTGATGATTGCTGTGCTTTTGCATGATAGCCCAGCGTAACTATTACGATGATGATCCAGGCGGCTTTTAAATAGGGGCATGTGAGATTCAGTGTCACAAAGAGTGAATCTGTTCTATTATAAAGTAGTTGAAGCTATGCTGGAAGGTGGCAGTCCATTTGTAACTGTAAATATTTACTAATAGAACATAATGATAGTCTCTGAACCTCTTCTCCGTCTTCTGCTCCAGTATCCCGAGCCAGCTGGCTGTGATGCAAATTGAGACACAGCAATTTCACAGTATACCTCCCAGGAAAAACAGTGCATGTTTCTTTTCATAGTTTGGGAGCACGCTTCTCATATGCATGCTTCTCTGCTTATTAAAGGTCCTTTGGCATACCCATTCTCTAGCCAGCTGTATCTGAGGTTAAAAGCTTTTTGTGGATGAAAATATAAATTGTGGTGAGCTACTACTAGCCATGAAATAGCAAAAATCTGGAAAAATACAGGAGACGCAGCAAATGAAATTAGGCTTACAGTACCTGTGTTGTACTGGGAAACAAATACAGGCTCAATTAGGGATTGCAAATTGGGATACACACATGACTTCAGTGTAAATCTCTGATCCTGCTGACTTGCAAAAGCCCTTTCAAAGTATTTGGTTGTAACTGTACATAAACAATAAGCTGGAGCAATATTTATGGAGTATCAAGAAGCCTGTAAATTTGTCAGATAACAAACTAATGTCCGTAGCCTGCCCTAAATACCTAAAAAGCTGGTGTATCTGCCACGAAGGCAGAGATTAGATTGCTCAACTGTGGCTCTGTGGAAGTTAATCCTTTTATTGCTGTGCCCCATAAAATTTCAGGCAGCAAAGTAGTGTTTCAGTAACATTACGTTACCATTTCGCAGGGCTGTGTGCTAACCCTTCAACGGTATTTGCAAATTGTTGTTCTTTCGGGGAGCTGAAATCAGAAAGGTCTCTGCTGACCATAATGCCTCATTTTTGCCCAAGACGTGGAAAATCTGTTGCTAGGCTGTGCCTGGGCCTTGTATCTGTGTCAGCAGAAAGTCTAGTGAGAGACAGCTAGTTCTTAGCGGTATTTAAATTTAATATTCAGCCTTCTATGAGCACTCCTATGAATATAAATTTTTACTGGTTTGTATTCACAATTTTGTCAAGTGTGTAAAACATATAGGGCCTATAAGTCTATCTACCTTTGCAAACCAGAAAATTAGAATGATTCATCTCCCCTGGAGAAGCCCTTAAATTAAACATTTGTTTGGCAGTACTTTGAAAAAAACACCTTCACCTATTTCAAATAGTACAAAACTAGGAAACATTTTTTTCTTAACCTTTCATTGAGTATGAAAGATACCTTTGTTTTAATACCAGAAGTGTATTTAGTTAGGAATCAAAGAGGGTTTTGTGTTCATTAATGACCCAGTGTATCTGCAAGTGTCTCCTTCTGTTTTAATAGACAAAGTTTGCTTTGAAGTGCTGTGAAAAGATTTTATATATTCTTAGTTAACACTCTCACATGGAGGGTATATAAATATTGATATGGTTACACACGTCCTCAATGTCTTTTAAACAACTGAACTGTGTACCTGATTGCTTGCCATGCTTGGAACCCGTGAGCAGAGGATGCCAAGCCTGCACCCCTCTTCTTGATCCCTATTTTTTATTGCGTCATGCCACGTGCCACATGTAAGCTTGTAGTCAGAAGTGCCCATATTTGCTTCGGTTGTCCTACTGGGAGGTTTGCTGTGTTTTGGGCTCTGGGTTTCCCATCCTGCTGCAGGGGGGGTGTGAGGTGCTGCCATGTGCGGGAACATGGAGTTTGTGGTGGGTGATCGCAGTGGGAAGGGGCTGGGTGAGGTGCTCCATGCGTGGGGATGTCCCCGCTCAGGAGTTGCTCCTGCTTCCGTGGTGCCTGCAGCCCTCTGGGTGAGGGAGGCACAGGCTCCTGGCCGCTGGGTACCACCATCCCTGCAGATAGGCTGTAGCCACAGCGGGAGCTGGCTGTGTGGGTGACAGGCAGTGGGAGAGGGGTGAGTAGATGCAGTCTTGTGTCTTAGGGAGAACATCAGCCTTCTCACCGACTCTAGGCTTGCTTTTATTTTTCCAAGCCTTAATGAAAAGCTTGTTCACAGCATTTGCTAGAATGATAGCGGACTTTGTGTTAACCGGGGGTGGATGCCAAGATTGACAGTAAAATTCCGTTTGTGCCCAACCTGAATATCAATACGTCTTTTTACTACTTCCACCCTTTATATCCCTTTCTCAGGACACAAGAGGCGATGAAGTATGTTAGTCCTCCATCATCTTGTTACTCCTCCTCCTCCCTCCCCCCTGAAAAGTACCCAGGGTTAGAGGGTTTCAGAAGACTGTTTGCAGGGGGATGTGGCAGAGGGGGGTTTGTTGAGTGAAATGCTGCAGGGCTGAGCGGGATGTGAGCTCAGCGGCAGGGGTGCTCAGCAGCGTCGGGGCGTTCAGCTGGTAACGTCTGACCAACCCTGCTGTAGTTTCCTTTTCAAGGAGCCAGCATCAATTTTTCTCTTGCACCTCAGCTGATCTAATGATTCTCTCAGTGATAGATGCTGGGCTTGGGGTAACCATCTCCTTCTCTTTTCTGTTACAGAGCTCCAACATGGGAGGCAAACTGAGCAAGAAGAAGAAGGGGTACAGTGTCAATGATGAAAAAGCTAAAGACAAAGACAAGAAGGCTGAAGGAGCAGCAACTGAGGAAGAGGAGACTCCAAAGGAGGCTGAGGATGCCCAGCAAACCACAGAGACCACAGAAGTGAAGGAGAACAACAAGGAGGAGAAGGGCGAAAAGGATACTCAGGTCGCTGCCAATAAGACGGAAGAAAAAGAAGGGGAGAAGGAGAAAACAGTGACCCAGGAAGAAACCCAGAAACCAGAACCAGAGAAGTCGGAGTCTGTTGTCGATGCGAAAGTAGAGCCACAGAAGAGCAACGAACAGGCAGCCAAGCAAGAGGAGCCGGCTGCAGCCTCTGCTCCTGCTGCCAGTAGCGAAGCACCCAAAACTTCTGAGCCTAGCAACGATGCAAAAGCTTCCCAGCCTTCAGAAGCCACAGCTCCCAGTAAAGCAGATGACAAGAGCAAAGAGGAAGGGGAAGCCAAAAAGACTGAGGCTCCCGCAACGCCTGCAGCCCAAGAAACTAAAAGCGAAGTGGCCCCAGCTTCAGACTCAAAACCTAGCAGCAGCGAGGCTGCGCCTTCTTCCAAGGAGACGGCGGCAACAGCAGCACCTAGTTCCACTGCTAAGGCCTCGGACCCTGCAGCCCCACCAGAGGAAGCGAAACCTTCTGAAGTTCCAGCGGCTAATTCGGATCAAACCATAGCAGTGCAAGATTAAATTGGACAGCCTGTTGAAACAACCACTTAAAACAACCTGTGTCTTTTTTTTATTTTTTCAGCTATACTAACTCGTTTCAGATCTGAAATAACAAATATGTATTGCCCAGAAAGAAAAGGAGAAAAAAAAAAAAAGAAAAAAATGAAAAGGATGTCCCATCAAGTTGGGAGGGAGGGAGGGGGGAGAATCCAAATAGTATTTTTGTGGGGAAATATCTAATATACTTTCTGCCAACTTGACACAAGTCCTGGATTTAAAAAAAAAAAAAGTAAAATAAATGGATGTCTGAAAGTACAGCACATCTTTTGTATCTGAACTGCTGTAAATGCACTCCACCAATGTATCAAAATCTTCTTTTTGTTCTGTAATGGGGTTTGGGAGTGATGCATTTGATTCTGCCCACTGGGTTTGTGCCAAGGCAATCAGATCTTTATGAAAGCAGTATTTTCTGTGGTTTTTTTATTTACAGCCTTTCTTATTTTGATATTTTTTTTATGCAGTGGATGAATGCCAACTTTCAGACAAAACCCACTTAGCTGTCCACATATTTCTCAATGCCAATCCTCCAATTCTTCCTCTCCAAATATTTTTTGGGAGTAAAAAGCATTCTCATCCTACTTAGCCTACCTAGATTTCTCATGACGAGTTAATGCATGTCCGTGGTTGGGTGCACCTGTAGTTCTGTTTATTGGTCAGTGGAAATGAAAAAGTCTGCGTTCATTGCAGTTCCAGTTTCTCTTCCATTCTGTGTCACAGACACCAACACACACTCATTGGAAAACAAATGAAAAAAACAAAATGTACAATGGATGCATTGAAATTATATGTAATTGTATAAATGGTGCAACAGTAATAAAAGTTAAATAATTTAAAAAATATAAAAGTGTAAAGACTGATTAAATCTTCACTTTTACCCCTTGGGAACTAGGTGAAGGAGATTCTTACACTTAGAGAAGAAGTGCTACATCTGGGGCTGTTTACTCGCCTATTTGTAGTGAAGTAGAGGCAAAGAAAGAACCATCAACCTCATGATGGTAGAAACATGCTGCCATAAACCCCTATTTCAACAGCCACAAGCATTTACAGGTGGGGTTGGAAGAAGTGGTGAATAAACAGCACATCTCATACATGTTTTATCCCAGACAAAGTAGAAAGGGCTTTTGCCTGCCTTAACACATGAAAAAACTGCTCTCTTGGTATTTTAAAGAGCCAGAGGCATGCTGACTGGGTTTTAACTGGGTGTAAGACAGTGGATTTGATAAACTGATCTTTTAAAATGAGGCAATTAATTTTAATCCCAGTCCTATTAAAATATTTCTAGTGCTGATACACTTTGTTCTTTTCCCCGTTGCCATTGTGCAGGAGATGAACCGCAGCTGCCACAAAAGCCCAGTTCTGTGTATTTCTAATATGGGTAACCTTGTGTATCTGAGCGGAGTTTAGCTTAGCATAAACAACATTTTTCAATAGTTTTGCCTGTTTGCCCCATTTTTATTCAGCAGAACTGCTGATTAATTGCAGTTTCTGCTGAGCAGTGTTGTTGCTGGATACAGACAACGATTTCAGTGCAGAGCCCAGGATTCACAAAACTGGTTAAAAAAGCATATTTGGTCTGCCCATTAATAAGCTCTTAGGCTAAGCAGAAGTTCTGAGAGAAGCGGGCAATGGGAAATAGAAACCCAGCTTGGACACATACCAAAGGGATGAGTGGGCTTGTATTTAGTAAATAAGGGAACTGGTGTTTTTCAATGATATAAATTATTTCACGTGCCCTCTCTCCATGCGGTGAGGATGATTCACTCTACAGACTTCCATAATTCTTATCCTTTGTTTTATTCAGAAATACAAGGTTCCTACACCGTGCTGGTTGCAGTTGTGCACGTGTGGAAAGCTTACTGGAGCAGGCAGGAGTAATTCTGTTGGGTTTGGATCAGGTCCTTCACTTGCATGAATCTTGCACCACCACCAAGCTTTTGCATCCTTAATCCGAAGGAGTCCATTTCATGCATAACATGTCAAAATAAAGTGGATTTTTTTGCACAGAGAAGGGTCAGCTAAGTACTCTGGCTTAAAAAGAAGACAGGCTTCTTTTGATTAAATAGCTGAAGCATTGCAAGGGGGCCAGACAGAGAACACATTTGCAGTAGTTTACCAAGCTTTGCGCATATATATAGCTGTCACCATCTACAGCATCTTTGTGTGGCCAAGTTTGTGGCTTTCCTGCAAATCTGAGAGCCCTCTGCCATTGTTTCCCAGTGTAGATGTGTCCTGGAAAGGGGGAACTTCTGTCCGCAACTCCTCCATGACTGTTCATGAGACGAGTCCAGGATTGGGAGGAGGAGTGCGGGGATCCTGCAGTACTTTTGTGGTGATATGGCACTGAATCGACCCGAGGATGATGGGACTACATTTATGCTCTGCCTTTGGGCTGGAAGTGGCTGCCAATGGATAATAGGTATGTAACTTGTTTACTGGGACGGTATGTGAATGTGCCTACTAACAATATTGCAACTTGGCTGGTAGCACACCCATTCGCTTTCAATATAATGTTCAAAAATAGCACTTAATCTCTAAAAATAGTTCGACAATCAACACATACCTCAGTTTTCCCCTGAACTTCCTTCAGCTGGCATACTAAAAACCAGTGAGAAGATCTTGAATGCAGTCTTTATCTTTGAAGCGATTAGAAGTACCCCTGTGCTCCACATCTGTACCTGAACCCAGCAGCCCCTGCAGCAGTTGACAGCAAACCTTTAACACACGTGCTGCAGTTCTCACAACCTGCTTGCTGCTGACGGTAGTTTCTTCCCAATAGTGTCGATGGTGCAAGGGGATGTTACGCTCCATGTGGTTGGAAATCACCAGCACATGGGCAAAGAAGTGTGCATTTGTGTTTGGGAAGCTGAGAGGCAGCGCAGACAAAGATCGATGCACTTACTTATTTAAGTGCTCAGTATTCTCAAAAAATAAAAGGGAAAGTTGCCGTGTAATGTTTTTAATTCTTTTATTAATAGAGGGGGCTGCAAAATTAGCCTTGTCATTATAATTAAAATGCTTAGTGCGTAACTGGTAGCGCCAAGGCTTTCTGTCTTGGGCCATTGCTAGACGGTGCTGCTATTCTATACCTATCTATGTAACGAAAGAAATCACCTCAGTTCAAAGAGCTTATGAACTAAGCGTATATGGTTAATAGAAATGTGAAGCACGCTGGCTTGCCTGAAGTGGCATGAGAAGAGGTTAGAGCCTAGAGCCCTGCTTTTCTTCACCTCAGTCCAGTATCTCATCTCCAAGATCCTCTTTTTCTGAGTTATAATCACTCTTTAATCACAGTAAAAGTATGCTAAGGGTACAGAGCTAGCAGGCATGTTAATGCTTTGAGCGTAAGCACATTGCAGATAACCTCAAAGGACCCAGCCCTTTTGTGAAAGCATGCCAAAGGAATAGAGAAATTCAGCCCTGGGAAAGAACCTTTGCTATTGTTCAGAGCCCCTACAGAGGGATGTTTGCAAGGTCTCCCTTGTTTTGCCTTGGAGACTGTCAAGAATCTGTTGCTCTCCCTTCGACAATAGGAAGGTCAGTGCCACTGGCTTTGCTTACGATTTGCTTGCGCTTTCACAGCAAGGAGAAATGCAGCTGCTGTTAAATGTACAGCAACTTAACCTTTCCTTTTTTTTTTTTTCCCATCTTTTTACTGTACTTGAGACGTGCCTGCTGGTATTTTTATAAGGACATTTTACGATAGAAAAACAACTAAAGTGATGTTAAAATATTCATAATAAAATAGCTGCCTAGGAGCAATATTTACCACTCGCCCTGTGGCTGTTTTCTGTGGACTTACTTATGGGTCTGTACAGGGTAGACACTTCCATGAAGAATCAGTAAAATAAAACATTATAGGATGTGTTGGTCTTATGTGACAGCACTTCTAGGCATGTGACTGTGTGACTGCCAGTACCTAAACAGCCAGCGACTCCTGAATGTCTCCTGGAGCTTAACTAGGAGGTCTATCTGTTCTCTGTCTCACCTAACAATTGCCTCCTCCGGATCAGCTTGGACTCCAGCTTGGTCCTAGTGCACTGAACTGAGCTTGAAGCAGGGGGCGAATCAAGCCCTCAGTCTTGCTTCAGGAACAACTTCTCACTAGGTTGCATTCTGTGCCCTTATCCTTATTTAGCCAAACTGGGGAGTGTGGCAAAGAACTACCTCGGATTTGTTGCCAGTGCTGCAGAAGGCATTCTCTGACAGTACGTTTCTTCAGTACATCTACTCTATACTTTCATTGTTGTCTCCTTGCACTGAACTAATAGTCTCTAAGGCTCTTTTTAAGGATTTTTAAAATGCTAATCACTTGGTTTGCTCTTCTTTTTTTGGGGGAATGGGGTGGGGTGAGGTGTCGCATATTTTTTCGGCATGAAACACTCCACATTTATGCAGAGTCTGATTTGGTTGAATTTCTGCCTTTCATTTACTTTTTTTTTTTTAACATCCTGTTTTATACTGAACCTCCCCACTGTATTTCATGCAATATGAATGCGTATCAGCTGTTAAGCAGTCAGATTTGGAAACTATGGCCCTCCAGTCATGGGAAAACAGCAGCATATATGTGTTTTTTCCTTCATTGCTATGAAAAAGAGTCTTCTCCGGGACTGGCAGAACTTTGCTTGCTGCATTTATCATGGTGGGCTCAAGATTCGGCCACAGATTCAGGTAAACAGGAGGAGGTATTTTTAGGTTGTTTTTTTTTTTTTCGTTGGGGGGTGAGAGGGAAGGAATGGCTGTTTCAAAATATGGCCACAGGAGTTGGGACACAGGGTATATGACACAATATTTTTGTTTCCTGGAGACAACACTATTGTATGTTAACTGGCCACCGTAGGGTTACCAGGTCTCTCCAGCTCATCAGGGTACCTGTCTCTCTTTTAGCATATTTGCTTGTGTAGGCAAAAAATACTAATTCCAAGCTCTTACTCTCATGGCTGCTTAAATGTATTGCCTCCATCTTTAGATTGTCTTCCCTCCACAATTTAAGTCTTAGATCTCTGAGAGTCTCCCGTTGCATCAGGAGGCTGACTGAGCTTCTTCATGGCTTGGCTCGATCAAGATGACTCTTTTTGAGATTGTTCAGTCAAGTGAGGTGCAGATTTGATTGAGTTACAACTTTGTTTCACTTACTAAGCAAAAATTCAAAGGCTTTACATGATGTTCCTGCTGAGGGTAAGGTGAAATCTTCCTACAAGCTCTACCAGTCTGTTATTTGGAATCTCATCAGGTTTCTTCAAAATGAATAACTTGCTAAACATCACTGCTGGTTCAGCTGGCCAGTAATTTTAGATTAACACTTGGTAAAGTTCGACATTCAATCTCACTTGAGAATTAAACAAATCTTACTGGGTTCAATACAAGAACATAATAGAGCTGTTCACATTAGGAGGTGGAAAAGTAATAGAATTCAATTTTTTTTTTCACCTATTCAGCTCCATCCAGTTCAGAAAAACAGTGTGAAACAGGAGTCTATCCCTAGATGGTCTTTTCACTTTCGGAATGGGGCAAAGCCCGTAATAGTCAGACTGGAAGTCATACTAGCCAACAAATGGTCTTTAAAACTTAACAGTTAGTACTTTAAACCTTAAACCTGAATTGTAGGTGTTTTAATCATGGGCTACACAGCCCCCCTGAGAAGCTGGGCTACTAGAGATACCCAGCGTGGCAGGAAGCCAGCTGCTGACCTTCTGTTCTGTCTATTCCAGTGGCTCTCGTTTTTAGCACTCCTTTTCCCGTATTGTTGCTTTATTGGCTTTCTACCAGTTTTAGGTTTATTATGTGTTAATGAGAATAGTGTGCTGTAGTGACAGACCATACTGATGCTTTATTAATGGCATTTTTCTGGCTTTCAATTTTTTTGGTAAAGTTCTGGCATCGCTTGCAGGATTCCAAGGACAGGGTCCATAAAAACTTGTATGTTTACCAAGTAGAATATGAATTAATCTGGTGGAAAGGAGAAGCTGAAAAAATAATTATATCATTGGAAATTGGCGCAAGCCTGAAAGAGCAAACCCTTTATTCTGCAACGGTACAGGATTCTGAAATGGCTCACTGTAAGCTAAAAGACCCTATGGAGGTTTCAAAAGATATCACGTGTCAGTATGCTGAATACATTGTTGGTTTAAACTCTGCTGCTCTGTCCAATTATCTGAACTTCATCAGCTGCATTTCATTTTTTTATTTTTAAATAAAAGACAGCATTCCCAAGCTAGCATTTTTGCTTGAAAAGGCAAACAACAGTAGCTCATAATGAGTACTTTGCAAAGGAAAATTTCAATCCCATTAAACCTTGAATAACCTTTCCCAGTAGAAGAAGCTCTAACGCTACTTAGGAATCTTTTCCAATATTTTATTTAAAAGCAAAAGTTTCCTGGTAGCCAGGACATGCATAAAAGTATACTTTTATGGCATAACTGTTGATGATAAGCTAAATGGACAATCTAATAGAGTCTGGACACGCATTGCAGGCTAAGGAAAGAAAACCTGAAACATGGGAGGCCAGTTCACCAGCTAGCAAAATTATTGATTCAGGTCCGCTGAACTATGTGAAAATAATTTTATTTGCAGTTATTCCATATAGATATGAAAAAAAAAATTACTTGCAATAGAATGTCACATTATACTAGGCAGCATTGAATGATTGGATATGAGAGAATTAAGCTGCTAACCTTAGGGATAACCTAATAATAGACAGGTTTGGATTTGAATTGAAGCCGTGTATGAATGCTAATTAGGAATGTAATGTAAGTTCTGAAATAGTAAATTTAAAAGATTTATTCAAGACTTTAGATGATCAGTTTTTATGAATGTTTCACGCTGTTTTTGTGAAACTAGGTGGACAACATAAGGATCAGCATATTTCTACATATGCATGTAAAAATGAAACAGAAGAAAAAAGGTGATAGCAGGGAGGAGTGCTATATACTTTCTAATAGACGTTAGAAATTTAAACTGGTGCATCATGCTGCACTTAAATAACTTGGAGCTGAATTTTGCCTTGCACCATATTTTGGTGTTCTAGCTTAGCTTATCACACACATGTTGGACCACACTTTTGGATGAGATTTGAACAGCAGCTCTGTTTTCACTGCACTGCCACTATTTTTGTAGCCATACCTGACCTAATTTTATATGAATTTTTCTAGTTTAATCTGCCAGGACCAACACGGCTACATTAGTGGGAAATCTGAATAGGTGATGACCCAAACTCTCAGATGGGCCTTTACCATCCAGACTGAGCTCTGTGCTACCACGTCCATGTTGCTACCATCTGAACTCGTTACCTCTGGCTTTGATGTGTCCATACCAATGGCAGGGACTGGGAAAAGCTCTCAGTGGGCTTTAACGTGCGTTGGGTGCCCCACATCTCACTGACGCCCTCGCTTCTAAATGCTCAAGAAGTAAGATACATTCTAGCCTGCTGAGCTGGAGAGTGCTTCTCTGGGTCTCAGATGAAAGATTGAAAACTTGAAAAAAGCTATACAGTTCCTTGGTCAAGATAAGCAGAGAACGGAGAAGAAGAGTTTGAATGTATGATAGTTGGCATAAAAGTGATATTTAACTTCATGGTAGAATTAAGTTGTCAAAGACATACTCTGTGTCCTGAGAAGAGCAGTGCTTTACAAATGGGATCACATATAGCATTGTAGAGGAAGAGGAAGCTGAGTACAAAAATGTAGGTACCACGAGAACAAATATTGCTTTTAGGCAAAAACAAAACTTGTGATAGTTGGAGGGCCATCTAGTTTGGAAAAAAGACATGTCTACTGTTGCAGTCATGTTTAGATCATATTTGAAACTTATTTAAAGAAATTTCTGAGACCTAATTTAGATTACAAATACAAGAAAATACATTTTGGTATACTCAATGACATTTTGCAACAGCATAAGCAAAACCTTTCTACAGCAGGATGTAGGAGTGTAAGAAGAAATGAAGTGTGGTGTTGGTGAAGTACAAGTTCCTAGCTGCCCTGAATACATGCAATCTTTCTAACAAAAATGAGAGGATGGGATGGAAGCTGTGGCCACAGCTCTACACAGTGATCAGAGCTGATTTTCAGTGAATGAAAAGTCCTGTTTTAGTGGTGGTATCATGAGATAACATCAGATCCAATGACACTATCAATCAGATCCAACTGCAATCAATTCTAGTCATAATACTTCAGCATAGATACAGCTTTTCTGAAGGAGCAACTTTTATGTGAATGGCTGTTTCCATTGATTTTATAACTTTGCTGTCCAGCTTGAAAATCCCAGAATTAGTTTGATAGCATTGAAAGTAAGAATCAATCTATCTGTTGCAAGGCAGTGACAGGAGGGCGTGGCAAGAGAAGATGACTAAAAAGACATTACAAGGTCAGAGAAGCATGTGGGAAGGAGTCAGCCACGGGAGGAATGTCAGAAGGCTGCAGTCAGTGTGCAAGGCCAGGATAATGATTTTCAGAGCACCCCCTTGAATGGATATGGAGACAAGACACAAGCTGGGAGTCTGGACTAGATAGAAGGGATTGCAGGTTAGTGATGTTATGCAAAAAAAAAGTACAGGGGTTTTGCCTGCATGTGAAGGCACAGAGAAAGCCACTCACTGCTGTTCTTTTCACTTTTACTCCAGCTCTCCCACACTGATATTTACTTCCTCCTGCAGGCTTAACCTTTCCCTCAAGGATCTCTTTCTTGTCCCCAAGATATGCTTTAGTAAACAGGCAAGATTTTTCTAAAGTTGCCAAAGCACCCATTTAAAAGGAATGTGACACATACCACGTCTTCCAGAGAGCTCCTGTGCTTCTGCAGAGGCTTTATGTACAGCCTTGCCCTTCAAAGCGTCTTGTATGAAACAGAGACGTACTAGCTCACCTGGTATCTGAAACCATCACATGCCTTACCCTGTTACCACATAGTTTTTCTCCACTGTTTTATCACTACATAGATACAAGCGGGTGAGTAGTGTTTTAGTACTTGCCTGGAACAACAATGGTCTGGTTGACCCAGAGAGGTCATTTTATGAGCAACTTCTCCAGCTGCCTTGTGTGCTGCCAGGCCTGGACTGACCATGCATGGGCGAGGAGAGCTGCCCACCTTTAGCCCACCAGGGCTGCCTGCAGTGGGCTGCCTCTCCCTGCCCGCCAGCTGCTCCTCCTTCTGCCTGGGGCATATCTGCACCAGTCTCCTGCTGAAGAGACTTGGCTTGGAGGACAATAAATCACCCAGGCCATGGAACCACCTTGGGGGCGCTTAAGGATGATGAGGAGAACTATTTGTCAAGAATTATGTGGATGTGGTTGCATTTCACTTAGGGCAGGGGAATGGGAAGCCCTAAAAGACCTTGAAAGTGAAAGTCTTTCAAGTTTTCTATTGTTCTGTGGTAGCCAAAGATTGTTCCGGTGACAACTGTTTTCCTCCACCTGAATAAGAGCTAGACTATATCTGCTTTCATAGAATAATAATTCACTCTATGTTGCCTTCAGCGGGACTAAGGGCAGTACAAGATACAGTTCAGTCTTAAATAAACCCCACAGTGCTGTACTTCAACAGCTGCAGACTCTTACTTGGGGATACTGAGTACGCCCTTTTTAAATGGATTTTCGAAGTGTTGTCTGAGTGCCCATAATGAAATGTTTCTCAATTTTACTTTTTCCCCCTCTCTTACATGATTTCATTCCAGCCATTCTTTTGTCCAGCAAGCCATCAATAGGCAAAACTGTTTATTTTTTCCCATGTACATCAATCAAACCACAAATGAGAAACAATAGCATGTGTTTTGGTCGCAACCTTCCCTTGGATATATTTTTGCAGCACTTCAGTTCATGTCTCAGCCTGCTATAGGCAAGGACCATATGTCAACGGGGCAAAGTCATTAGTTGTTATAAATTGACTTGGGGATACGCAGATGTCCAGCAGTGGTGAGAATTTTCTGATCTTTGTGTGCTCTATTTAAAAGTGCAATTCACAGTGGATCCCTGATGAAAAGTGCTAGTAACCCTGCAAACTCTTAGAGTGCTGCCTGTGCAAAACTAGGGGAGGCTTTCTTTTAAGAAGTACGTCTGCTGATTTGGCAGAACTGGACCAGCGAATTGTAGTGATGAACTGGATAAAAATGACCTGGAAAATCCCTGCTTCATGTACAGTGCTGACTGCTGAGCAATCACTGCTGTTCTGTGCTTTTTCCTTTGTGCTGGCCTGTGCATAGATATACTAATACTGAGTTAATTCAGAGCTGGGAGAGGCATAGGGGAAACCACGAAATTTTAAACTCCCTTTTTTTATCCTGAAGAGAAAATTATTTTCTAAGCCTTTCATTTTTGTTGTGGGGAGGGAGCAACAAGGTCAGAAACTGAAGCTAGGTCAGATTTTCTCAAGTCCTTGTGCATCTCCACACAGCCATGTCTGGGCACAGAAGTGACTCAGCCATATGTGTAAGAGTAATTAGATCCATTTGTAACTTAGGAACTAACAATTTTGAGGATTCTTTCAAACTCTTTCCAGTTGAAAGTTCCATGGGTTTACCTCCCTCTGTACTCTGTCTTGACTCCTCTCATCTATTAACACCTAAACTTCAGAGTGAAATATCTGCAAAAACTGCTGGGTTTTATATCAAAAGTCTTTGAAACCACCACAGTTTCCATGTTTCCCCAGCCCTCTAGATTCATCCAAATTTCAGTGAACTTAAGGACCAGACTTCACGTACAGCTTCCTGTGATTTTAGCCAGGATAATTATGCTGTTAAAATAACCATTAAAGCTACTAAAATGAAGGAAAAAAAGAAAACGAAAGTTTGTTCAACTGGAGCAACTGCATGTAGCCAAGATGCTTGAGCATCTTTTCCGTAATAAAAACTGGGGCTGCTGAGTAATCAGCCATGCCCTTCCACAGAATCTGGACTGTTGATTCATGAGTGGTTCCCAAAGATTCAGCTCACCTGGAGTCTGAAAGCAAGGGGTGTCTCACCCTGTTACTGTGTGGCTTTTCTCCACTGTTTTATCACTATGTAGTTAACAGGCGGGTGTGTAGCGTTCTAGTACTTGCCTGTCTCTATTTATAATACTCCCACAAAGTCCCTGATCTTTATTGAACGGCTTTATCTTTTTCAAATAAGAAACATGAATTTCTTACAGAGCGTACAATTGGACCTGCCTAAGAAGTTACTGAATAACTAAGGGGAGAGCTGAGTTCCTTGAGCCATTGTATCAAACCTAAACACAGTAATAAAAAGAAGAGAGCTCCTTTTTCTCTTCCTGATGTGGTTAACAAAGATCTAAGCAGTGTGGTTTAATTGTTTTTCTCCCTCTGGAAAGTTACAATATTTTCAGTTGTCATAATTTTCTTTTAGGGACATATTACAAACTTCTCCTATGCGTAAAGTATTTGGCATTACATTGATTGCAACTGCTCATAATACTCATTAAGTGCATTCATTGTGCAAAAGTGATGCTATTTTAAATCATTAAATGAAGGGAACTATATAATACATACTTTGTCAACTTTCACTCATGGACTATGAGGTATATTTGATCAGCTGATTTCACTATGGAAGACGAATGGCAGCGTACGTAGTCCCATTACCTATAGCTGTTACAGTGGGCCCAGTCATTTTTTCTAGTGCGTGCAAATGGAATCCAGTGGTGTCACAGGGTAAGAGATACCACTCCTGCTATGGCTGATAACCCAGACAATCACGGGTGTCACTACTCTGTCATGAGTTTATGTTTAATGAGGTATTGTTCCACCTTGGGACAAACACAAACCATTTTTTTAAAACTTGCCACCCTGGATTTGCTTAGTTTTAAAGCAATTGCCTAAGAGGACAATCAGAACATCTCCCAAGAGATGCTGGAGGCTTGAGGGCAGGGAGTGGAAAGTTAGGAAGAAGAGATATTTTTATTTTTTGTATTAATTTCTTATTATGCACTATTCGGAAGTTTCTTTGCTAACACATATTCTTTTTAGGACATCACTTTTATTTTTAAGTTTTTAGAGTATGAAGCTTTCTTTAGATGTTCTTAAATGCATGATCTACTCTTAATGAAGGGAAAAATAACATAGAAGGTTAAAAAAATGCCCTCAATCCAAAACAAAGCTTCAAATTAGTGTGAAAGAGTCACATCTAGTTCAGGCTTCAAGTGCATAAGCAGTAATGCAGCAGGTAAAGAAACAGTGTGCAGTACAGAGTGACAGTCTAATTCACTTTGGTTTTTGGAAAGCCAAACCGAAAACAACACAGCCTTTTCCTGGACAAGATATTTATACTATCCATTATTAACTGCTGTTCTGAAATCAAACCTGTGCTAGTTACCCGTGTTGCTCACTCTTCCCCCCAGCTTCCCTGTCTGTGAGAGTCTAGGGGAGCTCCTGGTTGGCAGCCTAGCATTGTAGTCTGGCCAGGTGGTGTCATCTGAGGGAGAAAAAGTGTGACGCGGTTGCTCTGGCATAGCCATTAGTATAGCCACTGATAAAACAGGGAGAGAAATAATTCTGGTGAGATAGAAAGCTTAAAAGCGTATGTTTTCATATATTTGTAATAATACTAACTCTATTAAATTATCTGAAAGCATAAGGATTTATTAAACCTCTGTGTACAATACCGTTCCAACTGGGTATTTTGGTAAGCTGCCTTTGTGTAGATATCTGTACAATGTAAACTAATGCTCCACCAAGAAAGAAAATGTTTGGGATTATCCTGGAATGTTGAAGAGGCATCATGTGAATTACAGTAGTATAAATTACTGTCTATTGGTTTAATTAGTCTACAGGGGGGCTAGTTTGCCAGAGAAGCACCAGGGAAACAGTCAGTGAGAGGATTTAAAAGTACTAGCTAAACTTAAAGAGATCAGGGTGGAGGCTTTCTCTGCTTTCTCCTACTCATTTTGTTTCTGTGCTTGTAGACTCAGCAGTTTTTGGCACTTCTCCCTTGGTAATATTTCTATATTTTTATGATCCTCTGCTGGTGGACCCCACTGACATATTGTAAGTATAAAGTATCTGCTGTGCACCTTCTCTTTACTCCGTAGCTCTCCTGACAAGCAATTCTTTTTAAGAATCTATCCAGTGTGCTCTAAAAATAATCAACATTTTTGCTCTTACTTACCAGCCTCCCACTTCCCCGCTTCTCCAAGCACTACAGTAGTGGTCTCAGAGAGATGTCTGTAGGTTTCTTTTTGTTTTTAAGGCTTTCTTCTTTCTATTATGTTTGTTTCCTTCTTCAAAATCTTGATGGAAAGAACATGACTACTTTCCCTTTGGGGAACAAAGAGCCTAATTAATCTGTAATTTTTCTCATGGAGAAAGAGAAGTCACTGAACTTCAATGCTCCAATAACCTCTCTACTTTGTCTGTGTTTATCCTGGCCAGTGCTGCTTCACGTGGTAAAAAAAACCAAACTAGGATACATATCCTAATCCTGTTCTGAATGAAATTGAGGGAAGTTTTGCTTTGACTGGTGATGATTGACGAACAAGGACTTTGCAAAACAAGGATCAGGTTGTGCACTGCACTGAAGGAATTAATTACATCACCACTAATTTTAGTGTGGGAGAGGATAAGTTCAAAGTAGTATCAACAGGTGATTTTTTTTCAAATCACCATTTTCTCTGATTTTCTCTTTGACTCGGAAGAGCCACTGCTGTGAACAGGCAGGCAGAGAAGGTGGAGGAGGAAAAAGTGCTTGAGGGAGATGACTGACAATGATTTTCATTTTTCTCTTCGCAGGAAAAACACACTTTGGATCCTTGTTATGATGAAAGACCCATCTAATCTGAACTGAAAATAATTCTATTCTAAAATTTCCAACTGAGCCCAAATTTATGAAAGTTGTAATTCTGAAAAAGATAAACGTATTTTTAACTATTTAAACCATTAGAAGATTGTAAATAGGTACAATCACGTGTGTTTGCATTCTGTGTTTAAATATGTATATAGTGTTTCTAATGAATGTCCTGAATATTTGTATAAAAATACTAACATAACCTCAAAATTGTAAAGCTGCAATGACATTTACCATCCCTAAAGTTATACATTAGACCTAAACCTATCTGGTTTTATGTTTCTTATAGGAGAAAATTAATGGTTTTGAAATGCTTCAGTTTTGACAAGAGTGCAATTAAAGCAGTGGTGAAAAACTCCTCCGGCATTTCAGGGAGGCCTTAAAAATTTTTTATTTCTCTGTTGATAGGAGGCAGTGTAAAAAAAACCTAAAGAACACATGTCAGAGCAAGAACCAAAGTTTGGCAGGAGAAGTGCTGAACTTCACACACTCAATACCTCCCAGGAATCGGCTGGGAGCCCACTGAAGTCAATGGGAATTTTTGACTGGCTTCAATGTGCATTGGATCAAACCCAAAAGGGTTCTATTCAGCAAAATACTTTGGTGGATTTTGCTTCATGCATGAGCTTAATGACACTTTAGGAGGTATTTAAAAGTCATGCACACTTGCATTTTTTTAATTCATGAAGATCTCTACCGTGTGAGTTGTTGCATTGTAATAATAAGAAAAATCTTGAAGCAGTTGTCTTTAGTTGTCTAAATGCACAAAGAAATCAAAGTTCAAGAGGAGATGCTGGGCTACACTTCTCAAAGGAACCACAAAAAAGACAACTATTTCAGAATGGGAAGTGAGAAAAAGCAGACATTATAACCAGGGGGTTTTCCAAGTTTTAAATATGAAGTTAAATTTACACTGTGGTAGGACTGAAAGATGAAAGCTAAAGGTGGTGTAAATTGGCATATCAATCACTCAGATTAAAGGTTTGGTTCATAGTGTCCCTGCCCCAGAAGGGAAAAGAAATGTGAAACTGCATTTAATAAAAATTTTCATTTTTGGATTCTAGTCACTCCGGTGCCAGTGACCACTTCACCTACAGTAGAGCTATTTGTAAGTGAGAAATAGATTATGCGTTTTTTTTAATTTTAAAAATAGGAGTAGAAGAACTGCTTAAATACCTATAGAAATTAAAATGCAGCAGAAAATGCAGCCCTACAGACTTCAGCAGCTAGGAGCTATTGAAATAAGATTAAAATTTTCAGAGAGAACATTTCTTTTTTTACATTAAAGAAGAAATATTCTTGGGGTGAGGGGGAGAAAAGTAGATATGAAGTGGGTAATAAGTCAAAATGGATTAGAAGCTAAATCCCAAATTTGGATCTAGACAGGTTTCAAAATTCATATCTCATTGTATAGGCTGAAATCTGAGGCCTGAAGACACAGCATTTGAGAAAGTTTGGATTTGCATTTAGTACTAGAAGTGATATTTTGAAAGGGTATTTTTCATTAACTTTTAGCAAGGGTGATTCTTCATGTCTCTCAATAAAGTGGGCCCCTTAAGTTGGTATATTGTACTTCTGTGGGTTTTTTAGCCATTTTACAGTGATTCAGCTATGTGGACCTGACTTACTGTTCTGATGCAGACATGTTTGATACGCACTGCCCAGGGAGGCTGTGGCTTCTCCATCCCTGGAAGTGTTCAAGGCCAGGCTGGATGGGGCTTTGAGCAGCCTGGTCTAGTGGGAGGTGTCCCTGCCCAGGGCAGGGGGGTTGGAACTAGGTGGTCTCTAAGGTTCCTTCCAACACCAACTATTCTATGATTCTCTGGTAATCACAAATATATATACTAGGTTCTCTTAATACCACATGAGAGAGTCCGGTAAGTATAGTCACCACATTAGCATCCTGCTTATCTAGCAACCAAAACATTTGTGCAATTTTATCACAGCACTCAAAATGAGTCACTGGCCACCCCTGGGGGATGCTTCCATCAGATGCATTGTCATTTTCTGTAATGACAATCCAGCAGTGTGAAACCTGAGAAACAATAAACCCCTAATAAGGGTAATCAGAAAGCCCAGCCCTCGCAGGCCCACGTTCTGAGGTCAAGTGACTCATGTAAAAGTAATCCAGGCCGGTCATGAGACAAAGTTTTTGTAGCCACATCAGCTTTCCAGCATTTACTGCAGCTCCCAAGTCTGCCTTGTGCTCATTGTGTTATTCAACAGATTTATTAATGCATTGTTCTGAGTTTTAAATTACAGCCCTTAGTGATCGTGTTCATACAGATCTCCCAGTGGCAGGCAGCAGAGAAGTCTTAGAAGCAGAAATGAGTGAACACAGTCTCTGCTCTCTGCAGGATACTGCTCACTTAACTCTATTTTAAGATTAAAACTTTCTATGAAGTTAGCTAGTTTCTCCCTTTTATTTTCCATTTCACAAGGCTGTACTGCAGTTCTGGCATGTGTCTTTTAACCTCAGGAAACAACCTGCCAGACCGCTGTGGGGATTGAGACATTCTTCCAGGCTGGGTTTCTGCCTTGCTTGCTTTTACCTCGAACCATTTCCTAAACTTGAACGTTCTTGTTGAAAGGTTTAGCTCTAAAGCATGAGCTGAGCTATTTACCTCAGGGATTCCAAAACAGGAATTTTAATCACGTTGATTATATCAGATTTCATTTAGGAAGAGCACCGGGTCTTACTTCTTACTCCTGTATTTTACCATGGCAGTGTAGGACATGAATGGCTTCATCTGTCCATGCTTTTTCTCTGCTTCTTCTGCTTGTGGTGGCAAGGGAAGCATGGATGGTTGACTGTTAGATGGTGACTTTACCACTGTCGATCACAGCCCTGTGTGTTGAAACTGTTGAGGAAGTTGCATCCACAGTATGAGGCTGGGAAAGCTGGGGCAAGGGTGTATAATTCCCCTGCTGTTCCTTTTCTGGGGGACCACTGTGACTTGCACTGCTGCAGATGAATCACCACTGCTTGACACTCAGAACCCTTTGAGCTATATTTATTTAAAGAGGCTGAATAAAAGTAAGGATATTAATAGTTCCCCCAGGGAAAAACCTAGAAGCAATAGTAAATAACCAATATCTGGTCCTCTACTTAGGTCGTACACATAAATGCACAGACTGTCAGTGGCAGTACTGCCCCAGATCAAGGGTGAGTGGCATGTGGACTTGTGTACTGAAAATAAATTAATTTGCAGATGTCCATTGGTGACACAGGGTAGTTTGGGCATAATTAGGGCAGCTAGTTCTCTGTCCTTCACGTACAGGAGAGCATGGCAGCCACCGTCTCAGGGCGCAGTGACTGCAGCCACTGAACTAACCTTTCAGCTGTTGCTGGGCTTTCCAGAACAACCCTGAAGCACCAGGAGAGGGACACCAGGAGGTTTCCTATCCTGTGAGAAAGGGGATTTTCGTCTCTGTGACCGTGGAGTGGCAAATTTGAAAGCACAGCAGTTACTACTACTAGTTACTAGTACTTTCTTTAATGAATAAATGAATAATGGTCAAAGAAAAGCAGGAGAGGAAGCAGCATTCATAACTCAACTGATGTGCTGTGTCTTTCAGATAGTCATCATGCTGGACTTCCTCATCCCACAGAAATGTGACTTGGAAACTTTACGAAACCTCCTAATTGGTGCGCTTTTGGGAAATAATGCTTCAACTGGTCACAGCATAGAAAGAAGGAATGAGGAGGCTTTCAATGACAGCTCTTCTCAAGAAAGAACTTTTACCCGGTTTTACCAGTTTCATTGGCTCTGAGACATGAGGTGCAGGAAAGATTTCCATCTACTAGAAGCAGAATTTTTGTGATCAAGGCATTTTCATTTCACATACTAAGTTTAAGACGTAAAAGATGCCACTGGTACAGATGGTTGTGAATTTACAAGGAGTGAGATGTGTTTTTAATTTAGGGACTAAACCTGGGTTTGTTCTTCCTTGGTCCATCTGTAGATTAAAATACTTCTCTCATATATCTGTGAGTGGTATCTTTTAGGGCTTAGGCTTTTTATGTGAAAATAATATTTGGACTTGGAATGGAGGACTACAGTCTGGCTTTAGGTTAGGTAACACTAAATCAGTCACAAAAATCACAGTCCCAAATAACTAAAGTGTCCAACATTCATTATTTTGGCTGCTGTATTGGCTCCGAGGGCACTGTTAACCCTGACGGTCCCTGCCCAGCCTACCCCAGGGCTTTTCCCATCCTGCCTATGGCCCAGGACCCCATTTCAACTCCTTCCTGAGCTATGTTGCAGGTGGCTGCTTTAAATTGTTTGGATTTCACAGGGTGATCCCTGACCTGACTCAAGTCATCCCCCTGCCTTCATTAGATGATCACTAGACCGTCGATGGGACCTGTCTCTGTCATTAGCCCAGACTTGCTCAGGTGCCACAAGCTGGTTGCTCCTCGGCAAGGCCATGGCCAGTGTTGGGGTCACCTGCAGCCCCCAGCTTCTCTCCATATTCCTGCTCCCAGAAGGCCTGACTTTTTCCTCACCCAAAGCCAGACAGTTTCACAGACTTTTCTGTGCTCACTGATATTCTCTATCGGTTTCCATAAAACTGAGTAGGCCTCACGTTGAGATTTTGGTAAGACCGTCTTTACAATTATGAGTGGAAAGGCATAGATTATGTTTAATTCTACATGGTTCACTGATACATGTGTCTTTTTACCTCGAGAAGAAAAGAATCTATATCTATAAAATGACATTCAAGCATACTTTCCAAGCACCAAATGACCTTTCCTCATTATTGCCATTCTACAGTACCTTTTCAAAATCTGAAGCCAGCTTCAAAATGTCTCAGTCTTAGGAGTTTTGCGCACACCTGGTATGCAACTTTGAAAGGCACTACTTCCCTGCTCTAAACTGAGGTTATAATGCAACCAAGAAACAGCCTGTGTTCAAGAAATCCAAAGAACCATTGTATTTCAAAGGAAATCTGAAATCACCCTGCAAGCTCTATAGCAGCACTTACATGAAAACTGAGAAACGCCCTTTCAGGTTTTTCTTTCAGCACACTTAACAACATGGTTAAATATGGGATTGCCAAAACTAAATTAAGGAGTCTTGATGGTACTTACCTCACAAGGAACAGCTTGAAATTCACAGCACCTGGAGGCTGTTGTTTTCATGCTGTTTTGTAAATGACACCATGGGAAAGTGCTAAGCTATCTTCTAGAAATGGAGCTGGGTAAGGAACTATTTGGAATTAATTTGAAAAAATGTTACCAGCAGTAGGTGATCGGTTAATCAATGGGATTTTCTTGCAGAGTTGTATAACTTGGGAAATACCTGTGCTGCAGTCACAACACAAACTGCTCTGCAACATTTAAATACCCTAGCTAGTGCTAGAAATTTAGAGCTGGGATCAATCTATCTGTAACCCAACTGTGGGCAAACTGTAGTTGCTTTTTTGGCAGGTCAGTTACCCAGCCCAGTGTTGCCATGGTCTGCTTATTACCTGCCTATAAACCCCTGAATTTAAATGCTACTTCTCTGTTGCAATCATTTTGTGACTTCAGTCCTTAGTGTCCTTGGCCCAAATTTGGTTCCCAAATGTACAACTGCAACTCTACAACACATTAGCTGAAATCAATTAAGTCTCTTGCAGTTTATAGCAACTGAAAGTTGAATTTGACCAACATACTCTGCTGACCCTCTAAGTGCCTGTATCTTTACTGATCAAATGCAGTGCTTCTGTGCTAGTTTGAGCCAGCAGAGAATTTAACTATGTATCAGAAAATCAACTAAGTGAAGCCTTCAAATAAACTGAGCTAGCCTCTCAGCTTGACAAGCACATGGAAACATGTATCAACACTATTATAATAATCATGAAAACGTAAGAAAGTGGATCTGAAGCTACTTCTGCTGTACATGTACACTCTTACTTTGGGAATAGAGAGGAGCCTCTGTATAAGGCCACGTTCTTCTAAACAAATTAATTTAACTCCAGGGACTATCATATGAAAAAGATCTACCACATTATGATGCGTCTCTCTGACGTGACAGCTTTGAGACTCTGGATTAATCAGACCTCTTTGACTCCTTTTTGCTGAATGATTAATATATAACAGAGGAACATTTAGATATCTGAGACTAGACATATAGGAATAGGAACGTGTAGGCCTGCCTGAAAAGTAAAAATATGGACACTCCCATGTTAAAGATGACAAAGATCTTGCCAGAGGCAGATGTCTCAGGATAAGGGGAAAGTTAGGGAGTATACGAGTCTACTCAGATTTAAATTAGGAGCAGCTGTAGTGAAGTGTAAAGTCATTAAGTGCAGTATCAGGCTCAGAATCTCCAATTATCTCACACCATCACTCAAAGGGTGGTATCTTATTCAGTGAAGCCCATTGCAATCCTTGTATTGTTCTTCAGCTAGCAGCTTCCATCTTTAGCTCACACGCTAATTGTTAGTCTTTTTATAATGAATATATTTCCTTTGTACTGAGAGCAAAGGAGGTGGAGATTTTCCCTCAGAGGGTGAGTGACGGTAATGCTTTGGTTGATTGAATGGTGTTTCAGGAAGGGGTTGAGAAAGCCTTGAGAGGCTTTTGCGATAGTGCTTCCTGAGATTAGATTTACTGTACTCTTCTGGTTGCAGATATTTGTTATACAGAAAGTCAAGCAAAACCCAAATCCAACTAAATAAAGTCTTTTGCTGGTCAGTGCCTGGCTCGCTAGCTGTTTATTAGCTACCTCCCTGGTGTTCTGCTTTTCCAAATGGCTGTTTGCAACTAAATAACTGACTCTTAGTGTCCAGAGAATGAGGATGGTGTAGGACAAAGATGTCTCACTTGGGTGGCTTAGGTTCTGAGCAAAGGTCCTATGGTAGAAGACAGAGCTGCCTATGTAATTTCTGTAGCAAGAGGCTGCCAACTGCAACATGGATATCCAGTGATTTATTCTTTTCCTCTTCTCTCCTGCCAGGATTATAGTGTCAGCTGATGAAGTGATAGTTATGTACATAACTAGATCTTCATATTCACCCTTCTTCTATGGCCTATTTCTGTATGTGGTGAAGTCAAAGGGAAAGTTTCCACTGAATTCATTGATGCAGAATAAAGCCTTCGGTGGGGTTTTTTGAGGTGGGGATTTTTGTTGTTTTTTTAAAAATATATATATATAGCGGAAATGTTGGTCTTCAGATGTGCCAAGTCAGAGCAAGGTTTCCCTCTTTTTTTTTTCTTTTATGAAATGTTACAACAAAGCTGACAAATCGAGGTGGAATATTTTCTTCCAGCATATCCAGTCACATCAGAGTGTAAAGGATGCGAAATAGAAAATTGGTATAGAAATGAGTAAACCGATAATGTGATTATAGCATACATTTCTCAAAGAAAAACAGCTGGTGAATTTCATACAGAGTCCCCTCCATGCCGTGTAATAGCAAAACAACGCATTCCAACAGTAAGATAAAGCTAAGGACTTTCAGAGTGGCAGCCTATATAATGTACTCACAGGATCTTGCTGTTGATTCAGAAAGTCCCGTGTGATCAAAATCTTCCGCCCTCCCTTCTGGTTGTAGTTTAACACTTTCTAAGAGCAAATTACATGGTAACAAGATTTGTGAAAAAGACTGAGAAGAGAGAATCAAATCGGTTTGGGAGCTGATATTTACAAAGACTCTGTGCACTGATAATCTGTTGTGGAAAAAAAGTTTGTCTCCGTGGTATATTCAGCATCACAGAAATGATCGAGGGGAGAGGGAGAATCTTGCTTTTATCTCTCAGCTCTGCAACTCGTTGATGCTCATTTACTTTCTTATCGTAGTGTCCCACACCTTCAGCATCTGTACTGGGTTTTGCATCTCGGTTTCTGCTTTTCTTCCTTGCTCCTAAACAGTCTGGGTCTTTTTCCATCTCTCTGTTGCCTGGGTCTTGTTAGAGCAGCCTCTGAGTCATTCTGTCACTGCAGCAGCTACTGTGTTACGGCAGATGCAATTCCAGGCAAAGTCCAGTTCATCCCTCAGGCTCTGTGGAGATCTGAGCACAGAAGATAGAGTTTTCTAAGAGTTTTGCTAACAAACCGCTGAGCAGATACAGACTGAAATATTCAGGGGCCTATAAACCAGTATGCATGGACATCCATCAGGACAAAAAAAAAGCAGTACTGGGATGATCTATCTGCCAAATCTGAAGCTCCTGCTCAAAAAGCACAGAGCAGACCTAACAAATACCCTTAGAGTGCTCTAACATGGTGATTCCTCTATGTTGTTTTGTTCCTGAGGAAATTGCTTGTTTACTTCTGAAAAACAAGAATGTGAAATGCTTCAGTTTAAACAGGTAAAGTTTGGAAGACACGTGAAGAATTGAAGGAAAGCCTTATTGTAGAAAGGACAGAAAAAATGCTTCAGTCCTTGCTTTGTGGGGAGGAAGATCTCCAGACTAGCACGTTTTCAGATTTCCATGAGTTCTTCTGGTTATCTCTTTTTTTTTTTTTTTTTTCCTTTTAGCATTTGTTACATGTTAAGAAATAAGAATGGGAGAACTACCTGCTGCCAAGTTCATGGATACATACGTTAACACATGTATTTGGCATAAAAATAAATAGATTTACGCAGAAGTACACATGTACACTTACTTATATATTCAAGGTAATTTCCATACCTAGGTATAATGGTTTGGGATAGTGTTCTGCCTTAAATAGCCTTATTAGAAGGAAACTTATTTATATCAGTTGCAGCTACAGACAGCAGTCTTTTTAATGAAGTAAATGTATCTCTCACAACAGGTTAAAGTCAAATGTGATACTCGAGAGTCTCATTCTCTGCTAACAGTTAAGCATTCCAATGTGAAGCAATTTCCAAAACACTGGCATCTGCAGTAGACTCCTTCCTTGAAGTTAGCTAATGTTTTAGCTCTAATTGGACATTAGAGCATTAGGAATATTTCATGTTTTAAATGTTCTCATCAATATGTTCAGTCTCTGACAGGAATATAACACTAGTAAAATTAGAATACTATATCAGCCCGAAAAATGCTTACATCCTTGCTTTGGACAAAGAGAAAAGAAACACCCAAAATATTCAGATCATTATGTTATTTTTTCCCATTTTTTCCTCACCAGTTCCTACAGTTCTGTGGTTGCTGCTGTTTTCTTACAGGATATTAACAAACAGAAAAAGAAATTTAATTATGTTTATGGTTTTTGGTGCTGTTCTAGGGAAATACATTTTCTAGTCTTTCTGTGATGAAGCACTTGCCAGTGAATTCAAAGTAGGCCTCAATTTCATGGTTATCTGTGTTTTGTAAGAACTGTCTTCAGATTAATGGTCAGCTCAAAAGCTTTTCAAAAATTTCGATGGGCTGTTGGGACTATCTCTTCTGATCTTTTACTTAATCTGAACCAGAAAACTTCACTTGGTGCTATGTACAATGCTCTAGGATGAAAAACACATTCTTCTATGCCAAATATGATTTAAATTAATTAAAACCCCTGTTATATAGTAATGCTGACCAAAACATAGTTGTTCCAAGTGTGTATGGGTCAGCAACACTTCATTTCTGTCAGTTCAGCAGGAATCCCATCAGGACTTCTGGCACATATTTCTGTCTTCTCCAATGAGCCCTCAGAAACCTCCACAGGGACACACAGGGCTGCATCATACTCACCTTCCTTCCCAGCATAAGGTCTGGAAGAAAGTGCTCGCTGTCAGTCACCTGCTAGTGAGTGACAGGGAAGTCTTGGTGGCACAGGATCTGAGCAGAAAGGGTTTCCAATAACCCACAACCCCTTGTTGTGCTGCTTGTGCTTATGGGGTGGGATGGGGTGAATGAAAACCAACTTTCTGAAGGAACATCAAAGTGAGAAATGACAGAGCAGTCTACCAAGTTATTCAAGGTATTTGAATGGGCTTCTGGAAAAAAAGGAGAAAAACAATTATTGACTTCAATATGAAATAATGTAAATAATTGCTTCTCAACATGCTATTTGCTGGGAAAGGGGGTGGGGGAAAGTTAGGGTTTTTTTTTAAATTTACCTATCACCATAAGAGGCATGGTTCTAGTTACAATACGTAGCTAACGTTGTTCAAAGTAAAGCTTTCATTTAGAATGAAATTATATTGGTGATATTATTGACTAAAAAACCTCTCTGCCACTTGAATGAATGCCTTGAAACTAATGGCTGAAGTAAAACCACGACTTCATTCCAAAGTCTACTCAAGATTTTGTTTTGTTTTCCGAGATACTCATACTCATTGTAAAATTACATCAGCTGGATTGTTATTCCTACGTTAAGTTCTAATATGCAGAACGGTGATGCAAATTTTATCTTCCAAAGATCTTGGAGGTAATCCATTGTTTTCAAAAAATGAATAGAAATATTTCTATTGGTCTTCAGTTATGCAAGCAGACTGCCAAATTGCTCTACCTGTGTTCTATTGGTTGAGATTTAATTTTCTTTTTGTCTTTCTGTAAGTCAATAATTCTTTGACTTTTAAATGAATAAATAACAAGTTGGCTTGTCCTTCGTTTATTCTCTTCCCCCGTATCTTTGTGGGTATACCACTTGAGCCAGTAGAAACTGAACATCATTTCTGTACTGAAAATAAATGAAACTTGCAAATTTCTTCTTTGCTCTGAAGTGATGCTCAGTCAATAATCCTAGATAGTTACAAGGTAAATGTTTTACCTTGGCTTTGTGCTACCAACTTGAATTCTTTTGGAGGAAAGAAATACTTTTTACACTTTTTACGCTTTTGTGTTTCCAAACATTAATATTTTAAAATTTTATTTGTCCACTTTCTCCTTTAAGAACCAAAAATTTTGGTTACTAATATTCTGTGTTTCTCACTGCCTTAATTTTCAAGTGATGCAGTTGGTCTGAAAAGATGGAAATAATATCTCAAAGTAGAAGATTCTTTGCTCTACTGATCTAAGTCATATACATTTTGCTACAGGACAAGAGGAGCAGTTAAAAACAAACTTTTTAATCTACTGGTGGTAGGAAATGTTGAGAACAAAGAAAAGAGCTTGAATTTAATATTTTGAGGGCATGAGCTTGCACAATCAAAACACAAAGAGCATCTGGTTGTTAATAGGCAGGTAATGATCTATATTCTCCAAACCTCATGTTCTGCTTTGCATCAGCCTCTGTGCTTGGAAGAAGAAAAAGGAGAAATTTAAGAGTTTATGGGGGTACCTTGGAAAGAGTGGGGGGAAAAGAAGAGAGGGTAGTTCTGTAGTAAATTAAGCTCTCATTATACAGGAACAGCTTGTTGAACAGCTGAGATCTCAGGTGAAATGGGGCCTCTTTGCTAGTGCTTCCTCCCTCTACATCAGAAATGTCTTGTGCACTGTTAGTGTTCTTTCTCTTCAAATACGTCGGGGGGGGGTGGTTTGTTGGGGTTTTTTTTTGAGGAACTGCTCTAAAAAGTTCTTCTGAATATCACTAAACCAATTGAGGTCAAACAATTTAGTATGGGAGGAAGCAGTAAATTTTAGGGACTGTGGATTCCATTTGGGAATATGTTAAGGGAAACCTGTAAATATTAGGTTATCATGAGAATCCCAACCCACGTGATTATAAAAGCTACATCAAGACAGTTGCAAGTCATGCACGGCATAGTCTAATGTATCATTTAGAAATGCAGATTTACAGTCTGAGATATCTGTAATTGTAACAGCTGCAGTTTCTGTTTGTTTGGGTTTTTGTTTATTTGTTTTGTAGGCAGTTATTACTGTTCCTTATAAATGTCATCTTGATTTTTGGGCTTTTAATAATTTGCTCAAAAAAAGGGTAAATGTGCAATGGAAGATCGTTCTTTGTAACTTCATGAACAAAATCTTATATCCTTGGATCTTATCATCCTATCTGCCTGGATCTGACCTCCTTACTGGAGTCTACAGTATGTGTGTTTAACAGTGTAGCAGCCATAGGATCGCTTGCATTTTTAAGTATCAATAGTATGTTAAACATTTTTTCGGAGATGTGGGTATAATAACTGCTGGCTAAGTATCCAAATAGCATATTTAGTCACTTTTTCCCTTTTTCATTTGCATTAGTTTCTTCATAGGGTTTCATAGGGTTTTTTTTGGTTGTTCTTAAATTGGTTTCAGAAAAGTCACAGTAAGACAGTAAAACTTTCTTTGTGAGCAAGAATTTTTTGACCTACTGGATAGAGAGAACAGTGTATTTCACTAATGTTTATGAAAGACATGCATTTCAGAAGTCAAAGATTTTAACATTGTGTCACTGTAAACATGAGGTTTTGATTTGCACTGCAGAGACCATAGTTAAATTCTTTATAGTGATACCTATAAAGAGATACATATAGAGAACAGAGAAACCTATGTTAAGGTTTGAAGGGCACAGATGCAATCAAAATAAATCTATTTCAAAATGAAGCGGTTATGTATAATGGTCATACGGTTTCCTTTCCAGAAAGGATGCACAAGTTAAGATACTATTGTGTCATGAAATACAGCTTTTAATTGATCTCAGGTTTTGTTTTGTTTTGGTTTGGTTTGGTTTTTTTTTGCCATTGATCTTGCTTTTTGCTGACTTCAGCATGTGAAGCACCCGATCAGTCATGAGCATCTGTTCACAAATAGTTAGCTGCTCTGAGATGGCACATTGGCTACAACTGCCTGTTCTGGTCTGGTCCAAAAGTAAATTAGATTGTTCCAAACTTAAGCCAGAATTGCACTAGGCTATAGGTAATAACAATTCAGTGCTGAAGTAAGTTAATATTAATTACTGTGAAGGGTGGCATGAAGGGAAAGCACAGTGTAGAAAGGTGGGAAAACTAATTTATCCCATCTCTAATTAGATAATGGTAATAGGAAAGAAGTAAAATAATTGCATTAAAAACAGTTATATAAGGTTTCAGGATTTCCATGTTGATGTCTTGAGTGTCCACATAGTGATCCAGAGGGGTCCAATTTTGTTTCATGGAGTTAATCATAGGGTTGTTGCTATGGTATTGTTATTTGAATTTGCTCACTTGTGCTCCTCTGAAGCTGTGGAATTGGCTTATCCCTGCTATTTCAACAAATATTGGGCTGTCATGCAACAATGAAAAGCAAAATGCTGTGACTGTAAACATTTTAATTGACATTGTTTGTCTCCAGTAAAGATTATCTTATTACACTTGTCTAAATCTTCAGTACCTCCACGGGTTGCTTCCCCTTTGATCATTGAACTGAGAACTAGATTTTCACAGAGATGACTTCTGCCTTACTGCGTACATCTTTTATTTAATTTTGGTTTTGCTTCTGCATCTAGAAATGTTTCACGAAGTGTTGGACCAAAAGGTTCTGGTTCCTTGTATTACAATTCTATTAAAAATATCTCTCTTCCAACTTGATTAGAATTTAAGCTCAACCTTGTGCCATTCCATAGAATGCATGGTGGGGTTCTTGACCCTGGGAGCAATCAGCCTGGTTTTAGCTCTTGGTCATCAGAAACATCTCAGTTGTCTGGGTTTTACTGCCATTTAGACTGAAAAAGGGTAGATCGCTCTAGCAGTAGAAGCCACTGTTAGCCAAACAGTGTTAGGTGTATGCTGAAAGGCAGTGGATCAAATTGCATCTCCCAGCTTCCACTGTGTCTTTCCAAGTCATCGTTCAGCAGCATGACTGGATCTCCTTCGATATGCCACCTCGACCTCTGCCATTTGGGTTACTGTAGCTCGCAATGGTGCCAGTGATGGGGTGTCACCTCTGTCGTAACCTGTGCTGCAAAAGGAAGGGGCTCTCTTCGAACGGGTTTCCTAGTGGCTCCATAACAGAGGACGTGAGATGAGACTCACAACCCTCAGACTCCCTCAGGTTCTGTGAGACTGTGCTCTAGGGCCACATGCTCTCCTGCCTGTTTCTTTTTTTCATTTCCATTTAACCTGTCCCTGTTACAGGCACTTTCTCTCTCCCAGCTCCTTTCTCAGTCCCGCCTCCATTCCTTGCTGTTCACATTCAACTGACGTAAAATGGCAGCCAAGAAAAAGCAGTACCCAGGCTTTATTCTGCTCTTTGTGTTATGACAACCACCAAGTACTTTCTGTAAGTGCTTTTAAATTCCTGAGCATTAACTTACAAGCCTATGTCAGACAGACCCACACTAGGAGGTTCATACTGTAACTTTCCTTGTGTCACTTTCATAGGAGTTAAAGAAATGAAACATGAGTAAAAACTTGTGTACATACTGAGCTCTTGGGTTCAGATAAATTAACACCAACTCTGCTGAAAGTTTACCGTTTTGTTTTGGGAATAATGTCTTCTGTGTCTTGGTAAAAAGTCTTTTGCTTATCTAGCAAGATGCTGGAAAAGCTTCAAGTCTTTCTTGTGATGACTGGCTACTACTTTGCACTTGCTTCATATTTTGCTGGGATATGTTAATCTAGTTTGTCATCTGTTGCTTTTTGGCCCACATTCTATTCATATCAGAGTGGTGGATTCTCTGAAGAGTGTTTATTTTAGAATAGAACAGAATAGGCTATTTCAGTTGGAAGGGACATACAACAATCATCTTGTCCAACTACCTGACCACTTCAGGGCCAATCAAAAGTTAAAACATGTAATTAAGGGCCTTGTCCACATGCTTTTTGAACACTGACAGGCATGGGGCATCAACTGCCTCTCTAGAAAGCCTGTTCCAGTGTCTGACAACCCTCTTGGTAAAGAAAGGCTTCCTAATGTCTGGTCGAAACCTCCCCTGATGGATGGATCTTTGAACTACTCCTATGTGTCCTATCACTGGATATCAGGGAGAAGATTTTCTGCAAAGTTATCTACCAGTAGTACTACTGAGATGCCGGTTCAGGGGAGTTATGCTCTTTTTTTTACTGGTTCACAGATCTGTATCCTTTTCTTAATCATGGCTTTCTGGAGATGTTCCTTCTTATTGTGTAAAGACTAAATGCAAGTGAATTTCAGAAGAACATCTTGACTCCCAGTATCCTCTTTTCCTGCTAATCAGCTCAGTGATGTTGCAGTCTTGTTTGTCAGTAAAAATACAAATTTAATACTCAGCTGTTTCATGTAGTAAAACTAGTGAATATAAACCTACTACTTTTCCTGCTGAAGTGGTCTAGATTCACTTGACATCAAATTCATTCTCTTACAGAGCCTGTATGGTAAATACGGTCTCTTTCCTCACCCTGAGAGTTTGCTTTGGGTTTTAGTTGTCTTTAACCAGGCCATTTGACCTGTTTTACACAACTTCTTCTTGCTTGGTGCAAAATTTCTTTCATAATCAGTCTTATAAATGACTATGGCATGAACTCCCTATGAACCCCACAACTTGCCTCCAGCATTTCTTACAGATCAGCTGTGGTGTAGTAGGCAGTGAGGAAAAAAAATTGATGCTTAGTCAAATACTACCCCTTTTCCTCAATGTCATTATTCATTAAAGGACATTTGTCACAAAAGTGTTGTCCTGTGCTTTTTTATGGTTATCTCCTGGAATTCAAGAATAGTGCCATATGACGTTTCAATCTGAACATCAGGAAACACTTTTTCACTGTGACAGTGACTGAGCACCAGCACTGGTTGCCCAGCGAGGTTGTAGAATCTCCATCCTTGGATATATTCCAAAGCCATCTGCACATGGTCCTGAGCAACCTGCTTGAGCAGGGGGCTGAATCAGATGACCTCCAGAAGTCCCTTCCAACCTCAACCATTCTGTAATCCTGTGACTCTTTTTACCTTTTTCAGCTTTCTTTTGGTAGCATATAAACATTCTTAACAATTTATTTGGCTTGATTATTTGACTGACATTGGAAAAATTGTATTTTGTTGTTTCTGTGTTTTTCATTGTATGAGCAAGTGTCTGTTGGCTGAAGTGATATTTTTAGGATATTATAGCTGCTAAAATGTCTCATCGTCTTGTCTGAGAGGACTACCAGGGCAGTTAATTTAATTTCTAGTGGCCTATAACAATTAAGGGGTTTGCAGTGACAGTTTCACTTCCTTTTTAGTTTCAAGGACTGAAGTTTGCGTGTACATTTTTTCACCCTGTATTGTTCTACATATGCAATTTCCTGCGCTGCTTGGGACTCATCTTCCTGGCTCTGGCTAGCACAAATGTTGGACTGTACTCTGTCGCTATAAGGTTCTCCCTGAAATCAGTAGGTATAAACAGGTGTCTCCAGGACAGTTACCTCATCCAGAGATAGCTGCCTATTAACTTTCAGGGCAGAGTAAGCAAGTTGTTTAGTGGACACGTTTAACTTCTGTCTGCCTGAAGGTAGAGGAGGTGAATTCAGCTGTAGGCTTCTGTGTGCTCCTTCCCTGTTGCCTTTTTTTCCAGAGTGACTCTGATGTCTTAGGAGATTTTCTGTTTACATTAGCATGAATATTATGTGAAGTCCTGCGCTTTAAGAGACAGGTGGGGTTGCTCTGCCATCACCCAATACAACAACATAGTGAACACGTATTCATCTTTGCTCTGGAAGATTTATTACTGGACTCTTTCCACCCCCTTGCCCTGGGGAGAGCAGTCCCTTAGCCTTCTGTTTTTTATTTCCTTCTTATAGAAAGATAGGCATCCTTCTAGCTGGCTGAAGATCTCATGCTCTGACTTAATTGCTATTTATTTCATAGTGTGAGGCTGCTCTGCATAACTTGGCAAGCACATAGCTGTCTTGTGTACCATGCATCAAATACATATAATTGCAGATTGAAAAAATGCTCTGTAGTTATGTGTATTTAATTTCTGCCTGAATTGTTCCCTCTCCTTGAATGTACTGCTTCAACTTTTCTCATCTGAGTGAGAAGGGTATTCCTTTTCCACGGGGCTTTCCTCAGTAGTGGTAAATAAAATAGGCCTTACAGGGCACATTCATATGGCTAAACTGTCCTCCTGCTCCCTTCCCACTCCTCATAAATGGGGTTGCCTGTGCTGCCAGCGAGGCACACTGACCCTCTGGCTTGCCTGGTTCCCGGAAGGGTAGTTGGGCTGTGTCAGGGAGACGGCACGTTGGTATGAAGGCACCCTGGCAGCTCAACAATTGGGCTATTGTGCGCCAGGGCTCAAGCCTGTATCCTCACTGTGTTTCACTTGCTGGTGTGGAAAGCCTCTGTGTTTACTGGGTACCTGAATGCAGTAGCTATAATTTCTTTTCTTTTGCCTGAATGGTGGCCCAAGCACATTACCAGTGTCAAGACACTTGAGGGGGCTGGTGGCTCCCTGGCGCTGGGTGTTGGGAGTGTTGGGATCTCCTTGGGTGGGTGATGGCAGGGCCTGGTAGCCAGGACCCTTCCCATCTCCCCAGCCAGGAGCAGGGCAGCTGGGGGGCAGCAGGACAGCCCCAGCCCTGGCACTGGGCACCTCCATGGGGACAGGGACGGGCAGAGGCCAAGCAGGGATGTGGGTCAGGGGGTTGACCCTGCTTGGTGGGGCCCATGGCCATGTGGGGCAGGGCTGTGGGGAGCTGGAGACCGGCCCTGGGGGGCTGCAATGGGGTCCTGGGCCATGGGAGGGGTAGGGGGTTTCTAGGGGGGTTGCAATGGGGTCCTGGGCCATGGGCGGGGTGGGGGAAGCCCCAGGTTAATTTCATTTAATTTCGTATTTCTTTCTGAGCTCCTTCTGGGTGAGAAGTGAGTGGAGCCGTGCTCCCCCTCAGATCCCACTGCCCAGTTCTTGGCGGGTTTACCACAGCACCCCTCACAGGGGGGCTGGTTCTCAAGGTGCCTGCTGATGTCTCCTGGGCAGCACCTTTGCCATGTCCCTCCAGTGCAAATGGGAGTCCAAAGACTGCTGTCCTGGTGTGTAATCACAGCTGATTTTCACGTAGGAGAAAATGGCAAAAACCATGATGTACTATTTAAATTTATAAGTAAAAATGAATGATTTTGATTTGTTCTGCCTATTTCCAGCAGTATCTTTTTTCCTCCATGTGTCCCCACCACCACCAGTTTGGAGGCTATGTGTTCCCAAACCTCTTCGCATACTGGCTCAGTCCCTTCGTGCCCAGAGTCTGGGGCTCTCAGAGACACAGACTTCTCTGCTGCAGCATGATCTCTTTGCCCCATGGTTCTTCACTGTCTCCTGATCATTCCTGGATGCTTTCTGAGCTTACAAGTGAAAGAGTGCAACCTGTGCACTGTATAATGTGCATTAATCATTTTCTATGGTGGTAAACTGCAAACCAGACTGGTTTACTGCATAGAATTACTGAGATAGATAGATAGCTATTCTCAACTTGGTAACAAGTACTGATTTTATTAAGAAAAGTTTTGCTTTAGTATATCAGGTAATGGTTCTTTAATTGTGGGTAGTTAGATGTAAACTATTTTTTATTATTATTTTTCTTTTAATTTTTAATGAATACGTTTATCTTCCCAATACCTATCCTATGCTGCTTTCTGAAATGGTGCTATATAACCTGTGATACTAAAAGCAAATAAAAAAAGATATTAATATTTCTTTATTGTCTTAAGAGTGATCATTTTTTTGTTTCTGAGCATTTCAGATATTGTCTTGCTTTAAAAGTCCAGTCCTTCGCCGCATGGACGCAACAAAGCACTGGCCACACAAGGTATGGTTTTTATTTGTGTGTCTCTCGTAGGAATCATCCGTAATTTAGGTTTAATGTGCTGGGGTTAATAACTCTCTTCCTTTTGCTAAATGTTTCTCTAACATTCGTACTAACTGACTTTCGCTCTATTTACTTCTTATTTGATATTGTGCTCTTAATTTACTTGGCCTCATGGTACTGTGATTATATTATCAGTGAATTTAAAATTCAGTTTGATTATATTGTCAGAGAATTTAAAATTTGGATCTGCTGTTTTCCTTTGTCTTCTTGTACACTTCTGAAGAGGTCTTTGTGCCTTTCACACACATTGATGCCCACTGTTCATTTGCATTCCATCTCTTATTGTGTTCTGCTGCCTTGTCTTTGCATCTGGTGCTAGTCTGAACTTCACAGTCCGTTTATTTTTTTGCTGTTTTGCCCTACACTGATGTCACATACATGCAAAGATCTCTGAGTCACTGCTTACTTTCTCAATATGGGGGCATTTTTTTCTTGTCTGCAATCCTTTGCATAATGACTTGTCTTGTCAGAATTTTTGCATGTGACCCCATGTAAAGGGCATTTCATTATTATCTTTTTTTTTTTCCACAATAACCATACATCTCTGGATTTTGTTAATCTCTCCTTCTTTGTGTTTGTATGCCTGCTTTTGTCAAAATTTCAGTAAATTTTCATGCTTTCCTTGCTCTGCCTTCTGAAATACCTATGTGACTGCTTTGCTTGTATTCTCTGTTTGGATGTGAGCTTGTTCACTAGGCATGCACATGTCTTTAGTTCTCTGTAGAGTTAATGGGATCTCTAAGCATTCTCATTTGAGTGCTTGGATTTTTGTCCTGTCATTATTCTGTCACAAATTAGTTCAGCCTGTAGAGTTTCGTAATTGCACGAATCAGTCATCTTTGTGTAGTTTGCCAAAGCTCTGACCCATTGTTCTGCAGGTTCTTGATTGATGGAAAAAGGAGTCTTTCATGTAACCGGATGTTTTAATGAATTGAAATGCTCAGGAGCACTAAGATTTCTTCCTGCCTGCTGCTGACGTAGTGGGATGTTACTGAAGTATAAGACACCCTTTGCCCATAACAACTGTAACAGTCTGCTCTTATTTTGTTTCCTGTTTTCTAGAGCCGTGTTGCAATCTGTTGTTTTCTTTCTGTGTAGTTCTATATGTTCTCTCTTTAAATGCTTAGCCTCTCAGGCACTGGACTATATTTTCCCTTAGTTTATGATTTTCATTGGCTGTAAAATCTCATTGAATTTTGATGTTGTCATTGTCCATCAGCACAAGCAGGGATAGTCAAAACAGGACCACATTCGTGTTTTGTTCCTTCCTTCACCTGTAAGGTCTTCCCCACTCTTGCAAACTTGAGCATTTTGGATTTGGGAAGAGGTATACAACACCGTTCTGACAATGTTACTCTCATCTTTCTGCACCCTTCATCTCTTCACACTGTGTCTGGCCTCTAGGCACTTGTTCCTTATCCTCCTGGCTCTGTTCTGATTCTCTCACAGTTTTGTGTCCCTGTATCTCTGCCCAGTCAGCTCCATGCCTACACACTTCATCAAATCTGTCTCACCTATCCCTTAGGGCATCTTTTCACTGGTTTGCAGGTTCAGTGCTTTTAGCCACCTTTTTGCTACTCCTCCTGACACCTCTTCTTGCCACATCTACTTCTCGTATCTTTTATTCTTCTTTTGCGTAGGAGTCAGGTAGATTCCTGTTCCTTACTTGGGATCTGGCACACATGACGGGAAGTTGGTGTGGCAAAGAAGGTGTTGCTTTATCCCCAGAAAATGTGAGTGGAACAGCAGTTTTAACTGTCAGACCCTAGTTGATGTCTACTGTTCATATGCAAAATTGGATGATTCCTCCAGCACCAGAAGGCTTGTGGCACAACCCATTGAATGCATATTTGCAAAGCACATTTTCCTGATAGAAATGCCATTACCTTGTTCGTTTGTAGTTTCTGCTCTAAAACACATAGCTTTCAAAAAAAAAAAAAAAAAGTCACCAATTTTAATATGGCAAAACCCCCATGTTTTTCTTTCCCTAGTCTTTCAAAAGTGACTTATCTATGATAAGCGGAAAGCTGTTCAGAAAAAGTCAGACTGAGCCAGTAGCAAAAGAGAAAATTTTATCTCCAAAACTTAGTGGGTTAAGGTCACAGAAAAACCAGAGCAGAATCTTACAGAGGAAGGAATAAGACAATTATAATAACAATTGATGATAATAAACTTATCAAAAGACAACTTTGGTCTGACTTTAGGAAAAAGTTAGTGTGGGATCCATTACTTTAGCTGGGGTTGAAATAAGGAAAAGAGTTGTACGGGGGAATAATTTCATTTAAATCTGCTGAATCAGTATGAAAGAAAAAAAAAAGTCATGTCAATAAGAGAGGTCATTACTTAAGGAGACAATCTTTCCCTATTAATGAAGGAAACTATGTGAGCTGGTTATGCACACAAAGAAAGAAAAGAAATAGTGTTAGCACCTGCCATGGCCAACCTTATGATGCTGAATCAAAGGGGTGACTAAAATCTTTCCGTGTCTCAAGAGCATTTTGATCTGTACCTCTTCACTTAGAATAAATTTGTTCCAGATGAGATCAATGTAATTCATAGGTGCAAATCTTTCTTATGAGTTCAAAATATATTTGGGTGTAGTTATATTACAGCATTCTGGATTTCATTTACCAGAGGCCAGAAAGACTCAAGAGGAAGGGCATTTTTATGATACCTGACAGTGCAATTTTGGGTAAAACGAAGCTTACTTCTAAATATAATGTCACTTCAATAAATTTTATTTCCAATCTATGCCCTAATGGAATAACCACTAAATTAACAGCTCAGCATTTAACCTCTGGTGTAATGATGTCTTCAGTGCCTTCCTAGTGCCATTTCTGTTGACCTTGTCAGGTTACTTCTATTTTATAGCCTGCCTCTGTCACTCCTGAGTCTTCTGTGTTTATTTGTGTGCCTTCATTATAATTGCAAACCAGGTCCAGATGCTGTTTCTCAAATGCAATAAGCTGTTTGACCCTAGGACATCTGTTTTGTTTGGTAACAGTACGGCACAAACCTAGGAGAGGGTACAAATCGGGACCAGTTTCACTGGGCATGACATGGAGTGAGAACATTTTGTGAGTATTGACTGTGACTGAGAAGTCACAGATAAAAAGGTGCTACCTAAACCAGATACGATCTTGAAACTTTGTCCCCTGCACTATTCCCTCTGCTCTGTTCCCCTTGAAATGTTCAGCTATTCAAAGCAAACAGTTTACCTTTTAGATAATTTATCCACTCTTATAAAGAGTATCCAGGTTTTGCACTAGTGTGCAGGCTTTAGAAGTCCATTCCAGACTTACCCTAGGATGGTTTACTGTCCTTGGTGTAGGGACCATTTGATATAATCAAACTCCTTTCCACCAGCTGAAATTAATGGGAAATGTTTGGGGAATTGATGCTTTCAACATTTAAAAATCCCATACTTTTTGAAAGCAAGTGGCCTAAGCTGCTTGCAGGTATCCAATGACAAATACGAATTTTGTTTTGGACTTTGTAAGAGTCTTAAGGATAAATGACCTGAATAGTTGTGGGTTTTTTATTATTTTTGCTTGTTTGTTTCTCCCCTTTGGCCCCATCTTACTTTCGTTGAAAGTATTTGACAGGGGCTAGGCAACAGAAGCCCTTTGAGGAAAGAGGTTTGTTGCATCAGGCAGAATATTTTTAATGGGAAAAATACACTCAATGTGAGGTATGTGACATATTGCCAAATCTCATTTGTGCATTTGGCCCCAGTTTGTTTTGAGTTTTGGAACTTGGTGTGTATGGTAGGATGATGTCAGCAAGCTTGTCACAAGAGCAAGTAATGGAAATAACTTCCCCGTGTTTCACAGCTCATCTCCCCTCAGTTTTTAAATTGAGCAGAATACATTTCTACCTATTCTTATTTTTTTTCCCTTACATCACAGTTCAGCTGTGCTCCTGGTGCTCTTCAGTAGAAGGAAGACAAGGCTACATGCATGCCAGTCACCCAAACGGTGCCGAGGCTCAGGGGCTGGCCCTTGATAGTGCTTAACAGTGACCATGTTCCTGTTTGAGCAATGGTTGCTAACACGCTTCTAGGCACGGTTTGAGGAGGACCATAAGCTGAGGACCTTTCCTGGCAAGCAGTATGGATGAAACCATCCAGCTGTGTGGGGGGAAAGGAAAGCTTAACCATTTGAAGGTGAGTCACACTGCACCACTTGCCATCTCAGTGGAGGCCAAGCTCTGGTCTGTTTGAGTTACCTATAGAGGTGCAGTCTAAATGGATTAGCTGACTGACCTGGGCAGGGGAGTGTTCCTCTTGACGCACTCTTGGCTTCTGTGGAGAAATGAAGTGATGTTGGCTTCAGTAGAAATGAAGCTGGATCATTACTTTCTTTAAGCTGTGGCATGGATCAGGGCATTCTACTTTTAAACTACATCTTCAGAAACTATCAACAGGAAAGGGCCAAGAGGTGTTTAAACAGTGCATGTCCTTCTTACGTATCTCTTCAGGTTTCATTTGTTTTTCCCATATTACTCTCCAGTTTTCACTGGAGTGTTCTGGGCTTGCACGTATTTGTGACTTTTATCTCTGCAAACACGTTTAGACTTCACAGCACAGGGTCTGATAACCTATACCAGGGAAGTTGCACTTCAGGACAGGACTGGCAAAACTTGAAAAAGCAAAAGGTTGATGAATGTATCTAAAGATAGCTAAAATCATAATAAAAAAAAGCAAATGTATTATTTTCTTGCAGCCACCTTCTCCCTGTAACTAGTCCGGTTTAAAAGATTCTTGATAAAATACAGCTGCTGACTGACTATTGTTATACTGTTGGTAAGGTATCATAAGTGAGAAGCTGTGACAGATATTTTAAGCTGGGTTTTTGTGCTGAAAGGTCACAGACAGGTATAAAGCAGTAGGTTCTAGTTCCTGATATGTTACCAGGGCTCACCCCCTGCTCAGCCTGGCTGCAATGAAAGGGGCACAGACCTTTCAGAAGCTACTTTATAGTAGTCAGAAGAAAACACTGTGGTTTTGATAGCAGCACTAGATGGCCAGGTTTCCATGGCCAGTATCTGCATTGTTACTTCTGGTCTGTATCTGTGCTGACAGCTACTGAGAACAAGCTTGTGGAGCTGCCAGAGAGCACCTTGTTTTCTCATCCGGGCTCTCTGCCTGATTTCTCTATTACCTGTGACACCAGTCTTGCATGTTCTGTTTTCTCTATGTGCTTCACAAAGTCAATCTGATAATTGCATCTGGAGATCAACAACCTGCTTCACTCTCTCAGCTTGTTACCTACCTGCCTTGTCTTTGCTCATAGGCTGTGTCTCTTTCAGATTTTCCTCATCCAGCAACAAAATTGATCTCTAGAGGTCTCATAACCCTCTGTCTTTCTTCTAATCATAGGGCTGCCTTCATGTCTCTTCTTTTCCTGCTCAAAAACCTGCAGGTTTTCAAAATGAAAAACTGGGACAGCATTTGTAACAAGCACAAAGTAAGGATCAGGGATGCCTATCTGCTTCCACTTGGGCAGGAAGGAGAATGGAAGATGAAGGGCAAATAGTTCCTTCTCACCATATTCAACCAAGCAGAATTGTCCCTTTTCACCCTTTCCGCAAATAGGTGGAAATTAAAGACTGTAATGTCAGCTGTCAAAACTTGAGAGAATGCAGGACTTGAACTTACTGGAACTGGAAGGTGGGTTGGGAAAGGAGGAGAGCAGCATGTAGTTTTGCTGAGAAATAACGCAAGTGGAAGAATGGAGGGATGGAAACAGGGGAGGTAGGAAACAGAAATATTCGAAAGACTAATCTTTCACAAACAGCTATTGGGCTAAAAAATCCCTCTGTGATTTGCTCCAACTGTTCTAAGGACCCCATAAATTTGAGTGGGGTAGGACTTCTGCAGAAGCAGTCTGAACAGGTTTCTTAAGACCTTGCAGGAGATTTTGAAAATTTTAAAAAAGAGAGAGCCTGGAACAATAGGTCAGGTACTGAACACAGACTAGATTTACAGGTTTCTGAGGTGTTTTTTTTTTTAACTCCCAAGATTTTTAAAGGTTTTGGCTTAGGTCTTCAAAATGGTCTACTAATGTGGTTGAGCTCTTTTGAAAATCTGTCCATAAACCAATGTGGAAGAAGAGGTCAGAAGGTGGGGAAGATCCAGATCTACATAAAATCTCAGCTGCCTGTTGTAATTTTCATGGAAAATCTGGCACTTGAGAAGTTTCTGACTTCTTGATCACTCCAGAATGGCTCATGGCCCACACTTGTAAAATAGTAGAGAAGTCACTAAGTAGAAAGTCAGCAAACTTGCTGTAATATATTATCCACAGATGTATCTTCTGGTCAACATCCTCTTTTATTTACTGGCTGTTATGTAGGACAAATGTTCCTTGTCTAAAAGGTAATTTTAAAACCAAAAGGAGAGCTGTTTACTTACAATAGTCTGCAAAAGCACAGGAAGGGCTTATTGTTTTTAAAAAGAACCAACAGCAAATAAAGATATCACAGATACAAAAATAAACCTATGCAAGACTGCATACAAAGTAAATAGCCAGAATAAATTATTTTTTGGACATACATAGTCAAATTATGTCATGCATGTGAGTCCCCTCTTCCCCACTTGAAATCAAAACAAAAATTCAAGATGCCGAAGTAGGAGAACTAGTTTTTGTGGGCCTGACTCAACGCTATGCTATAAGAATAGACCTGTTTTTGTGCTTTCAGTCTAGATAGATGCTTATGCTATCTTCTTTCTGCAAGTACAGCTTACCTCCTTGACACCTAGTATAAAGCAAAGGGAGCTGAGTAGCTTCCATAACAACAAAATCCCCAAATGTGTGGTTGTTCACTCAGAGGAGTCATAATCTATAAATACAAGCAGCTGTACACATCACATACATTTTCAGTTCCTGATTCAGTGTGGGAAATCCCAGTGAACTTGCTGGAGGTCTGTGTAGGTGGATTCAGCCCACTCCTGTCAGGCTCTGTCCAAAGCCAGGGTTTGCTGCTGGTAAAGGGGGATAAGAGTAGTGAGACATAGATCCAGGGCAGTACAGAGAAGCAAGCTTCCTCTGCCGCTTGAAGTTGCTGCTCTGTCTTTCATTGAAAAACATAGCTAAATCCTCTTATGTGGTTGTTCTGGCAGAATGCAGTCACACAGAGAAAACCTAATTGTAAGGGGTCTAGAGCTGTGATTTTCAACCTTTTTGAGTGAGCAGGAAAAAATCCTACTATGGAATGGACCCCTGGATTGTAAACTGATTAGCTTTCCCTAATAATCTTTAGACCCTGCAGACCAGGGGCAATAATGCAGACCATACGGAGAAAGAATTTCTTAAGCAGAGCTATTTTTTCTCTGGACTTTTGTAACCTGTTCCACAGAGCATTAATACACTGGACCTTCTCATCTGATCACTCACAAGTTAATAATGAGCCTATCTGAAATAAAGCAGGGTCAATTTGCATCATAGCAATTCCTTCTTACGGATATTTTTCCTCACAGAATTGACTTGTCTTTGCTAGAGAAGGACACAGAGACATATAAGTCAAGTAGGTCTTCCACATCCTCACGAAATTCCCCTCCATCACAATACCTTACAGAGAAAATTCCCCATCAGCTTCACAGTGGGTTTGTAAAAGTGTTATGCCATTCCTTTTGAAACATTAAGAACATGAGTGCAACAGGAGTGAAGCACAAGCAGGGCCTGAAAAGTGAATTTCTCTGTGGATTGTTGCAGTTGGATGAAAATATATAGACATAAGGGACAAGGTTTGAGTTGAGAGAGAAATGGTACCTATTTGGTTAGGCATGGGAATAGGGAAAGCCTGATGACAGGAATATAATTTCCTGTGCTTTGCATTAAGGAGTTTACATTTGCCAAATTAAAAAAAAAAAAAAGTGTAGAAAATATACTACGCTTTAAAGTAAACCACAGCATTGTAGCTGTAAGCTTAGTTTTCTCTGTGGTTGAAAGCTCTGTCTCATAGTTTGGCAGGGTAATTCCTTAATCACCTGGGCGGTCTTCTAAGGCAACCCCTTGTAAAAGTAGTAATGTAAAGTGGTCTTTGTAGTATATCTGGAGCTGCTCTGGAACCTCAGTGGTCATGGTGTTCTCTGCTGCTTCATCATAAACCTCATAGGCATTTTCTGCTTGCCGTTTAATACACTTACTTAATATAGGGAGGAGAGTGTGGAGGCATGTATTTTCTGAAGCAGTCATATTTCATTAGTTTTGTTGTTTGTGGTGCACTGTTCTCCAATATACAAGGTTGAAAATATTGAAAGATAATTTCCGTGGGAGTTCCCTTGGTAATTTCCCATGTTCCTCAAATAGTGTAGCCAGAAAGTCACCAGAATTTTCTGCAAAATTCCTGGGGCTGAGAAAATGCACAGAGATCTCTTTTATTGTGCTATGCATGAAAGAATTTAAATGAGTATCTATACCACTGTTTCCAAGGTTGTATGTATGCTTGATAAGAGATGAAAGTGCAGTGTAACTTCACATAAGGCTTATGGACTGCCACATTTTTGCTGTATTTGTGCAGGGGGCAGATTTGTAATAAAGTCAGCAGGTTCAGGAAGCTTTGTGGTCGTGCTGTCTATTGTGGCGCTGCCACAGCTGCTGGTGGCGAGAGGCAAGGCAGAGCAAGGAAGGGAAAGACTTGTGATGGCTGAAGCTGGGTAAGGAGGAAGGAATGTGACAGCCTGGGAAAGTCAGGGGCAAGTGGGAAGGCAGTGACGGTAGCTGTAACGGGAGAAGGAAAGAGATGGAGGAGGACTGAGAAAGGAGTGTAATAATTTGTGTGGGGTGGCAGGAAATGAAGCAAGAACAGATGGGAAGATGCAAATGAGAAAGAGAAGGCAGCAGCAGCAGCCAGGCTCAGCTGCAGAGAGGCTGAAACTGCCACCTATGTTTAATATAATCCTCTATTTGACTCTAGCTTTGAGAACAGGGGTATCTGGAATATGAGTTATGGAATGATATGGGCTGTATCTTTCTATGTAGCAATTGACATCTCTTCTGCAGCAGCTGGCTCGAGCCCTCCAGCCCAGATAGAACAAGCTCCGCAAATTGGAGAGAAGTGAAGGAACTGCTCTTCCTCTCTATCTGTCTCTCGCCGTCTCTCTGGATCAGCTAGCCAAAGAACTGACATCCTGAGGGGCGCTTCAGCATCTTGCCAAGAATACCTAGGAAGCAGAAGGACACTGGAACCATAAATCTAAAAGTCTTGCAAAACAAAATCTGTGGTGATATACATCAAATCCATACTCCACACAGGGCTCTATAAACTGAAATTCACCATTTTCTCTCCTGCTAGATAAGTACATATAGCTTAAAAATTTCTGGAGGAAGGATGCCATTATTTATGAATGGCATTATTTAATGAACCCTATTGACTTAATCACCATCGCATTCTATTGGATCTTTTTCATAGATAGTTTATGTATGTAAAGGAGACACAGTAAACTGTGTACGATTTCCATTTTTAGTGTTGTCATAGCTTGATTCTCCTCGCGGAAAATTTATAGACTACTGAAACTGATTTCAATACAGTAAAAACTGGCTTAATGTGGGAAGCCCTGAGCACATTGTTCTCCTTTACTAAAAGGTTATAGTTCTTTGACGCTGGTGCCAAAAGTTACATGAAAGTTACATTAAAATACACGTCATGCTTATTCCTCGAACTGGCATAACAGAAATACTGTGCTTGCTCTAAGCGATTATACAAAAAGAATCTTGCCCTGTTTTGAACTTCAAGTCAAAGGACATAAATATTTTGAAAGGAGCTGTTGGCTTACAAATGTGACTCCAGCTGAGACTTTAAACATCAAAGAGACATGTTGATGGAAATCAGTAAGAATTTATAAAGCCATATGACTTGGAACATGTCAGGCAGAGATGAAAAAGAGACTGAAGTCCTGTGATCCTTACTTTCCCATAGTGGTTCGCATTTTCCTGGGGATGCTCAGCTGCTATTAGAGACAAAATAGTGCCCTAAATGTTCATTTTCGGTTCTGTATAATATCAAGTTATGCCCAGAGAGAGATGAGTCATCGACAGTATTTTTGTTATTATGTAAGGTTTAGGAAAGACCATTTATCCTTTTTCAATGATCAACAGAATTTCCCGGGTCCTACAGTTATTAGGCATTGGACAAACCCTTATTGGGACAGCTAGGTCAGGTAAAATAAATCAGAATGAGACACCTGCAGGTAAAGGAGCATACTTCATCAGAGGTGTTAGAGAAAGTTTAGTACATTCTTCCTCTTGCTGAGGAGGAATAGGGGAAGGGAGGTGGTGTGCAAGGAGCAGTTTCATCAGGACCCACCGTTCAACCTTTCACTGGATGCTAGTAGCAGCAACTATTGTGTGGCCTTTCTGGGAAAAGGACTTTCCAGAGTGTATTTATCTTAACTTTTGTATGTGCTTGCAGAGAATTTGAGAGATTTTTTTTTTTATTTAGAGTGGAAAATCTTGATTCCCCCTTATCTCTACTTCCTGTTTGCTCTCCACCTTGTATAATTATATGTTACCTCTTTCTTACTGGCCAAAAAGCAAGTGTAGAAAGTCACCACATCATATTCTCATATCATCTGTTGGTGCCTGTATGAAGGGAAAGGAAGCAGAAAATTAAACTCCTCTTTTCCATCACATACAGTTCATTCCACCTGTAATTAAACTTGGCAGTGAGTGGTTCTGTAACTCACTTGTAAGCTTTTAAGGTCGATTATTCTTCACAGTAATTGAAAATAGAGCTTGTACTCCTTTTTTCTAGGAAGGATTTGCATCCTTTTATCTTTTGCTTTAAAAATGGCTAGACCTGGACCTTTACTAGGGCATGGTTTATGTCTGCAGTTCAGCCATTCCAGTGGTTCCAGAGTCAACCTTCTCAAAACATAGAAATGCATCATGCTAGGAAACCTATGGTGAGGCTCAATCTGATTTCTTCACTGAGGAAATCTGTGTAAGCAACCAAGCTTGTGAACCTGCCCACGTGCCATCTGAGCTTCACAGTAGGATTTTATGAGCAATTTCTTTTAACTCCCTCTTACTCTTTCAAAAGTGAAGGTGGCTGTCTATACAATTTTCTTCACAGGTCTCAATATGAATTTTCAAAAAGGGACATATAAGCACAGTGTCTTTCAAAAACTAAAGGGATTTTTACGTTAAAAAGCCCCCAAAATCTACCTATAGTAATTTCAGGAAGAAAAAAAGAAAACACTTGAGATTTTTCTTGTTTGGAAGCCTCAAAACTTGATTTAATCATCTACTGGGTTCTTAATTCTTGGGCAATTTATATGCCTAAATTTGTAAAGAAAGGAGCATATATGTAAATTCCTATTCAAGAAAACATAACTTCTGTTCCACTTAAGTCCCAAATGTTTTGAAAAGGACAGGTTTCAGCTTCCAGACAGACTTCCTCCCAGCTGTCAGAAAGAGCTCCTAATTTAGGTCAGTTGGGCAGATAGTCCAAATGTACACTTCAGGTTGTCAACCTCCTTCATCAGTTCTGAAGGTAGTGTGAAAACTGTCACCCTTCTTCTCTTAACATTTCTTTACCATTTAGAAACCTACAGTAGTGCATCATTACAAGGAAACCATTTCGACCACCTAGTGAAATGAGAATTAGGGCTAAAAATGCTACAGCATATGTATTCCTATGTAAGAAGGATGAAACCTTAGCCATACTGAGTCAATGGGCTAACAGTCCCTGTTAATCCGGAGTTCATCGTCAAAAATCCTTGCCTTGAATTAATTAGAATTCAAAAAGAGTTGCATAGTCTGGTTCTGATATCGACTATGCTTACTGGCGAGCAACATAAATTGGCCTCATATTCTTCATGAAGATATTTGCTGATTATAGTATGAATGAACCTGAGAAGGATTTTTCAGCGTGATTCACCTTCTGACCAGGGCTGAAAGTTGAACGCTGAAGGAAAGTCTAAAAAGCAGATCTGTTACAAGAGGTCTTCCGTCCCCATTGAAACTTTTATTTCTAGTACTTTTCCTTTAACTTCTTGTCCATATTTACATATTGCTCCAGCAGCTATATATTGGACAAGGATACAGAATCAGAAAGATACACTGAGCATAGCATGCCCACGCAAGCACTCCACAAGAATTGCTCTGGATGATGTTTCCGTGCAACGTGCATAGCATGATCTTGTAGAAACAGCCGTTTCTATGTGTCTTGTTTATTATTGAGGACAGTACCATAGCCACCATGGTCAGGTGATAAACTTTCACTTTATAGTTACCGGTTTGTCCTTCTCTTACCTTGCAGTAAGACTTCGTTGTTATGATCATGGAAACAGAACACATTTATTATGAGAGATGGTGTTATAATTTTTGAGGCTAGTTTGTTTTTTCTGGTATCTGATAGAATCTGTATGCAAAAGAGTTGCAGGACTGGAAGAGTTAGTCAGCAAAGCTTTGAAATGGTACTATGTAAGCATTGATAAAAAAGAAGCCAGGAAATTCATGAATCTGCTGCACTCTCTGGTACCTGAGAAGCTTCACACAGCCTGCTTCCTTCTGAAAATAATTCTCCTGCTTGCATTAATCGTAGCCTTTGGCAGTCACTTAATTTCCTTCAGTCTTCATTACCTTAAGTGAAAACGGCAGAAAGAGTATTTGCTAGTGTCTCTTCCTCCTCCGCTGTTCTAACGTTTTGGTCATCCATTTTTATCTGGGAACTGAAAGATGTAGAGATGACTCAATTTTCAACTGGGAGTGTGTTCTCCACCTGACACTTTTTACTCTAAACATTCTTCTTCCTGTGCCTTGTGTTTTCTTTATCATATTACACTTTTCCTCTTTCAGCTAATGTTTGCAGTTTGTTATTCATACCTCCTGGCACTGCTAGGATTCTGGGTTTTATTTTTACAGGTAGAAAGTATATCTTTTGGGAGTAACATTCTTGTTTGAGGTACTTGCTCCTTTCTCTCTCTTTTTTTTCATTTTGCTCAAGTTATTCTGTTCGATTGGAGAATTGATTTTTAGGCTACATGTGAGCTCTTCCCCTTTTCTGTCCCCTACCTTGACATTTACACAGATCTGAAGCTGCATTTTGGCTATTACTCAAGCTATTCCCCGTGATTTCCTTCCTGTCTCTGTTTCTTGCTTTTGTTTTGTACAAGGAAGCCTTCTATTGATGTGTGTACAAACATCTCTTTTTCTGTAGTTTTTGAAAATACCCATTCCCATTTCTTTAATTGAGATTTCCTGTAGTATATGCCTACTGATAATTCCACTTCACTTTCATCCAACACCACTATTATTTTCTTTTGTTGCTGTACCCTTGGGTATAGATGTTTTAGAATAAAATCTCATTGAACCATTTTTTTAGGCTGGATTCTGCTCAGTTTTGGTCTAGTTGTCCCTCTGTAGCAGTCTATGAGAAGACCTCTTCTAAAGAAAATTGCTGCTGGGTGCAGGTTATGATGCCAGGATCAGGTGTCCTAGTTGTAACTAGGATTCAAAACTGGGATTATGCTGAGTTACAAACTCTTTTATTTAAGGAAATGGTTCTACCTTACTTGTTCTTTCCTATGTATGCTGAACCATGGTAGTTTGGATTTCCTCTATAGCATATACTTGTTGGTTTCCTTATTTTTCATTTGGGTTTTCTCTATTGACATACGAGTACAATGCAAACATCTAGTGGTTCATTTTATTGCTGGGTTGAAAAAAGGGAAAAGAGAACTTAACCATCTTTCTCCGAATTAAAATAAAATCCTCCCCAGCTATCCCTGGTAGGAAATGCTTTCCCGGTTCCATATTTGCAATCCTTTTGTTAACTCCTTCATTTGACTGTGCATTTTTCCATCTGTATAGTATTTTTCCGTCCCATTCCCCGGTTCTTAACTTTAACAGATGGCTTTTTTCTCCTTTAGTATCTATCCCCTTCCACCTCAGTGACCTGTAACAACTCTGCTTCCCTTAATTTTACATCTCCTCTATAAAAAATTAATGTATTTCATCTTCTGGTCTGGCTCCGTCCCCATGATGATAACGCCTGTTTAATGACCCTTTCTCAAGAAGGCACCAGATAGCCTCAAGCCTAGACAAGGAACCTATATGATGAGGGCCTGTGGGGAGAAACTGTTACCATTTTTGCCTCATCAGCACAGCACAGTGAAGAGAGGTCGTGTCAAATACTGGTTGAATTTTAATGGTGTTTAAAAATTAAACATATTATCTTAGGATGTATCTGAGGATCCAGCTAGTGAGCAGTGACTGGTGAAATGGGGGTTTTACATGCCATTTGATATTCTACTCTTCTGCACAGGTCTTCTTGCTGAGGGCTGTTCAGCTTCACAAAAAAACTGGATCCTAAAAAAACCTTCATTTCCAGTCAACAGAGAATGAGTTCCAGTGCAAGGTAAGCTCTAGCTGAAAGATTTTCCTTCTGCATCTAAAGTTAGCTCCTGAATGTAGCTGGCTCTGCAAAGTAGCTCTTTGTTGCATGTTGTTTTCTAACTATGGTGTTTTTACACACCATTAAGTAAGGCTGTCAAATGAGGAATTTTATATGGGGAAGTACATACTGATAGCTGTTTACTTGTGTTTTAAATAATAATATAGAACTGCCTCTACAGAGTGCATGTACATTCCCAAATACCAGTTTGTGAACTGTGCTGAAGTGTCATCACTGTCACTTAATTATTCACTGCTCATTAAATCCAAAACATGCTTACACTTGCATGAGCATGCTTCCAATATTTCCAAATAGATTCATGGGGCTTATTTGTGGATCAAGGTTAAATCACAGTGTCATGGGCTGAAAATGTAGATCTTCGGAAGTACGGCAATGACTTACCAGTTCTCATGACTTCATGGGAACATTGATAGTGCAAAGAATTCAAGTTCTACTCTTGCAACAAAAAAATGCTTTTGGGTTCGGATGTTGTTTGTTTCTTTGCAATAACCCTGTAGTAGGTATGCCAAGCATCCTGTAAAAATACCCCAAAATACTGTCACGTGTTTTGGTTTCTTTTGGGGTGTGCCTCTGCATGCTTCATTGGTTCTTCAAAGTTGAAAGTGCCGGTTGAATTAAGGCTTGGTTCAATCCCTCTTAAGTGACATTGAAAGACGTCCATTTAGACCTCTTGTTCACTGCCATGAAAAAGTGACTACAGGCATTAGCAAATAGTAACACCTTTAAATCCTCTTATATTTAAGCTACATAAATGATTACGCTTATTCTGAGTATTTTCAGTATCTCCCAGGTAATAATGTGATTACCGACAATTTATTAACCAGTCAAGGCAAGTTAGAAAGTATCTAAGATAAACAGTTGACTTTCCTCTGTGTCATTGCAACTTCTTGGAGTTTCAAACCGTAAAATATGATACTAAATTGAAATAAAAAATGCCATTGGTGGTGTATGGACTACAGTTGTAGTAAGAGTGGAAGGACTGATGGAGAAGGGATCAGGAAGTCATTCTTGGATTGTTGCAGTTGACTATGTGTTTAGTTGTGGTCTTCCTCTGCTCAGCGTCTTTACTTAAATATAAGGAAAAAAAAAAAGATGACGACTGCTCTATAAAGGCGTTGGGGAGAGTTGAGAAAAATGTTCAGTTTCGTGTGTGAAAGATAATTTTTTAATAATCTTACTTTTTAATTCTAAGAAATTTCAGGTGTTTCATTAAGAAGTGTTTCCAATAATGAAAAAAGGTAAGTGCCTCTACTGAGACTATTCTGACATGAATTTAAAGGCAAAATATTGTCAATAACTTTGCTTCTAAGCACCAACCTCTTGTTCAGTCTTTTTCTTGGATCTCTGCATCCTAAGCATGTGACCTTTGTAGCTGAACACGAATGAGCAGCTACATTTTCTTTGAACAATTTGTTTGACTTGAGGCTACAGGGCTCAAAAGCCAGGAGCTGCTGAGAAAGGTTGCGACTAAAAGGGAAACAGCCTGTCCATCAACTCTGTGTAGCTGGGAACTCTGATTTCAAATTCAAAGGTCCTATGTATACACAAACATTCCCCAGTTGAAGGAGTGGAAAATGTATAAACTGATATAGCTAACTTTGTGCAAGTTTGTTCAGCGCTCTTTGCTGTGTTCAGCTGAGCCTGGGTAGGAACCTTGACCTTCCGGCTAGCATTGAACCTGTTTGTACCACAATAAGTTGTCTGAATAGTCAATGGAAAGAATCAGAGCTCACTTGCCTTATTCAGAATAAATCTGTATGTTCTTTTACATCACAGTAATTTGTTTGGAGTTAAATAACAGTATTGTTTCCGGATTTTAAGAGAAATTACGTGCTCTGTGACACAACGGAGTTACACTGGAGATCTGTCTTCTTTGCTCATACCAAGAATTTTCATGTGACTTTGCTTATGTTTAGTGTTACACTGTATGGACATAAACACAATGTTCCAATTTAATCTAAACAATCAGGGCCTTCATTTATGAAGAACTGTGAGAAAGTCTGACAAGAGAGGTTCAAGGGAAAGTGCATAAAAACAGCCCTGGAATCTCCCAGCGTATCTAAACTTGTCAGTAATTAAATTCAGAAACTGCTGGAATCCTTTAGAAGTTGAGTAGTTGGGGGAATATTTAATTTTTCTCCCTTAGTGGATTGATTACTATAGTCTTTCTGTTACGTGTGAAGAAATCAGCCCCTATGTAAATCAGCCAAACTGCTCCAGGGCTTCTTTGGAAAGAAACCTTAGGTCTCATTAATAAGTGGTTTAGCAGAGAGAGAGACTATTGGAGGGAATAATGTTTAGGTTTTGGCATTGTAAATGGGAATTCAGGTATCTGAATTTCTCCTTGCAGGGAGATGACAAAGTAAGCTTAGTTGCTAAATACCTTTCACAGTTATGCTGACGAGAGGTTGAGCCTATCTTTCTCATTTCAACTCAAGACACAGGATGAAGGAAAGCGCCAAATGTCACCTAGTAACATAAGACAGAAGGCCTGCCTTCCCCCAAAATTTGCAAATACAGGTTAGCTCACATCTAAATGTAGCTGGAAAGAAAGCTGTGTTCCTCATCTGGGTTATCAACAGCAGCTTTTCCTGAGCCCAGACATGTTTTGGTTCTGGTCTGCAATAATGCCTGAAGGAGAGCAAGGTCTACTGATACAAAGCTTAGTTTTTCCTTTTATGGAATCTGTCATAATTACCTGCATACATGTATTTCAGAAAGCTTTACCTGAAATCTCATTCTGGTTTCGATAGAATTCAAGTAAAATTTATTCTAATGTAAACTACCAGATATTCAAATTAAGCCTATCCTGAACTTTTTCTTTTTCTCCAGTTCTCTTCCAAATAGTCACTCTTTTTTTTTTTTTTTTTTGGTTAAATACAAAAGACGTTTTTCAGTGAAGTGGAAACTGTTCATGTCCTATTTTTAATTTTAATTTTTATAATATATGTAGACCTGACTTCACAGAATTAATATTTTAAATTGGCTGTAAAGGAAAAATCTGCTTGAACTCTAGACTCATTTACTCAATGCTAACAACGTGTTTTACCGAGGCAGAAAAGGAACCTAACTTTTTCAGACACTGAAGTCGGTAGGTCATCAGCAAAACTTGCATTAACTTCAGCAGAACAGCAGTGACCCTCTTACTCTATAGCATTAGAAATATCATTACATTCTGGACAAAGCAATATTCATTATGTAAGGTAACAGACAATTAAGTAAATAAGCAAAATGTATGGGGAAAGTAAGAAAGGTGAAGTGTCTGACCAGGAGTGAAGTACATGCACATGTAACGGTTATCTTGCATAAAAGCTGTTGCTCTTTTTGCTGTTTTCACTTATTTTATGGGAATTCTAGTTTTAAGAGGAGGGGTGTTGGGAGGCAGTAACAGAAGACTTCTGCTGTTTCCATCATGGAACTATATTGAATCAGAACTGAAAAACTTTAAGAGCTAAAAAGAAAAGTCCTTCCAGTGGTAACTGTTGCCAACTCTTAGAGCTTTATTGCTAATTTTTCGATGTTTAATGTTCTACTTTTAAAGCCTCAGTTCCTGGAATCAGCTGACTAAATGAGTTAAGATTCCCACGTTAAAACTAAATGGAAAATTCTAATCTTCGTGACTATGGAAAGAATCAAATACGTGAACTCCACAGGTATACAAACCAGAATGAAGGATCAAACATTTTGAAACCTGTAGTACTTTAAAATTTAATGCTATGTATTATTTAGGGGAATATCTACTGCAATGAACCAAACAGTAAAGACAATGGCTTTTTTCTTTTTTTTTTATCCTTTCCCTCTTTTTTCTTGGCTTTCAATATACTTTTACACTTGCGTTCAGAGCCAGAGCTTTGAAATTTTTTTTTCTATCCTACTATAGCAGTTTGAGTTATTTTTCACAGTGCTTCTTACAGAGGCAGGAATAGGGAACATTGTTCTAAAAGCACACTGAAGAAGAGAACAGCCTGTATTTAGCTTTTTTTTCCACTTTTCCTGTACACTAACTTTGGACAGAATTCTCCTGTACTAGAGGGCTTTATATATTTTAACCGCAAATTTCAAAAGGAAATGTTTTATTATGCAATCAATAGAATTTCACAGTAGAAATCTCTATATAAATGAAACTCTTCTGAATTATGACAGTTAAGACAGGAGATAGATACTTTTTCTTTTAAAGACAAAAGATGCTGTCGCAGGCATCCTGGCTGTTCAGATTCCTCACGTTTTATTGATGTGTTCTGCCGATGCAGGATGGATATTAGCAGAAGATACTGACCAAGCTTCTGCACTGCTGCTCTGTGTCAGGGTACAGTATGGGCCATGAAGTGTGGGCAGGGTAGGGGCATGACTGTGCCCAGCCAGGGTAGGTGCCCGCAGGCTGGCAGGGCTGTGCCATCCCTGGCTGGGTGCAGTCCCACCATACCCCAACAAGCAAAGCAGAGCAGGGCTGGGGCCGAGGGCAAGGGACAGGTCAGGGCCGGTCATCACTGGGTGAAGTCATGGTGACAGGACAGGTCCTGGAGTGCACCGGGCAGTCGGTCTGTGGCTCAGGGTCAGGAGTCCTGATCAATGGGGTACATGGCCAGGTGCGGGCATAGAATCATAGAATGTGTTGGGTTGGAAGGGACCTTTAAAGGTCATCTAGTCCAACCCCCCTGCAGTAAGCAGGGACATCTTCAACTAGATCAGGTTGCTCAGAACCTCATCAAGCCTGGCCTTGAATGTCTCCAGGGATGGGGCCTCCACCACCTCTCTGGGCAACCTGTTCCAGTGCCTCACCACCCTCAATGTAAAGAACTTCTTCCTAATGTCTAATCTAAACCTACCCTGCTCTCGTTTAAAACAATTGCCCCTCATCCTATTGCTATGTGCCCTTGCAAACAGCCCCTCCACAGCTTTCTTGGAGGCCCCCTTCAGGTACTAGAAGGCTGCTATAAGGTCTCCCCTTGTATATATCATAGCATGGCTATAACACAACTACAACAAAGCTCAGGTGGAGGCCAAGGGGGACAGTCTCAGCTAAAAGCAGCTCCCAGGGGAAGGAAGGGCAGTGTCTGCTGAGGCTTCTTCTAGTTTTCTTCACAGCAAGCTTTCAAAGTCGGCAGCTGTGCTCCCTCTAAGCTGGCCCCAAGCCCAGGCAGCCAAATTCCCAGGAGAAGGGGGATGCTCTTTAAGCCCTGACACTGCCTGTTTGCATGATGCCATAAAAGCAGAGGCAAGATCAAACAAAACACCTGTAGCGGGTCAAACCAAAGTTACCTCTAGCTCAGTTTGCTACAGCCAGTAATAGACATCTGCTACAAAGAATATAAGGACAGGACAAGCATATAGTAATACTTCTCCAGCGACTTGTCTGATCTCATAGCAAATATTAGTATCCCCAGAGTTCATTAATATTTTCAATTTATTTTATCATAAATCCTGATTTCTAATGTCCTTTCCTCAGTCCAAGAGCATTATATATAAAAATCTCTCTACTGTCCTGCTGCTTACCAAACCCATTTTTTGACTGATGCTGGTCTCTGGAGAGACCTCTCAGACAAATCTGTGCATTACCAACTTCCAGGCTGGCTGAGAGGTGTGAAAAAGGGATTCTTACTCCTGGAATATGCTGTAAAAGACATGAGATAGATATGGTTTCTGGACAGATGGTAGTTCTTGAGGGATTTCTGTTGCGGGAACTTGACTAATATTCTCTTCAAACCAGGTAAATTTGGGGTCCGCAAATTTCTCTGTCAAGGATTTCCACTAGTTAGCAACACCTAAGTTCACCTGCCTTTTGAAGCCTTCTCCTTCAAGGCTTTTCAATGACATTTGGTTCTTAAGTTAAAAGAGAAGATGAATGGTTGAATTCTATTTGTCTTCTCCCTGCTGCCTTTGGTTTTAGAGACCCTTATCTCTATTCCCCAGGATTCCCCTAAGCCAGATGAGAGTCTTACTCCACTTGGTCATCAGCTCTATTGAAGTTGGTTCTCACTTCTAATTATCCTTTTCATGTCCTTATTTCACTTCTGCTGTGTTCTTTTTAAAATGGGGAGAAAGAATCACATAGCTTAATATGTAGGGAGCCCTGATTCATTATGGCAGAGTGAGGATATTCTCTGTTTTTTTCTCAATTTCCTTCCTAATAATCATTAACACTTCATCTGTTGCATCCCTATGGTCTTTCTCCTGAGTGCTAGTAATTAGCTCAGAGCCCATAATTTTGCATATGAAGTTAGGATTGTTCTTCCCCTTGTGTATTTCTTTAGCTTTAACCTCTACTGAACTTCATCTGCTTTTTCATCACACCGTGTGCAAAGTACCTCTGCAATTTGCCACCACCATTCTCTCCTGTTCCTACTCAGTATCAGTTTATATCATTGGCAGATATTCTCAACTCACTGGTTATGTCCTTTCCAGGTCGATCACCACTGTATTGAGCAGCACATGGTCCCAAACCAGATTTTTCTTGATTTTGATGATCTTGTTCTATTCTATTTTCACCCTGTTTTCTGTTTCCTGAATTTTAACCAAGTATTCAGCGTGCAATACCATGAGTAATTAGTTTCCTGAAAAGGTAATGGAGCTGTGAAGAACCCTGTGAAGAACTCCTACATGTTACCAGGCAGGAACATGTAAAAACTCCTGTTAATTTCTTTCCAAATATATAAACTTTACCCACATGTCCCCTAATTCAGTTTTTATTATAGTTTGTATTAATTACCCCAGCACAGACAAGGCCAGAGTTAGAAGCCTGTAGTTCCCTTGTGAAATTTCTTTAAAAATCTGACATCCTTTTTGCCACCTCTCAGTCCTCAAATGCAATTGCTTGAGTTCATTTATCATTTTGGAGCGAATATCATCCTGTTCGTTTCTTACTGGTTATTATTTTGTTGGTTTGTTCTACTGTAGCTTCTTCTGCTGTCCCTTACTGTCCCTTACTTAAGATACATCCTCTGAGTTGCTTACAAAAAGTGTTGGCCTCTCCATTTGTTTCCACAATCAGCCATTCCTTTGCTTCTGCTTGAGATTCATTTGGGTACAAATCTTGTCAACTGGCGAAAACTGTCTACTTTCTAATTAAGTCAAGGAAAAGGTCTTTGAAATTTCTTGTCCAGATTATGGCCGGACACTAAATCACACAGTGGCTAACGTTGCAATACACGTTTCTGCTCAATAGTCTAAATTTTGCATTCAGCATTTTATGTTTTCTGTAAAAAATGTAAAACTTGCTGTTGTACTCTATACAACTGGTAAAATGAGAGCTGAATGATTTTACTTGCAGCAGCCGTGGTGGAAGGCAATAAATTCTGGTTAATAATAAGCTTATCATGCCTGATGCCTAATTACATCATAAGAAGAGGCAGTGATATTTTGCAATTATATCAATAATGCTTGTTCACACAAATGCACAGATTAGGATGTTGTAGAATTGTTGTCCAGAAAGGGAGCATTCTGCCTCTAAAATGCACAGGTTAAAATGTGAATGACTGGTTGGGGAAAAAAGGATAATAAAAATGTTCATTTCCTTACTGTCTTTTGTACTAAATCAGTGAGTGGCATTCAATCTTTTTAGGTCTGGAACTTCAAAGAAATTATTATTTCCCCCCCTTGGCTACCTCAGATCCTCCAGTGGTTACAAAAAATCTTTTAACAGTATCCACCTCAGAATGGAAATGAAACTAGCTTGTGCCTAAGCATGCTGCTGAATCGTCAGAATATGCTGCTCAGGCTCTGTAGTCCAGGGCTACCAAAGATACCCAGCTTGTGAAGCATCACGTAGGTGTTGATGTCTGTACAAGCAGCAGTGACAGTGTTTTCTGGCTTCATTTGTGCACAGCAGGAGGAATTCCCAGTTTGCTGATTTCTTTGTTATGGCATAACGCGCTACTAGTGACGGGCATACTGAGCTGGGGACTCCCAATTGCAGGCATTCATTTCCCATTTTTTGTCCTCATTGTGGTTTGTTATCTTTTATAAAGGCCAAAGGTATTTCATCTTTTAATATTTTTGAAATGTAATGAGTCTGCGCTGAAAGTTGTTGTTTTCTACAGTTTTTAATGGCCTGGACTTAACTTACAGAAAAGCAAACTCTATTGAGACGTATGGACAGCAAAAGCTTAAGGGGTAAAAATAATAACAATCACGCTGTTAGACTGGATAGATTTTGGTCTGATTCTTCCTGCCACCTTGAGTTCATTAGTAGCAAGTGTGTTCTGTTAACAATTGCAAAATTTGCTTGGTTAGTTAGCTCTGAAGGGAGGCTGATGTCACTTTTTAAAACAGATGTTAACAGCAGCAGCAGTCGTGCTCGGTTCCTCACATTCCTTGTCATCATAACCATCTCCAACCCAGAGGGCTGGCAGGGCTACTTAGCTGTTGTTCTCGTTACAGCTAGCATGCAACTGGCAAAGAGGAATGGAAAATAATTGACTTTCTGGGTTGCTTGCTTGCTTTTTACCCCCCCACCACCATGCAGTGTTCACCCCAACTTTCTCCCTCAGACTCTGATATTTTCTTGCTGTTTCTAATCTTCATTGAGCTCTTGTGTCATCCTTGAGATTATCAAATGGTTGGTTGCGTTCAGTCTTAATTATGCAAATTCAGAATTGCACGAAAATTGAAGATGACTATCTGGCACTTGTAGGACTTTCCTGCAAAAGGTTGTCTGTCAGTTTTGTAGTACTGGCTGACAACCTGGGTGGCGAAATACATCCTATCCCATTAGTAATTCCTTGAATTTGCAAAGTATAATTTTGTAAGTATTATTTGTATTGCATGTAAAGACACATTTGCAAAATGCAACTCACCTGGAAGTAAGAAAATTGAAGAACAAAGTCTCTATTCAGTCCAGACTTGATCCCTGCAATATACAATATGCCATAAATTTGAGTGAATAATCACTTAGTATTTTCCCCCTGTGATTTCTGCCTCAGTGCACTAGATGGTGAGGAAATGACCATTTTTTTTTTCTGCTTTATCACTAGCCTTCAGTGTTCAATGCCCTTTGTTTGCTTACAATCAGAGCCAAGCCTGTTCTGAGTAAATAATTATTAAATTCTGTGTGGGCTCTGCTGCTGATAATAACATTTCTGGCTACTTCACAAATATTATTTAAGTTACTGTCCCATGACCTTTGGGAGGTTGAGGTATATGACTGCATTTTACAGGTAGGGTATTAAGCCACAGAACGCTTAAGATTATATGTGTGTGTGCATGTGTGTACATATATCCAGACAATCTGTGTGACTGCTTTGAATGCAGTTAGAGTTCACCAGAAAGCTCCACGTTGGTTGCAAAGGCAGTTCACTGGGGATCTGAGAGAACTGTGATGCTTCCATAGTAACCTGCATCCTGGGCTTTATGGACCACGACACGGCAAAAGGCTGTGCCTGCTAAATGCCACATCTCCAACCCCATCAGCATCAAGGCCTGGGTATGTATAAATACCTCCCTGAGTGCAAAAACTTAAATTTCTTTATGGCATGGCATTTGTCTCCAACCTAAAATATGCCCAAGGCCTTTTAAGACTTTGCACAGTGTGGACTGAGGCACAGGGTTATTTGAGTGGTGGAATATGAAGTCAGAGAGAGCAAACAACAACAACAACAACAAAGCAAAGGAAAATAAAATAATAATAAAAAAGCAGACACGCAGATGGCCAGGCACAGCCAGGCACTTGGAGCAGTTCCCTGAGAGAGGTCCCCTCAGTGGAGAGATCGTTGGCCGGTAAGCAGGGAGATGATCTCTAGCTGTTTGATTTTTCTGGTGCTGAAGGAAGCAGGATATTGCACATTCCTGTGCCGTATCTGGCCTGCATCAAAGACACCTGACCCCCACCCATGCATCCTCCTTTTGAAGGGGCAGTTTTCAGACTCTTGGTTTTGTTTTACCTGGTTTGACAGAAGTGCCTAGGTTTGAAAGACTAACATGTCTAGCCATGCTCCCACCAATCTCAGATGTGCACAGGGAATACTCAGCACTCCTCCAAATCGGATTTTCATGGTCTCAACAACCAGCATACAAAATAGTTATTGAATCCAGTTGCTCTGATAGTGCTTTCTAATTTTTTTTCCTTTTTTTTTTTTTTTTTCACCAAACTTGGGCAATCATCCTTACCTGGCAATGCTGGATCCTCTGGAGAGACATTACAGATCTTATCCCATTCATGATAACAGAAACAGACTGTTTCCTCTTGGTTTGAGCAGTCACCAGAGACGGGAGAGCCGCACAATTTACAGTTAGTGGGTTGCAGCACTGGTCACTCAGAGCTCAGCAGAAGACTTTGCTCTGGTGGTGCACGGCTCTGCCTCATTTCTCCCAGCTTCCTCATTTGCCAGCCTGAACCCTTTTGCTCCTTCCCTGCTCTATCTCTGCTTTTCATTCAGGAAGATGAGGGGTGCATCCATGTTAATGTTTTAGTTTGGATCGGGAAAGCACTTTTCAATTCACTCTCCCGTGCATCTCTTACCATGGTTTGTTTGCAATGGAGATATGTTTGGGGTATACGGACTAGATTTCTTCTGGCAGATGTGCTCCAAGTGCCTACTGCACCAGTGAGCATTCAGTCAACAGGACTAGGCCAGAGATAGTCCAAAGAATTATATCCTTCCCATCCAGTAGTCCTTCCTTTTCTGTTGTGCCACACTATTTGTCAACTCCTTGTCCTGTTCTCCCTATGACAGTATATATTGTAGTTCCTGTCTTCTGACATTACCAGCTTCATGCCTTATCTCAAAATTAGAAAGGCCAAGCTTTCAACATTATGCTCATATTGATCAGAAAACACAGTCCATTGATTCAGTATTATTATTGATTCAGTGGAGCTTGCATGCTGTGATACTGGAAGTAGCGCTGGGGTCTGAAGTAGGTAGTAGTAATTCTACAGAAACTGTAGTCCTGTAGTATTTCTGTAGTAGGCCTACTGGTGTAGTATTAGGGTCTGGACTATTGTTAATTGCATCTCCAAGCTGAATAAATAAAATAAGAACTGTTGTGTTCTCAGTAAAAAGGCTTTTCTAGCAATAAAAACGTGGAAATCTGACTATAAATATATATATTGTTCTGACTTTGATAAGTAGAATCTGCAATTTCTCATGCAAGAACTTCCTAAATTGTGAAGGAAGCTGTCAGAGGGACGACTGGTTGGTCAGCCTGGGACAGAAAGTCTATAGCATTTTTGCTTATTCAATTAATTAAAAAAACACCCCACTCTACCTTGTTCTAATATGCTTGGATTCCTTACCTTTCACTTCCTTTCTTCGCATTCTTTTGCCCGCGAGGGTTCACTATATTATTTCCCATTCCTTTCTTTCTCTCTGTCCCTGCAAAGCGGCCTTTTTTGTGCTGTCCTTGGATACCTCTTATGTTCAGTTTGTTTGATTATGGGATTCTTTTGAAGTTTAATTTGGAACAGAGCATGCACATTGTCCTTGAAGCGTTGTCAAGCAGGTAATCTGGCTTCTCATTCCCTGATGGTTAGGCAGTTTTACCTTTCAAAACCACACCAACTCTAGCAGTCCTGGGAATCCTTTGTATAGAAGACAAATACAAGTTCTGAAAGAGACAACCAGGCACAATTTGATCTAATGTGTACTCTATATAAGGTATGTGTACGCTGTATAATATATTTTTTAGTAGGAGTTATTTTTTAGCAGAAAGCACCTGCAGTTTATTTACTGGTGGGGTTTCAAAATGACAGTTGTTTCATTGCAGAAACTATCAGTGTAGACGCATCAGATTGAGAAACTGAGCCTCTTTCTCTGAAAAAGTGTTTTCCAATGTTTATTTCTAGAGATGAACTACTTCTGTTTTGTTTTAAGAGGAGAGGTGCCACGTTCACGTTTTAAAAGTGTCAATGAGAGAAAGTGAGATTCCTATCATCTTATCTTTGGGCTGATGGGTTATTTGGGGTTTCAGGGTTTGAGCCACCCATAAAATAAGCCAGTATATGTTTTATAGTCTCAGGTGAGCATATGGAACCTTGCACCTCTGTGGTTAAGGGGCCAAATTCCTTGTTCTGATTTAAACTGTCAAGAGTAATTAAAAAGATGAGGAGATATTAATTTTAAAATGCGACACATTAGTAAAGATCAGATTTCCATTTCATGGAATGTTGTATTTGGTGCTAGCAAATTTTTATTAGTATCTAAACCAGGCTTCTTTTATGTAGTCTTGTGAAACCTGATTGCTTTTGATCAAGGATGTAGACAAAATCCAGTGGGGCATGCCTTTACAATGCCTTTTTTAACAAGAGTGAAAATTCATCTTGAGAGGCCAGGCCTCAAAACAGATTCTTAAGACTAGAAATTCTATAGAAAGTATAATCCAAGACCCCACATTTATGTGGATTCTGTCCCATTCAATACTGTAATGTACCCTCATACAGTTTAAATAGTCCCAACAAAATCAATAAATCTACCTGACATTTTTATTCCTTCCTATATTCCATTCCTTATGATCAGGTGTATCTCAGCTATATTTGACTAAATTTTTGGCACCAAACAATGTTGAAGGGAACTTTCTTACACTTAGATTAAGAAAATGAAGAAGGAAAGTTCAATGAGAATTTAAATTACCCCTATCTTCCGTCCATAGCTATAGTTATTCACCAATTTGAAGTTTGTGTGGTTTTGTGGTGAAAGAGAAAACTAGAGAGATTAATTTTAATAATAATCTGATCCTGATTGATTCAAATAGTTTGACTTAGTCATAGTATCTCTGTCTACTGATGGCAGCATCATGAAAGACAATAATTCAAAATTTTTTCATTTTATTTGCACAATTCTTTCAATTCTCAGACTGTAATTATTATTCTTTTGCTACTACTCACCCTCGTATGGAATAAAAAAAGGTGTCATAATTGGAGATAAATTTGTTTACATCATAGGAAACAAACTAAGAAAATGTTTTAAAATGCTTATTTTCTTGGTTTCCTCAGCCTAGAGATTCTGTAACTTTGATTATTCAATTTCTTCTTAAGCTACAGCAGCATCTTCCTTGTTCATTACAGTTTGAAGTTAAAGCAGTGTAAGGTATTGATCTGTTTTGTGGGCAGGATTCTTCATTTCAATGCAGCTTTAGGGAATTAAATATGGATTTGAAAGAGATGTCCAGCTGCTCATACCATTTGGCAGAAGCTGTCTGAACTGTGAAAGTGGGGGATAAATGCAGACGTTTTGAGCTGTTCTAACCTCTTCTTGACTAGACATCTCCACCCATTATGAATCCCTTGGGCCAGATCCTCACTGAGGTAAATTGGCACTGTTTCCTTAGGCTCATTGCTTCTGTGCTGACTTACACCAGCTGGGCCTCACATTATTTTCTCATTAAGTGGACAAAAGTAACCAAAGCATGTCTGCAGGACTCAGAATTGAAATGCATTTCTGTAAGTACCGCGTGGCTTTAGTGGCAGCACTAATGCAATGGAGGCCCCCTGATACCCTCTGTAGACCCACTCACAGGGGACAGAGTGAATTAGGGTAAGATATCCGCAGCTGTGAATTGTTCTCCATTTGAACGAGGAGGGACTAGCTGTGCCGAATGAAGCGGAGGAACGATGAGCCATATCGGCTGACCCCGGACCTGCTGTATACCAGCACCAATGCCCACACTGTTCTGCTACGCGCTCTTTCCTGATAATAACATGGCTTCCTCACATCTGGGTCCAGATTTTTCACAGGATGGTTCCTCTTTTCCCACCTACCCACAGCATTAGCTGTGGAAAGTTTTCTGCAAGAGAGAATGGTGCTTTCTGAGGTGTTATACCTCATGTGAAGTCTAACTGTGCCTCTTTGTCATCTTCCCCAAAACCTGCAGGAGACAGAAGGATTGAACAGAGACAGTAGTATAGATGTGGTCTGAGGAGTTCAGCAGGTATGACTTGGATAAAATTCCCTCTGGAAGGGAGGAGGGGACATTTTTGATACCTGTGGCATGCTGTCTCATCTGAGGTGGGAATAAGGCAACAGGGATTTTTTTTCTTAAAGGATCTCAGATTTTCTGTTCCTCTAGTGGAGTGTGAAATAAACAGATTGATGCCTAATCCTTATGAAACACTAAAAAGTTCCTAGACACAATCCTAATACCACCAAGACAGGCTGTCAGCTGGAGGCAACCTATCTGGAAGAGCTAGAAAGGCTGCTGCTTCTGCAAAATTTAAAATAAACTCATTGTCTTCACAAGCCTTGCTCCTTCTGTGTCCTGCATGTGTTGCTTGGAAGAGAGGAACGTACAGTATAGTACTTTAGAGCCTTGGCACCCGCTTCACATAGGAAATCTTGCTGTTTCTGAGCCTGCAAACCTGGCAAAAGAGTGGGATCAAATTGTACAAGGTTGATAATATAAGTTGCATTTAGCATGGGTAATGACTGCGTACTTGACGTACACATATGTAACACTAACGTTAAATGAATGAATGTTCTATTAAAAAAATGAAAATAATTTTTTCACAAGTGACACAAAGACCTATTAACTAGGAGTTTAAAAGATGTTCATTGCCAGGGAAAAAAAACAACACCACACCACAGTGTTTAGAAATGCTGCTTGATTTTATTGGCTGATCACTCAGAACACTACTAGCGTGATATGGTTTTTATTTACTGAGTGGCCACTTTGAAATTGTCTCTGCTGACTGTATTGGGCTTGGTTTCAAATCTCTCTTAGTCCTGCAATGAACCTTTAATAAAGCTGGATTGACTTTAAATCAGTACTTAGAAACATTAATTAAAATAAACCGGGAGGAACCAAAAGATCAAATGATCCATTGTGGTGGTGGTGGTGGTAGTGTTTAAATCAAAGCTCTCTTCTCCACCCCTCTCCAGAAAAAAGCAAGCCTTTGAAGACTGCAGCTGTATGACTTCCAACATGTTTTTTAAGCTGGCCTTAGGTTTTAATTATTTTTGCTGTTTTTGGTTGGCATTTTCTATATTTTGGAAAGGCTGTTTGGGACACTTCCTTTTACCCTTTCCTTCAGAAAAACAGAGGATAAAATGGGCACAATTGCCATGAACAGTGTGACAGGGTACAGCAAGCCCACTCAGCCCGGTCTGTTCTGTGTTCCAGAGCGCATAGTCTCCTGCAAAGGCTGGAAATGGCCCTGGAAAGTTCTCTGTTTCCTGAGCCAAGTTGTAATAGCTAGCATATCCAGTGTTACAGCTCTGGCATTTTTATTTTATTTTTTTTTTATTTCCAAGTGACCCTCCAGCAGTCTCTTTGTTGCCTCTTCCACGACCAGCTAGCAGTGTGCTTCTGCAGACAATGCAGCCTCTATAGCAACAGCACTGCACTCCCTGTTGTTCTGCTCCACTGTGCCTTCAGCCAGCAGAAAAACTCACTGATAGCAGAAGGAAACGACTTGAACAGAAATGTTAGCCTCTCTGAGGGCTGATATTAATTACATGGTACGGTTACACTTCAGGAGCTAGTTCAGGGACACCTGATCTTTGCTATCAAGCCTGCTATTTCATAAGTGAATGATCTCATCAGTTGTTCTCAAAGCAATTGATCTTTATTCTTTGTGTTGTTTATCAATTCCTGCACTCCCTTAATATGTGTCAGATTTCTGCAGCAGTTTTCCTGTATTATTTTTTTTAAAAATGCAATTAAGTATGTGAGAAACCTATCAGCTGTGTGAGAGGGAAACCTAATAATCAGAAGCTAAAGCTTTGCCTTAAATGTCTTTCATCTGCTGGAATTGGAGACTTTCAAATACTTGATCGTGTTACTGAACGGGAAGCGGAGGAAGAGGGGTTGCATGTTTTCCTCCAGCTTCGGCTCAGTAAGAAGTCATGCATCTATCTCCCAAGGCTGTATTCCAGTAAGGTAATGTAAAGCTGATATACAAAATGTGTGACTTCAGACACAGGTAAGGGGGTCCTCTGAGGAGGAAGGTGAAAGACGTTTATCTTACAGCTGCTGTATTTGAGCTGCCCCTGAGCTGCGTAGCCTAAAACCTTGAAGGGGTTCACTCACCATCCATTTCCCTCCTCCCCAAGGACCAGAGGTCCAGCCTTCAGGAAACCTACAAGGACCAACTCTCAAGGCCTCTAGTGATTTCCCAGTGTTACCACAATATCAGATACCACTGCAGCTAGAAGGACTCATATTAAAATGAGTGGCCTGTCTTGGACCACTTGCAAAGTAACACCGCTTTTAGCCAATCCTACAGTCCAAAGTAACTGCTAAGGAGGAACTGTCAACTGGATCTGTCTGGAACGGTCATTTTACATTGGGGAGAAACCTGGGGGTGGAAGTGTAGGAGGTGAGAAATGCTTTAATATCAAGCCAGACGTTGCTGTCACTGGAACTGATAGGAGTTTTGTTGTTCATTTGTAGAAGAGTGGATATTCTGCTTTTGTCCCCTATTATATCTCGGGTCTGGGGAGGAGGAAAGGCAGAAAGGTTAGACAAACAAGAAAATACACAACTACCCATTTTTGTGGTGTAAGTGCGATGCTTTTTCCACTGCATTTCTTTGCACTGGGCTGAGTAGGAGGGGAGGAGTTGTCAAAAATAATTACGGAAAAAAAAAAGCATAAAGCTCAAAAAAAAAATATGTTGAGAGCAGCTGCAAGCTTAAAAATGTGAGTTCAAAGTGAATTACTTCTTATATAGTAATGTGTTAGCTTCTCTAGTGGGCAAACTGCTCTTCTTGATACAGTCACACAGCATTAGTCATATAAACTCTTGCTAGGCACCAATCTGTTAGGTCTCCTGTTACAGCAGTTAATTGCTTTTTTGAGCTAACGCATACAAATATAGTTACTTAGTTAATCTCTCTCTGCCCTCTGTAACCCGTTTGAAGTGTCATCGGCATTATGAAAACTTCCTGAAAATATTTCTGACTTTAAGTCTTACAACTCAAAAGGAGGTGATAAGAGGGTAGGAGTGTGGTGGGAGAGGGGAAGAGTGATGCAAAAGGGGATTAACCCCTCCACACCACCACGTTGTCAGCAGATCAGTGTAAGAAAATTGACCTGAAAGGAATTTTGCAGATTTATACCTATGGGAGATGTGATTCAATGCCTTATTTCAGTTTGCTGTGTGACATGTTTTAACTTATCTACAAGATGTTTTTTAAAAGTGCTGCCACAATCCCAGAATCTGTGACAACAAAGATATATGTGAATTGAGGAAGAACAAACAAAATAAAAATACATTATCTTTATGAAAAAAAAAGCAAAAATCACCTTTCTTTTTCTTTTTCTTTTTTTTTTTTTTTAATACTCTGTACTGGAAATAAATGAATACAGTGATTTCAGCAAATTAGACAAATACTCTCTTTATTATTATAGGAAGGTAGGTGGTGAATGATGGGCAGAGAATGTGTGGGAATGGAGAGTTACTTCAAGAGTAAAGGTAAAAAAAAATTAAAGCGAAAAAGCAATAAGAACAAAAATGGCAAACTCAGTACAGTATACAGAGAGATTTCTGTGAAACCTTGCAGTTTAATTTGTGAGGGGTTTGTTTGAAATATATGCTTTTACATTTCTTGATAACTGTGTGCTTCGGTGCGGAAATGACTGAGTGTAAAACTTGGTCAAAACCAAGTAGCTCTGTTTTTTACTGGGCATACTCAAAAATAATCTGTTTGACACAGTATTTGACATCCTATTTTTAGTAATTCTTACTTCCTACTTCATATTTGTGACTAAAATCACAGCTAGAGGTTGGAGTGCCATTGCCCTTGCCAGTGCTTATACTCCGAGTTGCTCAGCGTATTGTCAAATGTGTATTTTCTTTCCTGGAAAATCTTTCAACCTAAGGTTCTGCCAATATTGTAGTCACTGTGGTTAATAAAGACCTTTCCAAGATAACTTTAAAGCTAGCTAACTCAAGTACTCCTCTCAGCGTATTCATGATGCTCAATGCAGGTTATGAATCCCACCTGAGAATGTAAGTAAATGTTTGAGCTATTTAATACCCTTTGAGATTTATGTTGTGGCTTCTTCCCTGCTTGCAGCCTCTGATCTAAGTACTTTGAAGCTGTCTCTGAAATGTTTTTCTGGACAGCAGGGACCGGGGTGTAAACATTTTCTGAATAAGAACTCGTAGTCTCAGTTGCTCAAAACTGCCTCTAGGCTCAACACTGGATGGTTCAACCACCCATGCTGATTTATTCCTGGCTTTCTTTAAAATGTGGGCAAGTTACAAGGTCTTAATGGAAAGGCTGGATCTGGAGGACTAACTCATTCTTTGTGACTTTGCTTATCCCCAGCAGGTCTATTCTTTAGGAATAAATTGCACTACTGAACAATTGTTTTTGGCTGATCCTTAGCACATGGAGCACCAGTGTGGGCTCTGGGTATCTAGGTACTGTTGGAGCACTTCGTAATGAATTATAATGGCATTGGTCGTGGTAAAGACTGTTGCTTCTCCATGCTGAGTACAGAGTTTCTTAACAACTGGACTGAGTGATGGCTGGAAACTCACAGCAATAGAATTCATAAGAATTCAAAATTCATAAGAACCATTATCACTGAAAGCAAGCAGAGCCAAGCAGGGCCAAGCAAGCAGAGGAGGTGGTTTACTCTGATCTAAACCTGAACGGGTAGGAGGCTGGAGCTGTGGACAACCAGTGATAGCTTTTATGTTCACGTCCTCTTTATCCATGAATAAATTATTTTTTTTAGAAGTCTGTATGGTTTGCTTCTAAAGAGTTTTCCTAATTTGAATCATTTGGAATAGGAAATGAAGGACCTCAGAGTGTTTAAGGGTCAGAATTCTAACATTTATAGAGCATTTTGAAGAACAGAAAGCGCCTTACAAATACTGCACAATTAATTTCTTCTAGGCATAAATACTGGCCATGTATAAGTAAATGGAGATTTTTAACCACTCGTAATAGTTTTCAATGTCATCAATGCATTAATCCAGTCTCTTATTTTCAATAAGAATTGAAACAATCTGTTTCTCATTTATTTGCCCTGCTATTAGTGTAATTTTTTCCATCAAAAGACATTCACTGGAGATTATTTATGGAAGACTGTCGTTTGATAAGCAAAGAAATCTTTATGAACATTCAACTCCCAGCTTTTCACAAAGCTATGAAAAGGAAGTAGACAAAAGCAAAATATGATTTATGTCCTCAGCGTAACTTAGTAAACTGTTTCTATCATTGGATTGGTAGAAAGAACAGTTTTGTTTGTTTTCCCTTTTGTTCCAAGTGCTGCTTGAGAAAGTAATATTATTTTAGAAACCAGGTCAGTTTAATGTATGCTATGAGACTTTGATGGAAACAATTGTGGTGTAACATGGGCCAGTTACTACCATCATGACTACCAAAAACCTACCAAAATCTGTCGCCAAGTTGAGCAGCTCAAGTCATCAGCAAGCTGAGCTAACACTTTTCCATACCTCCACCCACCCACTCACCTAGGGGCATAGTTAGTGTCTCAGTTCAGTGAGAAGAAAGCATAGTCTGAGAAAGAAGATAAAGAGAATAAAGCTGGCCTGCTTATAAGAGTTACCCACATGGGTGCATCTTTCGGGTTAGCCCTGTGATACAAATAGTTAAATGCATCATGGCGTTTTTCTCCCATGTATTTAAAAACTTCCACGTCCAAAATACTTATTGATCATCAACTCTGTAAGTCAGAGATGCTGTATGGAGAGCTCTGAAAGTAGAGAGTTGGGGTGCAATAGGCAAATAACGGGAGTGCGGAACTGTGTCCAGACAGATAAGCACAAATTTCTTAGTTTTACGTCAAGAGCCATCTCTCTAACCCAGCAGAGTAGGTTTAAAAGAAAAAAAAAAAAAAAAAAAGAAAAAGAAGAAAAAAAAAGGCACAGGACTTTTTATTTTCTTTGATTTGATACCCATGAGCTTGCACTGTTTTAGCCCAATTCTTCACTATCTGAGCAGGGCCTGAGTAATAAGCGCTTGAATCAGGTCTGAGAATGTTTCTATATTTGACTCTAAATTTGACTACAAGCCATCTCAAAGTGAAACTGCCAAATGTTGTCTGGCCACGTGAGGGTGAAACCCAACAAGTAGCTAATCTGTGGCAGCTACATTGAACTCAAAACATAAAGCTTAACAGCGTTCTTCATTTTTCCTTGAGACCTTGTAACAAGCCTGATCTGTTTTTTGCATTTCTACCTTACTCTGCCTGGTGCCTGGACTTCTTGTGGATGTTTCTACTGTCTCCAGCTCTCCTAACTCTGAAAAATTGTGTTTAGGTGAAACTCCCTGACAAAACACTCCTGCCATCTTTTTCTGCAACCTTCAAGAATGTTTGTATTGTCCTGTAAAACCAAAGGCAGCAAAGAAAATAGTGATTTTTCTGTGTTTTTTGTTTGTTCTAGCAAACATTTTTCAAATACACAGCACCAAGCTAGCATAGTAGCTCTCAAACTATAAAACTGCAGCCTTGGAAACACTTGATGGCACAGTGATCCAGCTGTCTTAGATACATGTACATTTTTGTACATCTTGAAGCATTTAGCGCAAGTGAATGAGCTGTCAGAAATATGCATTAGAAATATCTAGCTTTGGTTAAAATCCTTGCCTTCTAATTCTGGTCCTATTTATTTAACAAGAATCTGTTTCTTCCCAGCTGCTGTGAATGCTGTTACTTACCAGGCTGTGATGCTCCAGAGCATGAATAGCCATCAATTACGCAGCATTACTCAGACCCCGGACGAGCAAGCTGTGGATGATCAAAGCGAGCAGGGAAGAATTTAGGCCGGTGTACCTCCTTTCACAGGCATTGCTCATCGTTTGCATGAAGCAAGTGAGACGGGACTATAATTCTGTGCTGGGTTAGTGTCCACGGAAGAGGAAGGTCAGGCCTCTTCCTGTGCCTTTTTTTTCACTTTTTGTGGGAAATCAAGAACCCACTCCTGCTGCCTACATTTATTTAGTAACCTCTGATTTTTGAAGGTCTTTTCAGAATCTGCAGAGACCTCTCCACTGTAATCCACAGTCTATCATCACATTAATATGTAAGTCCAAAAAAGACAGGGTTTTGATTACTCAGGAAGCCTGTGGCTTTAAAAAAAGCAACCCTCAAATACCCAAAGTTGTGGCTTTTTGCTATATGTATTTTTTTTTGCCCCCCCCTCCCCCCCCCTGCCACGGGCATCCTAGTAAACAGCTACGTGAGATCACATGTAGGCAAGAGACATGGGAAACAGTTAACCCAAGGCAAATCAAACTGTCCCGATTTTCGAAAAGCAGCAAAGCCATCACGCGTACAGCTTGGAGCTGTCCCAAAGCACCCTTGGATGAGTCAGGGCTATGTTTCTTGCATGATCAAACGTCTTTCTTTCAGCATGCAGCTTGCTTCTTTCTCAGGCTTTCAAATACCCCGTCTGCTCCTTTCTCAGGAGCTGCCACGGTACCTTTTTTTCTGGTCCAAGTGCGTACCTGCATCATGGCCTCTTTGATCATGTAGCCATAGCCTTGCCTCACCTAAGAGTCCCTATGACTGCCACGGCAGGACTTCCGCAGCTTTCAACCAAAAAGATTAAAACCAGTACAGCAGCATCCAGAAAGAGCACAATGGAAGTATTTTGCAGTCTTTTTGTTAGCAGTCAACATGAGATCAACATTATTTTGTTATTTTTTTCTCAAAGCACTTGAAAGCTTTAGTCTCTCCCTACTCATGCAGTGAGCTGCAAGGTCCATCACAGCAGGCCTGTAAGAAGAGGAGGACTATCACCTTTCACCACTGGGAAAGCTGCAGCAAAGAAAATAAAAATATTTGCCCAAAGTCGTGTTCAGGAGAACCTGAACCTTAAGCATGAGATTGTTCTTTCTCTTAGTATAATCTCTGCATTTTCTTGTGCTGAGCAGGAGCTTGGGAACTTTCCAGGTAACCTAGGGAATTTTCCAGGCTATTGCCGGTAAATGCAGATCATATCAGGCACCATTTTGCAGCTATAGCTTGGTCCTCTGAATTTTGAAAAATAGTGATGTTTTTATGGGTTCTGCTTGCAAAGAAAACCTCAGAAACTTGTATCATGGGGGGACAGAGCAAAGAGCTTGCAGCAGTAGTTCTCAGAGGTGCGAATGATCCATTCATTTCAGCAAGATAACTCAGCTGGCTAGTAATGGTAATTTGAATGTCAGACTTGTTAGCAGTTTCATTCCTAATGAAAGACCTGGCTTTACAGATAGCTTTGCTGGATAACTTTCCTGATAAAACCCTACTAATGGAATCACAGTTATACTAGCAAAAAAGTGCTAGGGCTAGCATAGTTTATAGTGGTTCAATGTGTGAAATGAGCTATACTGACAAAAGCACTTTTGGACAATATAACTGCTTCTATGGTATCCAGCAGATTTGTGGCAATGGATTAAAACCAGACGGTTGTAGGGGTTATTGCCCACAACTTCGATTAAGGTCTATTTTGCTGCCTAGCAGCATCTGTAAGGAAGGTGCAGAGGGACACCTGGGTCATGTAATTTTAATCTGTTGTCACAGGTGTGTCAGAACACCAAGCCAGGACTTCAGGCAGCATAAGAATGATTTTTACAAATCAGATGCACACCTTTGGATTTAACCAGTACAATACAGCAAAAATTACTTACATAAGTTTTATGTCTGTAAGGAATTGTCTGCAAGTTTGCATAATATACTGGCATATGGTCATGTAAATGGCATATTTGCTTTATGTCAGAAGTGATATTACTTCTTCCTGATAAAGAAGAAGCTAAGTCAAGAAACCCAGCAGAGCTACTGAATACGTTCAAGCTGTATTCAGGGGCTCTATCAACACAGCTGTAATCTGAACATTTGTGTAGTGCATTGCATATAGCATCTCAAGTAGGCAAATTACACGGTCTCTGCCTGTGCTGTACATTGAAGGACACGCGTCTACATCGCCATTTAAATCCCGCTCAGATATTCTGATTTTTTACCTAACGTTGGCTAGGTATGCCTGAAAATTTGAGTTAAAATGCAGAGGGGAAACTTAGGAGCAAAGCTGTCTATCAAGGATTGCTTGCGTTTCATGGTTTGGTGGAAGCAGTGTGAAACCTAGCATTTCTGGATTTGACTTTTCAGGGTGAATGTTTGGATTTGCACATCCATACAGCTGAAAGAAATCTACCTTGACGTGCTCTGTACTGAGATTGCCCTCCAAGCTGCTTTCCAAAGAAAGCAGATTTTCTGTCTTCTCTTAGGGAAAGTCCTTTGACACGTGACTGTGTTTTATGGCTGAAGTTTAAAGATTTTAACCCAGTTCCCAGTGTGCCTTTTTGCACATATTTTATATACTAACCTGAGTCCGTTTTTCCTCCTCTGTATCACAACCCTAATTGCAAATCTAAATAACCTCTTCTTGCATCCTACTAACTGTTCCACTCTGCAAGCCCAGAGGTAATGCAGGAATACATTACCCTCAGGCTGAAACTAAAGGGCCTCAGTGAGCTCTGCCTCTCTCCAAGCTTCTGCCAGTGGATCCAGTGGGACCGCTTAGAAATAAGGGCCAGCACCCTCCAATAATGAACAGTAGTGTCACTCTGAGTAAACCACGAAGGCTGTATCACCAGGATGTCATCCTCTTTCTCTGCAGAGGTGTAAAAGTCAGTCCTGGGTACGCAAGTAATCTCAGGCAGAGCTTCCACTGTCAAGAGAAGCACTCACGTATTACTCTCTGTTTTTAACCTTCAGGGAGACATCTGTAACCTTCCTTCTTTTACAGTAAAATAGTAGTTTTCCCTAAGTTGGCTTCCAGTCTTACCCACCATCAGAGCAGCATGGGCACAAAAGGAAACAGTGTGGTTTATCCGCTAATGCATAGGGCTGGGTTTTGAGAGCTATAGATTCCCATCCTGGTTTTGTCACAGGCTTGGTAGGTGAACTGACAGCATAACAGCAGATTGAACTCCTTGTGCTTGTTGTCTGAGGAAGGGGAAATACCACAAATGGCCTTACGTTTTCTAACACCTGCCTTTGGATGTCGATTATATGTGTTGCAGAATGTTAAGCCATTAGCTTTTGTCAAAAATGATAATAGAAAACAAACTTCTTGCTCAAGCAGCCATTGAATTTAAATATAATTTTGTTTACGAAAAGCATGATTTTAAGGCCAACCACTGTATTTTGCACAGGTTTCACCGAACATTGACATTTTATTAATATTCTTTTGTAGGGCAGCAGTCATGCATGAATTACAAAATACCTTTCTGAAACTGAAAATGCAGGGCTGTGGTGTGCAAATGTTTGAAGTGCATGACTTCCATTAAGAATTTTGTTTAGTGGGGTGAAATCCTAACTCTGTTAAATCAGCAGGGCTTTTGCCATTTGTTCCAGCAGGCTATTAAATTTTCAACTGAGAATTGTTTACCAGATTGGGTGCAACCTTCTCAGCTTCTTTGTGGTTTTAGAATTATGGCCAGGCAGAGCTAGAGTTGATGGAGCATGGCTTTTACCTAGGGGTTTGAAAATGCTTTACTAATTCCACTAGCGGTTGCTGTGCATGAATTAGTGTTTATTCCAATTTTACGGGTAAGAAGATGGAATAAAACCCCACAGTTGTCCAAGATTGCACAGAAAGGGTCACAAAATCGAGGGACAAAACTCTCAGCAGTCGCAAACTCTGGCTATCACAGTTCTTCTTGACTCAAGAACTGAAAGGAGGGATTCATGCCTTTTAGTGTCAGAGAGGCTGGAATCTGCCTGTAACCCTCAGAAGATGTGAATAGCACATTGGAACGTGGTGTACATTTCTTTCTAGCGCTGACTTCCTAGTTTGCATCATCCCTTTTCATTCTCTCTCAGCTCTATATGTTTTTTCTTTGATGCTCATGCAACTCATTTTAGAGCTGGAATATGGATTTAGAGAGCACTGAAAGATCTGCAGCAACTTGTTTGGCAGTAGGCACAGTGATGGATATGAAAAGCAGAAGGCTTAGATAACTATAATGGTGCATATATATAAATAAAACCTATGAGCAATAGAGGGTTGTTTGTCCTCTGCCCTTGGAAGTGGGATGGAGGTGGCTGCAAATCAAAACAATATAAATTAAAGGTTAAACTGTACAGAAAATACATTGTTTCACATCCACTTTTAGCAGAAAGACCAAAAAGCTTTTTTTTTTGTCGATTAGACTTTTTTTTTTTTTCTTGAAGCTTTTCTGAAGTATCCATTTACACTCCAGCCTTCTAATGTATAATGCACGAGTCTCGGAAGGTCACAGCTGGGTGGGGAGACTGTGTTTTCCTTTGTTACTTTAAGAGAGTTTGTAGCTCCTGTTATATCTGACTCTTGTAGGAAGAGCAGCTATTTAGAAAGCCTCCAGAGCCAAGTCTTTGAAGCTCAAAGCAGTGCTGAGGGCTCCCAGTTTTCAGAATAGAATGATGCCTTGACAACTGCCATCTCTGGACTTTCGGTCGGTATGTTGTATGAGGCTGGCTGAAACAGCTTTTGAAAAGCAGAGTCTTAAACAAAGCTTCTTCGGTTAGAATCTATTGTCTGCAAGGCTCATCAGTATTAAACCACTTTTTGTTCATTGGTCTGTAACAAAATCTCCTGCTCATGGTACTGGCTGTGGCTTTATGAAGTGGTGCCGGAACTGCAATTCCTGTAAAGAAAGATAGCTCTATCCCCGAGTGTAGCACTGGGAGGCTTATGATGGAAATATGCCCCTTACAGTAGGTTTACATTTTTCTCCCCTTAGCAAATCATAGGTTTCTGAGCCAAAAAGGGAGGAGGGAGAACTGCAAACCTATAACTCAGGGTAAATTAAAGCAGATCCATATGGTTAATCTGTCAGCTATTGCTTTTCCCTCCCATCTGGTCATAATCAATACCAGGCATAATGTAAATAACCCACAGCATTTTTTGTGTGTACGCATGTGTGTGTGTGCACATGTGTGTGTCCAGTACTTCTGTTCCGTTTTGAAACCACATCTGTACTTTATTAGGGACTTGCCTGGACACGATCGTTACCAGCACTCCAAACTCGCAGCATCGCTTTGCTCCACAATGCTAAATATTTTATGTGTTTGACTGTGTGCATGCAGAATAAAAGGCTGTGCCAGAAATGCAGTTGAATTGCTCAAGCCTATAGGGGCCATCACATGCGGGGGAATACAGGCCTGTGTGCGCAGACGCACACCCCCCCCCTCCAGGATCACCCTCTATCTCTCATTCAGTCATTGGATTTAATGTTTATTATCATGGGGAACGCTCTTATCCTATTTAATCCTGTCTAGATGGCTCTAGAATTTCAGACGAATAACCTGACTGAGAAAATGTAGTCCAATAGTACTTTGTTTTAGGGAGCTGTTGAATGGGATGTAGCAGACCAGTTCTGTTTTAGCTATTAACTTTTTCCTGTTCATCATGTTGATTGCCTTTTCCTTCTTCAATAGCTACCCTTATTCCCTTGTAAGCTCTTGCTGCAGTGACAGTAAGAATCATACAGTCTGTGATGGACCTCAGGTTTAGATGGACAATTAATTTAAGTAATAGCTTCTGAACATAGATGGGCAGCAACAGGAATCATGGTGCATTTAACTTTAATCACTTCATCAGCTCAAGAAAAGACTACTAGAAAATGTAGAGAAGGTGTAATATTCCTTTTGAATCTCTGTCACGGAATTGTTGCAGTCATTTGAGTTACTCCATGGCTGCATCCATAAATAATAAATTTCTGAAGGCAGCATACTAGGAATAGCTGAGCTGTGTGGTGATGAATTTATGGTGAGCTAAGCAACTTGTCTGAGACAGAACTGAGAACTAAATTAAAATAACCTTTACTTCTTCCCCTCCCACCTGCATGTCATACTCCAGGGAAAGAACCATTCTTTTGTTTGACAATAGTGCACACACCATGTCAGGTATTTGCTTGACAGAGAATAAAGAAAAGTGTGTTGCTGTAAGGCAATTGAATATAGGTTGCAAAACATGATAGATTTGAAGGTCAATGGATCCAGCATTCAATCTAGCAAACAATCTATCCAGCTTGATTTGTCTGTCAATATTTAGAGCTAGTCAATGTTTGCTTTTATGAAGGAACATTTATACTTTAAAAAGTTGTTCAACTAAATTAGTTTCACTTGCAGAACAAAAATATTTGGCAATAAATCATATATTTTGATTTTGTCCTGAAATGTTAGTTCATTTCATACCCTAGTATGAATACTCTACTATGGGCTAAGATGCACCCAACTTTATACTATTTTAATACAAAAGTCAGAAAAAAGTAAATCTTTTTTTTTTTCCTTAAAAAAATGAATTAAATAATTTTCTCTATTTTTAATAGAGAAAAGGATGCAAGAAACATCAAAACCACAAAAATGTAGGACCTGAAGGAAAACACTTTTAACATCTACATCACAGAAATTCATCACCAATTATCAATTCTAAGTAAGGTTGTGTATTATCTTCATGTACTATCCAAGTAAAACCTATTGCATCCAATGATTTGGTTATAGATTGGTAAACAGGCAAGCCTTAACTGCTCTCATCTTTCTAATCCAGATGGGATAAAGTCTGCTCATGGGGATTGCATTTATCAAGTGATCGGAACAATAAGCCTTTTTTCCCCCCCACGTTTTTTGTTTAAACCAAGAGCAGAACATAACACTGAGTTGACAAAAATCCCAACACCAAAACCCCAACAACAAAAACCCAAACCCATGGACTATACTGTTTCGCCCTTTTCAGGCACTGGCTGTGCATAAATGAAACATAAACATGAGAAAGGTGGTGAGCAATAAGACAGCGTGTTTTCTGCTACTAAATGTGATTGTCAGGAATGGGTGCCCCGGGTTTATGGTGGGTGCTGTGGGTTGACTCACCACTTGGTAGTGCACACTGGTTGACACCGTTTTCCTCAGTGCAAAGAGGGTGGCTAGGGTACAATAAAGCTGGAACAGGAGACGCACTCCATAAAAGATACAGAAGACAAGACAGTTGTTGTTGAGCTCTGAGCATGTACGTTAGTGTACATGGATTCAATACAGTATTGGAATTATTGATTTGTAATCTGAAACGGCAAAGGGGATATGTTTCTTATCTGCTCTTACTTTGGTATGGTCAGAGACTAGAGTGATAATGGATCTCAATTTTTGTATAAAAGGCTAATTTCTTAAAATAAACAATGAAACGGTGCCCCTCTTCCCCTGCTGCTTCTAGCACACAGAGAGAAAATAACACTTCAAACCTCTTGCTATGCTAGTTCTTTTTCTGAGAGCATTTATCCTATTACTGGAGAAAAATCTCAGTCAATAATTCATGGAAAATACACCCGTAGTTCACATTCTGACCTTCCATTTTGGTAACAGATCTCCCTCCAACTCTCACAGGGCCAAGAAGAAATGTTTTATCTGGTGCACAGGATAGAAGCCTTCTGCCACAGCAAAATGGAACTTCAGTATGTGCTTTGGCCTGTTATTCGAGTTGTGTATCAGAATTGCATATAGCGCTTTATATTAAACAAATAGCATTGTGTGTTGTTTAGGGCTTTCTTGAAAGTAAAATTTAAGTCATGACCAGGTAGTTCCTTTGTGTAATTTTTTGTCTACTGAGATGTGTTTAAAGTTCTGCTTCTTTGGATATAGTAGGAAGAATCATATTAGCCTGCAGTACATGCTAACACAGACAGAGCCAGCATGGCCTTTTGTGTGTCTTATTTAATGAGAGTTAATGCACGGTTACATGCCTTATTGATCTGGTGGAGCTTGAGAAAGGAATCTTGATTAACTAGAGCTTTATACAGTTATTCCTGTTCATCCCAGAAGATGGCATATCCTGGAATTTTAGATTTACTCCTGAGCTGCAGAAAATACAAGAGATTTTTTTTTTAATTACTTTTTTTTTCTTCCCCCCCCCGACTCTAGTCTTGTTTGGAGGGTTTCAGCCAGTGGAGTAAGGTGATCTCGCTCCCGGCAGGTCTGACTGTATGTCTCCCTGTCTGTTACAACATCCAGGATATAGAGCTTTGGAAGAGTCAAGTAGCACATGGAGCTTGTAGGCAAGGGCTTTTGTCATTTTAAGGAATATAAACATTAAATCAGTAGTCCCTTGAATGTCAACTATTGCCAAACCCTCAGATGCAGGTGATGGTACCTAAGATCAAATATTTTTATTTTATTTCAAAGCTGGTAAGCTTTTCTAAATGTTGTCTGCTCAACATGGTATGCCTAAAGAAATCTATTTCTTGCTCTTGCAGGTTTCTTGTAAACTTATGCTTTACCTCATGCACTAGGTACCTCAAACAACCCAATCTGCCAGGGAATTCTTTTCCAGGAGGTTTTTATGTAACCCAATAGCTACTTGTTACTCAGTATCTAAAATAGGTACAAAATATTCAGTCACTCCTGTTTATAAAAGAAACAAAGTGACTGCAGAACCTAAAACCATTAGCTTTAAGTGGGTCAATTCCTTTCTGATTTAAAGTGGTACTGCTATGTTGAGGTCAAAAGACTTCAGCAGTTTCTCTCGGCTCTGTAGCTATAAAATATGTATTTTGATGATGTAACAAGATGAAGGGATCTTAGAAGTTTACATCTAAGGTGAAATAATTTTAAAAGATCAGAGGATTATTCTGTGATTTGCTAATATCATTGTTATTCATCAAGAAGTAGTTTTATCAGGATAATCACTGCAGGTGATTTTTTCCCCCTACAGTAGTATGCTTCAGATGTGGGGTTACTTTAAATATATGGCGGGGCAAGAATAAATGTTAATTCCATTTTTACACACCTGTTCTGTTATATGACTAAAAAATAATATATATATAAAAATAAATAAAACCACAAGGTTTAAAACAGCCATAGAGAATTAACATTTCAGAGGGAAACACAACTGTGGTATGAGATTCTCTTGTTACCTGCATAGTCTATAGTGACCTGAATAGTTACATATAAAGAATTGTCCATAATTGTTAAAGTGATTTATCAATTTTTTTCTCCTGCGTTAGTGTAATACAAGGCGTAGTATGGCTCCATTCTCTATTGGGCAGAGGGATGTCAGGAAACACCACGAAACAACGCTCTGGGCTGCTGCAGTGGCAATGCATCTCTGGTCCTTTTAGCCTGTGATATATACATATATGTGTGTGTGCGCCCATTTTTGGCATAATAACCCCACTACCTAACTCATTCATTCATTTATCTTAGATATTTATGAAGTCTCTTTTCAATGAAAAAAATTGGAAAGGTCCATGGAGATTAAATTCCTTTGTAAACTCGGGCTGCATTGAAGTGCCACCCAGGATAAACTCTGTGCTAAGGGGCTGAGATTCTGGAATTGTGATATTACTGGTGATATTATTCATATTTTTAGTGTGAAGAATTATATCACTGTCAGTGCCAGTCATATGATAGTACAGGACCAAAAATGGATTCCCTGAGATCATCTTGCTTTGTCTTGCTGGAGACACACAGCTTTTGGACAGGTGTTGGTGCAAAATAAAATTTGCAGAAGAAGTGTAAACTTTTGATTATGACTAGAATTTGCTCTTTATGCAGCGTCCTATCTCACTGTTTTCCTCTCCTTTGCTACCTAAAAGTATTTAAGAATGCATTAATTTTTCTAAAATAAAATAGCAGAATAATAACTGGGATATCTCGTAGGGCATGCAGCTGTCTGGGAAGTACATGCATTTAGATAATATTAATTTTGCCCGAAAGGCAAAGGGGTCTCCATCTGCTCAAATCTTTCATTACTTAGCCTATGGAAGGCTCTACATTAATTTTCAGTAAATTCTTAATCTCCGTAGGAATGGTTACTACCCTGACATTGCAAGTCAGTCTCACCATCTAAAATTCCAATTATCACTGATTTCGTTATGAACCTGTTTGCTTATGCTTAGTTTCCAACACATCCCTACTCATGTTATATCTTGAGATACACTTTAATTAGGTCTAGTCGGCTTGGAAATGAACTGTGAGCTTGCTGGAGCACTGCCAACAGGCAGCATGATATTGTCCTTTTTGATCTATTTAGGTGTCTTATGTGTATTGATTCATAAAGGCTGGAAGTTCTATTTATACTAGGGTCAAGTCAACTGCAGCAGAAAGAAATTGCATTTCATATGTCATGGCTTCATATAAAGGATCCAGGGAACTGAAAACTCTCCCATCTAGTAAACATGAGGAACATGGCATTCAAAAGCTCTTATCCAATGTCTCCTACACATCCAAAAGGAAAGAGGATTCTTTGGCTTCCTAGAGGCAAAAGTGACATCACGGAACCACAGGATGGTTTGGGTTGGAAGGGACCTTAAAGATCATCTAGTTCCAGCCGCCCTGCCATGGGCAGGGCCAGCTCCCACCAGACCAGGCTGCTCAAAGCCTCATCCAGCCTGGCCTTGAACACCTCCAGGGATGGGGCATCCACAACTTCCCTGGGCAACCTGTTCCGGTGCCTCACTACCCTCACAGTAAAGAATTTTTTCCTGATATCCTATCTGAATCTACCCTCTTTCAACTTGAAGCCATTACCCCATGTCCTATCATAACACTCCCTGATAAAGAGTCCTTCCCCATCCTTCCTGTAGGCCCCCTGGTACTGGAAGGCTGCTATAAGGTCTCCCCGGAATCTTCTTTTCTTCAGGCTGAACAACCCCAACTCTCTCAGACTGTCCTCATAGCAGAGGTGCTCCAGCCCTCTGGTCATCTTCGTAGCCCTCTGCTGGACCCTTTCCAACAGGTCCATGTCCTTCTTGTGCTGAGGACTCCAAAGCTGGATGCAGTACTCCGGATGGAGTCTCACAAGAGCGGAGTAGAGGGGCAGAATCACCTCCCTCGACCTGCTGGCCACGCTTCTGTTAATGCAGCCCAGGATGCAGTTGGCTTTCTGGGCTGCAAGTGTGCATTGCCGGCTCATGTTGAGCTTCTCATCCACCAGCACCCCCAAGTCCTTCTCCTCAGGGCTGCTCTCAAGCCACTCTCCTCCCAACCTGTATTTGTGCCTGGGATTGCCATGACCCAGGTGCAGGACCTTGCACTTGACCTAGTTGAATTTCATGAGGTTCACACAAGCCCACCTCTGAAGCCTGTCAAGGTCGCTCTGGATGGCATCCCTTCCCTCCAGCGTGTCAACCGTGCCACACAGCTTGGTGTCATCGGTAAACTTGCTGAGGGTGCACTCAATCCCACTGTCCATGTCACCGACAAAGACGTTAAACAGCACTGGTCCCAGTACTGATCCCTGAAGGACACCACTCGTCACCGGTTTCCATGTGGACATTGAGCCATGGACTGCAACCCTTTGAGTGTGGCCATCTAGCCAGTTCCTTATCCACTGAGTGGTCCATCTATCAAATCCATGCTTTTTCAATTTAGAGACCAACTAGCATCAACTTGAACCCCAGCTCACTGATAACAGTAATTCCTATAGAAACTCTTAAGTAACTCTTTTGTGTCCTAAGAGATGGTGTTTTCTGAAGCATTTGCACATGTTTTATTACTTCATGTTACCGTACACTTGTTTGGTAATTGGCCTTTCCAAAATGTTTCATGATGATTCGTAACAAGCTTATCTTTATAAGGTCCTTCTTCACTGTTCTTTATTTTGAGTGGTAGATTTATGTCCCCAAAAATCCAAGGGGTTTCTATGATCCCTTTTGTGAGTTGGATAGCAGTAGAAATACTAAGCTCTCTGAAAGATTCCCATCAGACAAATATCTGATGATTATATTTAAAGTTTTCAATACTTGATAGTTGTGTCTAAATACCCAAGGTCAGTTTCATGTACAATAGTAAGATTGTGTGTTTGCACAGAAGAGTTTCACTAGATTTCAGATAATTAAGTTTTAAATAAAGCAGCTGGATGCTATTTATGAGAAGCTTGCAGATGTCATGTCTTATGTTAGTTAGGCATCACGGCTCTCTGAGGGCAGAGTGCAAGTGTAGTGCTTCATTGGGAACATGAATTTCTGTCGGGAAGGTCTAATTTAGCACTGCAGTGCTTCTGAAACCATTGCCTGTAATCAGTCAGATCTGTTAAACAGAGGTTGACAGATTGACAGATGAATGGTCCTAAAAAACTTTGATGCTATTCTGTTATGTGTTGTAAAAAAGGCAAAATTGAAGAATAAGGGAAAGAAAAAAAGTCAGCAAAATTATGCGTGAGCGATAAGTCTGGCAAGGGTTGTATCATGTGTTATTAAAGAGAGGAATGAGATGAGAGGATGTGGCCTGTTCTGCAGGAAAGAGAAAATAGAATCCCCATCCAGAAATTTTGTCTGCTACTGGGTCTCTGCACGTAAGCAATCTATCTCTTTAAGTAGGCTGCTTGAAGCAGTTGTTTCAGCCTTACCTCTTTAATGCATTCATTTCCCCTTTCTCTGTCTTCACTGCATTATGCTGTCCTCTTCTGCTGCAGCAGGCACCCCTACCTAATTGCCAGGCTCGTTGGTTGGTAAGAAAAGAATAGACCCCATGCAAGGGTATCTACATGGGTTAGTGAGTAGTGATCAAGGGGTATAGTGTAAAAGTCATTCAGATATCCTTCACCAGCCACCTTGATACTGTCGGTAGGGGGAGGGGACCCACTCTGTTGACTCATATTAGTTATCTTATTCGTTGCATTCTAGGATTTATGGATCCATATCTATCTCATTGACCTTTCACATCCTATTGACACTGGCTTGTGATGATGTCCTCCCACCTACTCCCCAAGGAAGAGAAAAGGGAAAGGAAGATAACATTAAACACTAAATAGAACAAAGCAGACCAAACTGTCTTTGCTTTCTGTCACAGGTATCAACTCAGGAAAACTGCAAACTTCCAAAAAAATTTAATACATTCCAGATCTCTACTGTCAGTACAACTACTCTAGAAGTTGCAGGCCACTTTGGTACAACTATGTTACCACCGTGGATGCCACTGCAGAAACATGTAAGAGTATCCCAGCCAACTTCAACCTAGATGTCTCAAGGACCAGTATCTAACTATGCATGATAACCCAGGGCAGAGGGTAAGCATGGAACAACTATTCTCTTTCTTTTCCAGTGGCATTAGATTAAGCTGTCAGGTGGCAAGATCAACCCCCCAAAAAAGGAAACAATGCTTTAGAAAACATACAATAAATGCGTGGAAATCTGTGCTGTGGGATGATGTGCATGCTAAAACTGCACATAGGATCAAAATCCGGAAACCAATATTTTGTGGGTTACATAAAGGTAACAACTCTGACTCAGCATGTTTCTAGTCTGCAAATTGCTAGTGACCTGGTAAATATTTAGGGCATTACTACATGCCTTCCCTGTTTCTTCTCTCTTTTTCAGGCATCCACATTTGGCCACTCTTGGAAAAAGTGGAATAAGACAATGTGCTGGATGGCAGTTTTGTGTAGGTAGTATGAGTACAAGCTGGAAAAATCTGTCCTTTGTGGGAATTGTATGCAAGGAGGCAGGGATCAGGGGCACTATAGCTGCACTGGGGCAGAAATTAGCTTTAGCGTCAATATCCTGGAGATTAGACGGCTGCTAGAGGCAACAGCATGGGCCGAAAAGAGAATCAGGAGCCACAGAGCACAGACATGGGCTGGCAGTCTCCAAAAAAGCCCTGAACAAGGCCAGGGAGCTCAAAGTCTCAAGATAAACATGGGAAAATAAGCCCAGAAGGCTACTGCAATGATCTAGGACCTACCATGAAATGAAATGTCTGTCTGGAGTTATACTAACATTTTATATGAAACTTACTCTAAATTGATCAATTGGGACCTGAAACCTGTCACCTGACTGGTGGGACTTTAACTAGTGAAATTGCAGAGGAGGACTGAGAATGATTTATTGAAAAAGACTTTATTTTTAGAAATCCCTGCAACTGAAGCTACATGAGTATTATATGCAGCAGTACTCTCAAGAATAGGCAGTAAGTGGAATGACCAATGGTTTAGTGTGAAAGAGTCTTGCTGCACTAATGTACTCGGTCCCTGATGAGGTCAGTGCTCTTGCTACTAACGTGGTCACTTTTAACGCCAGGCTGCTCTGTGGAAGAAGTAGTGTCTGCAGCCAGCACATGCATTGTATTAGAAAGGGGATGGGATGCTTGCCACAAGCACTTCTAAACTAGAATTTGAGTTAGACTGGTGACCTCATGACACTTGGTGTATATCTTTTCCCTCTTGTGTCATGGCCTCAGGGCACCATTAGCCCTGACCAACCCTGCCCAGCCCTACTGGGCATCTTCCCCTCCCCATGGCCCAGGACCCCATGTCAGTCCCCCAGGACTGTCAGCCCCTGCCCCAGCAACGCTGCAGCAGGGCTGGTCTCCAGCTCCCCCCAGTCCTGCCTGGCCATGGACCCCACCGAGCCAGGCCCACCCATGGGCCCATGTCCCAGCCCGGCCTCAGCCCGTCCCCATCCCCAGGGAGGTGCCCAACACCTGGGGCTGGGGCTGCCCCGGTGCCCCGCAGCTGCCCTGCTCCAGGACAAGCCATGGCTGCCAGACCTTGCTGTGACTGACCCCAGGGAGCCCATGACACTCCTGGCACCTCCACTGCCTTTAAATGAGTATGACCATGCACTTAATCCTGCAGGTAGAGCTTTGGGCTGAAGTTCAAGAGCTGTTATTGAAAGCTTGGGGGCTTTGGTTAGTAGAATGAAACGGTCAGGGGCTCAGGTTCCTAGGTGGTTTTAAAAGTACTTGTGGCCATTGAATTTGTTGCTAGCATTAGCTTTATTTAGTTTATTATTTTATCCAGGCAGAAGTGTGCCCGAAGTACACAGAAACCTCATAATTCATGTAATGTTTATATATGCAATTGAAGAAAAACTGCCACAACTCTTAGACCCTCAAATACCCATGATAATGTAAATATTGATGAGAGACAGAAATAGAAAATGACAGTGTCACGTGAACATTTTCTATAACTTCATCATATGCAAATTTGGAGATCCTCTACTTTAGTATTTGTCGCAGTTCCAACCAGCTTCAATGGATTTGTGCAAATCTATACCATCTGGTGATCAGGCCTTTGATTTATGAGTTGCAATAGTTCCAGAGGGTGTGAGACTGAATTTTTGACATGTATGATCAGGTAATCTTATTGTGTAAACAGTTCCAGTGTTTTCAGTGAAATAAGGCATGGGAATGAAGCTTTGTCTCAGGAATGTGAACGCGTTCTTCACTATAGGAAGAATAAATTTCCGTAAATGTGATCACATACCTTAGCATTTCTGTCTCTTGTCCTAAAACTAATAAAAAGCTATTCAAATACCTGTGAGGGATGTCTAGAGAAGAAAAGAACTTCAAAGAGCTTTGGGATCCTCAAAAGAAAGTGCATTTATCTTATCATTGTTACAAGAGCACCAGGCTATTTGAAACATTACATTTTGCTCTGGGCAGTAAATACACTATTGCTACAAAATGATTAACAGTCTCACCATCTGTTACAGGTGCAATGACAATTGACAGTTTTATGCATAACTAACATTGACGTGATCTGTCTTTGCAGCCCTGTGTTTGTCATTTAATTTTGTTATTTTCTTCAAGCAATAGCAATACATTCAATTTTACTGAAATGATACATATTTACTGATTAAACTTACTATTTCTTTTCATGTTTTCCTTCTTTAGTTATTACCCCCAATCATGACCTTAAAGACTTTATAATAACTAAAATATGCCACTAAATGGGGAAAAATGCACTCATTTTCAAATATTTTTTCTTCCAAAGCAGCACGTCATATACGCTGAGACCAAAGACCTGTTTAGCTTTCTGTCTCCTATTTTGATGGTAGCTCATAGATGATGCTTAGAGCAAGAGCAAGAACAAGAATTAGGGCAAGCGCAGAAAAATTCTCCCTTGAAACCTCCCAGTTTAAGGCATTTAACAGGGCAGACTTTCTGAGCCAGAGGCTGTTATTTGTCCATTGTGTTTAAAAGCTTCTAGTGGACCTGTCTTCTGTGATTTTTGTCCAGTTCTTTTTTGAACTCATTCAGGCTGTTGGCCTCAACAGCTTACTGTGTCAATGAGATGGACAGTTTATTATGTAATGTGGTTTTAAACTTGGTACCTGGAAATTTCATTGGATGCCCTGCAGTTTCTGGATTCTGAATTCTCTTGTCTTCATTTTCTGTGGCTGCCATCAAAATCACTGGGAAGCAAGGATTCTTCTGGTGTTTGAATGAGAACTATAATGTAACTAAATAAGGAAAGCATCTGATCTTATTTGTTAACACAATACATTTGTAAAACTCCCTGATTGCAAGAAACACGGTGAAAGTATTTTCTGTCCTGTGATACAGTTCTACAGTCAGAATGGGGTCAAAATTGTAATGCCTCAAACAGTTGACTGCTGGGCAAAGAATCATGGTGGTGACTTTAATATGTTTCCTAACAAATACCTGTCTCTAACATGTCCTATGCAATTAGCCTACTTTAAATGCATGAAGAGATAAGAATGAAGGGATATATCAGTAGACAATGAGAGAGACCTGTGAGAAATGAGCTTATATTAGAAATCGTTCTAGTCCAATAGTCACAGAATGTATTAAAATATATTCATAAAGAAAGGAGGCTGATTTACTATCATGCTGTTTCCTATTTGTAAGAATTTGGATGCATGCTTATTATTCATAAAATGTGCATGTTCCCTAACTCGGTAGTAGAGATGGCAGCACAACTGAGGATGGCACTTAATGGGCCTTGTAGCCCTATATCTTCAAAATATTTTTGTTGCAAAACACTGATGGATTTCTTGGCTGTTTCTTGTATTTTTCCTGTATTTCCCAAATTTAGCTAAGCTGTGTCTTCACATCCACAGTAGAAGCTTTCTCCAGTTTAATAGCCTTTTACTGCAATGTTGAATTCCCTAATAGCGCCTAACATAGCATGAACTGCGAAAGTACGACTTAAAGAGAGAAACCAAGAGCGCACCAGCAAGGGACTACAAAAAGGATTACACTTTTCCAGTGATGGTTCTTGGCAAGAGTTTGAGCTGGAGGGTGTGCCAATACCCTCCGAGTACCAGTACCAGTTCGTCAGTACCAAACCAAGAGCTTGTCTCTCCTGCGCTGCTAGTGAGCCCCTCTCCCCTGCCTGCTTTTGTCCTTCCATCTAGGCAATATTTGATCCTGAAACAAAGGGAACAAAAGCTGGAAGGTGTAAACACTTAGGAAAAGAAGTTTGGTAAAAAGACTGGCTGGATTGGGAAGAGAAGTCCGTTCCCTTCCTGTGACTGCAACAAAGCACAAAGTGTCTGAGACACTTTCTGTTGGGGGCCATGTGGGCTGCTCCATGAGGGCCAGGATTGTGGTGGCAGGTGCCTGCCCGCCCATAAGGGCCATGCCCTCCCACAATTCTCAAAAAGCACAGCAGGTCTGGTGAAAACAAAGTCAGATGTGGACTAGATTGATGGGCAAGTCCAAAGTGATGAGGTCATAGAATCGTAGAATCATGGAATCATACAATCATTTTGGTTTGAAGAGACCTTTAAGATCATTGAGTCCAGCCGTTAACCTAACACTGCCAAGTCCACCACTAAACCATGTCCCTCAGCACTACATCTACATGTCCTTTAGGTACCTCCAGGGATGGTGACTCAACCGCTTCCCTGGGCAGCCTGTTCCAATACTTGGTAACCCTTTCTGTGAAGAATTTTTTCCCAATATCCAACCTAAAGCTCCCCTGGTGTAACTTGACGCCATTTCCTTTTGTCCTATCACTTGTTACTTGGGAGAAGAGACTGACCCCCACCTCTCTACAACCTCCTTTCAGGTAGTTGTAGAGAGTGATAAGGTCTCCCCTCAGCCTCCTTTCCTCCAGACTAAACAATCTCAGTTCCCTCAGCTGCTCCTCATAAGGCTTGTTCTCTAGACACTGCACCAGCTTTGTTGCCCTTCTGTGAACATACTCCAGCACCTCAATGTCTTTCTTGTAGTGAGGGACCCAAAACTGAACACAGCATTCGAGGTGCAGCCTCACCAGTGCTGAGTACAGAGATATAGTCACTTCCCTAGTCCCGCTGGCCAGGATGCCATTGGCCTTCGTGGATACCTGGGCACACTGCTGGCTCACATTCAGCCCACTGTTGACCAACACCCCCCAGGTCCTTTTGTGCCAGGCAACTTTCCAGCCACTCTTCCTCAAGCCTGCAGCATTGCTTGGGGTTGTTGTGACCCAAGTGCAGGACCCGGCACTTGGCCTTGTTGAACCTCATACCATTGGCATCGGCCCATCAATCCATCCTGCCCAGATCCCTCTGTAGAGCCTTCCTACCCTCAAGCAGATCAAAATTCCTGCACAACTTGATGTTGTCTGCAAACTTACTGAGGGTGCACTCAATCCCCTCATCCAGATCATTGATAAAGACATTAAACAGAACTGGCCCCAATACAGAGCCCTGGGCCCCAGGGTGGCCAGACTGTGTGTCAGGATCAAGGGTCCTGGTCAATGAGCTACATGGCCAGGCGCAGGCATGACTACCACACAGCTGTCATGTAGCCCAGGTGGAGTCCAGAGGTGAGATTCATGGTTAAAATCAGCCCCCGAAGGAAGCGGGGGAGCCCTTGCTGAAGCCTCCCCACAAAACTTTTTCTTCACAATGGCTCTTATCAGCAAGCTGGCCTTGCGTAACCAGCTACACTCCTAGAAGAGAGGGAGTGCACTCAAGGCCTGACACGCTATCAGCAGGTGTATGAGTAGGTCATTGCTAAAACATGTTTTCCTGTTTTTGCCTTACAGTTAAAACTATAAAGTTGGTCTCAATTCAGAGGTATTTGCCAACTCTGGCTGTCTGTTCGCTCAGAGGCAGAGATTTATGCCATTAAAGGTAAAAGCCCCACTGGTGATTCAATGTTACTGTGTTGCCACACAATTAAGTAGTTTGTGCTTTTAAATTCCATGAAAGATCATCAGTTTAGCTTGAATTTGTTCATTTCATCTCACGTGTAATCATGTGATGACATCCTTTTTTTCTGTTAGGCTCTACTTCATTCAGTATGCTGTATGGATGGCTCTATGGAAGGATAGTTGCTGCACAGTAAGGAAGCTTTACCCTTTCATTTTTGTACACCGTTATGAAACACATAAAGGAAGAAGATTTTGATTCATATTTATAATTACAATTTATAAATTTTCATCTTTGCATATGCGCTAGGCTTCATTTATTACTGCAGAAATTCAGTGTTGCTTACATTGAACATGGAGGACATCCAGAGAATGAGGGAAGGGCTCACAGGAATAAAAAGGATATTCTTAGATTAAAGAAGCTAGCTCCTGCATAGGAGAATTCTCTCTGTCGTGACAGGTTTAACTTACTCCTCTTAACTATAAGCCAGAGCTTCAAAGAAAGTGCTAAACATACACAGCTGCAACTGAATCCATTGGAAACTGAGACTTGGGCATGGAAATAGCTGCAAGAATGATAAGTTCTCTGAAAAAACAGATACTACTCATCTCTGGGTAGCACTCCTGTAATTGCTTTGCTTGCCAACCTCTAAATTGGGTTAAGCCCTGCTGCCTTTCAAACTTCATCCCTCCTCCCTTTTCCTGGCATTAGAAATGTGAAGATAAAGTCTATTTTTCTCAAGCATATTGTAGCAAACAATACCATAAAAAATCCATAATGATGGTAATAATTTTCTATTTAGAGCATATTCATCTATTTTCTGCACATACTATAACAATGAGGACTGAGTATTCCTTTCGCAACCCCTTGTGTAGCCTGATAATTTGTTGCCGATGGAGATCATACTACAAATCAACCAAAGAGCCTTCAGGTCTCTGTTGAAGCCCTGAAGAGAGCACCTGCTTCTGTCTTCTGACAAAACCAATCAGCACGTTTTGTTTTTCTTTAGTGGGCATAGCAGCATTAGTCTTTCTCTGTTTTCGTAGCCAGATCTTTTGTGTAACATATTTTCTAGTCAGAGCATGTTTCCCCCTGCCCCCAACTAATGAGCAGAAGCAGAGCACCAACTGGTGTCTTCAAAAGAAGGCTTCCGATAAGGTGTACAGCCATTACTGCATGAATTCACATGAACAGCTTGTATATGTCTTACATTTTTAGGATCAATATGCTTTGAACTCAAGCTTTGACAATGGCAGTTTGGTTTGACTTATTCTGACCTTGTCTGTGTTAGGCTGAAATGTTCTTGAGAATTCTGTGTTATCAAAACTGTTCAAGCTTCACCTTCATTTTCAGATTTCATGATGACAACAAATATTGGGAAGAAATCAAGTCTGTGTTGAGCACAGAGAATTTAATAGTGTCCTTATCTTCTTTAAGTCTTGCCTATAGCACGGAAACTGATTTTTAGTCTGTTTGACATTATGCACTACTTTAAATTAGATCTAACATAACTTCCTAAATTTTCCTTAAACTGTGTTCAGCTTTATCTATCTGGACACATGTGATGTTCATACAGGATTCTGTTGGATCCTTTTAGGATGAGTGTGACTCCTTAAAGGTTTCTGAAAATAACTTATTTTTCTTGATGTATTTTTTTGTTTATTAATTATCCCTTGATTAGATGCTGAGACATAATTCGAAAAATATTCAGTTCCTGAGGAACACAGTTGCTTTTCCTGTTTGTGGGCTTCCCAAAATCAGGGTTTGGAAGTCAAGTTCAAGCCAAGGTGGACCAATTGAATAGATCACATCATGTTCCTTGTCTTTATTAGATGGGATAGCAAGTGTGGTAGCTTACGGGTCAAAATTTAAAACTCAGTCCTCATACAAAAGCCTGATTATAAAAAACACTTTTGAATTACCATGGATGTTAAGAAACCTACACCAAACTGCATTAACAAAACAGCAAAAGAATGTTCAGGAGAGGCTTGCATATTTGTCTGATAGTCATTCCGCATTGTTAATGAGATTTCAAAAGAGCAAGTGAATACAAAAAAATAACCCAAACATTTCAATGTCTCTAAAGTACTATATCACTCTATATCAGCAGAAATTCTGTTTATGGCCTCTGAAACTAAGCTTGCTAGTTTGAGCAACCTGTCCTTGACTTTTCTTAATTGATAAGTCACTCTTTTATCAGGGTTAGAAAACCATTATCTTAATTTCATTCCTTTCTTGGTGTAACTGTCTGTAGTGCTTTACGGACACTACTGACGAGTGACAGTGTTTGGCTTCGTACTCGGGCTTGAATGTTGATAATTTCAAAGTTCAGCTTCTGTTTTTGTGTTTATTTTGCTGTGGCTTGTCCCAGGAGGTCAAATCCCTTCATACGTGTTGTTGAGAAACTGGAATCCTTTGAAGATCACTGTCAAACACAGTGAAAAAAAGAAGTCTGTAGGCCAAAATATGCATGTGGGCAGAAAATAAATGTCAACGTGCAACACACAGGTTATGTAGGCAATGTAGGCAGTACTTGGGCAGCATTCTAATTTATTGACAATAATCAGTGTTTCCTTCTTGACAGAGAGATTTTGCTCACAACTTCTCAGTCTATGCTTTATGAGGGAAGGCAAGCTCTGCTAGATATTGACTGTCAGTATGGCTTTGGCTCGTAACATCACTTCCCCTTCTGATTCCCAGGTAATGTCTTGTCACTTTTTGTATGACTTTAAGGACTGTTTCAACCTGTTGCCTCATGAGGGGTGAGTTGAAAACAGGTTTGGGTGGCCTTCTATGCAGTGGCCTTAACTTCTGCTCAGACTTTGGCATATTTCTTGACTTGCCCATTTCTTCCTTGATTATTGGTCTTGGCTTTCATCTGATGAATATTTTTTTAGCTTCACATTTAATATTTATGATTCTGATACAAGAGGTGAAAACTTTAATTTATTTCCTGGGTTTGCAAATTAATCATGACCAGGTAACTGAATTATGCCTGTGAGGGAGATTAGTGGCATCAATAAATTGACAACACTGAATGAATATAACATAAAAATCAAAGCTATTAACTATTTACCTGCTTAGCGTCCTAGCAAAGAAAGGCTAATTAAGCCTCTTGCCCACAATTCCCCTCCTTCTTCTGTGCTTATCCAGTGACACAATCTGTCAAAATGCAAAACTACTTAACGAGAATTAGAATTCTTCATGACAAAGTTTTACTGCATAATTAAAAGTAAAGTAATTGAATTACATAACCATGAATTAAGTCTATTTTGAATTCTTCAAATGTGTTTCTCAAAGCTGAGGCCTTTGCTATAGCAAGGCAACACAAAATCCTGGGTCCAGCTCCTCTGAATATTTAAATAGCTGTAGCCCAGGTTTGGGATCAGGCCTATCCCTGTGGTTTGGCATCTTTTTGTTCTTAAAATCGTATAACACAATTTTTTGTTTGTCTATCTGTTGTATTAATACGTGGTCTAGATGTGCATCAAATGGAAAATGAAGGGAAGAGTGGGATTTCAGTACCGCTTGAAGGACCTTGAACATATTGTTAAGGTCACTGGGTTGAGTTTGTTCATCTTCTAAATTGGAGCAATCCATCATCTAGATAAATACACTGAGCTTCTAAACGATAAAGGAATTGTGAACGTACATAGTTTTTCTTTCTTTGATTGTTTGTTTGCTTGTTTGTTTCCTAGCCTTTTTTTGGTGTCAAAATTTTCCTCGTTCTGTGCTTATTTTGCTCTCTACTGTTTCTTCTCCTCACACCTCCTACATGTTGCATTTCAAAGGCTGGGAATCATGAAAATCTCCCAGTCTTGTCCTTACTAAGAGAGTTAGCAGAGATAGGAATTTGACAGGAATGCAGACCTAACAGAGCAGAGCAACAAGGCTAACAGGGAAAAGCAGCAGGGAGCAAATAAAGAAAATCCCCGCTGGTGTGGCACAGTAATGTGTGCTGGTCCATAGTGAGCTTATGCTCCTGGAAGTGAGCATTATGGTGTGCTATAGAGAAACAGAATGTTGCTGCATGTGCTAGTCACAGTAAGATCAGAGGCATTTACATCCTTTGATACCGTGCCTGTGGAGTATCTTACATCCTTTACCCTTTCCATAGGACTGTGATCCAGGATATAAATATCCACAGTATTGCGTACTTTTTCCTTCTCGTGTGGCCATAAAAGTACGAGCCGTGAATCACCTGAGGACTGATGTTTTACTAATGCTTGAGTCTGCACTGTACAACTGAAATAATAACCAAGAGATGTATGAAGTGCTCAGTGCACATCCGGAGATTGAATAGCCTTAAAATTTGCCAGTGGGAACATAGTTAACTATTTCACTGAAGGCCATTTGAGTTACAACTCCTTTGATTGCTTTTGATCCCATAACTCTAAACTGAGCCGTTACTTTCCTGAACGACTTAAATATCTCCCTGCCATCTCCAGTGTCTTCTAATGGTGGACCTGGTTAAAATAGTTATTCTTTTACACTGCAGACAATTTCGTACTTCCAAACTACAGAGGGAGAGTGAAATAAAGCCTGATAATTTGCTGATTTCTAGAGATGCCATTCCACTTCTTTGTGATTTATCAATATACACCTGTGAGGGATGCATGGTTTGCTGTCAGTGGCAGAAATCTTAAGGAACACTCACTGAATTGTTTGTGTAGAGAGTAATTTGCTAAAACAGATCATAGGCAAGAGGTCTGGGGCTTGCTGAAAAACTTAGGTTTTATTCAAAACTGAATTCCAGATCTTTGCCTGAGGGCTTATCTCTAATGCTAAATCTGGTCATGATACCAAGCTTGAGGAGAAGCTCGTAGGTGGGAGGAACAACGCCATAAGATATCATCTGAGGCCCAAAGGATTTCTCTGGATAGATAATTTTGTATACTAATTTTTAAAACTGTGTGCTTATGAAATGGGAACTGGTGCATCCTATGCCAAAATCTGAGTTTAATTAGTACTGAATATTAATTAGTATACATTAACTCTAAAAAGTTTCAGAGTAAGTTTAGGGGTAAGTAAGTGTTTCTGATGGTTTGGTTGTAATAAAGACCTTTTAATGTAATTTAATTCAAACAAATGGAGGAAAAGGTGAAAATACTCTGCTAAGCAAAATGACATCAGTAATCAACCAAGAAAAGCCTCATTTTTGAGAGAGCTTTAAAAAGCTGTCTGTAACTATTATTTTGGTTTAAGGTATTTTCAGTTACAGGAAGATGACTAAAAAAAAAGGGGGCTTCCCATTATCCCCTGCAATGACACAATGGAAGTATGGAAAGGGACTTTTTTCATCCCCCGTAGGGTGTAACCTACCTTATTATTGAATAGGCAGGGACAAGCCAATGCTAAACCATTGGAAATAGCTAAATAGCTTTTCTGAGCTAGACTGCGAACTTTCACCATATGCTAGAAATAAACTCCAAAAATGCATTCTGGCTTTTCTGGCTCTATACTGTGTTGTTACTTCTTCAGTATTCAAATGACTAAGTGCATGCCATAAACAAAACATATTAACATATAGCAAATAAAATAGTTTTTCTCTTTTCTTCAAGTAATCACTTCAGTCTCCTGCAGAGTGTCCCCCGGTCACCTCATAAGATTAGAAAGCTTACTGTATTCTTTGTAAACATATAAATGAAAACATGTGTGTGTGTGTGCGTTCTCAGCTTTGTTTTTGCAGAGTTTTATTTATCTCTTGCAAATAAAATTAATGCCTGTCTGTTTTCATTCATGATATTTTTCAAGACAAAAGAAAGAAAGATTCTCCAGTGTTATCAGTAGGAAGCTGTTGCAAGTAAGGGTTGAGGTACAGCAATGACAACATCATATTTCTTTGAGTGAGCTGTTTTCTTTAAAAAATGATGTTCTAGATGTCACTATTTGGTGAGAAACTCGTGGAAATAGAGATCAACCAGTCCAAGGCTTAAAGAGGAATTATGGCTCTGGGACAAAAATATTAAGGATTTTAGGCTGCATGGCTTATTTGAAACATACTTAAAGGCAGAAGGATGCAAGTAAATTCTTTAATCCCTCGTTGAAATAAACTGAAATATACTCCCAGGAATATTTGAAAACTCCCAGAGGTGTCATTGCCTTGGCTTGAATGACCTAGATGGTCAAGTTCTTTTTCAGAGTTACTCAAGCAGTTAACAGTCCTATCACTTGGCCCGCTTTTTCCTAGATACGTAGCAAAATATCTTGAGGTATAGTTGAGCCACTTTGAAAGATAAGATGCTTTTAGGCAAAGCTTATGGGCTATGTTCAGTAGAGGAGAGGCTGGATTACCTTCAGAAATGTGGGCCTTAGTACAAAAGCAGGAACATGTTTATGGAGTTACTCACCAGGATAGGCTTAAATCAGTTGTTTACCCACAAATAAAAGAAACCTGGAAAACAGGGAATACCATTTCATCAGCTGTAAATGGGTTAGACACAGGTATGCCATGCTCATAGGCCTAATGAGTTTTTGGATGGAAACTCCGAGAAACAAAGGTAATAAAAATCTGCGTACTATTTAGATAAATGAAACTGCCAGACTGCCAGCTGATAATGCTCTGATAACCTTATCAATTATTAGTCTTAAGGCATTATTTCACTTCACACATGTGCGTGGTCATTGCGAGCTGTCTGTGTGAGGAACACTGCACTATTAAGGAAATTAGTATAAAACAAATCAAACCCCAGAGAGTAGGAACTGGTTAATTTAGTCAAATAATTAAAAGCAAAGTGTTGGCGCTGCCTCGGTCCCCTTGGGGAATTTTGTTTCTATTTACAGAGTACGTAGTGTGACTACAGTAGGTATTGTCTCCAAGCAGAAACCAGACTATACTGTGTAAACAGTGAGTTGCCAAATAGGTGATAGCAGATAACTGACCGCACCAGACTTGCCCGGAACGTTCATTAGATTGTACCTTTGGAAAGGAATTCGTGATCTAGCACTTTGGAGGTGGCTTGTTTAGACGGAAGGGGTGATTGCACAGATACACAATTACTTGGCTGGTCATTTTAAGGGCAGCAGGGAGGGATTTGGGCTTTTCTACATACTTTTAAATCTGAAATAGTTGGAGTGGCGAAACATCAAAAACTTTTCACTTGGAAGTGCTATACCAGTCCTGCCTATTCTGAGGTCTTTTCCACAGAAGAGAAATGTATCGATAGCCTGAAAGACAGATGTTTGGTGCTGGTGTATGGGAGGAATGCGGTCCTCTAGCCTATAGAAAGGAAAGCAATATCTAAGAAATTCATAATTTTTC